>NC_081295.1:80520000-81145000 GCF_030435805.1 Mustela lutreola
AACTTTTCCAAAAGCATTGACTAAATAGTTTCAAGTTTCTCTTTTTGGCCCTTTTAAATATTTCAATTTTCCTTAGTCTGCTTTGAGGCAATCCTAATAATGTGCTTACATTTCCTCCTTAACTGTACTCACCTTTACTTGTGCTTAATTTATTTCCCAATCTGCAAGAATCAAGAGTTTCTATGAAATTCTGTACCACTTGTATGAAGAAAAGACAGCAGACACAGATACATAAACCATTCTTTTCAATTCAGTTCTTGGGATAAAATGTCAAGGAGTTTTCATGGCCATAAAAGCAGATGTGTGTTTACACCCAGTTGCAAGATTTATAAAATAATATAAAATATGGTCAGTCACTATTGCTCTACAGACCAACTCTGAAAATAGCTATTGATACTTTCCTAAAAGTCAAAGTTAATATTTGTAACTACAGATCTTTAAACAACAAATTTTAAAAGGAAATGGGGAAAGCAAGCCAGCAATCAATTCAATATGCTTGTAGATCCTACTGCTGTGCAGAGCCATTCATCATTCTGCAGTGAATAAACTCCTCATCCTGCTTCTACCAGGGAGCATTATTGGGCCCCAACAGTGAACATTAAAGGAAAGGCGAATTGCAGGCTAGAGAATTAACAAGAGGAAATGAGAGAGAAGAAAAACATTGTTCTAATCATTCTCTGGGTCCTTATAATTATGAAGTTAAATCATTCCTTGAGGGTTATTACAGTGATAGCCATATAATGCAGAGGGGGCTGGTAGGCAGGGATGAGATAGGTTGTGTCTGAGCTTGTATAAAAAGTAAATTTAGAAAGAAGTAGCACGAAAGTGATTTCTTTCACAGAGAAACATCATTCTGATTTTCATCTAGCAATTCAACTGTTGTTTAGTAAGAGAAAAGTGAGAACTAGAATCTCTTTCACTTTTGATCAGATGGAACGTCGCTTTATTGAATAGTATTTGAAAGGGATAAGCTTTTGTCAGAAACATTTCTTTGTGTACGAATATTTTATTGTAATGATACTGTATACATATTTGAAAAGGATGTAAAATTCAGAAATTTATTTTTCTAAATGAATAAAGGAAATTAAAATGTCAAAAAAAGGCACTCAAGAAATGTATAAGAATGAACACATTATTGTTTTGGTTACAGTTAATGGAATTAGACCCTTGAAGATGTATAATCCAGATATTTATTATTATTCTTGTTATTATTAAAAAGAAATATCTTTGGCATCATTCCTTATATTTAGAGTGAAATCTCATTCTCAAATCCTATAATCCACAGTTTCTAAGGCTCAGTATCTAGTTGAAAAACAAACCAATTTGTCTTAAAAATGAGACCTCGTTCAAACTCTGTCATCACCCCGTTTGTTAAACTCACTTGCATGTATAAATAAATATTTATCAACATCTGTATTTTTAAAATGGGTTATTTTAAAATGGATAAAATTCACATGACACACATTTAATCTACCATTTTAAAGTGAATAATTCTGTGGCATTTAGTCCATTCACAAGGTTATACAATCACCACCTCTGTCTAGTTTTAAAGCATTTCCATCATCGCAAAATACAACCTCTCACCCACTAAGCAGTTTCGCCTTATCTCCACTTTCCCCTAGTCCCTGGCAACCAATAATCTATATTCTCTCTATGGATTCAGCTCTTCTGGATATTTCATATAAATAAAATCATATAGTATGGGACCTTTTGTGTCTAGCTTCTTTCATTTTGGAGATTCATCTACATTGTAGTGTGGATCAGTGCTTTGCTCACTCTTGTCTTAGAATAATTACTCCATTGTATGTATATAACACAATTTGTTACTCATTCATTTGTTGATGGACATTTGAACTGTTTCCAACTTTTAGCTCTTGTGACTATTTCTGATAAGAGCATGTGTGTACATGTACCAATTTAGTGCCTGTTTCAGGGCTTTGGGGAATCTACGTAGGAATGGAATGCAGGGTTATATGGTAATTATGTTTAATTTTTTAAAAACCACAAAACTGTTTTACACAGATGCTAAACCATTCCCACCAACAATATATGAGGGTTCCAATTCTTCCACACTCTCACAAACATGTGTTATTTTCCATATTATTTTGTTGTTGCTATTGCATTTTTGGTACTTTTTTAAGTACCCTAAATCTTAATGGATATGAAATACAACTTCATTGTAATTTTGATGTGCATTTCTCTAATAACTAATGATGTTGACCATATTTCCATGTTTTTATTGGCCACTTGTGTATTTTTGAAGAAATGTCTATTCAACATTTGTATTCTTAAGCCTTATGAAATGGAAAGTAAATATTTTAAATTTGGCCTCTGTGGAATAATTCTTCTAACCACCTATTCTACTCTTTACATTCTTTCATTCTAGGAGCGAAAACAAAACAAACAAAAAAAAAAAGGAAAAAAGCTCTTGCTATTTTATTTTCCATGATCTTTTACTTCAGTACAGAAGATGTCTGCAAAATGTCTCAGAAATGTAATGAGGAAAACTAGATGTGTCTCATATATTGAGAAAGCACCCAACTCAGTCTTTGGATGCTAATCAGGAAATTGTGTGCACTGTAAAAGGTTTTACCCTTGATGCCCATGTGATGAAGTGGAGATGCAAAGTAAGTGGTAACAAAAGTTGAGTGACAACTAATGTAGCATACATTAGCAAATGGTCTTTTCTTTTTCCTTGCATTTTAGTTTCCCTGTGGCATGGCTCACTTCACAGAGCAGAACATTAGAAAAATCTCTGCTGAAGTCTACTTCCACATACCCCTAGAAAGTCAATACTGTGTAGATACTTGGAGAAGTTCCTCTGCCATTAATGAAGTGAATAATTTAAACATACATTAAGTTTCGAGAACATATAGACTGCCACTAAAGTTAATACACATAATTGAAAAAAAGTTTTTAAGCAATGGTAACATATTAATGAATGTAAAATTAAGACTACTGACCTCTAAAACAGTTATATATTATGATAAAACCTATCACATAGATTAATTTCTTATGGATAAATTTTAAATTTAGAAAGCAATTCAGTATTATCATAAAAGTTTATTTGGCTGTAATTCCTAAAAGTATTTGAAATAAAAATATAACATTTTGGATATATAACCTAAAATTTTCCAAGAAATTAAGCATTATCATTATTTTTTACACTGAATTTGATCACTAGTGTGCCTGAAATCTTTAAAGAGAGCTTTGATTTTTTTAAATGTTATTTTCTAGACATTAGTTGACCCTTGTATAATCAATATGGATTACATACCCACACATCTTCTACTCTGTGGGGAAGCATTTCTTTCTCTTAAGAGAACAATGGATATTTATTTGCCTGCTTAAAAATTCACGATCCTAACACAGACACACATAAAGTTATAGCATCTCTTTCCTTTACTCTTTTTTGAAAAATCTAATTGTTAATGATTAGCAGCCTTCAGAATAAATAAAAGTGTTTCTATATTATTATTTTCTGAAAACATTAATTAATACTTATAACTGGGCTTGGGGAATTCATGTATATGTGTGTTTTGTCTTACTTCAAATTAATGCCATAAATTTATACCTACTCCTTGCCCTGTAGAACTTTTAGTAATGATATTTTTTTATTTACTCAGTGGAAAAAACTCCAGAGGTTTCTCTAATCACTATCAAAGTACTCCATGAAATAAATTCAGAGTCAGAAGAGATACCTTCCTTAAAGGAAAGATTAACTCCACCCAGAAAACTGAAGTAAACTCAGAACAGTTTACAAGCTCACATCATTTACTTTACAACCCTGCCTGACAATTATAAAGAACAAATGAAGTATAAAAGTCTTGAGGTAGATGATGAGAAAATAAAGGTAACAGAAGTTACAGGGAATATATGGCTAAAGTGTATGTTTTTCTTATCTTGTTTAGAACAAAAAGGTAGTCAATGGATTAGAGTTAATTATCGTCTATAGAATGTACTCTGGAAGCATTAGGGAGGAATATACTATTTTATAAAGACTGATATTTTACTCAGCAACACAAAAGAAAAAACAGCATCTATTTAATAGTAACCACTTAATGATATCATATGGATAAGCCCTTTTTAATGAAGCTGTGTACGTAGGAGCTCAATAATTGATAAATTATAATTATTGATAATTGATGAATAACTTTTTTAAAAAATATTTTATTTATGTATTTGACAGACAGAGATCACAAGTAGGCAGAGAGGCAGGCAGAGAGAGAGGAGGAAGCAGGCTCCCTGCTGAGCAGAGACCCCCCCAATGCAGGGCTCGATCCCAGAACTCTGGGATCATGACCTGAGCCGAAAGCAGAGGCTTTATCCCACTGAGCCACCCAAGCGCCCCTGATGAATAACTCTTAATTGAATAATTGAACCATAATTTTCATAGAAAAATATGTGTGTTTACATAATAGAATTACCATAATGATGCACAGACCTATCTGACCAGGGTTTAAAGACCCATAATAGAATAAAAATGCTTAAACTCTTACTGATAGCCACAGAATAGACTGTGTGGGACTGAGGGGTGTTATCCAGTCTGTCACATGCATGTATGCACACACACACACTACATGCAAACAGTTTTGTGTTAGAGATATTTTGGTGAAAGGAAACAATCGAGACAACATCCAAACTAAAAAATGCAGCACAGATAATGGACAGGGGAAAACGTAAAATTAAGAAAAAAGTAAGATAAAGAATTCAGTGGAAGTGAAAAGGAAGAAGAAGGAGGGGAGGAAGAAGAAGAAAGAGAAGAGATTAGTTACGACCATGAGAAATGAAATCCATCTCTTCAGAAAGTTTGAATAAACTTCTAGACAGGTAAAAATACTGGGTCAAAGGAAAGAAAGGCTTGATCTCTTGTAATATGTAGGATTGAGGACAAAACAATTTAATATAAATGTTAAGGGAAACCATGTGCTGGAACCTCTCTTCTAGACTCCCAGATTCCTACATAGGTAGTCTCATCCGTGAGTGCTTGTCGAAATCGATGTTTTGGGGGGAGATAATGGTTGAAAACTTCTATATCACCATCCTGCCCACGGAAGACACAGTTTAGGTTGAAAGATAAAAATAGACTGAAAATAGAGGTTAGAAAATGGTACATCATGCAAACAAAAAGTGTAAGAAAGCTGGGAACGCCTAGACTAATGTCAGACAAAATAGAACAAAAAAGTTACTAGAGATAGTGTGTATTATAATGAAAATATCTTTATTCCACAAAAATATATAAAAACTATATTATATATACACCCAATAAAAATCATATATATCTTGATATGTTCTATATCAATAAAATAAAGGATAAAACCCACATGATCTTTTCAATAGATGCAGAGACGATATTTGACGAGATCCGACCTCACTTAGTGAGGTCTAAATCTATTTGACAAATTGGTAACATATGGGGACTTCTTCAATATGATGAAAGACATCTACAAAATTCACAACTAAGATAACACTTTATGACAAAGGACTGAATGAATTCCCTGTAAGACCAGAGACAAGGAAAGGATGTCTGCTCTCATAACTTCTACTCAACATTGTACTAAAGATCCTGGCCAGGGCAATTAGTCAAGAAAATTAAATAAAAATCATCAGACTAGAAAGGTAAAATAAAAGTTATTTTTGTTTTCAGATAACATGATTTGGTATATAAAAAATCATGCCAAAACATGAATGAATCTTGAAAACGTTATGCTATTGAAAGAAGCCAGTCACAAAAGACCATATACTATGTGATTCCATTTAGACAAAATTTTCAGAATAGGTAAATAACTAGAGACACAAATAGAACAGTGATTGTCTAGAACTTAGGGAGTGGGTGCTTTGGAGGAAAATGGGAAATGACTTCTCAAGGGTGCAGGATTTATTTTTGTGTTAGTGGTGAAAACGTTCCAAATTTGACTATAGTGGTGATTGCATAATCCTGTAAATATAGTTAAATCATCCAATAGTGTATTTTAAGTAGGTTAATTGTATGGTATGTAAATCATATCTTAATTAAGGCTTTTACATATAAGTGTTTTTAAAGTGAGTTAGGAGATACTATTGAGGAAGCTCAGCTATAGATTTTTCTGTTACGTATATTTCTTCCGGAATGAGAAGTCCACTAAAAATCCAAACTGTTAGATATCATTAAAGCAATGAAGTAAACCAAAGGGAAACACGTAATTTATTATTTTATTAAGCAAAAAGTCTGTATCTGGGAATAATTTACACCATAGTCCAAGATAGAAATAATGAATTTATAAAAAAAAAGATTGATAGACCCCCAAAATTATGAGTGAGAATGGAAAGGAGTACTTTCCTTTTACAAGAAGAGATAGAAAGATCTGACCTCTGGGTGCCGGGGTGGTTCAGTGGGTAAGGCCTCTGCCTTCGGCTCAGGTCATGATCCCAGAGTCCTGGGATCAAGCCCCGCATTGGGCTCTCTGCTCAGCAGGGAGCCTGCTTCCCTTCCTCTCTCTCTGCCTGCCTCTTTGCCTACTTGTGATCTCTGGCTGTCAAATAAATAAATAAAATCTTAAAAAAAAAAAAAAATCTGACCTCTTGCAATTGGATAACAAAAACCAGAGTAGGTATTCCTGAAATCCATGAGTTCCTGAATGGCACAACTAAAGTGAACAAAAATTTTTGTATGTTTAATGTTAATACAAAGGGACTAATTTATAAATCAATCTAGTAATCTGAAGATTAGTATGATGACATCCTGAAATTAGAAATGGACAATATTTATTAACCCTGTGAAAATTATAAAGGGAAAAGCTCATTTTAAAAGAGTTGGGAGGCCAGAAGGGGGAGCTCTCACTCTGTACCACTCCACATTGATCACAGGAAGAGTTGTTAATTACAAACCCTAGCAGAAGAGTCCTTAGCAGGAAATAATCACCTGTTACAGGTCCCAAGAGGAAAAGATATACATTGTATCTCCTATAAGAGATTTGGCTCCAAATCAGCCAATGAGCAACTGTCATCACCTTGAACTCCTCTCGTTTTTTCTCCAGTGGACTTTCATTCAAAACAATGCCTCCCAGCTTCCTCCTTCTTAACAAAAAAATACGCTTCTCCTTTGTTGGACTTGTCTACGGTTTTGCCATAGCGTGTGTGTTCCAAATTCAATTCTCTGCTATTACTGAATAAACCTATTTTGCTGGTAAAATAACTGGCTTTTTTATTTTTAATGTTACCAACCCAAAATATGATAGCAGTAGAAAAATAATTTCATTCAAAAAGAGTTAAGACCCAATTAAGAACTATAAGTCCTTAGCAGACTTGTAAAAACTCAGTGATCTCTAGAGGATTTTTTGTTTGTTTGTTTGTTTGTTTGTTTGTTTTTCAGTTTGGCTACAAAGCTCTCCCAGGTTGATAAAAGCCAGGTAGATAAGCCAACTTCCAGATTCAGGAAGGTAATTATTATTTTCAAGTGGATAAATCAAGTAGGCCATTAGATATATAGGTCTGGGGTTAAAAAAACAGTGCTGGGATAAAAGAGTATAACTCACAGGCAACAGAATATCAATGGAACATGAATGAAATTACCAAAGGAATATATACAAATACATCAGTGTAAGGATATAGTATAAATAGATGTAGGTAGTTTAAATGCCAAGTAATATGATGTACTATAAGAATATATTTGAGGGGGTATGTCTCATTATTGAGTTTATCAGGAATCAAGTGAAGTTCATGGTGTTTGAATTCAAGCTCAAAAGTGGTTACTGACAGTTTACTAGATGGAAAACTGAAGGAGAGGCATCATAATAAAAAATAATAACAAAACAAAGACTCTGAGACTGATTCAAGATGAATACTTTGAAGGTTGTCCTCTTCCTAAGATATTGTCACACAAAAGTTTTCCTGGCAATTGGCCATAGCCCAGTAACTAAGGAAATCTATTCTGGTCAACTGCAAGTCTTATACTACACCTATAATACCAGGAGAGGGTCTCAACTTCCCCAACACTGAATGTTGATATGAAAAAAATCCTGATGCCAGTTTCAAATGGCACACAGGTGAAACTATGTCTTGAATCCCATGCCTAGCATTATGTCAGGGGAGGATCTAAAATGTATTTAAGTAAATGAAGCAAAGCTAGGACCAGTTTTCCTTTGGGAGGAAAAATGTAGATGAGGTTATGAAGAGATGTGCATTACACTATTCACATTGGGGCACATTTTTAAATTTTGTACACTGTGGATACATTATCCAGTCAGTTTTTTCTAAAAGCGAATAATAATTTTCAGGCCTTTAACAATAAAAAATAATTGCTACCACCTTAAGTTTAGATAAAACAATATTCTCTCAGGTTATTTTCAAGAATAACCTGAACTATCAGTTTGTTCACTAATTAAGTACAGAGCACTTAGTATACATTATTAATCTGCTTTTCTCCAACACCCAACTACTAATTTCCTTAGATATTCTCTCAAATAACTTTATCTATTTCATCCTATCATTATAAAACCATAGTTTAAATCTTCTTAGATGAATTTGGAAACCTTGAGTCTGATTTGAAAAATGATACCTTATTTGTTATTAGGTTAATATCATCTTTGCCAAGACTGATTTTGTCCTTGTTTTAGAAGCTCTGCACCTTTTCAAAATATAAATGAAGTAAGCAATTATTTTTGTATTACTTGTTCTTTTCTCTTTACAGCATCCCCTAATAACTTATTTCAATAATCTGCACACTGCTTTGATCCGATGTAGTTTGAAAATTCGTTTTTCAAATTAATCAAAGGAAATCATATTATTCATTCTTTTTAATCACACTTCCTCTATCCCTAGATATATAATAAGTTCATTTTTCCCTTTCTAAAGTTCAGAAAATTAAGATTCTTTTTTCATCAATATATAATTAATGCCCAATCTTAACAATTCTGAAAGGTACATAGGTCTTGAGACTTACAAATATTGGGCCACCAGTCTTTTGGCTATCCAAAATGTAGAGTGAACCCCACAGATGAGGGGGGGAGAATATTCCCAAGTGTAAAAAGGAATCTCATATTATTCTAACCATGGTATTTCAATAGGTCTGGATGTGTACCAAGGTGTAAGGGAGACAGGTATGTGTTGCTTTACTAGACAAGCAGCCTCAATGGTGAAAGCAACTATTTTGTAGGCACCACCATTCCTCTTCTAATTTGTGCTAAATGCTTCACACAATATCTCTGAGGCAGGTTCCATTATTATCCCCATTCTATTCTGAAGACCCTAGCAGGGTCATAGCTAGCCAGAGAGATTGGCAGAGTAGGATTTAAACCCTGATCAGCTGTCTAATCTCAGATGGTATGCTCTCAAACAAGGTACTAGTCAGCCTTCCGGAGTTGGGGGAGGCGTTCTGAAATATTCTAAGCCAGGATACTCTGACTTGGAATAGTTTTCCTATCATCCTGATTAATAAATACACTTATGACAAGAAAAGATGAGGGATATCTGGGTGACTCCATCAGATAAGTGTCTGCCTTTGGCTCGGGTCATAATCCTAGGGTCCTGGCATGGAGTCCTGTATCAGGTTCCTTGTCAGTGGAGAGCTTGCTTCTCCTCTGCCTGCTGTTCCCCTTGCTTGTGCTGTCTCTCTCTCTGGCAAAGAACAACAACAACAAAAGAAAAATCTTTAAAAAAATAAAAAAGACAAGAAAATATGAATGGGTATTTTTCCAGGCAAAATGACAAGCAGGTCTACCCCAGTTCCTTTAAGGTCAAAATTATTTCTATGAGACCCCAGCTCTCACTGATCATAAATGCAATTTCAGATTTTTTTTTTTTTAACATTACTGGGCTGTTTTGGTGTATTAAGTATGAGCTCACTATGGTGAGGAATCCTAATGCATAGGATTGGATTTGTTTCCTCTTCACTGATCTTTGGCCTATCTGTATCTTCAGCCATGAGCAAACAGTCACATATGAATTTTTATCAGATAATGTGTTCATATCCATAAGACATTTCCCCAGCACTTATTGGCATATCTTAGCTTAATCCACATATTTGTTCAGGAAAAATAGTGTACAAATCCCTAAAATAAAATTGTTTAGGAAATAACATTATTTGTAAGCATAGTCTGACAGCTCTGCATTCATATCCCATTAAGATGTCCATGGTGCAATATTTTTTAAGCTAGCCTTCAGGTTTATCTTTACATTTACAAAACAAATGAAAATTCCCAGAGTCTACTAGTGCAAAAACACTATAAATGTGTAATATTTCTGTTTCTGTGGAATTTTCTTACCAGCCATATTTGGTTATTGGATCTATATCTCCTTCCTTTGCTGTACTGAGTAAACCGCTCCCCAAGACAGTTGATTGCTGAATTAAAATCTGAGGAGGGAAAGAAATAAATTTGTACACTGTTTGTACGGCAATATATTCAGCAGTGTACTGTAAGACATTATGAGTTAAAGTAATGTCGTAGAATGCTAGCAACAAAGAATTTAGAGCAGACTCAGAGAGAACTCATAATCATAAAGTCATCCTTAGACAAGGATAATAAAAACACAGTTACAGTAAACAGACTGAGTCCTCAATAACACCGGATAAATCACAAGGTGAAAAATGGGAAAAGCAAACTGCAGACATCATTTGAGTAGGGTAGAGAGAAATTATCAAACAATGAGGTAATAGAAATGTCACAACACTGGAGCCAGTGTTCATTACAACTCCTCTCAGTGCCATTCATTTCCCTTAAAGGTCAAAGAAACTTTGGAAATGATGTTTCCTTTCTTTTTTCTTCTTCTATTTTTAATTCTTTCTGGACAAGTCTCATCTGAGATCCAACTAGAAAGGTGCAATAACAACTCCTGGCTGGGAGAAGAAAGTAAACACATTTTCTCCTGAAACTGATGATACGACCCATTATTCTTAAAAATTCTGTTGTGGGGTGCCTGGGTGGCTCAGTGGGTTAAGCCTCTGCCTTCGGCTCGGTCATGACCCTGGGGTCCTGGGATAGAGCCCCACTTTGGGCTCTCTGCTCAGCGGGGAACCTACTTCCTCCTCTCTCTCTGCCTACCTCCCTGTCTACTTGTGATCTCTCTCTGTCAAATAAGTAAATAGAATCTTAAAAAAAAAAAAAAAATCTGTTGTTATTAGAAAAGGAAAGACAAGCATCAATATGCAGATGAGCTTGTTCATAACCTAGCTCACAGAAAGTCATCACGAGAAATAAATTCTCTAGTAATTCAAAGGCAGAATTCCACTCTAGACCCCATGGAAGATAGACAATGAAATGCCGGGACATTAACTTTGTTTAGAAATAATGAAAGATCTTCCCCGACTAATGACAGAATTCGATCTCCCTGGCCTTATCAAACTAGCACATGGTTCCAATTTTAAGGAACCTCTATTTTATTAACCACCTTTACCAGCATTATATAGCATGAGCAAAACATCATGCACAATAATGAGAAAATCTAGGAATATTAAATCTGGGACAAAAGCCTTTTTAGGAGTCAAAAGTGATCAGTCTGAACCACTAGGGTCTTGGCTAAAAGATAAAGAAACTAATTCAAGTTTCTCTTTTGTAATTAAAGAAATGTAATCTTTGACTTTAGAAATTATTTCATTTTGGAAGTATTTGATTAAATCTGTGTGTGATAATAACTTCTGACCGTAGACTGCCAAGGAGCCATCAAGAATCACAAAGATCCAAAACAATGGTAGGAGAGGTGAGATAGGCAGTCACATGTCAGGAGCCACTGTTACCAGCTCTTGACCATTTGGTAGATTCTGTCCAAGTAACCAATTTTAACTCACAAGTGACACCAGATTCCACATCTGTTTATGAATTAGTTATATATAGCCTAAGCTACTGTGAAAGAGATGCAAAAACATAGCAATTTAAATAAGATAGGGGTTTGTTTTGTTTTGTTTTTCAGTTTGTCTCTCACAAAATATTCAGAGGAAATGAGCAGTCCAGGGCAGGTAGTCAGATCTGCTCCACAAAAACACCCAGGGACTCAGGTTTGTATAAAGATCTCTCATTCTTATTAGAAAGGTGAATTTCTGCTTTTTCGTTCTAGGTATAATGTTGGTGGTTGGTCCAGTTGTCATCAATTTCTATACAATGAGATGGCCGAAAGAAGGAAGTGAAGGAAAACCAGCATTTACTGGCCTGACAATAGTTCATGTCACCTCTACTTCCATTAGTGATAGCACCAAATCTAGCTACAAAAGATGTTGGCAAAATAAAACAGAGAAATAGTGAAGAAAAATAATGAATTGTCCCCATCACATATTATTTTCTGATTACAGAAGTGGAATGTTAAAATTTGAAGCAACTCACTCAGTCAACGTGTTTTAAAAGTGGACCTCATATAACATTTTCCAACAGATTTTAGTCTTACATATATTCCAAGGATAACAGTTATGAGATACAGACTTAACCTGGATGTACTAAATGTGGTGATACTCTGCTTTTGTTTATAAGGACCTATGATACTGCAGTTAATGGAGTCTCTATCTTTTCACCAGAATTAGGGCAATAGACACATTTCACAGCAAAATTCCCCTGTGCCAACTGTGGTAGGAAAACAAGTAGCATAGTATATGTTAACATGACAGTGAATCATTTAAAAATGGGAATGAAGAGTAAGTCAAGAACCATAATTTTGTACCTCTTATGATTCTATTTTATATTCTAAATGATACCATATTTTTTTGTCAATAAATTATTTTTAACAAATTTATTGTGTCATTATTTCAGCTCTTTGTCAAATTCAAAAACTCAACAAAATGGATAAAGATCATGTAATGCTGAAGTATTTTGCTATCTATTTTGGATTTGAAAATCATAGGACATTTTGATCTTATTGAGTCCTTGAAGATAATATGATAGAGTGAATTACATTCTTCCATTTCCCTGTCCCCCATAGTAGGATTATTTATCAGCATTCATTTTCATGTGATCTATAAGTATACTTGCACAAGAATTTACAGCAGTTTGGGGCACCTGGGTGGCTCAATTGGTTAACCATCTGGTCACTATTTCCGGGTCCTTGAATTGAGGCCCACATTGGGATCCCTGCTCAGTGGGGAGTCCGCTTCACTCACTCCTTTTGCCCCTCCCCCCATTCATGTGCCTTCTCTCTCTCTCAAGTAAAAGGAAACAGTTAACAAAATCAAAAGACAACTGACAGAATGGGAGAAGATATTTGCAAACGACATATCAGATAAAGGACTAGTGTCCAGAATCTATAAAGAACTTAGCAAACTCAACACCCAAAGAACAAATAATCCAATCAAGAAATGGGCAGAAGACATGAACAGACATTTCTGCAAAGAAGACATCCAGATGGCGAACAGACACATGAAAAAGTGCTCCATATCACTCGGCATCAGGGAAATACAAATCAAAACCACAATGAGATATCACCTCACACCAGTCAGAATGGCTAAAATCAACAAATCAGGAAATGACAGATGCTGGCGAGGATGCGGAGAAAGGGGAACCCTCCTACACTGTTGGTGGGAATGCAAGCTGGTGCAGCCACTCTGGAAAACAGCATGGAGGTTCCTCAAAATGTTGAAAATAGAACTGCCCTATGACCCAGCAATTGCACTATTGGGTATTTACCCTAAAGATACAAATGTAGTGATCCAAAGGGGCACATGCACCCGAATGTTTATAGCAGCAATGTCCACAATAGCCAAACTATGGAAAGAACCTAGATGTCCATCAACAGATGAATGGATCAAGAAGATGTGGTATGTATACACAATGGAATACTATGCAGCCATCAAAAGAAATGAAATCTTGCCATTTGCAACAACATGGATGGAACTAGAGCGTATCATGCTTAGCGAAATAAGTCAAGCAGAGAAAGACAACTATCATATGATCTCCCTGATATGAGGAAGTGGTGATACAACATGGAGGCTTAAGTGGGTAGAAGAAGAATAAATGAAACAAGATGGGATTGGGAGGGAGACAAACCATAAGTGACTCTTAATCTCACGAAACAAACTGAGGGTTGCCGGGGGGAGGGGGTTTGGGAGAAGGGGGTGGGATTATGGACATTGGGGAGGGTATGTGATTTGGTGAGTGCTGTGAAGTGTGTAAACCTGGTGATTCACAGACCTGTACCCCTGGGGATAAAAATATATGTTTATAAAAAATAAAAAATTTAAAAAAAAAAAAAAAAAAGTAAATAGAATATTTTAAAAAATTTACACCAGCTTAACCATGTTACCTGTTTTAGCCAACAAAATGTAGGAAGAGTGGCCAGTATTCAAAGTCAGAACAAAAGCTTTATCAGAGATTGTGTGGCTTTGCCAGTTCTTTTGCCTTTTCCCTATGCCTCAGTACTTCTGAGTCTTAGAAAGATGCTACTCTTTCAGTCTGGATCCTAAAATAAAATGAAATCTCCATAGCAGCAGAGCGCCTATTGCCCTATGTGATGGTTAATTTCATGTATCAACTTGAGTGGGCCACAGAGTGCCCAGACATTTGGTCAAACATTATTCTGGGTGTGTCTGTGAGGGTGTTTATCAAGAAGATTAACATTTGTATCAGAAGACTGAGTCAAATAGATGGACCTCCCTAATGTAGGTGGACCGCATCCAATCAGTTGCAGACCTGAATAGAACAAAAAGATTCAACCTTCCCTAAGTAAGCAGGAAGTCCCTCCCAGTTCCCTGACTTCCTGTACACACACACACACACAATACTTATATACATACACACACATACATATAGGGCTTTCCAGAATGTCATATAGTTGGAATCATACAGTATGAGTCAGATTGGGTTCTTTTCACTTAGTAATATTCATTTAAGGTTTCTCTATGTCTTTGCATACTTTGATAGCTCATTTCTTTTTAACATTGAATAATATTCTATTGTCTAGATTTACCACAATTTCTTTATCCATTCTTCTATTGAAGTTGCTTCTAAGTTTGGTAATTATGAGTCTTGGTGGCTTAAAAGTTTAGGCAATTATGAATAAAGCAAGTATAAAGATCCACGTGCAAGTTTTTGTTTAGACAAAAATTCAACCAATTTGGACAAATATCAAGGAATGTTACTGCTGGATTATATGGTAAGAACATGTTTAGTTTTAGAAGAAATGGTTGAATGGTCTTTCAAAATGACTGTATCATTTTGCATTACTATCAACATTCTTCAACATTTGGTATTGTCAGTGTTTTGGATTTCTGCCAATTCAAAAGATGTATAGTGACATCACATTGATGTTTTAACATATGAGTTGAGCTTATTTTCACATATCTATTTGTTATCTGTATATCTTCTTTGGAAAGATGTCTATTAAGGGCTTTGGCCCATTTTTTAATCAGGTTATTCATTTTCTTCTTGTTCAGTTTTTTTTTTTTTAATTTATTTGACAGAGAGAGATCACAAGCAGGCAGAGAGGCAGGCAGAGAGAGAGAGAAGAAAGCAGGCTCCCCACCGAGCAGAGAGCCCGATGCGGGGCTCGATCCCAGGACCCTGAGATCATGACCTGAGAGCCCAAGGCAGCGGCTTAACCCACTGAGCCACCCAGGCGCCCCTTATTGTTCAGTTTTAAGTATTATTTGTATATTTTGGATAACAGCCCTTCAGCAGATATGGGTTTTGCAAATATTTCCTACCAGTCTATGGCTTGTCTTCTCATTCCTTTGGCAGTATCTTAAGCAGAGCAGAACTTTTTTTTTTTTTTTTTTAATTTTAATAAATTCCAGACAATCAGTTATTCTTTCATGGATCATGCCTTTGATGTTGTATCTAAAAAGTCACCACCAAATCCAAGGTTGTCTAGATTTTCTCCTACATTATTTTCTAAGTGTTCTACATTGGCATTTTACATTTAGGATTGTGATCTATTTTGAATTAATTATTATGAAGGTTATTAGATTTGTGCTTAGGTTCTTTGTTTCATGCAGATATTTTAGTTATATTTTTACTTTTTATTTTTATTTTTTAAAGATTTTATTTATTTATTTGACAGACAGAGATCACAAGTAGGCAGAGAGGCAGGCGGAGAGAGAGGAGGTAGCAGGCTCCCTGCTGAGCAGAGAGAGCCTGATGCAGGGCTCAATCCCAGGACCCTGGGATCATGACCCAAGCCGAAGGCAGAGGCTTTAACCCACTGAGCCACCCAGGCACCCCTTTAGTTATATTTTTAATCACCTTTTTGAGGTATAATTTATAAGATAAAATTTAATAATTTGAAGTATTTTGATCATTTTTGATAAATATAAACAGATATTTAAATGCCCTCACTTCCCAAATTTTCCTTGTGCCTATTTGCATGAATTCCTTCCCTTTAACCATAGACCCTGGCAACAACTAATCTGCTTTCTGCAATGATACTTATGCCATTTCTAGAATTTTACATAAATGGAATTATATAACATAGAGTCTAGGCTGACTAACTAGAATCTCTTGTTTTTTAAGAAGTCTTTGAGATTTATTCATGTTGCCATGTGTATCAATAATTTGTTCTTTCTGATTACTGAATAATAATCCATTATATGGTAAATATTTTTCTATTTATTAGTTGACAGACATTTGAGTTGTTTCCAGATTTTTGATATTACAGATAAAACTGCTAAAAAAATTCATGTACTGGTGTCTGTGTGAATACATTTTCTTTCCTTGTCTAAATAAGAAAGAATGGAATAAGTAGATCACATGAAAAGTACATGGTTAACTACATAGGAAGCTGCCAACCTATTTTCCAAAGTGGCTGCACCATCCCATTTTTCTACAAGCAATATATATGAGATTTAAATTTGCTCCACAACCTTACCAACACCTGTTCTTGTCAGCCTTTTAAATTCTACCTAGTCTAGTGGGTATGTATGATATCTCATTGTGGTTTAATTTACATCCCCAATGAATGATAATGCCAGGAATATTTTAATCCACTTATTTGCCAATGTGATGCAAATATATTCTTCCAGATTGTGTATTACATTTTCATTTTCCTAACCATGACTTAGAACAGATTTTTAAAATTTTATTAACTAAAATTTAACAATGTTTCTTTTATGATTCATACCCTTTAAAAGTTATTTTCCTGAAACAAAATCACAAATATTTTCTTTGTTTTTTTTTCAAACATTTTATAGTTTTATCTCTTACATTTATATCTCTTATTCATTTCAAGGTGACTTGTGTATGGTGTGAAGTTAAAGCTGAAAATTGTTTTTATCCCAGGATTCCCAAGTATTACAGCACCATTCATTGAAAAGACTAGCTTTTCCCTAATATATCTCCATGGTATTTTATTCAAAATCAGTTACCACTTGTATGTTGGCTTTTTTCTGAACTTTATTCTGTTTCACTGATGTATATATATTTTTTTAAGATTTTATTTATTTATTTGACAGAGGGAGAGAGAGAGATCACAAGTAGGCAGAACAGAAGGCAGACGGAGAGGGGGAAGCAGGCTCCCTGCTGAGCAGAGACGGGCTTGATCCCAGGACCCTGAGATCGTGACCTGAGCCAAAGGCAGAGGCTTAACCCACTGAGCCACCCAGGCGCCCCTGTATATGTTTATTCTTATACAAAATTCACGCATTTTACAGGATCGAGATCAGATAGTACAAGTCTTCCAAATTCATTCTTTTCAAAAATTTTTAGCTATTTCATGTGTTTTTACATTTTCATACAAATTTTTAATGCAGTTTGTCAATTTCTTAAACTAGTCTGTTGTCATTGTAATTAGGAATACATTAAACCTGTAAATCAGTTCAAATCAATATTGAGTGTTCTAAATCATAACCATGAAATATTTCTCTATTTCATTTGTTTTCTTTAATTTCTATCAGCAATATTTTGTAGTTTTCACTATGCTAGTATTGCACTTTTTTTACCATTATGCCTAAACAGTTCTTACTTATTGATACTATTACAAGTCTATTACAAGTAACACTTAATTCAATCTCCAACTACTTAGACACAGTATTATAATGAATGATACTATTGATTTTCATATATTGATGATATTTTGTATGATGTTAAGAAAACTCATTAGTTCTAGTAGTTTTTTTTATAGATTATTTCATATATTTTACACAAATTACCTATCATGTTTATCTAATCTACATGTGTTTTTATTATCTACTTTTCTTGCTTTACCTTGTTGCCTTGGCAGAAATTTACAGTAAAAATGTCAACTATAACTGGTAAGATTAATATGATTGTCCATGGTCTAATATTAGGGGAAAAGCATCCATATTTCAGCATTTAGCATGATTGTAGGTTTTTCTTAGATAAATTTTATCAGTTTGAGAAAATAGCCTATTGTTCATTTTTTACCAAGAGATTTTATGAATGACTTTTTAAATTTGTCTGATGCTTCTTCTACCTCCATTGAAATGATCATGCCATTTTCTACTTTAGTCTGTTGATGAGATGAATTATAGTAATTAATATTTTGAATATTAAATGAACCTACCTTGCATTACTGGGATAACCTTATTGATCATAATGCATTATGTTTTCTTGATAGTTTTGAATTTGATATCCTAGTATTTTAATAAATATTATTGCATCTATGTTTATGATGAAAATCTTATTGTAATGTTCTTTGTTTGTAATATCTTTGTCTGTTTTTGGTTACCATATCTTAATTGGGCCTAGTATCTATCATGCAATCATATTTAAAATGCACCAGATAGATAAATCTCATGTTTGTTTTTTCCCCCCAGGATCCCATCCAGGATACCACATTGAATTTAGTCATCATGTCTCTTTAGACTCCTCTTGGCTGTGAGAGTTTCTCAGACTTTGTTTTTGATGGCTGTGACAGTTTTGAGGATTACTTGGCAGGCATTTTATAAAATTTCCCTTAATAGATATTTGCCTGATATTTTATTCATGATTAGATTGGGATTAAAGGTTTTGTAAGAAAGACTATGGTAGTGGGGCACCTGGGTTGCTCAGTCAGTTAAGCATCTGATTCTTGGTTTTGACTCAGGTCATGATCTCAGAGTGGTATGATTGAACTCCAAGTTCAGTGCAGAATCTGCTCGAGATTCTTTCCCCTGCCTCCTCTGCCCCTCCCCCGACTCTCTCTCTCAAATAAATGAATAAATCTTTTTTTTTTTTTTAAGGCCATATATTAAAGTACCATTTTGTGGGGCATTTGGGTGGCTCAGAGGTTAGGTATCTGCCTTTGGCCCAGGTCATGATCCCAAGGTCCTAGGATTGAGCCCTGTGTCTGGCTCCTTGCTCAGTGGGCAGTTTGCTTTTCCCTCTCCCTCTGTTGCTCCCGCTGCTTGTGTTATCCCTCTCTCCTGTTAAATAGATAAAATATATTTTTAAAAAGTACCATTTTCTACCATAATATCAAGAATACATAGTATCACCATGATTTATCACTGTTAGTATTGACCTGAATCACTTGGCTACAGCATGGTTTATCCGATGTCTCCACTGTAAATTACAGTTACTTTTTTTCCCCCTCCCTTTCCGTAACTGTACTCTCTGGAAGGAAGTTACTTGTATAGTCCATACTTAAGGAATGAGGAGTTGTGGTACACCTCCTTCAGAAAGAAGTATCTATATAAATTACTTTGAGTTCTTCTATAATGGAGATGTAGTAGCTCATCCCTCATTTGTTTACTTCTTTGTTCAATCATTTATTTGTATCAGTACAGACACATGGATATTTATTTTATTTGTTGTTCAAATTGTTCCAGCTTTGGCCATTGGTAGTGATTTCATTTGGTTTGAATATCCTTTTAACATAAACACATAATTGTCAAGTTTTCATTTTTACCACTTTCTTACTTTGGACATTATAAAACCCTCCAGTTTCATTGTACATTTCTTGTTGCAGTCCTAGAATTAGCCATTCCTCCAAAGAGCCTTGTATGTATTTTTAAATGTAGTATTCATTTACTTATAGAACTGTGAACCTTGATCCTTTCAGTAATAATCTATAACTATAATGTATATAAATGATATAGTATCACATTTTATAATATAACTTCAAGCATGATAAATTGAAAAAAAAAACATTGCTAACATAGCTTTTTAAAACTCTTCTTTCAAAGTTCATATTTAGGCACCATTGCCTTGATGAAATAAAGGCAGTTCAGATATTTATAAAATGAAGCCCACTTGTGAAAATTAAGGCAATTCAGGAAAATTCATGTAATTCAGGATGCCAAATACCTTCATACTTAACTCTTCCCCACATCCCCTAAACTGTTATCTAATATTTTCCATCCCCTTATTTATTACAAGTTTATGGCTCTCCCCATCTCATTTAATTAGCAAGTAAGCAATTCCTTTATACATACTATTTTTAGAGTTTTCAGCATTCTGTACATATACGAAGTATATTTTAATGAACTTGTGTTTACAGAATCATTTATATAACATAGTAGAACATAATAGTACATTTTATCATATTTAAAAATTTTAAATTTCATATTATGTTCTCCTTATACCAACAGAAAAATCACTATATTCAAACTGAAAGATTAAACATGAAAACACAATGCATTTCAAAATTAGTATTTCTAGAGAAATGCTGCCCATGTTACATTCCATAAGTTCAGCCCCTTGAGTTGTCATTATATTGTTCAAATATAATTGACTTTCAGATTTTATTTTGTAGTCTCCTCAGCATCTTGGTCATTACTAAGTTAGTCATATTGTTCTATGAGCTCTTTTGGCAACATAACCATAAGAGATTCAGAGACTAATACATCAAATTAAGGCCAAGTACTTAAAATTTATCATTAATAAATGGCCTATTGCTGAGTTTCCACTATTTGTGAGAAATCAAAAAATACTGAGAGTAAGTAAAATATATCCATGACTCCAGGAAAAAGTTTAATGTTCACAGATATAAAAGTTGTAAAATATATAGGGCAGGAACTGAAAGGGATGCTTTATATTTCTTGTGTTCACACTATGACATAGGAAGAAACAACTCGTGTGCTATTTGAAGAACAATCATATATTTTCCTCCCATTTGGAAGAAGTAAAACTCTTGGAGTCTACCCCTGGAAGACTTTCCCCTTAACCATTACACTTTACTTTGACTCAAATACTTTTTATCCTTAAGCCTGACCATCACCTTCAAAACCATTTCAGAAGGATATAATATAAAGGTTTACCTTGCCAACAAAGATAGTTTACTGAGGCATTTTCAATGTAATTTGGATCTTTCATGAAAAAGCCTCTTAAATTCAGATCTGGACAGATTAAAATCCTTTCATTCAACTCTCTATTATGTATTTGTCCTTTAAAACTCAAACTCTGTAGCAGGGCTTCTCCGCTAGTCCCTGACTAAGCCTTTCATAAAGGTATTTTATTCATCATCTTTCAGAATCCAGGTGAAGCTAGTGTGTCAATCTCTGCTTATACAAAGTGCAATTAGACCTATTTTTTTGGCTTTCCTTTCTGACTTAGATTGGGATGTTGCATATCTTGCCGAAAAACAGAACTATTTTCAGATCTGCATTCCTCAGACCATGATGAGCATTCAGCCAGTGGTTATTCTCTTGATTGTGGCATAATTTATACATAATTATATTTTGCAGTGCCTTGTTCTTGGTCTCAAACACAAATTTTGTTCCCTGCCCTTTTTATCTGAATGTAGATAGAATATTGTATCTTTTTTTAATAAAGTGGCTTTTTATTCTCCTCTTGTTCTAGAGTATTATATCTTAATTAAGGCTGATATCCATCATGCAAACATACTTAAAACTCACCATGTCAAAACCAAGCAATGCAAGTTTTTGCAATGTTCAAAGATGCAGCATAGGCTAAAGAAAAAAAAAAGAAAAAGAAATGAATTTATGAATGGTTTGATTCAGTGGTGCCAGATTCTCTTAGTATATAAGCTACCCGCTTGAAATACATCTCCTAATTTTGGAATCTGCACTAAAACATTCCATAAATCATTTACTGTGTAGAAGCACGGATGCTTATTAAATAGTCTAGTTTAATCCAGTTATTAAGTAATCCAGTCTAGTGAAATAAAAAATAATACAATATCTTAAAAAGATCTCAAAAGACTACTTAAACATTGAGAGTGTCTGATCAAGGCAGTGAAAAATCCCAAGGCAATTGATCAACTATTTCTTTCACTGGATGAAAATGACCTTCCTAGTAGACTTGCATTCAATTATAGGCCTCTAGGTATTCTCAGTGGAAATTCGAAAATGAAAAAGCGAGATTAAGTGGTCACATTCCTATCAAGGCCTACCTTGTCAATTTTAGATTAACAATAAAATAGAAGTATATATATAAAACCTATAATCCATAGTTATCAATGTATTATAAAACCTCTGTGTGCCTAATAGTGTATACCATACATAATGCGTACACTCCTAAGTTTTAAAGTCATATAGAAAAACATAAATTTAAAGAGAAAAAAGGAAAGCTATTAAATAGTTAGACAATAGGTTTTCCAAGGGAAACTTAATTGGATTGGAATTATTTAAACTAGAGAATAATGGACTGGAGGGTGATTTACTGTTGAATATAGAGAGTATAATTATGAGGAGAATGCCAACTTGTTCAGCATACCCCAAGAAAAAATTAGAAATGTATTAAATTTGGCAATTCCTTCTTCCTTCCTAGCCCCTGCCCCTGCCTCCGTTCCCATCTTCTCTGTATGAATTTAAATTGTAAATAGGACATTATCATTTTAGGGTATGCATATCTAATCTTTTTCAACAGAGTAGTGAAAATGCTTATCTTCCGTGTGAATATAAGATGGCATGCAGTAAATTTCTAATGAAGAGTTTTAAAAGAAAAAGCTGGTCATTGTAGTTATTCTTCAAAAAAATTCTTATATTTTGAAATAAAAAATACAAGAAGACAATAACTTTAAATACAATAGTTTTTTGAGGCATAGAATGAATAAATTACTTTAAACAAATGGAAAGAGAAAATGAGAAATAAAGTTGAGGTAGATACTTCCTACTGAAAAATGAACAGACTTCTTTAGAATATTGTTCTGTTTGTCAGTTTGTTTTTGCTTATTACACGCCATCCTGAAACCTCTGTTTCTTCAAGTTGTACGTTTCTCATTGTCAACCTGTCAAAAAAAAAAAAAAAATCACTTGCAGCCCCAAGTCTTTCTTTTCTCTGTTTATTTCCTTTAATATCTAGATATACATACTCCTGGTTAAATCTCCGTTCTTCCCATACCAAAATTTTTGAACTTGGAATACTCCTTTTATTTCCATATATCAGAGTTTTCAGAATCATGCTATGATAGGCAGAATTCTAATTTGGCTCTCAAGATTCACACTCCCAGTGTATACACCCTATATAATCCCCTCCCATTGAATGTAGGCATGGCCGGGGCATATTATAACCAAAGGGATTTTTGTAGATATAATTAAGCAGCAAATATTTTGATTTTGATTTAATCAAAAACCCATTATCTGTGTGGACCTGACTTAATCAGGTTGGATCTCTAAAAATGAAGAGATTCAAAGCATGAGTAGAATTCTTCTGGTCTTGGAGACACAAAGCACCATTTTGTAGAGAAGACCACACACTGGGGATCTGAGTAGTCTCTAGAAGCTAAGAACAGAAAAGAAAGAAAAAATTCATGACAAAATATAGTGTCTTTGCCACTTCTGCAATTTTTTTTCTTCTTATAAGACCAGGAAACTGCAATGCCAATGCTGTTAGCCAGGAAGAAGAATGGGAACCTCAGTCCTAAAATTGCAAGGAATTAAATTCTGCCAAAAGCCATGTGATTTTGAAAGAGGATTCTAAGCTCCAGAACCATAGTTTGGCCAACACTTCAATGTCAGCCTTGCTAAATCCTGAGCAGAAGATCCAACCATACCATACCAAGACCTCTGACCTACAGAACTGTGAGATAATAATTGGTCTTGTTTTAAACCAAGGTTTTTAGACTCGGTAGAAATTTGTTATAAAACAGTATACAAGATGAAATCCAGAAGGTGAATAGTATTTTGATACTTCACCTTCTTACTTTGAGTCACTCAGCAACCTTACACATCCCCCCTCCAAAAAATAAAACAAATCAGAAAAGGAGGGCAACTAACATTGCATTTCTCTGTTCCAAAATGTTAACTCTCAATATCTCCTGTCAGTTATTTCTCATTCATAAAAAGTCCAAGCAACCACATAAGAGTTGTTTAAGGTAAAGAATAAAAAGAGATATTAAAAAAGGACTTTTCTTGAAAATCTTACTTTAGTGCTCCCTGGAAATTTGCCTTGCAATCAATCATGCCATCTGTGTGGGCCTAGGCAGAGAAAAACCTCAACTGTAGCCAGTGTCAGCCTTCCTGCTTATTTCATTCCACCATACCTAGATGCAGCCTTATAATATCTTAGCAGGCCTGCAAAGTTTTAGGACTCCCTATTGGACATAAACTGTGACTTCTACAGTTAGGCATCTTTCAAGATTCCAGTTCCATTTCCATTATCTTTGTTACAAAATAGTTGTTGGCAGTAAGTAGAAAGAAAAAATTGATGACAAAATATAGTGTCTTTGCCACTTCTGCAATTTTTTTTCTTCTTATAAGACAAGTAAACTGCAATGCCAATGATTTCACCCTTTTTCTTTTTAATAAAACATGGCTAAAGATTATTTGCTTTTCTCTTTCAAATACACCCTGAAAATGCTATCTCTAATAAACTTCCCCTTAGACAATGTGAAATAGATATTTTCCTGCCATTTGATGACAGTCATGGATTGACAAAGCCACAACTTCAAATGTAAGATATAACATCACACTTCACAAATGCCTGGTTCCATCTGAAGGAGGTCATTAGAAACTCTTTGATAATGATGAATCTAAGCAAAATGTGCTGCCTAAAAATTCCTTTTCAAAGAGTAATTCTTTAAATTTAGGCCAGATTTTCCTTAACCCAACCCTTAGTCTTCTCTTATAAATCAATTATTATCACATCCTTCAAGAAAGGATGATGCTGACAGATGAGTGACATTATTAAGTACCCTCTGACCCAGCTGATTCTAATTACCATAATGCCTGTTAGCAAATACTAGGCCTTTGTTGTTGTGATCACGGAAACCTATGTAAAAGCTTAACCTGGATCGTAATATAGGAAGTTATTTCCACAACTTTTGATCAATGGATTGTGCATTTATGCTAGACTACGTGAGGTAAGGAAGTAAAGAGACAATTCCTTATTACATTATTACAGAAAAGCCTTAGAAACCACATAATGGTCATATTGAAAGATCATTAACATTCTTAGAGTGAATTCCATGAAAGCATGTCATATTTGTTCAGTTCAAATGTGGAGGAAAGTTTTATAGCAGCTGAATTCAAAGTAACACCTTCCACAGACTGCATTTTGGTATGGAAAGTCCTGCATACATTCATTATGCACTCATACGCTGTAATATAAGTGCCTTCCTGACTCAAAATGGGTGACTGTCTTCACAGAATTTTGAAAGAAATTATTTTCTCCTATCTTTTATGAACGACTTTTGTATTATATCAGTTCTCTTAATGAGTAGTGCAAAATGTCAAATGCTGAAAGGAAAAGAAACACATTTATGTATTGTTAGTTTAGCAATGAATTCAGACCCACAAGGCAAAAACACTGTAACTTAAGTCCATCTTACAAAAGCCGAACTAGATTTTCAGAAAAGGACTGAAATACCTGATTGCGCATTCACACAAGCAATCAGCTAGGGAAAAAAAGAATAAAAAAGACATTTCCTAATGTCCACGGCATTTTGTCTGTTTCCAGGGATGTGTTCCAGGCCTTAGGCCATGATAATCATGTTTCCTGCCCTGTCCCTGACCTCCTATTCTATATTACCTCTTTCCTGTTAGTATTAAGTAGAAAACACCTGCCTAACCGCCTAAAGCTTCATGCTAAATGCTGGCACAATACAGCTAAATGGGCTGAATGCAGCCCAACATAGAACCTTCCAAACATGTGCTTGAAATGCACTGAGAGAAGCATTTTTATGCAAAAATGACAGAAAATGTAATCGAAAAGAAAACCTCAAACAAAGCCATAGCCAGATGGTGTCCTTTATTGGGGACCAGCTTATATTTCTGAGCTTTTGAAAATGTCACAGCTTATTGCTGCTCAATTCTAGATTTACATCTGAAATTTGGGAGAAACCCGTCTCATGTGAATATTATGATCCCCTTCACATTTGTCTTGTAATTAACCATTTGGAAAATGCTTTCAATTTTTTGAAACAATTTTTTGTACAATTTTGTTCAGACAATGTATGTTCATCATAGAAAAATAAGAAGCAACATGAAAAACTGTAACAGTAAAAATTAAAAGAAAAATTTTACTGAGTATGCCATTATTCATATTTTGCTTTATACATCTATTTTTCCTATGAATTCAAGCAAGTATGTTAGAAAGTTTGCAAAAATGAAGTTAAACTGTATAGAGATTTACATATTTTCTTGTTAAATTGAAAATTGTGAACATTTTCCCGTGTCAAAAAACACATACATTCAAATTAACATTTTAAATTGTTGGGTACTATTCCACTTAAAGATTATCACATGATATAATCACCAGGATAAATTGTGGGCTGTTTTGTTTTGCTATTTCTAACAATGCTGCAGTAAATATTCTTACACACATAACTTTGCACTCTTGTTAAAATGTTTGCTTACGGTACATTCCTAGAAGTAGCTCCACTGGGCCAAAGTATATTTGTAGTTCTAATAACACATATTACCAGTTATTCAGAAATTTTGCATTCATTCAAACATCCAAAAGGTTATAAAAGTTCTTATTGCCACAAAGCCTCAGAGACATTGTCATTTGGAGATGCTAAAAACAAGACAACAGGTCCCAAAATGGAGTTGCTTATGCTAAGCCTCACATCACCAAACTAATACTTAATTTACAGTTTTGATTTCCCCAGAAATGTAATTTTAAAGTGATAACTTTAGTTAGGAAAGCTGCCTAATGGATCCCTGCCATCTCAAGAAAAGTAATCTTGCAGTAACCAATACTTTTTTGACTAGTATAACTTCCTTGTTCCTGCTCTCTTCTGACTATAAGTCTTTCAATTTATACCGCTCTTCAGAATTCCATTCTGTGTGCTAGACTGATGCTACCTGATTCATGAATCTTTGAATAAAGTCAATAAGCTCTTTAAAATTTATTCAGCTGAATTTTGTTAACAGGAAGAATGTTTTTTAAAATTTCTATTTAGTCATGCAATTAAATATTTTCACTTAAATATATGTATATATTGGCTGTAGTTCTTAATCTCTATTAGAAAGTATTTGTCTTTTACATACTGACTTATATGTACTTTTTATTATGACCTCCCTACTTGTCATATGTAGTACATTTTTTCATTTAGTTTTTTTATATTTTCATTTCTCTTATTGTAAGTTACAATGTATTTTCTGTTAGATTACACAACTTTTATGGTTTGTTGTGGATCTATTTGTATCTTCAAACCTTTCCACAAGCCATATTTATTAGGTGGTAAATTATCTTTTTCCTAGAATTCATTTTGATAAATCAGTTATTTTAAAACTTTTGCCTAGTGATTTAAGATGTCATCTTTACTATATACTAAGTGCCTATATTTACTTGAATGGATTCATTGACTTAGGGGTTCATTTCTTACCATAATATTTTAATTATCATAGATTTATAAGAAATTTTCTTAGCTGGTCAACGTTGACTTTCTCATTAATCTCATTTTTCAAAACCTCTGGTAGTAATAGAAAAGTCTAAAGGCAGATTCTTCCCTCACCTTCACTGATATCATTTAATGTTTGCTTGATCTTTTGTTATATAAATTATTGTCCATATGTATACAATATGATATAGGGACCTGATATTAATTTCTATTAGTGTATAGCTTAAACTTTTCAGTTTGCATATATAATACTTTATTCATTATCCAGAACACTTTCATCAGTTTCAGGTTAGATTAACTCATCTGTTTGATTTGTCTCTAGTTGAGGAAAAAAGATACTGTAAATAGAGCATCTCTCTTCTCTATCCTCAGATATTTAATCTTATTTCCACATTATTTTTCAGGATCATTTCATGCATGCATCTTTTAGATTCATGTTTAAATTTTTTGACAGCCTCAGGTTTTATATTGCCTGACTCTACTACTGTGTTCCTTCTGTTTGCTTGCTTTTAGTTCTTTTATCATTTTATTGAGATTACTTTTCTATCATTATTTCACATTTTTTCCAAGCTATTTTTCTCCTTAGGATTCATGCTCTGATATTTAGAAGGTATATCTTCCTGTATACTTTTAAGGAAGCTAAATAATTTAATAATGAGCAGAAGCTTTTTCATAGTAATATGATTGTTTTTCTTGATATTCTTTCAGTTTCTTCTGGAGAGATCTTTATTAAGACTACCTTTAATGTCGATGAAGTAAATATGAATGCTCAATGGGTGAAATCACAGAAAAGAAATCTAAATTATTAGAATTCTGAACTCAGTCTAAGCAATCACTCCCCCATAAAGAAAACAGAATTGGAAATATTGCTGTAGTGTGATTTATCAAACACAATTAGAAAATAATGAAGACAAACTTTAGTCTATGGATCCAAGTAAGTAAAAAAGATCCCTTCCCGAGGAGTCAAGATGGCGGAGAAGTAGCAAGCTGAGACTACTTCAGCTAGCCTGAGATCAGCTAGATAGCTTATCTAAAGATTGCAAACACCTGAAAATCCATCAGCAGATCGAAGAGAAGAAGAACAGCAATTCTGGAAACAGAAAAACAACCACTTTCTGAAAGGTAGGACCGGCGGAGAAGTGAATCCAAAGCGACGGGAAGATAGACCCCGGGGAGAAGGGCCGGCTCCCGGAAAGCGGTGGAGCAACGGTGCACAAAATCAGGACTTTTAAAAGTCTGTTCTGCTGAGGGACATCGCTCCAGAGGCTAAACCGGGGCGAAGCCCACGCGGGGTGAGTGTGGCCCCAGGTTCCGCAGGGTCACAGAAGGATCGGGGGTGTCTGAGTGTCGCAGAGCTTGCGGGTATTGGAACGGGAAAGCCGGCTACAGAGACAGAGCCGACAGTAAGCTCACAGCTCGGGGTTACCTTGAACCGGTCGCAGGCTCGGTGAGCTCGGAGCACGGCCGGAGGTCAGGCAGACGGGAGTAACTGGGCACTGTTCTCTGAGGGCGCACTGAGGAGTGGGGCCCTGGGCTCTCGGCTCCTCCGGGCCGGAGACCAGGAGGCCGCCATTTGTATTCCCCACCCTCCGGAACTCTACAGAAAGCGCTCAAGGAACAAAAGCTCCTGAAAGCAAACCTGAGTGGATTACTCACCCCGGCCCCTGAGAAGGGTGGTACAATTCCTCCTGGGGCAAAGACACTTGAGAATCACTACAACAGGCCCCTCCCCCAGAAGATCAACAAGAAATCCAGCCGAGACCAAGTTCACCTACCAAGAAGTGCGGTTTCAATACCAAGGAGAGCAGCAGAATTCCGGAGGAGGAGAAAGCAAAGCACGGAACTCATGGCTTTTTCCCTGTGATTTTTTTTAGTCTTGCAGTTAATTTAATTTTTTTCTTTTTCATTTTTAGTTTTTTTTCCTGCCTTCTGGTAAATTTTTTTTCTTAACTTTTACCTTTTTATTTTTTAATGTTTTTTAACTAGTTTATCCAATATATATATTTTTTCTTTTTTATATTTGTCTTATTTGTTTTCTTTTTTTTAAAATTCTTTTCTTTTCTTTCTTTTTTCTTTTTTCTTTTTTTTTCTTTCTTCCTTTTTGAACCTCTTTTTATCCCCTTTCTCCCCTATCACGATTTGGGATCTCTTCTAATTTGGTTAAAGCATATTTTCCTGGGTTTGTTGCCACCCTTTTAGTATTTTACTTGCTCCTTCATATACTCTTATCTGGACAAAATGACAAGACGGAAAAATTCAACACAAAAAAAAGAACAAGAGGTAGTACCGAAGGCTAGGGACCTAATCAATACAGACATTGGTAATATGTCAGATCTAGAGTTCAGAATGACAATTCTCAAGGTTCTAGCCAGGCTCGAAAAAGGCATGGAAGATATTAGAGAAAACCTCTCGAGAGATATAAAAGCCCTTTCTGGAGAAATAAAAGAACTAAAATCTAACCAAGTTGAAATCAAAAAAGCTATTAATGAGGTGCAGTGAAGGCTCTCACTGCTAGGATAAATGAGGCAGAAGAAAGAATTAGTGATATAGAAGACCAAATGACAGAGAATAAAGAAGCTGAGCAAAAGAGAGACAAACAGCTACTGGACCACGAGGGGAGAATACGAGAGATAAGTGACACCATAAGACAAAACAACATTAGAATAATTGGGATTCCAGAAGAAGAGAGAGGGGAGCAGAAGGTATACTGGAGAGAATTATTGGGGAGAATTTCCCCAATATGGCAAAGGGAACGAGCATCAAAATCAGGAGGTTCAGAGAAGGCCCCTCAAAATCAATAAGAATAGGCCCACACCCCGTCACCTAATAGTAAAATTTACAAGTCTCAGTGACAAAGAGAAACTCCTGAAAGCAGCCTGGGAAAAGAAGTCTGTAACATACAGTGGTAAAAATATTAGATTGGCAGTAGACTTATCCACAGAGACCTGGCAGGCCAGAAAGAGCTGGCATGATATTTTCAGAGCACTAAACGAGAAAAACATGCAGCCAAGAATACTATATCCAGCTAGACTATCCTTGAAAATAGAAGGAGAGATTAAAAGCTTCCAGGACAAACAAAAACTGAAAGAATTTGCAAACACGAAACCAGCTCTCCAGGAAATATTGAAAGGGGTCCTCTAAGCCAAGAGAGAGCCTACAAGTGGTAGATCAGAAAGGAACAGAGACCATATACAGTAACAGTCACCTTACAGTCAATACAATGGCACTAAACTCATATCTCTCAATAGTTACCCTGAATTTTAATGGGCTAAATGCCCCTGTCAAAAGACACAGGGTATCAGAATGGATAAAAAAACAAAACCCATCTATATGTTGCCTCCAAGAAACTCATTTTAAGCCCGAAGACACCTCCAGATTTAAAGTGAGGGGGTGGAAAAGAATTTACCATGCTAATGGACATCAGAAGAAAGCAGGAGTGGCAATCCTTATATCAGATCAATTAGATTTTAAGCCAAAGACTATAATTAGAGATGAGGAAGGACACTATATCATACTCAAAGGGTCTGTCCAACAAGAAGATTTAAAAATTTTAAATATCTATGCCCCCAACGTGGGAGCAGCCAACTATATAAACCAATTAATAACAAAATCAAAGAAACATATAACCAATAATACAATAATAGTAGGGGAATTTAACACTCCCCTCACTGAAATAGATCATCCAAGCAAAAGATCAGCAAGGAAATAAAGGCCTTAAATGACACACTGGACCAGATGGACATCACAGATATATTCAGAACATTTCATCCCAAAGCAACAGAATACACATTTTTCTCTACTGCACATGGAACATTCTCCGAATAGATCACATCCTCGGTCCTAAATCAGGACTCAACCGGTATCAAAAGATTAGGATCATTCCCTGCATATTTTCAGACCACAATGCTGTAAAGCTAGAACTCAACCACAAAAGGAAGTTTGAAAAGAACCCAAATACATGGAGACTAAACAGCATCCTTCTAAAGAATGAATGGGTCAACTAGGAAATTAAAGAAGAATTGAAAAAAAATCATGGAAACAAATGATAATGAAAATACAACGGTTCAAAATCTGTGGGACACAACAAAGGCAGTCCTGAGAGGAAAATATATAGCGGTACAAGCCTTTCTCAAGAAACAAGAAAGTTCTCAGGTACACAACCTAACCCAACACCTAAAGGAGCTGGAGAAAGAACAAGAAAGAAACCCTAAGCCCAGCAGGAGAAGTGAAATCATAAAGATCAGAGCAACATCAATGAAATAGAAACCAAAAAAACAATAGAACAAATCAACAAAACTAGGAGCTGGTTCTTTGAAAGAATTAATAAAATTGATAAACCCCTGGCCAGACTTATCAAAAAGAAAAGAGAAAGGACCTAAATAAATAAAATCATGAATGAAAGAGGAGAGATCACAACTAACACCAAAGAAATACAAACTATTATAAGAACAAACTATGAGCAACTCTACGCCAACAAATTTAACAATCTGGAAGAAATGGATGCATTCCTAGAAACAAATAAACTACCACAACTGACCCAGGAAGAAATAGAAAGCCTGAACAGACCCATAACCAGTAAGGAGATTGAAACAGTCATTAAAAATCTCCAAACAAACAAAAGCCCAGGGCCAGACGGCTTCCCGGGGGAATTCTACCAAACATTTAAAGAAGAACTAATTCCTATTCTCCTGAAACTTTTGCAAAAAATAGAAATGGAAGGAAAACTTCCAAACTCATTTTATGAGGCCAGCATCACCTTGATCCCAAAACCAGACAAGGATCCCATCAAAAAAGAGAGCTATAGACCAATATCCTTGATGAACACAGATGCGAAAATACTCACCAAAATACTAGCCAATAGGATTCAACAGTACATTAAAAGGATTATTCACCACGACCAAGTGGGATTTATTCCAGGGCTGCAAGGTTGGTTCAACATCCGCAAATCAGTCAATGTGATACAACACATCAATAAAAGAAAGAACAAGAACGGTATGATACTCTCAATAGATGCTGAAAAAGCATTTGACAAAGTACAGCATCCCTTCCTGATCAAAACTCTTCAAAGTGTAGGGATAGAGGGCACATACCTCAATATCATCAAAGCCATCTATGAAAAACCCACCGCAAATATCATTCTCAATGGAGAAAAACTGAAAGCTTTTCCGCTAAGATCAGGAACACGGCAGGGATGTCCAGTATCACCACTGCTATTCAACATAGTACTAGAGGTCCTAGCCTCAGCAATCAGACAACAAAAGGAAATTAAAGGCATCCAAATCGGCAAAGAAGAAGTCAAATTATCACTCTTCGCAGATGATATGATACTATATGTGGAAAACCCAAAAGACTCCACTCCAAAACTGCTAGAACTTATACAGGAATTCAGTAAAGTGTCAGGATATAAATCAATGCACAGAAATCAGTTGCATTTCTCTACACCGACAGTAAGACAGAAGAAAGAGAAATTAAGAAGTCAATCCCATTTACAATTGCACCCAAAACCATAAGATACCTAGGAATAAACCTAACCAAAGAGACACAGAATCTATACTCAGAAAACTATAAAGTACTCAGGAAAGAAATTGAGGAAGACTCAAAGAAATGGAAAAATGTCCCATGCTCCTGGATTGGAAGAATAAATATTGTGAAAATGTCTATGCTACCTAAAGCAATCTACACATTTAATGCAATTCCTATCAAAGTACCATCCATCTTTTTCAAAGAAATGGAACAAATAATTCTAAAATTTATATGGAACCAGAAAAGACCTCGAATAGCCAAAGGGATATTGAAAAAGAAAGCCAACGTTGGTGGCATCACAATTCCGGACTTCAAGCTCTATTACAAAGCGGTCATCATCAAGACAGCATGGTACTGGCACCAAAACAGACACATAGATCAATGGAACAGAATAGAGAGCCCAGAAATAGACCCTCAACTCTATGGTCAACTAATCTTCGACAAAGCAGGAAAGAATGTCCAATGGAAAAAAGACAGCCTCTTCAATAAATGGTGCTGGGAAAATTGGACAGCCACATGCAGAAAAATGAAATTGGACCATTTCCTTACACCACACACAAAAATAGACTCAAAATGGATGAAGGACCTCAATGTGCGAAAGGAATCCATCAAAATCCTTGAGGAGAACACAGGCAGCAACCTCTTCGACCTCTGCCACAGCAACATCTTCCTAGGAACAACGCCAAAGGCAAGGGAAGCAAGGGCAAAAATGAACTATTGGGATTTTATCAAGATCAAAAGCTTTTGCACAGCAAAGGAAACAGTTAATAAAATCAAAAGACAACTGACAGAATGGGAGAAGGTATTTGCAAACGACATATCAGATAAAGGACTAGTGTCCAGAATCTATAAAGAACTTAGCAAACTCAACACCCAAAGAACAAATAATCCAATCAAGAAATGGGCAGAGGACATGAACAGACATTTCTGCAAAGAAGACATCCAGATGGCCAACAGACACATGAAAAAGTGCTCCATATCACTCGGCATCAGGGAAATACAAATCAAAACCACAATGAGATATCACCTCACATCAGTCAGAATGGCTAAAATAAACAAGTCAGGAAATGTCAGATGCTGGCGAGGATGCGGAGAAAGGGGAACCCTCCTACACTGTTGGTGGGAATGCAAGCTGGTGCAGCCACTCTGGGAAACAGCATGGAGGTTCCTCAAAATGTTGAAAATAGAACTGCCCTATGACCCAGCAATTGCACTATTGGGTATTTACCCTAAAGATACAAACGTAGTGACCCAAAGGGGCACGTGCACCCGAATGTTTATAGCAGCAATGTCCACAATAGCCAAACTATGGAAAGAATCTAGATGTCCATCAACAGATGAATGGATCAAGAAGATGTGGTATATATACACAATGGAATACTATGCAGCCATCAAAGGAAATGAAATCTTGCCATTTGCGACAACATGGATGGAACTAGAGCGTATCATGCTTAGTGAAATAAGTCAAGCACAGAAAGACAACTATCATATGATCTCCCTGATATGAGGAAGTGGTGATGCAACATGAAGGCTTAAGTGGGTAGGAGAAGAATAAATGAAACAAGATGGGATTGGGAGGGAGACAAACCATAAATGACTCTTAATCTCACAAAACAAACTGAGGGTTGCTGGGGGGAGGGGATTTGGGAGAAGGGGGTCGGATTATGGACATTGGGGAGGGTATGTGCTTTGGTGAGTGCTGTGAAGTGTGTAAACCTGGTGATTCACACACCTGTACCCCTGGGGATAAAAATATATGTTTATAAAAAATAAAAAATTAATCAAAAAAAAAAGAAAAAATAAGAATTAAATCAGATTATTAAATAAATTTAATTAAATTTAACAATAAAAAAAGGAGTTAAATAGTACAAAAGTATATATTATTTAAATACTTTATTTTTAATAGCTATGTTTGAAATTACCAATTTAAATGATACCTAATCTTTATTTTGAAACATGCTTAGAGATAAAGTAACCCAGTTTGTCTTAGTTATTTTATTATTGCCTAAGGTCCATAGGTTTTAAAGCTTTTGTTTTTCTAAGGTGAAGTATGGGAAATATATATAGAACTGCATCTTCTTAAATTACATAAAGTGCAGGGGGTTGTCCTGGGGCCATAATGTCTCTTTCATTCTGTCTAGTTCTTTTCAGGAAGATTCTGTGTTTTCATGGGAGAAAACTTCTCCCTGTTTTCTTTTTCTTTTTTCTGTGCATATTTAGAAGACTGACATTCTGTGCCTAAGTGTGAAGGCAGAATTGTGGGCCAAGTATTTTATGTGTAGACTTTAAATTACTTACCTTTCTCTCCTCATCATTTTACCTGAGTTTTTGAAGGGAAAATTGGATCTTCCCTTACTATAGAATCCCTTATTGATATCCCAAAATATAAGAGCTTTTAGTTTTTATCCACTTGCATTTATTATAATGTAATTATACACATCATTATAATGCACTTTGTCTCACTTTTGCCTTTTTTATTTATGCTTTCTATTTTTTTTGGCAAATATTTTCTTGCCCTTTGTTTTGTAGTTTCATGAGATTATTCTTTGCCTTCTTTTTCTTTTTTCCTTTCCTGAAGACTTTAAAAATTTTGTGATCCTATTTTAGATCTAGCTATTTGATGTCCTTCTAGTTCTACTCTTAGCTTCTTTAATCAATTGATTTGGGGATATTTTGTAAGATGAGGTTAAACTTGATGTATTTATTTAAATAAAATATTTTTAAGTAACATTGAATATATACTGTATTACTTAACAAACTTTGATTTCTTTATAAACTTTGTATAAAGCTTCAGCATATACCAATATATTTGATTCCCATTACCTTTGATTTTATTGTTGGTCTGAATGTTTATTCCTGTGCAAAATGCCATTATGTTTAAAAAATATAGATATATGCATACATATATTTTTATTTTAAAAAAAAAATATTTATTTATTTGACAAAGAAAAAGACAGCCAGAGAGGGAACACAATCCAGGGGAGAAGGAGGGACAAGGAGGCTTCCCACCAAGTAGGGAGCCCAGTGCGGGTCTCAATCCCAGGATTCTGGTATCATGACCTGAGTCAAAAGCAGATGGTTAATGACTGAGCCACTCTGGCGACCCTAAAATATATTTATTATATTCTCTTTAAATAATTTCATAGTCATTCTCATATATTTAGTCTTTCTTAGGGAATTTTAAAACACTTGATCAATTTCAGAACATCCCATTTGAGATTTTGTTTGTATATTTGTATATTAAGCTTAGGGAAAATAGTGCTAAAATATTTATATTTTGTTTTAGAAATGCTGCCTTTCTCCTTACATATTTTTCATCTCATAGTTAAAAGTTCATAGCTTTCTTTAAACAACTCTTGCACATTTGTTATTAAAGCCAGTGTGATTTTTATTCCATTTATACAAAGTATGTATATATATAACACACCACAGACATTTTCTTGAAATTTAAAAAATTAACCAAAATATATCTATATTTCAATTTTCTTCTATTTTGTATCTTGTGAGTTATTTTGAATTATATGTTTAGTCATTTTTGGTTTTTTAACTATGATACTTTTTAAAAAAATAATTTGCTTGTTGGTTTAGGTGAATTAATTGGGATTATATTTTCAACTTGAATCTGTGTATTTGAAGAGGAAAGTTTCTCTTTTTCCCATATCCATTGCATTTTCTTATTACTGGTATACCTGTGCTCTTTTATTTTTCTTCCTCTGAAATATAGAAGAACTTTTGAAGTTGGTCTCTGTATCACACATTAAAAGTTAATTTTCTGAGTTATTTCTGCCTTCTTCTTTTTTTTTTATTAATTTTTTATTTTTTATAAACATATATTTTTACCCCAGGGGTACAGGTCTGTGAATCACCAGGTTTACACTCTTCACAGCACTCACCAAAGAACATACCCTCCCCAATGTCCATAATCCCACCCCCTTCTCCCAAACCCCCTCCCCCCAGCAACCCTCAGTTTGTTTTGTGAGATTAAGAGTCACTTATGGTTTGTCTCCCTCCCAATCCCATCTTGTTTCATTTATTTCTGCCTTCTAAGTTCACTTTTAGAGTAGGTTTAAATTAATCTCTTACATTTTTGTGTTCTTAAAATTATTTTTTTGCTCTTTCATCAGAGCCTTCAGTTTAGCTAATTGCCTTCATCTGAGGTACTTCTCTTTATGATATTTTAATATTGGTTTGTATAGGCATTTATATCTAATTTTTTGAAGACAAGAAGCAGATATTTTTAAAATCCTCATATATTTCTTGTGTTAAATTATTTTCAAGAGATTGATTTTCTTTTGAAATAATAAGTCTTTTCTTTCTTCTGCACTGGATTCTTAATAGTTTCCACCCTAGTTTAATCATTCATATATGAAAGAGGATACATTTTTTTAATGTCAAGCACTTGCTAAAAATAAGGTGCTTTGATTGTTTTTAGAGTCCTCTTCATGTTCTTGGGTGCTAATAGACTCTCAGATCTAAAACTGTGTTGATATGAATAGTGTGTAGTCTAATTTCTGGTAACTATAGGCTTTGATCTTACATTGTTTCATACTGAAATTGAGATTTTTTTTTCTGCCTATCTTATTTCTTCTTCTTCTTCTTCTTTTTAATGTTTCAGATAATTGATTCTAACATAAGACAAGAGGAACATTTTTAGATTTTCTCAGAATTTGGGCCTAGGTTAAACCAAGTGAGTTTTTTGTTAGGGTGTAAAATTCAAAGGGATGCCTAAAAAACTCAGTACTCAAGACAAACAGTATTTGTATATAAATGTAATGTGTTTTATTTAAATGCTGCAACATTTAAAATTATTTTTTCAAATTAAATTGGGAAGGAAAGGTCTATAGGTGACCTCTGTTTCTATAAATTAAGTTTTATTGGAACAAGGATTGCTATCAGGCTAAGGTGAGTGAGAAGGGTCATGCAAATGCAGGGTCACATCTTAGCTTTATTTACAATTTTGATTTTGTTTCAACATTTTTTTGCATTTAAGATTTTGCAGTAAAATACTATATTTCTTGATAACTGAGCTTTTTGGTGCTCTCTTAAATTTTGTGTCTGAGGAGAGTGCATTGCATACCTTTCTCTAATACTAGCCCTGAACTGAAGAATTTTATTCATAATACATATTTTTGGCTTCTACCTATAACCCACTCATTTTAGCTAAAAGTTTCCAGCAGATCCTATCACTTCCTTCCATTCCTCTTTCCAGTCCCGTCCCCACTTCCATCCTTCCTCACCTTTAAGAACTACTGAATAATAGATTTTTTTTTTATCCTTGAAAATAAAAATGTGCGTAGTTCTTTTCCAGAAACTCCATCTATGATTTTATCAACTTCTTACAAGCTACAGATCCATTCTCTGAGCATTAACCATATACTATCTTAAATTCTCTCTATTTCTGCCTGATGTACCAGAAAGTATCTAAATGGATGTAAAAGAGAAACTGATAGATTGGGTATGTGTGTAATTGATTGTCTTTGCTCTGACATTTGTATCAAACTGACAAAGACTGAATAGTTAAAATAACAGACATCTATTTAAGGTTGGGAAGTCCAAGATGGAGATGCCTGATTTGGTTCAGTGAGACACTCCCTGGATTGCAGATGTCTGCCTTTGCTGTGTACTCACATAGTGGAGAGAGAGCTCTGGTAGTTCCTTTTCTTATTAAGATCACTAATACTAACATGAGGGTTCTACCCATAAGACTTTGTCTTAAACCTAATTATCTCTCAAAGCCCCATCTCCAAAAAACCATCACATTGGGGATTAGAGCTTCAACACATAAATTTTTGGAAGACCTGATTCAGTCTATAGCAGTATATGACTCTGATAGCTTCAGAATGTGATTCTCCTGTATTGCACATAATATTACAGTGTTTGACTCTTTTTTTTTAAACTTCAGAGAAAATATATCAAAGATGTTAAATGTCATTTTGACCTGGACAGATAATTTTTATTTAATTGCATTGCTTCCTAACTACTCATTTGCCTATAATCTTTTCCCCTTTAATATCACATGCAGAATAATTCCTTCTATTTTGACTATATATCCCAAATTTCAGTCTTAATTACATAATGGATTTTTTATCAATTTCATGACAGTGAAAGATTAGAGAATCTTAGAAGTATCACCCAATTCTAGCCATCCCTTACATTGTCTTCTTTCTATATATTGTTGCTATTACTACCAACAGTCTGCATCATCGTATTTTTTAATCATTTGTAAATTTGGGAAGAAATTATAATGAAAACTGAATATCTAAACTCCAATTTCAACTTTACCTATTTCGAGATGTATGCTCTAACACAACCCACTGAACAACTTTGGCCTTCAGCTTCACACCTATGTAGTAAGGATGTATCACTGCTCTGTGTACCAAATAAGTACTGATAACTTCTCGGTGAAATAATTGGACTTCTTGGGGCTCACTGGGTTAAGACTCTGCCTTTGGCTCAGGTCATGATCTCAGGGTCCTGAGATCGAGCCCCACATTGGGCTCTCTGCTCAGTGGGGAGTCTGCTTCCCTACCCCTCTCTGCCTATCTCTCTGACTCCTTGTGATCTCTGTCTGTCAAATAAACAAATAAAAAAAAACTTAAAAAAAATAACAGGACTTCCAGTTCAAAATAATTTTTAGAAATATAAATATATAATTTGGGTTACATTGTATAATATGAAACCTTTCCCAATGAAAGGTTCACAAAGATGAATCAAAAGACAAAATTTCAAAATAGTATAATCAAACTTATGGTAATATAATTACTAAATGAGGGAGGGATAATAATTTTGGAATAGATTTTTGGATTGAGAAAATTATTAGGGTTTATTTTAATTCTCCTTATTAATACAGAAAATCTAGAATGAAGCTTTATACCTCATATAAAACCAATCCCCTGGATTAAAAATACAGAGCCTCTACCAAACTATAAAAAATGCATCATCATTATCTATTCTTTGGATATGAGGAAGTAGTGATGCAACATGAGGGCTTAAGTGGGTAGGAGAAGAATAAATGAAACAAGATGGAATTGGGAGGGATCAAACTATTAGTGACTCTTAATCTCACAAAACAAACTGAGGGTTGCTGGGGGGAGGGGATTTGGGAGAAGGGGGTCGGATTATGGACATTGGGGAGGGTATGTGCTTTGGTGAGTGCTGTGAAGTGTGTAAACCTGGTGATTCACACACCTGTACCCCTGGGTATAAAAATATATGTTTATAAAAAATAAAAAATTATTAAAAAAAAAAAAGATCCCTTCCCTCCATGAAAAAAGTTGAAACACAGGAAGGTTAATAGCAAATAACAAATGGCTTGACTTTTAAGGGGAAAAACCCTCATAATATTTAGGTATTGAGCATAATATTGGTAGCCTTACTCATTGGTCAACCTGTTGCTTAAAACTTATGATATGTTTAAAGTACTTTATTGAGAAGGAAATTTGACTATAGAGTAATTCTACAGTATAGATGAAAGAGCTCTAAAGTATATGAATTTACCTACCTAAGTGACACACAAAGTAGAGCAAAGATAACAAAATAGGAGAAAAAATCACTGAAAGAACCACATTAGCTGCCTAAGAAAATACAACTGGAAATCACAAATTGTTGCTTTATATCATTGACTATTCAAGAAATTCTAAAGTATTATAAAATATAAATTATTCCTTACCAGCATACTAAAGGTCATAAAAATAAACATGAATTGGTTCTGATTTAGTCAAAGTTTCTTCTTTCTAAAAAATGCATTTTTTAGACTTTGAGAACATTTTAAATGAAAAAGCTTTAAACCTTCTAGAGAATGGCTCCCTGAAGCAATTTTGAGGATTAGAAAGGGCATGTTTATACCCCTGATGCAACCTAATTGAAAAAATTTTGGAATGTTTAAAGAAACAACTTAGATAATAGTTTTAAGAATGTAAGAATAATAATATACCACACAGACCAATATCCAAAGAATAGATAATGATGATGCATTTTTTATAGTTTGGTAGAGGCTCTGTATTTTTAATCCAGGGGATTGGTTTTATATGAGGTATAAAGCTTCATTCTAGATTTTCTGTATTAATAAGGAGAATTAAAATAAACCCTAATAATTTTCTCAATCCAAAAATCTATTCCAAAATTATTATCCCTCCCTCATTTAGTAATTATATTACCATAAGTTTGATTATACTATTTTGAAATTTTGTCTTTTGATTCATCTTTGTGAACCTTTCATTGGGAAAGGTTTCATATTATACAATGTAACCCAAATTATATATTTATATTTCTAAAAATTATTTTGAACTGGAAGTCCTGTTATTTTTTTTAAGTTTTTTTTTATTTGTTTATTTGACAGACAGAGATCACAAGGAGTCAGAGAGATAGGCAGAGAGGGGTAGGGAAGCAGACTCCCCACTGAGCAGAGAGCCCAATGTGGGGCTCGATCTCAGGACCCTGAGATCATGACCTGAGCCAAAGGCAGAGTCTTAACCCAGTGAGCCCCAAGAAGTCCAATTATTTCACCGAGAAGTTATCAGTACTTATTTGGTACACAGAGCAGTGATACATCCTTACTACATAGGTGTGAAGCTGAAGGCCAAAGTTGTTCAGTGGGTTGTGTTAGAGCATACATCTCGAAATAGGTAAAGTTGAAATTGGAGTTTAGATATTCAGTTTTCATTATAATTTCTTCCCAAATTTACAAATGATTAAAAAATACGATGATGCAGACTGTTGGTAGTAATAGCAACAATATATAGAAAGAAGACAATGTAAGGGATGGCTAGAATTGGGTGATACTTCTAAGATTCTCTAATCTTTCACTGTCATGAAATTGATAAAAAATCCATTATGTAATTAAGACTGAAATTTGGGATATATAGTCAAAATAGAAGGAATTATTCTGCATGTGATATTAAAGGGGAAAAGATTATAGGCAAATGAGTAGTTAGGAAGCAATGCAATTAAATAAAAATTATCTGTCCAGGTCAAAATGACATTTAACATCTTTGATATATTTTCTCTGAAGTTTAAAAAAAAAGAGTCAAACACTGTAATATTATGTGCAATACAGGAGAATCACATTCTGAAGCTATCAGAGTCATATACTGCTATAGACTGAATCAGGTCTTCCAAAAATTTATGTGTTGAAGCTCTAATCCCCAATGTGATGGTTTTTTGGAGATGGGGCTTTGAGAGATAATTAGGTTTAAGACAAAGTCTTATGGGTAGAACCCTCATGTTAGTATTAGTGATCTTAATAAGAAAAGGAACTACCAGAGCTCTCTCTCCACTATGTGAGTACACAGCAAAGGCAGACATCTGCAATCCAGGGAGTGTCTCACTGAACCAAATCAGGCATCTCCATCTTGGACTTCCCAACCTTAAATAGATGTCTGTTATTTTAACTATTCAGTCTTTGTCAGTTTGATACAAATGTCAGAGCAAAGACAATCAATTACACACATACCCAATCTATCAGTTTCTCTTTTACATCCATTTAGATACTTTCTGGTACATCAGGCAGAAATAGAGAGAATTTAAGATAGTATATGGTTAATGCTCAGAGAATGGATCTGTAGCTTGTAAGAAGTTGATAAAATCATAGATGGAGTTTCTGGAAAAGAACTACGCACATTTTTATTTTCAAGGATAAAAAAAAAATCTATTATTCAGTAGTTCTTAAAGGTGAGGAAGGATGGAAGTGGGGACGGGACTGGAAAGAGGAATGGAAGGAAGTGATAGGATCTGCTGGAAACTTTTAGCTAAAATGAGTGGGTTATAGGTAGAAGCCAAAAATATGTATTATGAATAAAATTCTTCAGTTCAGGGCTAGTATTAGAGAAAGGTATGCAATGCACTCTCCTCAGACACAAAATTTAAGAGAGCACCAAAAAGCTCAGTTATCAAGAAATATAGTATTTTACTGCAAAATCTTAAATGCAAAAAAATGTTGAAACAAAATCAAAATTGTAAATAAAGCTAAGATGTGACCCTGCATTTGCATGACCCTTCTCACTCACCTTAGCCTGATAGCAATCCTTGTTCCAATAAAACTTAATTTATAGAAACAGAGGTCACCTATAGACCTTTCCTTCCCAATTTAATTTGAAAAAATAATTTTAAATGTTGCAGCATTTAAATAAAACACATTACATTTATATACAAATACTGTTTGTCTTGAGTACTGAGTTTTTTAGGCATCCCTTTGAATTTTACACCCTAACAAAAAACTCACTTGGTTTAACCTAGGCCCAAATTCTGAGAAAATCTAAAAATGTTCCTCTTGTCTTATGTTAGAATCAATTATCTGAAACATTAAAAAGAAGAAGAAGAAGAAGAAATAAGATAGGCAGAAAAAAAAATCTCAATTTCAGTATGAAACAATGTAAGATCAAAGCCTATAGTTACCAGAAATTAGACTACACACTATTCATATCAACACAGTTTTAGATCTGAGAGTCTATTAGCACCCAAGAACATGAAGAGGACTCTAAAAACAATCAAAGCACCTTATTTTTAGCAAGTGCTTGACATTAAAAAAATGTATCCTCTTTCATATATGAATGATTAAACTAGGGTGGAAACTATTAAGAATCCAGTGCAGAAGAAAGAAAAGACTTATTATTTCAAAAGAAAATCAATCTCTTGAAAATAATTTAACACAAGAAATATATGAGGATTTTAAAAATATCTGCTTCTTGTCTTCAAAAAATTAGATATAAATGCCTATACAAACCAATATTAAAATATCATAAAGAGAAGTACCTCAGATGAAGGCAATTAGCTAAACTGAAGGCTCTGATGAAAGAGCAAAAAAATAATTTTAAGAACACAAAAATGTAAGAGATTAATTTAAACCTACTCTAAAAGTGAACTTAGAAGGCAGAAATAAATGAAACAAGATGGGATTGGGAGGGAGACAAACCATAAGTGACTCTTAATCTCACAAAACAAACTGAGGGTTGCTGGGGGGAGGGGGTTTGGGAGAAGGGGGTGGGATTATGGACATTGGGGAGGGTATGTTCTTTGGTGAGTGCTGTGAAGAGTGTAAACCTGGTGATTCACAGACCTGTACCCCTGGGGTAAAAATATATGTTTATAAAAAATAAAAAATTAATAAAAAAAAAAGAAGAAGGCAGAAATAACTCAGAAAATTAACTTTTAATGTGTGATACAGAGACCAACTTCAAAAGTTCTTCTATATTTCAGAGGAAGAAAAATAAAAGAGCACAGGTATACCAGTAATAAGAAAATGCAATGGATATGGGAAAAAGAGAAACTTTCCTCTTCAAATACACAGATTCAAGTTGAAAATATAATCCCAATTAATTCACCTAAACCAACAAGCAAATTATTTTTTTAAAAAGTATCATAGTTAAAAAACCAAAAATGACTAAACATATAATTCAAAATAACTCACAAGATACAAAATAGAAGAAAATTGAAATATAGATATATTTTGGTTAATTTTTTAAATTTCAAGAAAATGTCTGTGGTGTGTTATATATATACATACTTTGTATAAATGGAATAAAAATCACACTGGCTTTAATAACAAATGTGCAAGAGTTGTTTAAAGAAAGCTATGAACTTTTAACTATGAGATGAAAAATATGTAAGGAGAAAGGCAGCATTTCTAAAACAAAATATAAATATTTTAGCACTATTTTCCCTAAGCTTAATATACAAATATACAAACAAAATCTCAAATGGGATGTTCTGAAATTGATCAAGTGTTTTAAAATTCCCTAAGAAAGACTAAATATATGAGAATGACTATGAAATTATTTAAAGAGAATATAATAAATATATTTTAGGGTCGCCAGAGTGGCTCAGTCATTAACCATCTGCTTTTGACTCAGGTCATGATACCAGAATCCTGGGATTGAGACCCGCACTGGGCTCCCTACTTGGTGGGAAGCCTCCTTGTCCCTCCTTCTCCCCTGGATTGTGTTCCCTCTCTGGCTGTCTTTTTCTTTGTCAAATAAATAAATATTTTTTTTTTAAAATAAAAATATATGTATGCATATATCTATATTTTTTAAACATAATGGCATTTTGCACAGGAATAAACATTCAGACCAACAATAAAATCAAAGGTAATGGGAATCAAATATATTGGTATATGCTGAAGCTTTATACAAAGTTTATAAAGAAATCAAAGTTTGTTAAGTAATACAGTATATATTCAATGTTACTTAAAAATATTTTATTTAAATAAATACATCAAGTTTAACCTCATCTTACAAAATATCCCCAAATCAATTGATTAAAGAAGCTAAGAGTAGAACTAGAAGGACATCAAATAGCTAGATCTAAAATAGGATCACAAAATTTTTAAAGTCTTCAGGAAAGGAAAAAAGAAAAAGAAGGCAAAGAATAATCTCATGAAACTACAAAACAAAGGGCAAGAAAATATTTGCCAAAAAAAATAGAAAGCATAAATAAAAAAGGCAAAAGTGAGACAAAGTGCATTATAATGATGTGTATAATTACATTATAATAAATGCAAGTGGATAAAAACTAAAAGCTCTTATATTTTGGGATATCAATAAGGGATTCTATAGTAAGGGAAGATCCAATTTTCCCTTCAAAAACTCAGGTAAAATGATGAGGAGAGAAAGGTAAGTAATTTAAAGTCTACACATAAAATACTTGGCCCACAATTCTGCCTTCACACTTAGGCACAGAATGTCAGTCTTCTAAATATGCACAGAAAAAAGAAAAAGAAAACAGGGAGAAGTTTTCTCCCATGAAAACACAGAATCTTCCTGAAAAGAACTAGACAGAATGAAAGAGACATTATGGCCCCAGGACAACCCCCTGCACTTTATGTAATTTAAGAAGATGCAGTTCTATATATATTTCCCATACTTCACCTTAGAAAAACAAAAGCTTTAAAACCTATGGACCTTAGGCAATAATAAAATAACTAAGACAAACTGGGTTACTTTATCTCTAAGCATGTTTCAAAATAAAGATTAGGTATCATTTAAATTGGTAATTTCAAACATAGCTATTAAAAATAAAGTATTTAAATAATATATACTTTTGTACTATTTAACTCCTTTTTTTATTGTTAAATTTAATTAAATTTATTTAATAATCTGATTTAATTCTTATTTTTTCTTTTTTTTTTGATTAATTTTTTATTTTTTATAAACATATATTTTTATCCCCAGGGGTACAGGTGTGTGAATCACCAGGTTTACACACTTCACAGCACTCACCAAAGCACATACCCTCCCCAATGTCCATAATCCGACCCCCTTCTCCCAAATCCCCTCCCCCCAGCAACCCTCAGTTTGTTTTGTGAGATTAAGAGTCATTTATGGTTTGTCTCCCTCCCAATCCCATCTTGTTTCATTTATTCTTCTCCTACCCACTTAAGCCTTCATGTTGCATCACCACTTCCTCATATCAGGGAGATCATATGATAGTTGTCTTTCTGTGCTTGACTTATTTCGCTAAGCATGATACACTCTAGATCCATCCATGTTGTCGCAAATGGCAAGATTTCATTTCCTTTGATGGCTGCATAGTATTCTATTGTGTATATATACCACATCTTCTTGATCCATTCATCTGTTGATGGACATCTAGATTCTTTCCATAGTTTGGCTATTGTGGACATTGCTGCTATAAACATTCGGGTGCACGTGCCCCTTTGGGTCACTACGTTTGTATCTTTAGGGTAAATACCCAATAGTGCAATTGCTGGGTCATAGGGCAGTTCTATTTTCAACATTTTGAGGAACCTCCATGCTGTTTCCCAGAGTGGCTGCACCAGCTTGCATTCCCACCAACAGTGTAGGAGGGTTCCCCTTTCTCCGCATCCTCGCCAGCATCTGACATTTCCTGACTTGTTTATTTTAGCCATTCTGACTGATGTGAGGTGATATCTCATTGTGGTTTTGATTTGTATTTCCCTGATGCCGAGTGATATGGAGCACTTTTTCATGTGTCTGTTGGCCATCTGGATGTCTTCTTTGCAGAAATGTCTGTTCATGTCCTCTGCCCATTTCTTGATTGGATTATTTGTTCTTTGGGTGTTGAGTTTGCTAAGTTCTTTATAGATTCTGGACACTAGTCCTTTATCTGATATGTCGTTTGCAAATACCTTCTCCCATTCTGTCAGTTGTCTTTTGATTTTATTAACTGTTTCCTTTGCTGTGCAAAAGCTTTTGATCTTGATAAAATCCCAATAGTTCATTTTTGCCCTTGCTTCCCTTGCCTTTGGCGTTGTTCCTAGGAAGATGTTGCTGTGGCAGAGGTCGAAGAGGTTGCTGCCTGTGTTCTCCTCAAGGATTTTGATGGATTCCTTTCGCACATTGAGGTCCTTCATCCATTTTGAGTCTATTTTTGTGTGTGGTGTAAGGAAATGGTCCAATTTCATTTTTCTGCATGTGGCTGTCCAATTTTCCCAGCACCATTTATTGAAGAGGCTGTTTTTTTTCCATTGGACATTCTTTCCTGCTTTGTCGAAGATTAGTTGACCATAGAGTTGAGGGTCTATTTCTGGGCTCTCTATTCTGTTCCATTGATCTATGTGTCTGTTTTGGTGCCAGTACCATGCTGTCTTGATGATGACCGCTTTGTAATAGAGCTTGAAGTCCGGAATTGTGATGCCACCAACGTTGGCTTTCTTTTTCAATATCCCTTTGGCTATTCGAGGTCTTTTCTGGTTCCATATAAATTTTAGAATTATTTGTTCCATTTCTTTGAAAAAGATGGATGGTACTTTGATAGGAATTGCATTAAATGTGTAGATTGCTTTAGGTAGCATAGACATTTTCACAATATTTATTCTTCCAATCCAGGAGCATGGGACATTTTTCCATTTCTTTGAGTCTTCCTCAATTTCTTTCCTGAGTACTTTATAGTTTTCTGAGTATAGATTCTGTGTCTCTTTGGTTAGGTTTATTCCTAGGTATCTTATGGTTTTGGGTGCAATTGTAAATGGGATTGACTTCTTAATTTCTCTTTCTTCTGTCTTACTGTCGGTGTAGAGAAATGCAACTGATTTCTGTGCATTGATTTATATCCTGACACTTTACTGAATTCCTGTATAAGTTCTAGCAGTTTTGGAGTGGAGTCTTTTGGGTTTTCCACATATAGTATCATATCATCTGCGAAGAGTGATAATTTGACTTCTTCTTTGCCGATTTGGATGCCTTTAATTTCCTTTTGTTGTCTGATTGCTGAGGCTAGGACCTCTAGTACTATGTTGAATAGCAGTGGTGATACTGGACATCCCTGCCGTGTTCCTGATCTTAGCGGAAAAGCTTTCAGTTTTTCTCCATTGAGAATGATATTTGCGGTGGGTTTTTCATAGATGGCTTTGATGATATTGAGGTATGTGCCCTCTATCCCTACACTTTGAAGAGTTTTGATCAGGAAGGGATGCTGTACTTTGTCAAATGCTTTTTCAGCATCTATTGAGAGTATCATACCGTTCTTGTTCTTTCTTTTATTGATGTGTTGTATCACATTGACTGATTTGCGGATGTTGAACCAACCTTGCAGCCCTGGAATAAATCCCACTTGGTCGTGGTGAATAATCCTTTTAATGTACTGTTGAATCCTATTGGCTAGTATTTTGGTGAGTATTTTCGCATCTGTGTTCATCAAGGATATTGGTCTATAGCTCTCTTTTTTGATGGGATCCTTGTCTGGTTTTGGGATCAAGGTGATGCTGGCCTCATAAAATGAGTTTGGAAGTTTTCCTTCCATTTCTATTTTTTGCAAAAGTTTCAGGAGAATAGGAATTAGTTCTTCTTTAAATGTTTGGTAGAATTCCCCCGGGAAGCCGTCTGGCCCTGGGCTTTTGTTTGTTTGGAGATTTTTAATGACTGTTTCAATCTCCTTACTGGTTATGGGTCTGTTCAGGCTTTCTATTTCTTCCTGGGTCAGTTGTGGTAGTTTATTTGTTTCTAGGAATGCATCCATTTCTTCCAGATTGTTAAATTTGTTGGCGTAGAGTTGCTCATAGTTTGTTCTTATAATAGTTTGTATTTCTTTGGTGTTAGTTGTGATCTCTCCTCTTTCATTCATGATTTTATTTATTTAGGTCCTTTCTCTTTTCTTTTTGATAAGTCTGGCCAGGGGTTTATCAATTTTATTAATTCTTTCAAAGAACCAGCTCCTAGTTTTGTTGATTTGTTCTATTGTTTTTTTGGTTTCTATTTCATTGATGTTGCTCTGATCTTTATGATTTCACTTCTCCTGCTGGGCTTAGGGTTTCTTTCTTGTTCTTTCTCCAGCTCCTTTAGGTGTTGGGTTAGGTTGTGTACCTGAGAACTTTCTTGTTTCTTGAGAAAGGCTTGTACCGCTATATATTTTCCTCTCAGGACTGCCTTTGTTGTGTCCCACAGATTTTGAACCGTTGTATTTTCATTATCATTTGTTTCCATGATTTTTTTTCAATTCTTCTTTAATTTCCTAGTTGACCCATTCATTCTTTAGAAGGATGCTGTTTAGTCTCCATGTATTTGGGTTCTTTTCAAACTTCCTTTTGTGGTTGAGTTCTAGCTTTACAGCATTGTGGTCTGAAAATATGCAGGGAATGATCCTAATCTTTTGATACCGGTTGAGTCCTGATTTAGGACCGAGGATGTGATCTATTCGGAGAATGTTCCATGTGCAGTAGAGAAAAATGTGTATTCTGTTGCTTTGGGATGAAATGTTCTGAATATATCTGTGATGTCCATCTGGTCCAGTGTGTCATTTAAGGCCTTTATTTCCTTGCTGATCTTTTGCTTGGATGATCTATTTCAGTGAGGGGAGTGTTAAATTCCCCTACTATTATTGTATTATTGGTTATATGTTTCTTTGATTTTGTTATTAATTGGTTTATATAGTTGGCTGCTCCCACGTTGGGGGCATAGATATTTAAAATTTTTAAATCTTCTTGTTGGACAGACCCTTTGAGTATGATATAGTGTCCTTCCTCATCTCTAATTATAGTCTTTGGCTTAAAATCTAATTGATCTGATATAAGGATTGCCACTCCTGCTTTCTTCTGATGTCCATTAGCATGGTAAATTCTTTTCCACCCCCTCACTTTAAATCTGGAGGTGTCTTCGGGCTTAAAATGAGTTTCTTGGAGGCAACATATAGATGGGTTTTGTTTTTTTATCCATTCTGATACCCTGTGTCTTTTGACAGGGGCATTTAGCCCATTAAAATTCAGGGTAACTATTGAGAGATATGAGTTTAGTGCCATTGTATTGACTGTAAGGTGACTGTTACTGTATATGGTCTCTGTTCCTTTCTGATCTACCACTTGTAGGCTCTCTCTTGGCTTAGAGGACCCCTTTCAATATTTCCTGGAGAGCTGGTTTCGTGTTTGCAAATTCTTTCAGTTTTTGTTTGTCCTGGAAGCTTTTAATCTCTCCTTCTATTTTCAAGGATAGTCTAGCTGGATATAGTATTCTTGGCTGCATGTTTTTCTCGTTTAGTGCTCTGAAAATATCATGCCAGCTCTTTCTGGCCTGCCAGGTCTCTGTGGATAAGTCTACTGCCAATCTAATATTTTTACCACTGTATGTTACAGACTTCTTTTCCCAGGCTGCTTTCAGGAGTTTCTCTTTGTCACTGAGACTTGTAAATTTTACTATTAGGTGATGGGGTGTGGGCCTATTCTTATTGATTTTGAGGGGCCTTCTCTGAACCTCCTGATTTTGATGCTCGTTCCCTTTGCCATATTGGGGAAATTCTCCCCAATAATTCTCTCCAGTATACCTTCTGCTCCCCTCTCTCTTCTTCTGGAATCCCAATTATTCTAATGTTGTTTTGTCTTATGGTGTCACTTATCTCTCGTATTCTCCCCTCGTGGTCCAGTAGCTGTTTGTCTCTCTTTTGCTCAGCTTCTTTATTCTCTGTCATTTGGTCTTCTATATCACTAATTCTTTCTTCTGCCTCATTTATCCTAGCAGTGAGAGCCTTCACTGCACCTCATTAATAGCTTTTTTGATTTCAACTTGGTTAGATTTTAGTTCTTTTATTTCTCCAGAAAGGGCTTTTATATCTCTCGAGAGGTTTTCTCTAATATCTTCCATGCCTTTTTCGAGCCTGGCTAGAACCTTGAGAATTGTCATTCTGAACTCTAGATCTGACATATTACCAATGTCTGTATTGATTAGGTCCCTAGCCTTCGGTACTACCTCTTGTTCTTTTTTTTGTGTTGAATTTTTCCGTCTTGTCATTTTGTCCAGATAAGAGTATATGAAGGAGCAAGTAAAATACTAAAAGGGTGGCAACAAACCCAGGAAAATATGCTTTAACCAAATTAGAAGAGATCCCAAATCGTGATAGGGGAGAAAGGGGATAAAAAGAGGTTCAAAAAGGAAGAAAGAAAAAAAAAAGAAAAAAGAAAAAAGAAAGAAAAGAAAAGAATTTTAAAAAAAAGAAAACAAATAAGACAAATATAAAAAAGAAAAAATATATATATTGGATAAACTAGTTAAAAAACATTAAAAAATAAAAAGGTAAAAGTTAAGAAAAAAAATTTACCAGAAGACAGGAAAAAAAACTAAAAATGAAAAAGAAAAAAATTAAATTAACTGCAAGACTAAAAAAAATCACCGGGAAAAAGCCATGAGATCCGTGCTTTGCTTTCTCCTCATCTGGAATTCTGCTGCTCTCCTTGGTATTGAAACCGCACTCCTTGGTAGGTGAACTTGGTCTCGGCTGGATTTGTTGTTGATCTTCTGGGGGAGGGGCCTGGTGTAGTGATTCTCAAATGTCTTTTCCCCAGGCGGAATTACACCGCCCTTACCTGGGGCCGGGGTGAGTAATCCGCTCGGGTCTGCTTTCAGGAGCTTTTGTTCCCTGAGCGCTTTCCGTAGAGTTCTGGAAGACGGGAATACAAATGGCGGCCTCCTGGTCTCCGGCCCGGAGGAGCTGAGAGCCCAGGTCCGCACTCCTCAGTGCGCCCTCAGAGAACAGCGCCCAGTTACTCCCGTCTGCCTGACCTCCGGCCGCGCTCCGAGCTCACCGAGCCTGCGACCGGTTCAAGGTCACTCCAAGGTGCGAGCTTACTGTCGGCTTTGTCTCTGTAGCCAGCTTTCCTGTTCCAATACCTGCAAGCTCTGCGACACTCAGACACCCCCAATCCTTCTGTGACCCTGCGGGACCTGAGGCCACGCTGACCCCGCGTGGGCTTCGCCCCAGTTTAGCCTCTGGCGCGATGTCCCTCAGCAGAACAGACTTTTAAAAGTCCTGATTTTGTGCGCCGTTGCTCCGCTGCTTGCCGGGAGCCGGCCCCTCGCCCCGGGGTCTATCTTCCCGTTGCTTTGGATTCACTTCTCCGCTGGTCCTACCTTTCAGAAAGTGGTTGTTTTTCTGTTTCCAGAATTGCTGTTCTTCTTCTCTTCGATCTGCTGATGGATTTTCAGGTGTTTGCAATCTTTAGATAAGCTATCTAGCTGATCTCTGGCTAGCTGAAGCAGTCTCAGCCAGCTACATCTCCGCCATCTTGACTCCTCCCTATTTAACTCCTTCTATATAAACAGGAAAACTAATTTTTTTTCTCTGTCCATGAAAGTCAATAATAAGTTTTGTGTGTGTCGTGGAAGGGAGAATACACATGTAATAGAGAACAGGGACTTGAATCTTCACCCAGGAAAAATATTTTATGTCATTCATTGTCAAAAACATGAATAGAATTTTTACAATATCATACAGTAACTAGTTCTCAGATATTTGTATAATTGTGATATTCTGATATCATATTTCGTTTACACTGCCATATTGCACTGCAGTTCAATGCTTTCTATTCTCAAGTCTTAATTGACACCACTAGTCATATTTGAGAAAGGCAAACTCAACAATAATAGTTCCATTCAGAATTCAGTATCCACAAATAGTCCAATTTTGGAAGAGGAATTCAGAAGTCATGTTCATTCAAGATAACAAATGTTAATATAGAAAAGGGCACCAAATGAGCTTCCCAAATATATATGTTTGCCGCGGATGAACAAATCAATTTATACATGTAGGTAAATACATGTGCATACAATTGCAGAGAAATCACATTTGGAAGAATATTTTATCATGACTATAAATGTCAACCAAAAAGACTGGTTACATAATTCAACATTTGCCAGTGAGCTAAGGTGAGGATTTTGCTCTGGGTGACCAAAGCATGTTGATTATTTTGATAGTTAAAATATCCCTATGCCTCCATAACCTTGCCAAATAACTTCTAGACTATATTGTGCATCCAAGCAATTAAGCAAAATCTTCAGCTGCTAGAGTTTAAAGTCAAAAAGAAGATCCAATTTATTTGTTTCATTTAATCATCCAACAAGCAGTTATTGAGCATCTTTTATGTTCTAGACAATTTTCTAACCTCTGAAAATAAAAAACAAAACAAAACAAAAATACAAACAAAATTTGAAAACAATATGCACTGTCCTTGTGAAATTTGCTTTCTATTTGTTTATTTTTGGAGTTTACGTTGTACATGTATATGTGGTGTAACTGTGTTGGGAGAGATGGGGGGACAGAAAATATATGTCCAATGTGAATATACAGCTATGGAGAAAAAGAAAACTGAAAAGTGATATGAAGGGTTATTGTTGGCATGTGGCAGAGGGTGAGAAGTGCTAAATTAAATACACTGGATGAGGGAAAGATCACAGAAAAAGGGACACTTTGGGGAAAAGCCCAATGAGGCAAAGGAACCAGCCTGTTGGAAGAATTTTATAGGCAGAGGGAGGAGCAGGTCCAAAGATTTTGGGGCACAGCCCTTGGCCCCCAAAATGCCCTGAGTAGATTTAGCAATGAAGAAAGCATTAGGAGATGAGATCTAAGAAGTTAGTCAATAAGAACTGTACCAACTTTGAAGCTGATAGGCCATGGTGAAGTCTTGGCTTTTACTCTGAAATGAAAAGACTTTTAAAGTTTTAAGAAAATGAGTTTAAGTGTATTATATTATACGTTATGATGTTAACTTTTTTGACAAAACTATTTCTGGTTCAATGGGATCTAAAGATCCCATTTTACATGTTTGTAAAATGTTATTGCTTTGTATTCAAGTTTATTTAGAAATCTAACAGATCATCGCTTCAGCACCATCTACAAATACTCTTACTAATCTTGACCAATTTACATTAAACTCACCTCAGTCCTAAAAATTAAGTAATTCTTGACTGTCAAGGCACCATTTCCAAATGTTAGTTAGTTATATAAAAATTTTTACTGATGATGAATATATACATCTAAATAGTTGGCATTACTTATAGTTGTACTATCATCAGTTAAAAGAAACAATGACAACAATGATTTTTTTCTTCCAATGTAGACTGTAAATTCTTAGCCAAATCTCTAATTTCACTTATATTTTCAATATTTATATCTTTCCGAACATATAATTTCTATTTCTTCTAATAGATACTCTTTTATAAAATTACCATCTGTAATCAAAATACCATTTGGGCAAATTTTTAACCCAATTCATCGTACTCACATATCACACCAAAAGGACTTTCTTTTATATGCATTTGTATTAAGAAATTAAGCTGGTGAAAATTTTAATCCATATTTCAGTTCATTAATTTTTTTCATCATGAATTTTTCCATATGTCTGTGATAAGTCCTAGTTATTAAAAGTAGATATATACTGGTACTTTCTATCCTATTCATTCAACAAACATTTTGTCAACACTATAAACACATAGGAAAACTTTATTTCCACTAAGAAATAATCTTTCATTCTTCTTGAAACAAACTGTATATTCTTTCCTGTGCCCACTTAGAAAGATAAACAAATAGAGACTGTCTCTCTCCACTTAAAATAAAAATGGCACAAGTATGTTTATACACAGCAACCAACAACAGATCTTGGGCTTAGAAGGACAAAGGGGAGCAGAAATGACAGGGGCAATCTGCAACATGTGTGTCCTATCTAAGAGTGGAAGCTGTTACTTACTTTTTGCCAGTTACTTTCTTTTAGGAATGCAAGCTTGATTTACCAATTCTTCCAATATGCCAAAACTTCCAGAAGCCTGTATTTTTAGCTTATCTACCAATTTTAAAATATTTGAATCAATTATTTTCAAAATTTTATTCAGATTAGACAAATTGGGCCATGAGGCTTTGTTTAGTCTCCTACACACCAGTTTTTGATGTCTGCTTTAAAATCAAAGTTCCAATATCCGTTTGATAAGATTCATAGGAAGATTTATGAATTTGGTACAAGCAATCTTCCAAAAGAGGAAAGAAAAGAAGGAAAAGCAAAAAAGAAAGGAAGAAGGAAGGGAGGAAAGAAGGAAGGGAGGGAGAAGGGAAAGAAGAAAAAAAGAAAAACTGAAAGAGAAACCAAAAGAAAGAAAGAAAGGAAAAAAAAAAAAAAAACAGAAGACAATTTCCCAGCAATGAAGACAAATATGACTCTTCAAACTAAAGGGCCTGCATTTTAGGAGCAAAAAGAAAAATAATAGCAAAAATAAAACCCACCCCTAAAAACAGAACATGTCTGAAGACAAAACACTTAAACAGCTTATATAGTCAATGGGAAATAAAAAACTACAAACAGTAATTACGATTATATAAACCACAAAGTCACTGACAAATAGAAATAGGAAGACAAAGTACTAAGCTTTAAATTCTCTGAGAAAATAGCTTTTAGTATTGAATTGTATACCCAGCAATAGCATTATTTTCAGGCAACAGGACTCAGAAATGTTGCCACGAATTTACTAATTCCAAAAGCAAAGCTGGTCAATGTTTCCCATGAAGAAAAAGAACTGAATCATAGAAAAATGGTGCAAGAATTTGGTAAAGATTTTTTATCAGGGTGCCTGGGTGGCTCAGGTGATGAACCCAGGATCCCAGGTTCCTGGGATCAAGCTCTGCATCAGGCTCCCCGCTGAACAGGAAGCCTGCTTCTCCCTCTCCCATTCCCCCTGCTTGTTTTCCCTCTCTCACTATGTCTCTTTCTGTCAAATAAATAAAACCTAAAAGAAAAAAAAATAATCTCTACCAATAATTTGATGTGTAAGAACTGAATGCAAAAAAATTACTTTAATCACAATCTTGTAATTAAATTAAAAATAAAGTCAATCTGAGAATAACAGAAACTAAAAAAGCATACAGCTCTTCCCATGTTTAAGGAAGGATATAATCTAATCTTCCATAATAGTGTTACAAATATAAAATTTAGCATAAAATTATCTCAACAAGTGAAGAAAAATGAAATGCATAATCCCGCCAAATTAAAGAATAATAGTTTTGAATATGAAAAATAAATGGTAGAGCAAAATAGAACCCTCAATCAGAATGCAAGGGAAAAAAAAGATTTTATAACAGTAGAAAAGGATAGTTATTCAATAACAAGGTTGAGAGAACTGGATAGCAATATACTTAAGAATCAAAATTAAATTGCTGCATCATCATGGGAAAAAATTAACTTCAGCTGAATTATAAATTTACATATAAAAAGAACTCTACATAACATAAGTATATAGGAATATACCACAAGACAATATATCTATGAATCTAGAGTAGGAAAGAATATTAAGTTATAATGAGCAGGAAACAGATATGCAAACAGATACTTATACACAAATGCTCACAGCAGCAATATCCGTATTAGCAAAAAGGTGGAAATAATGCAAATGACCATCAATGGATGAATAGATAAACAAAATGAGGTATTATACACATAATGGAATTTTTACCCAGCCATTATGTTACAAAGTACTGATATATATGCTATAATATATATGAACCTTAAAAACATCATGCAAAGTGAAAGAAGCCAGACACAAAAGGCCATGCATGCATTGTATGATTACATGATACAAAATGGCACAATAGATAAATCCATAGAGAAAAAGCAAACTGGTGGTTGCCAGTTCCTGAAGGGAGAAGGGAAAGGAAACTAATTGCTTAGTGTATACTGGGTTTTCTTTTAAGACAATGAAAATATTTTGGAACTAGAGGTTGGTTCATAATGTTGGCTCACAACATTATGGATATACTGAGTAGCACTGAAATGTATACTCTAAAATGATTAATTTTATGTAATTTTTACCTCAATAAAAGAAAACACACACACAGCAAAAATAAAACCATTTTGTGATTATATATATACATATATATTTATATACACAGATACATATACATATATATATATATATATATATATATATGTAATTTAATATGATTTTGGAAATTTGTACCATAGCAATGAGAAAATTTGAACACCAATTACCAGCAACAGTTTGAATCAGTAACCAAAACCTCCCCACAAACAAAAGTCCATGACCAGATGGCTTCACTCGCTAATTCTACCAGACATTTTAAAAAGAATTAACCCAATCCTTCTCAAACTCTTCCAAAAAATTAGAAAAGGAGGAAACACTTCCAAACTCATTTTATGAGGCTGTAATTACCCCAACACCAAAAGCAGACTCAAACATTACAAGAAAAGAAAATTATAGGCCAATACCTGGATAAACATAGATGCAAGAATCCTCAACCAAATATTAGCATGCAGTACTCAACAATACGTTAAAAGGATAGTATATCATGAACAAGTGAAATTCATTTTGCAGATGCAATGATGGTTCAACACCTTCAAATCAATGTGATATACCTCATTAACACAACAGTAACAAAAAGAAGGACAAAAAAAAAAAAAAAATCATATGATCATCTCAATTGATGCAGAAAACCATTTGACAAAATCCAACATCCATTCATGATAAAATTCTTAACAAAGTAGGTGTAGATGGAACATTCCTCAACATAATAAAGACCATATATGATAAGCCTACATCTATACTAAATGGCAGAGAGCTGAAATTTTTCCTCTAAGATCAGAAAAAAGACATGGCTGCCCACTCTCACGACTTTTATTCAACATTGATACTGGAAGTCCTAACCAGAGCAATTAGGGAAGAAAAAGAAATAAAAGCAACTAAGTCAGAAATGAAGATGCAAAGTGGTCTCTATTTACAGATGACATGATATTAAACATAGAAAACCATAAAGATCCCAATAAAAAATTGTTAAAACTAATAAATAATTCAGCAAATTTGCAGGATACAAAATCAATATTAAAAAAGCAGTTGTGTTTCTATACACTAATGATGAAATATCAGAAAGAAAAATTAAGAAAATAATCCCATTTTACAATTACACCCAAAATAATAAAATACCCTTAGACTATAGAACTAATTATAAGGAAATTGGCCTGTGCTTTTCCCCTGTGTCATATTTTCCTGTATTTGAAGGCCTATGTGAACTGAAACATCCAATGTTTTTTTTCCAACTTTTTAAAAATCTAAGTGTTATGCCAAAAATACTCTCACTATGTAGCTCTTTATATGAAATTCCCAAGAATGTGGAATATCCTCTTGATTTTTTTAGAGTGATACAGATTGTGACAAATCCTCAGAATGACTCCTTCCACAGTAGTAAAGCACAAGCCAATGTATAAAAAAAATCCCTGGACACAACATAGAAAAAAGAAGAAAATCACCCCATCATTGTCTCAAATGAAGTTGAATCTGAGATCCCATGACCACTGTTCATTATATACTTTTTGATATGTAATACTTAAGACAGACTGTGGTACTCTCATAACTAAATCAACTACAAAAAATGTCAATTTTTATTTTAAGGACAATGAGACTGTATAGAGCTTGTTATGGGAGAAATGTATCCATCCTTTCTATTTTCCTCTTCACTGAATTTGTGGAATATAGCTCTCTAAATGTCTAAATGTCTGGCACCCAGAACTTCCAAGAGCAAGAGTTTTATAAAATATGTTTTTTATTATTAAAATAATGCATAATCCTTATAAAAATTTTTAAAAATAGAGAAAATAACCAAAAAGAAAACATATCTATATATGCAACATCTGTAGATACATAGTGTTAATGTTTTCAAAAATATCTTATCAGTGTTTCATCTAGGCATGAATACACATTAGTATTTTTTTATATAGATTGACCTCTCATCATTACATATTGTTCTATAGGTGGCTTTTGATTTTTTTTTTCACATTACAATCATTACAATTTACCAAAAACATTGTTTCCAAGTAGTTATCAAACTTTAGTGGTCATTAGGAAAAAAGAATGAAATATCTAGGAATAAGTTTAACCAAGGAGGTAAAAGATCTATACCTTGAAAACTATAAGACATTAATACTTTTATAATTTCCAGGATTATAAGAATTAAAAAAAAGTTAATGGAAAGCAGATAGCAAGCCTGTATGTATAACAAATTTTCAGGTGATGATGAGTAAAAGGATTATAGGGGTGACTATTTGGGTAAAATAACCATTGATGTCCTTTCAAAGAAAGGACAAATGAGCAAAGATCAGAATTTCTTCAGTCTGATTAGTTCTGTCTAACTTTCAAGTCTAGTCTATTTCCGGTCAATTATCTTTTGGTTTAGTTCCTTGAAACACTTTATACTAAAATGTCTTTTATAAAAAGGTTCTAGTCAAAAAAATAAAAACTCAAGGCTATGATTCGATTCTTAGCTACTTAATTCTTATGAAAGAAAAACCTCCATAAAATTGAATGTCTTTGTCAATTTCCAACTAGATGCTGAGTTTTATTATAACTATTACTATATGCAGATTTACCTAGTGTGAACTTTTTATTTTTTATTTTTTTTAAAGATTTTATTTATTTATTTAACAGAGTGAGAGATCACAAGTAGATGGAGAGGCAGGCAGAGAGAGAGAGAGAGAGAGAGGGAAGCAGGCTCCCTGCTGAGCAGAGAGCCCAAAGCAGGACTCGATCCCAGGACCCTGAGATCATGACCTGAGCCGAAGGCAGGGGCTTAACCCACTGAGCCACCCAGGCGCCCAAGTGTGAACTTTTTAAAATCTATTTTTCAATCTCTGAAATCTGAAGCATCTTGGAATCACTCTCAGCCATGGGACAGCCACAACATATTCATTGCCATACACATATAAACTCATCAAAGCTGTTCATATTGTCACCACTTTGAGCTATGTGTAATCTTGATAGTTCATGTATTGCATTTAATTGTCATTTTACATAGTTTCAGAAAATTACACTCTGATTCTGCTTTAAAATGAAATGAGAGCTTTACCCAGAGATGCTTAGAAATGAAACAAGCAGAGCATAAATATAAAGTAAGTATTTGCCACTGGAGGAATGGAGCATTCTGGCCCACAAAGTCTCTTGCTTTTCTAGCAGACTAGATGGGTTTATTCACATGGTAGTTCAGGTATCCAAAGAGAAAAAGGAGAAATGCACAAGTCCCCCTGAGCACTAGGCTCTCAACTGTCACAGAGTCACTTCCATCACATTTTGTTAGCCCAAGCAACATCACACTCAAAGAGGTATGTATAAATAAATATTGTGAAAATTTCTATGCTACCTAAAGCAATCTACACATTTAATGCAATTCCTATCAAAGTACCATCCATCTTTTTCAAAGAAATGGAACAAATAATTCTAAAATTTATATGGAACCAGAAAAGACCTCGAATAGCCAAAGGGATATTGAAAAAGAAAGCCAACGTTGGTGGCATCACAATTCCAGACTTCAAGCTCTATTACAAAGCGGTCATCATCAAGACAGCATGGTACTGGCACCAAAACAGACACATAGATCAATGGAACAGAATAGAGAGCCCAGAAATAGACCCTCAACTCTATGGTCAACTAATCTTCGACAAAGCAGGAAAGAATGTCCAATGGAAAAAAGACAGCCTCTTCAATAAATGGTGCTGGGAAAATTGGACAGCCACATGCAGAAAAATGAAATTGGACCATTTCCTTACACCACACACAAAAATAGACTCAAAATGGATGAAGGACCTCAATGTGCGAAAGGAATCCATCAAAATCCTTGAGGAGAACACAGGCAGCAACCTCTTCGACCTCAGCCGCAGCAACATCTTCCTAGGAACAACGCCAAAGGCAAGGGAAGCAAGGGCAAAAATGAACTATTGGGATTTCATCAAGATCAAAAGCTTTTGCACAGCAAAGGAAACAGTTAATAAAATCAAAAGACAACTGACAGAATGGGAGAAGGTATTTGCAAACGACATATCAGATAAAGGACTAGTGTCCAGAATCTATAAAGAACTTAGCAAACTCAACACCCAAAGAACAAATAATCCAATCAAGAAATGGGCAGAGGACATGAACAGACATTTCTGCAAAGAAGACATCCAGATGGCCAACAGACACATGAAAAAGTGCTCCATATCACTCGGCATCAGGGAAATACAATTCAAAACCACAATGCGATATCACCTCACATCAGTCAGAATGGCTAAAATAAACAAGTCAGGAAATGACAGATGCTGGCAAGGATGCAGAGAAAGGGGAACCCTCCTACACTGTTGGTGGGAATGCAAGCTGGTGCAGCCACTCTGGGAAACAGCATGGAGGTTCCTCAAAATGTTGAAAATAGAACTGCCCTATGACCCAGCAATTGCACTATTGGGTATTTACCCTAAAGATACAAACGTAGTGATCCAAAGGGGCACGTGCACCCGAATGTTTATAGCAGCAATGTCCACAATAGCCAAACTATGGAAAGAACCTAGATGTCCATCAACAGATGAATGGATCAAGAAGATGTGGTATATATACACAATGGAATACTATGCAGCCATCAAAAGAAATGAAATCTTGCCATTTGCGACAACATGGATGGAACTAGAGTGTATCATGCTTAGTGATATAAGTCAAGAGGAGAAAGACAACTATCATATGATCTCCCTGATATGAGGAAGTGGTGATGCAACATGGGGGCTTAAGTGGGTAGGAGAAGAATAAATGAAACAAGATGGGATTGGGAGGGAGACAAACCATAAGTGACTCTTAATCTCACAAAACAAACTGAGGGTTGCTGGGGGGAGGGGATTTGGGAGAAGGGGGTGGGATTTTGGACATTGGGGAGGGTATGTGCTTTGGTGAGTGCTTTGAAGTGTGTAAACCTGGTGATTCACAGACCTGTACCCCTGGGGATAAAAATATATGTTTATAAAAAATTAAAAATTAAAAATTAAAAAAAAAGAGGTATGTATATGGAGAGTAGTGGAGGATTTAGGCTAGTTTTCAAGAAATCTACCCATTATCATACACCAGTATCACAACCAAATGCAGGGAAAACAAAAACAAAAACAACAACAAAACAACAACAGCAACAACAACAACAACAACAAAACAAAAACAAAAAACAAAAAAACCCAGCAAATCCTTTAAATATATGAAAGAAATCTCAAAACTCTGAGAATTTGGAGTGACTAAGTCATATGATTTAGATGTTGTCTAGGACTCTCATTAAGTTATCAATATCAATTTGTGAGAAACTTTCAACTAACTTTGAACACAACTTGCTTATTTTTGGATGGTAAGTGATTCAACTTATGCCCAATTCTTGTCCAGTAGGAATTTCTGACAGAGTCTGGACAGCTCTCAAAATTTTGCTATCAAGGTCATGAGAACAGATGACATGTATCTATGTCAAGACATCTAGAAGAGCTCTTCTAATAAATGTAAACATTTTAAGTGATCAGAGCAATTTGCCATGATTTAATTAGTAGCTTTTTTTTCCAATGGTACATAAAATAATGACATATATTTCAGTTAATGACATACTTGATTTTCTTGGGGGGAAAATTAAAAACATTGATATTATTCACCTGTTTGAGCTATTTTTACCACCAATTCAGATACATTTATCACATAACCAAGCTAGAGATCTTTAGTTTTAGGTATGAAATTAGACAGCTTACACTCACATGTAAGTGTGATCATAAACTTTAGTAAGTGTGAGAATTATTTGGGGAGCATCTCTGACATTAGGTCCTTAGGGTATGAGAGTGGAAAGCAGAGTTTCAGACTCTACATTTTGAACTAGTTACCCAAATCATGCTTGTGCACCAGGAACCACACTTAGGAAAATTTGTTCTAGATAATTTTCTCTTAAATTTTCTCTTAAACTGGGTGGGATATGATGTTTTCATAATAACTATGTGATGATAAGAGCTACAGATATTATTAATAAAGAGACCGGTCCTTCTGCTTTTTAAAATAAGTATTTTTAGCTCATCATCACTCACCATCAGGAAAATAAAATCAAAACCATGATGAGATATCACTTCACACCTCTCAGAATGGCTAAAATTAACAACACAAGAAACAACATGTTGACAAGCATGTGGAGAAAGGGGAGGCCTCTCCTGGTGTTGTTGGGAATACAAACTGGTGCAGCCACTCTGGATAACAGTATGGAGATTCCTCAAAAAGTTAAAAATAGAACTACCCTAAGATCCAGTAATTGCACCACTAGGTATTTATCCAAAGGATAAAAAAAAGTTCAGATTTGAAGGGTTAAATGCACTCTGATATTTATAGGAGCACGGACAACAATAGCCAAATAATGGAAAAAGCCTAAATGTCCATCTACTGATGAATGGATAAAAAAGATGTGAGATAGATATATATACCATTATATAGTAATATTCCATAATGGAATGAAAGAATGAAATCTTACCATTCACAATGATGTAGATAGTGCTAGAGTGTATAACACTAAGCAAGTAAGTCAATCAGAGAAAAACAAATACCATGTGATTTCTCTCATATTTGGAATATAAGAAACAAAACAGATGAATGTATGGCAAGGAAAAAAAGGGGGAGATGCAAACCATTAGAGAGACTCTTAACTATAAAGAACAAATAGGGTTGATGGAGGGAGGGGGTGGGGGATGGGTTAAATGAGTGATGGGTATTAAGGAGGGCACTGGAGGTTATATGTAGGTAACTAATCACTAAATTCTATTCCTGAAATCACTATTACACTATATGTTACATAACTAGAATTTAATTAAAAATTTAAAACAAAAAGAAATACATATATACATAAGAGCAGTGTTTTTAAAACAGTATAAAATACAAATAGGAAAGGTACACATCAACTTTAGACTTATTTTCCACCGGGAGAGGGGAAGACAGGATTAAGGAAAAGTAAAAAGAAAGGTTTCAACTATGTGATGTTTTATTTCTCTTAAAAAAATTAGTTATTATGAACATCACAAATTTAAGTCTGCCTGGTACATGCTCCAGGGGGACCCACCACATAAGCAGTGTGTACAGACAGTGCCATCACTGCTCCAAATAGCATGTTCTGTGCTTTCTATAGTCATATGTGAGAACACTGACATTTTCAAAGATACATGTGTTGTATACAATGGTATTATGGTATCACATTATTCTCTAGATGTTTTTAAAACTTACATAATTCTTAAAAATTAGCAGTTACCAAAAATTCTTACTTTATTTGGTGGAAATACATGAAATTGGCAAGAATTAATCATTTTGGATTTACAAAACCAGCAATTTCACATGGTTCAACCCAGTATATACAATGACGAAAATTCATCTTAGTCACTCAAGTTTCTTAATATTCTATATAATATCTCCCTGATATGGGCTTGAAACAAAATAAAACAAGAAGGATTTGCTCTAGATTCACTTAGTCATATGTTATATTCAACCTTGCACTAAATTTACTTAATATCTAAACTAACATTACAACTTAATATAAATATACTGTATAATCTGTATTCAACACTAAAAACATGTTTTTCCTTACACAGAGAGAGGGCAAATATATTCTGGCCAGGAACCTGTAAGGACAATGTCTCCATGTTTAATTTCAATTGTTGTCATTTAATTTCTTGCATGTGTTTATAGAGAACAGGTGTTCAGCACTTCTTAAATTTGGTTATTTTATTATCAATCCTGGGGAGTTTTTATTTTTCTCAGACTTTACAATTCTGTTGTTATTTTTTTCCTTACTGTATGTGCTCTCAAATTTTTTTCTTCAGTATTTTTTTATTCTGTTTGTTCTTTTTCCTGGAGATTACAACTATTTACTCACTACCGATGACATGCCAGCCACTGTGCTAAGCACTGGGCATACAAAGCTGGACAAGACAGCCATCCCAGCTTTTACAAAACTGACTTGATGACTATCTATACTTCTAGCACTTCCTCCTTCACCCTAACTGGGCTCACTGGCACTGGGGTCATTGTACTGCTGGGCTGAGATCCCATGATGGAGTACTAACTTCCCCAGTAGTCAAAGTTTTCCCTCTCTTGTTGTCCACTCCCAGAGGATTTTCTATAAACCCTTTGGATATTTCCCCTTAAGACTCAATCTGTATATACACAGTACCCCACGGTGGCTAACTAGATGTCAATGTGACTTCACAAAACACATTAACACTAACTCTTAACAAAGGATCTTGATCTATACCACTGTATAGAAAGTGCCAAAAACTGAGAAGGAAGGAAGGACCTCCTGGTGAAGTATGCCAGGAAGAAAGCACATGTTCTCTCTGTGAATGTATTGATTATTTGATCACTTTGAGACAATGGCTTTCAACTTTAGTGGACATCAGAATGACCCAGAGGTTATTAAAGTACTGACCAGGGAGTTTCTATCAGTGGGTTTGGGGTGGGACTGAGAATTTGCATTTCTTCTCATCCTTGTACAAGAACCCCACTTTAAAAGTCCTTGCCATAGAACTTCCTAAAATTGTGCATAAAAAGAAGGAAACTGCCACTTTTTCTAAGTAAAGAGATTTTTGCTTTTAATTTTCATTTCTGGTATAAGTGGGGTTTTTTTTAAAGATTTTATTTATTTGAGAGAGAGAGAGAGCGAAGGAGCTTGAGAGGGGAGATCAGAGGGAGACCAGACTCCCCACGGAGCTGGGAGCCCAATGTGGGACTTGATCGCAGGACTCTGGGATCATGACCTGAGCCGAAGGCAAATGCTTAACCAACTGAGCCATACAGGCACCCTGGTATAAGTGGTTTTATACTTAACCTTTTCTTTAAATCAATTTCATAAGTATTGAAACAACTAAAAAATTCAAATTCAGTACAATGATATAAAATTAGTAGAGTTCATTTTTGTACCAACAAAACAGTATGAGTTGGTGTTTGCTTTAAATGGTTGTTTGTTATGAACTTTTCCAAAGATTGTGCTATATTATACTCCCTCAGATCCATTTCTAGGGAAGACTGCACGCGAAGTAACCGCTTGAGCTAAAGCCGACCCTCAGATCCATTTCTAAAGAGAAAAGTTATGTTGAGATAACAGATGGTAATAAAGGCTAGACTGGTTCCCAAGACAGTGGAAAAATACAAAGGATAGAGTCAAAGAATTTATCCCAGCAAAGTATAAATCTTTAAATTGTTATTAAAAGATGGAGTAAATATAGATCAAACATTGATGGGGTAAAACAAAAGGAAAGAAAATGGGGAGAATCAAGGGACTTATACCAGCACTCTAGAAGTCTTTGAGCAGTTATTAAAAATGGAAAGAATAAAGCAGATATTTATGGAGTCAAAAAGAAGAACTTAATGCAGTACACTCAGAGGTTGGGTAGACCAGTGGGAACCCGTCAGTTCCCCAACATTGAAGTGCCTTAAACAAATCTGCTTTAGTCACCCTAGTTTCAGTGATAATCTCACAAGCAATCAAGTAAGTACGGGGACTGACATATCTCCTCCACTGGAGATCCGAGGGCTTAGGCCCATGAATGGGGAAAATGAGATGGAATGGTAAGAAGATATTTCTAGTACTCTTTGACATAGAATCCCTGTGCACTTTGGTTCCAAAACCCATTGGAGAAGCCCTAAGAGGGGCTATAATTAAATTGAGAGATTAAGGGGAAAGTTCAGATGAAAACTGTAATATTTGAACAGATTTCTAAGTGGTAGCATCTCCTTTACCTGAATTTATTATGGAGATGGGGATGAATGCATTATATTGTGTCTGACTGGTGAAAATTTTTCCTACCTAGTACTAAAAAACTGAAGGCATGCAAATTGATCCTTCAGACAATATTAACTGAATATACTAAATAAGAGCTGATAAGATTGTTCAAGCCTACATCAAACAATGTAGAATAGAAGCTGGAGTGCTGGTATGAAAATATTATCTGTATAATTGTGCTGAGCATGGATGAAAGATTATTACAAAAGCCAATGAGCATCATCTAGTAATAACTACTAGGATTTGGGGCAATAAAATATCCACTTGAGAAACAACTAGTAGCTGGATATCAGGTTTTGATTGAGACTGTCCTTATAGATGAACACATGAAATAATCTTGAAGAATGAAACACCTACAATATCTTGAGTGATGCCTGAGACATGTTGTAATATAAAAGATAATGCACAGAAGAGTTCCAAAAGAAAATCAAAATGCTTTACACAGGAATAAGCTACTAGGGGAATGCAAGGAGGTATGAAGGAGCAGAAATCCTCTTTTCCCCTATGGTCAACTTTGGAACCAATTGATTGCTTCCTAACCCTGTAGCTACTTGGGTGGTGACCATAAATGGCTCTTGATTGACAAACAAAGAGCTGCTTGGTTTAACTTGGTTTAACAATGTCAGTTCCAAGGAAAATGGACAGCATCCCGTTTGGAAGACCACTACTCATATTGAAGAAGGTAGATCAAATCAGCTTGGTGTGCTGAATTGCATGCTTGTTGCCCCTGCATTTGAGTTTCTACAGTTCATGGACAGTAACCAATGGCCTAGCCATATGGTTGGCAAGGGGCAATGAAAAAATAACCTCTTACAGGATGCCAATTTGGTGCATGGCTCTATGGAAATAACAGGGAATCTGAGATACACACTAAAGTAGAATATATTGTGCTTATCAGATTGGAAGGTGATCAGAATTGATGAGTAGATATTCTGGTGTCCTCAACTGAAGTGGCTACATTATTCATGAAATGAGTGGACATAGGATACTACAGCAATGAAGAAATGGACTAAATCTAGATACTTTCCTCTTACACCTTCTGAAGCATAAATTGCCAATGACAATTGTTTGCCCTGCCAAAAAAAGAAAGACAGGAGAGTATAGATGGCTATGGGGAAGATTCCCTGGGTATAACGCACACTGGCAAATAACTGGCAAGTTGAACCGATGCCACAAGCCCCAGGAGGTTACAATGTTGCCCTGATAGGAACAGATAATGATTCTAGACTGAACCCAGTGGAGGATGTAAATACTCAGAGTACTATAAGATACAGCACCAAGAACAGAGCAAGATGGAGGAGAATGAGGAGACCTAAATATCACCAGCTCCCAGGAGTTCAGCTAGATAGTTATCATACCATTTTGAACAGCTACAAACTCAACAGGAGAGAGAAGAGAAGAAGAGCAGCAATTCTAGGTCCAGAAAACCAACAACTTTCCAGAAGATAGGATGTGAGCAGAAGTGAATCCAAGGCAACATTTGGGAAGATGGACCACGTGGTAGGGGGTGGGGGCGGCACCTGGCAAGTGGTAGAGCAGCAGAGCACAAAAGCATAACTTCTAGAAGACTGCTCCACTGAGGGACATTGCTTCAGAGGCTAAGCAGAGAGTAGAGCGCTTATGGGAATCGTGTGGTCTCAGGACCTGTGGGGTCACAGAAAGACCAGGGATGTCTGAACATAGCAGAGCTCCCAGGTATTGGAACAGGGAGGCCACCTGCAGAGATGGAGCCAAGGAGTGGGCTTTCAGCTCAGGATTACCTTAAACCATGATCCGTGGCACAGTCAGACCACTGCTCTTCAGGCAGGGACCCAAAGCAGCAGATCTGGGGAGATTCACCATCCTCCTCCAGGAGGAGTTGTGCAGGAGCGCACTGCAGGAATCAGCTGGGTTTGGGAATTCCAAACGGGGCCAGGCACCATAGATAGAAACACTCAGTCACAGGCTACGTGAGCTTGGAGAGCATCAGGAGACCAGGGAGATGGGAGGGATTGACTGCTTTTCTCTGAGGGTGCATTGAGGAGTGGGACTTTGAGCTCTCAACACCTATGGGGCCAGAGATTAGGAGGCTGAAATTATATTCCAATCCTCCAAAGCTGTATGAAAAGTGTTCAGGGAACAAAAGCTATTGAGAGCAAAACTGAGCAGATTACTTACTTAGCCTGGCCCCTCACAAGAATGGTGCAATTCTGCCTTGGGCAAAGACATTTGAGAATCACTGCAACAGGTCCCTCTCCCAGGAGATCAGTAAGATCATCCAGCCAAGACCAAGTTCACTAATCAATGAGAACTGCGGAACTCCAGAACTAACAGAAAGCAACACACAGAATTCAAGTTTTTTTTAACATGATACTTTAGTCTTTCAAAGTTAAATTTTTTTAATTTTATTTTTTTCTTGTTCTATTTTTTAAATTTTTAAATTTTTCCTCCTTCCTCTTTTAACATTTTCAAGCTATTTTATCTTACCTTTTTAAAAATCTTTCTTAATTTTTATTGTTACAGTCATATTTTATCCCTTCATTGTATTTAACCATATCTTTTGTATATATATAGGTTTTCTTTTCTTTAAAATTTTGGGATGCAATTTCTTGTAATAGATCAAAATATACCCAAAGCATGGTTTTCTTCTAGTCTCCAGCATGATCACATTCTTTCCTCCCTTTTTTTCCTTTTTTTTTTTTAACCAACTTCTTGTTTTATCAATTCCCTTTTTAGAATCTTTTTTTTTAACTTTTCATCTATACAGTCATATTCCATCCCTTCATCATGTTTACCCTTATTTTTGTGTGTATACTTTTCTTTCTTTAAAATTTTAGGAGGTAGTTTCTTCTAATAGACCAAAATACACCCAAAATCAAGAGATTGTGTGGCTCTGTTCTATTCACCAGTCGTATATATACTATATATATACACATATATATATATATGTGCGTGTGTGTGTATATATATATGTGTGTGTGTGTGTGTGTGTGTGTATAATTTTTTTTGTTTGTTTTGTTTTGCTTTTTTCTTTTATCCCCCTTGCTTCTCCCTCAGGTATCAGGTCTCTTCTGATTTGGTTAGTATATATTTTTCAGGGGTCATTGCTATGCTTTTAGTATTTTGTTCTTTCACTCATCTATTTTTAATCTGGATAAAATGAAAAGGTGGAAAAACTCAGAACAACAACAACAAAAGTACAAGAAGCAGTACCAATGGCTAGGGACCTAATCAATACAGAAATTAGTAATATGTCAGAACTAGAGTTCAGAATGATGATTATCAAGGTGCTACCTGGGCTCAAAAAAAGGCATGGAAGATATTAGAGAATCCCTTTCTGGAGAAATAAAAGAACTAAAATCTAACCAAGTTGAAATTAAAAAAAATCTATTACTGAGGTATAATAAAAAATGGATGTTCTTACTGCTAGGATAAATGAGGCAGAAGAGAGCATTAGTGATATAGTAGACCAAATGATGGAGAGTAAAGAAGCTGAGCAAAAGAGAGGAAAACAACTACTAGACCAAGAGGGGAGAATTTGAAAGATAATTGATACCATAAGATAAACAATATTAGAATAATTGGGATACCAGAAGAAGAAGAAAGAGAGAGAAGGGCCGAAGGTATTTTGGAGCAAATTGTCATAGAGAACTTCCCTAATATGGCAAAGGGAGCAAGCATCAAAATCCAGGAGTCACAGAGAACCCTCCTCAAAATCAATAAAAATAGGTCCACACCCTGTCATCTAAGAGTAAAACTTACAAGTCTCAGTGACAAAGAGAAAATCCTGAAAACGGCTCAGGACAAGAGGTCTGTAACCTACAATGATAGAAATATTAGACTGGCAACAGACCTATCCACAGAGAGCTGGCAGGCCAGAAAGGACTGGCATGATCTATTCAGAGGACTAAATGAGAAAAATATGCAGCCAAGTATACTATATCCAGCAAGGCTGTCATTGAAAATAAAAGCAAAGATAAAAAGTTTCCAGGACAAACAAAAACTAAAACAATTTGCAAATACCAAACATTTAAAAGGATCTTCTAAGCAAAGAGAGAGCCTAAAAGTAACATAGACAAGAAAGGAACAGAGACAATATACAGTAATAGTCACCTTAAAAGCAATAAAATGGCACTAAATTCATATCTTTCGATAGTTACCCTGAATGAAAATGGGCTAAATGCCCCAATCAAAAGACACAGGATATCAGAATGGATTTAAAAAAAAAAAAAAAAGACCCATCAATATGCTATCTATATAAACTCATTTTGGATCCAAAGACACCTCCAGATTTAAAGTGAGGGTGTTGAAAACAATTTATCATGTTAATGGGCATCAAAAGAAAGCTGGGGTGACAATCCTTATATCAGACAAATTAGATTTTAAGCCAAAGACCATAATAAGAAATGAGGAAGGACACTATATCCTACCTAAAGGGTGTGTCCAACAAGACGACCTAACAAACTTAAATATTTATGCCCCTAACATGGGAGCAGCCAATTAGTTAAACCAATTAATAACAAAATCAAAGAAACACATTGACAATAATACAATAATAGTAGGGGACTTTAACAACTCGTTCACTGAAATGCACAGATCATCTAAGCAAAATTCAACAAGGAATAAAGGCTTTAAATGACACACTGGGCCAGATGCATATCACAGATATATTCAGAACATTACATTCCCAAACAAGAAAACACACATTCTTCTCTAGTGCACATGGAACTTTCTCCAGAATAGATCACATCCTGGGTCACAAATCAGGTCTCAACTGGTACCAAAAGATTAGAATAATTCCCTGCATATTTTCAGACCACAATGCTTTGAAACTAGAGCTCAACCACAAGAGGAAAATTGGAAAGAACTCAAATACATGGAGTCTAAAGAGCATCATACTAAAGAATGAATGGGTCAACCAGGAAATTAGAGAAGAATTGAAAAAATTCATGGAAACAAATGAAAATGAAAACACAACTTTTCAAAATCTTTGGGACATAGGAAAGATGGTCCTGAGAAGAAAGTATACAGCAATATAAGCCTTTCTCAAGAAACAAGAAAGGTCTCAAATACGCAACATAATCCTAGATCTAAAGGAGCTGGAAAAAGAACAGCAAAGGAAGTCTAAACCCAGCAGGAGAAGAGAAATAAAGATCAGAGCAAAAATCAATGAAAAAGAAACCAAAAGAACAGTAAAACAAATAAACAAAACTAGGAGCTGGTTCTTTGAAAGAATTAAGAAGATTAATAAACCCCTGCCAGACTATCAAAAAGAAAAGAGAAAAGATCCAAATAAATAAAATTATGAATGAAAGAGGAAAGATCACAACCAAGACCAAAGAAATACAAAAAATTATAAGAACATATTATGAGCAAGTATACAACAGCAAATTTGATAATCTGGAAGAAATAGATGCATTCCTAGAGGTGTATAAACTACCAAAATTAAACAGAAAGAAACAGAAAACCTCAACTGACCCTAACCAGTAAGGAGATAGAAGCGGTCATCAAAAATCTCCCAACAAAAAAGAGCCCAGGGCTAGATGGCTTCCTGGGGGAATTCCACCAAACATTTAAAGAAGAATTAATACCTATTCCCCTGAAACTGTTCCAAAAAATAGAAAGGGAAGGAAAACTACCAAACTCATTTTATGAGGCCAGCATTTCCTTGATCCCTAAACCAGAGAATAACCCCATCAAAAAGGAGAATTACAGACCAATATCCTTGATGAACATGGATGAAAAAATTCTCACCAAAATATTAGCCAATAGGGGCGCCTGGGTGGCTCAGTGGGTTAAAGCCACTGCCTTCAGCTCAGGTCATAATTCCAGGATCCTGGGATCAAGTCCAGCATTGGGCTCTCTGCTCAGCTGGGAGCCTGCTCCCCTATCTCTCTCTGCCTGCCTTTCTGCCTACTTGTGATCTCTGTCTGTCAAATAAATAAACAAAATCTTAAAAAAAAAAAAAATACTAGCCAATAGGATCCAACAGTATATTAAAAGGATTATTCACCATGACCAAGTGGATTTATTCCTGGGCTGCAAGGTTGGTTCAACATCTGCAAATCAATCAATGTGATACAATACATTAATTAAAGAAAGAACAAGAACCATATGATACTCTCAATAGATGCTGAAAAGCATTTGACAAAGTACAGCATCCCTTCTTGATGAAAACTTCAGAATGTAGGGATAGATGGTATACACTTCAATATCATAAAAGCCATCTGTGAAAAACCCACATTGAATATCATCCTCAAAGGAGAAAAACTGAGAGCTTTCTGCCTAAGGTCAGGAACATGGCAGGGATGTCCACTATTGCCACTGCCATTCAACATAGTACTAGAAGTCCCCTCAGCAATCAAACAATAAAAAGAATAAAAAGGCATCCAAATTGGCAAAGAAGTCAAACTATCACTCTTTGCAGACGATATGACACTTTATGTGGAAAACCCAAAAGACTCCATTTCAAAACTGCTAGAACTCATACAGGAATTCAGCAAGGTGTCAGGATATAAAATCAATGCACAGAAATCAGTTGCATTTCTATACACCAACAGCAAGACAGAAGAAAGAGAAATTAAAGAGTTGATCCCATTACAATTACACCTAAAACCACAACATACCTAGGAATAAGCCTAACCAAAGAGGCAAAGAATCTGTATCCAGAAAACTATAAAGTACTCATGAAAGAAACTGAGGAAGACACAAAGAAATGGAAAAATGTTCCATGCTCCTGGATTTTTTTTTTTTAATTCTGAAGTTTTTTAATGCACGAAAAGAACATCTCAGAAACAGAATAGGCATTGACTTATTAACGATGAAGCACTATATAAAGGAGCCCCCTCCCCACTTAGTAAATAGGAATATAGTGTAAATAGACATGAAAGGAGTTGAACGTTTTAGGATTAAATGCAAACCCTAAAGTTGTATACAACATTCATATATGGCTTATTATTTCATAGCAATAATATTCTCAAAACAATGTATATGACATTTATACATACTGGTAGGATGTTTTTGACTCAAAAGTTAAAACAAAACTACTAGAGAGGTAGTTTTGCCAATGTAAGGTGATTTAAAAAAAAAAAAAGGCTTTACCTTGCTTTTGTTCCTTAAACATCTGTAACCATTTCTCTTTGTTCTAATTTTCTTCTGGATTAGCCAGGAAGATAATGATGCTTTTAGAAGAAGCCAATTCAAAACCATCTAAGAATGAATTCCCACAACTACACAATGATGTTTTTGAAACAACTGCTCTGAAATTCCCCCGGGTGAGTAGGGGGGGTTCTCCATAGTTTTCTTCTGTCTTAGAAAGCATATGGATTCTGGCTCCAAGGAGACCTGTTAAGGTTCAACCAGGAGTTACAGGGAATCATCCTGTTTTTCCCCTCAAATTCTGCATCATGGTTTCATGATGGTAATTTCTATAGTGACCCAAGAGTATTGGAACATACCCTGTCTTGGTAAGTCAGGAATGGCTTTAAATAAATATAAATGCATGTGTATATATATATACTGAAGCTTGAAACTTGCTTCCAGGACCAAGTTCCATATTGGAACAAATATTGTGAAAATATCTATGCTACCTAAAGCAGTCTACACATTTAATGCAATCCCTATCAAAATACCATTAATTTTTTTAAGAAATGGAATAAATAACCCTAAAATTTATATGGAACCAGAAAAGACCTTGAATAGCCAGAGGAATGTTGAAAAAGAAAGCCAAAGTTAGCGGCATCACAATTCCAGACCTCAAGCTCTACTACAAAGTTATAATCATCAAGACAGTATTGTACTGGCATAAAAACAGATATATAGATCAATAGAACAGAATAGAGAGCCCAGAAATGGACCCTCAACTCTATGGTCAACTAATCTTCAATGAAGCAGGAAAGAATGTCTAATGGAAAAAGTCTCTTCAACAAATGGTGCTGGAAAAATTGGACAGCCACATTCAAAAGAATGAAATTAGATATTTCCTTACACCCCATACAAAAATGGACTCAAAATGGATGAAAGACCTCCATGTGAGACAGGAATCCATCCAAATCCTTGAGGAGAACACAGGCAGCAATCTCTTTGACTTCAGCCACAGCATCTTCTTCTTAGAAATATCACCAAAGGCAAGAAAAGCAAGGGCAAAAATGAACTACTGGGACTTCATCAAGATCAAAAGCTTTTTCACAGCAAAGGAACCAGTCAACAAAACCAAAAGACAACGGACAAAATGGGCAAAGATATTTGCAAATAACATATAAGATAAAGGGCTAGTATCCAAAATCTATAAAGAATTTATCAAACTCAAAACCCAATGAACAAATAATCCAATCATTAAATGGGCAGAGAACATGAGCAGACATTTCTGCAAAGAAGACATCCAGATGGCCAACAGACACATGAAAAAGTGTTCCATGTCCCTCGGTATCAGGGAAATACAAATCAAAACAACAAGGAGATACCACCTCACACCAGTCAGAATGGCTAAAATTAACAAGTCAGAAAATGTCAGATGCCAGCAAGGATATGGAGAAAAGGGAACCGTCCTACACTGTTGGTGGGAATGCAAGCTGGTGCAGCCACTCTGGAAAATGGCATGGAGGTTCCTCAAAAAGTTGAAAATAGAGCTACCCTATGACCCAGCAATTGCAATACTGGGTATTTACCCTAAAGATACAAATGTAGTGATCTGAAGAGGTACATGCACCTGAATGTTTATAGCAGCAAAGTTCACCATAACCAAACTATGGAAAGAGAAGATGTCCATCAACAGATGAATGGATAAAGAAGAAGTGGTACACACACACACACACACACACACACACACAATGGAATACTAGGCAGCCATCAACACCCCCCAAAATCTTGCCATTTGCAAGGATGCAGATGGAACTAGAGGGTATTATGCTAAGTGAAATAAGTCAGAGAAAGACAATTATCATATGATCTCTCTGATAGGAATTTCAAAGGCAGGGTGGGAGTCATGGGGGGTAGGGAGGAAAAAAATGACACAAGATGGGATCAGGAGGGAGATAAACCATAAGAGACTCATAATATCACAAAAATCCTGAGGGTTCCTAGGGGTTCGGAGGGTAGGGATTGGGTGGTGCGTTATGGACATTAAGGAGGGTATATGCTATGGTGAGTGCTGTGAAATGTATAAGCCTGATGATTCACAGACCTGTACCCCTGGAGTAAATAATATATTATATATTAATAAAAAATTTAAAAAATAACTAACACCTGGAGCTCATCATGAACTTTGAGAAAAGTGGGGGGAAAAAAAAAAGATACTGCACCATTTTGGACCACCAAGTCCAAATTTCTTCAGACCAATAAACATAGGTCACTAAACATTTACAAGCCAAATGTTCAACAATGGACAGTGATATAACATCCTCAGAGTACTTGCTTGATAGAGAACTGGAATAGGCATTTAAAAACATGATTTATCACTGGATGTTATATGTAAATAATGAATCATTGAACACTACTTTAAAAAAGAGAAGAGAGAGAGAGAGAGAGAGAGAAAGAAAGAAAGAAAGAAAGAAAAAATTATAACATGATTTGTCCAAAAGGGACACTACATAGAAATTAAGGGCTGGCTTATATACCTTAATGAATGTGTGTTCACATTCAACACAGGGTGGAGACAAGGGAGTATCACCACTAGATAGATTTCTCTATCTAAAAGAAATGACTGTTCTTATTTTTCTCTATATCATCTCAACTTCCCCATAGCACACAAACCTGAGCAGGTTCCCAGGACTACGACTTAAGCTGCAAGTATCAGAGCAGGGATGATCTTTGCTGGACGCAGGAAACTGACTCTCCCCTTAAACTTTGTTTCAGAATTCCTCTAGTCCTGACGGGATGGACAGTGCCTTTACACCACCTGGCAAAATCAATTTGAAAGTGAATGCAGCTGTTTAGTCCAGTGGTCACAATAGTCCACAACTTCTGTACCCAAGTACCCTATTTGAATGGTTCCTGCTAAACTAGTATTGATGCCACTAATCTAAACTAATCTAATCTAAACTTGCACAGTGGTCAAGATTAACATTCCTTCCAAGGAGGAAGTTTTACTTTAAATTGAAAGAAAAAGAAATAGTAGCTGAAGGCAAAGGAATGGAATAATAGATTATGAAATGAGGGTAACCCAATATAACATTAATGGTTCAAAAGAGGCTCAGAGCAAGATATTATATGTTCTCTTAGTTCAATCATGCTAGATGCCAGAAAGAGTAAAGCCATATATCGCTGAGACCTGTTCTGCTTCTGGAACCTGACAAGGTTAAATGGAAACCTATAAACCTTAGTGACCTCACCCTGAGAGATATTTTGGTCATATGACATGATGATGGCATGGACTGACTGCTAATGACAGAATAGGATTCTCTTAATACGCCAATCTACTACACCACGATACGATATGGTAGAATTCTGGCATTGCTGATAAGACTATAATATTGATATGAATGTTCAAGTTTAAACTAACTATAGCTACAATGCTACAAGAAAAATAAAGCTGGCAAGCTAGATGGGCAGTGCTGGTGGTAAGGAAGTATGTGAGTACAATTTAAAATGAAGAGATCGGGAAAGACTTCACTGAGAATGTAACTTGAAGGTGTAAAACTAAAGAAAATTAGAGAAGGAGGTACGAAGCTCTCTTGATCATTCCAAATGCAGAGAGTAATAAATGCAAAGTCCCTGAGGCAGCTACTCGACCTAGGCAGCTCAAGGACAGAGAGGGGAAAAGTTAGAGAAGATGAAGACAGAGAGGAAAGGATGGAGGAAATTCAGGTTGTGTGTTGTTCGAGACTACTCTGATACTCCTGGCTTTTATTCTGAGTATTGTTAAAAACAGACACACAGTCTCAAAATGAAATCATTTAGGCCAAATAATCAAATCCCAGCTTCATATCTAACCTGATTGCAGTTCCAAACCCTAACCCTTTCCCATCCCAAAAATGCAGTCTTAACAGGTCACTCGGGAATTTTCTGATCAGCACCAAGGAGGTAATCTGTCACATGGGAACCCTCTGTTCCCAAAAGGAATATGAGGTAATTCACCTAATTAATGCCCCTGGCCTTCCCCCTAAAGGAAGGTAACTTTGCCCCCAAACAATCCTTTCTTTTCTTTGGCTAATAACTTTTTTGCCTCATCCTCCTTCCTATGAAAACCCTTCCCTTTGTACAACTCCTCAGAACTCCCTTCTACTTCTAGATGGGATGTTACCCATTTTATGAATGCTTAATAGCCAATAAGATCTTCAAGTTGACTTAGTTGAATTTTGTTTTTTAACAATATGGTGAGGATTTTGAGTATGGGAGCAACATGAACTCACACATCTGCAAGGAATCATTTTGGTTGCTGTTATCAGGAGCAAGCAGGGAGACCAGTTAGGAGGTGAGAAGTACTAGTAGTTTGGACAAGGGTGATAGTGCAGGGGGTTGACATAGTAGTTAGATGGCAAAGGTGGGATGAAAGGATATGCTGACAGAGGTGATGTGGGTGCAAGAGATAGCAAGGAGTAAGGACAACTCCAAGGAAATTGGCCGAAGGACGGAGCTGCCATGTCTAGGGTTGTGAGGGAGCAAGATTGAGGGTGGAAATCTGGGCTCAGGTTTGGACATGAGATTTAAGAATGTTATTGGACATCCAAGTAGAGATGTTGACTAAGTAGGTGGATACACAAGACTGGGGTCACAGAAAAAGTTCAGGCTGGAAGAGGAAATCCAACTGTCTATATATTTGTTTTTAAAACCAAGGCACTGAAAAAGATCAAAAGCATCAGTGTACATAGGAAAGATGACAAATCCAGATGGACGAGCCTTTGAGTCCCTCAGTATTTAGAGTGGTAGAGATGAGAAAGAAGAACTGAAAAGGAAGGAAAGGTGCAGCTTTAAGGTGAAAGGGTAGCCGGGAGAGTAGGGTGCCCTGAAAACTCTGAGAAGGCCATTTCTCAATGAGAAGGGAGCAACCAACTGAAAAATGCTGCTCAAAATCCAGTAAGACAAGTACTGATTTAGTAACCCAAAGGTCAGTAATGTCCTCAACAAGCAATTATTAAACATCGATTTCCTAAACCAAAGGCTAAAACTTAAAAATGCCAAATGTTACTATAAAACTGACAGCTTCAAAACAACTTTCAAAGGCAAAACTTTGTGATGCTAATTATTCACATATACATTTGACAAAATGTCTGATATTATACAGATGTTCGGCATCATAGAGGACCTGGGTTTGAATATTGACCTCATTCCCTGCTTATTAACTGACCCAGCTAAATGGCTTCAACCCTAGTTAAATGAAAGACTCATTATAAAAGCCAGGCACCCCAGCAGAGTAGATGCTCAAGAAAACGTTCGCTATTTTGATTATTGGTTGCAGTAACACAACTTCTCTTTCATAAGAAAGTTAACTAAGTTAAATAGTAATGAAAAACCATTAGAAAAAAAAACCTAAAGTATGAAGAAAGATATCCCTCTTGTAAAACCTAAATATATCATTAACAGAAGTTTTAAACTCTCTTTGGAAATTCAGGAACTGGGAGTGAGAGGATGTTGCAGGAATAGAAGTTCATTAAAAAGAAAATCAAATTTTAGATTTGAGTTAGTCATGCCAGAGTGTAATACCTAATCAAAATGTGGAATCACAGAAAGCAGATCACCCAGTAAACTTTCTCATTTTTACATGAAGAATCTGAAGTGCAGAGAGATTAATTTTTTTTTTTTCAAAGACATCCAACCAGTTAGCAACAAAGGCAAACACCAAGTTTCCCAGGGGCAGTGGCCAGTCCTGCCATTTTTATCTCTATATGCTTTGTGACTTAAAAAGTTCTTTAAAAAAAATTTTTTTTGAGAGAGAGAGAGAGTATGAGCAGGGGGAGGGGCAGAGGGAGAGGGAGAAGCAAACTCCCTGCTGAGCAAGGAGCCTAATACTGGGCTCCATCCCAGGACACTGAGATCATGACCTGAGCTAAAGACAAATGCTGAACTGACTGATCCATCCAGACGCCCCTTAAAAAGTTCTTAACTAGTAAGAGGCAAATATATGTTGACTGACTCCCTCATTGACTGACAGAATGAAAGAAGGAATAAATGAATGGATGAATAAGTGAATGATTGAAACTAGGGGAAAACATGGGTTTCTTGAATCTTAGCCCAGAGTTTCTCATTTAATCCTTATACTGCCTTATATCTATCTCTCCAAGCTTCTCTCGACTCAGTGTGCAGAACATAGAGTGAAGCAAAAACAAACATATTTAGCAGGAGATATGCTTTCTACTATGAACAGAGGGTAACATTGAAAAGTATCTTTGATAAAGTGTTGATGGATGAGAGAAAAGAAATGTTCAAATAAGTTTGGGATCTATTGAGAAGAACTCCCACTGTGTTGATTTGCTTTACCAAATGTTTCATGTAGCAACTGGATTCAGTCCATTTATCTAGTCCTCCATAGCTGCGCTCAACCTAGACTATTTTGCAAGGAAAAAGATTTCTGTACAAACCCCCTGCATGATTTTCCTGGTGTGAAAGGACTTATTAATGGAAAAGTAAATTCTGAAATCAGCTCTCAGCACTGGATAAAAGCCTACACTATAAGCCAAAGGCAGCTTTATTCCTCAGTGTGCCTAAATATACCTATGAGGATTGAAAAAGTTGTCACTGAATTACTGCTCATGCAGAAGAGAGAAAATTAAATGGGAGACTATTTAAAGAAAATTACAACTAATAGAAACATCAGATTTACAAAGTCACTGCTCTGCTGCAGAAATCCTTTAGTGTCTCTTAAGTCTTAAAGCACAAACCCCCTAATGGATTTGGATATGCTTCAATTTCAACTTGTATACCCTTGCTGCTCTGTTGGAAGAGTAGAGGAATGGTTAAATAAAAGAATTGGGATTTTTCCTCTCTACTAACCTTGACTCGTCCAGTGTTAAGAAGTTATGTAAATAGTAAAGTACTATGCAGATAGTTCTTGTCATTGTCACAAAAGAGAAAAAGAGGTTTTATACTCAAACCTGATGTCTTAGAGTAAGAAAATGAACGAACACTTTATTTTTTTCCATTTCATGAAGCACCCCGATACCCAAAAGTTTACTCCGTTACAACCTGCATTTTGTAGAGTACTTAAGTCTTTCCTTAAGGATGAATCACTGCCCGGATGAACGTAACCAAGTTTTTCTCTATCATTTTGAAACAAACTTTTCTTTCCTTTTTTCAAAATTTATTTATTTTACTTATCTTAAATATTTTATTTATTTATTTGAGAGAGAGACAATGAGCAGGGAGAGTAACAGAGCAAGAGAGAGAAGCAGACTCCTCACAGAGCAGGGAACCTGACTCAGGGCTCCATCCCAGGACTCAGAGATTACAACCTGAGAGGAAGGCAGATGCTTAACCAACTGAGCCATCCAGGTGCCCCAATATTTATTTATTTATTTTAGAGAAGGAAAGAGAAAGAGAGCATGAGCAGGAGAAGCAGAGGGACAGGTGCAGAGAATCCGAAGTACACTCCACACTGAGCACAGAGCTTGACACAAGACTCCATCTCAAGACCCTGAGATCACAACCTGAGCCGAACCAAGAGTCAGACACTGGATCAATTGCACCACCCAGGCACCCCAAAACAAACTTCAAAAAGGAATGGTGTTCTGCCAAATGGCGTGGAATGCTTATGTTCAAAAATGCCAGGAATGTCAAGGTATACCTCAGTGACATGTACATTTGCAGTCAGAACTATCACTGGGGGCCAAGTGAAAGCGAAACCAGTTAATTGGAAACATAGCTGATTTGTTAAAAATGATGAGGAATTTGGGGGCTGCTTATAATAATAAACCCAGGGGAGCAAAGTTGTTGAGTGGAGACTGACAAGATAACATGGCAGTGGAGCTCATGAAATCTTTAGTCAGGTTACAAAAGTTCCAAAGGTTCTACCTCAAATACTTCTCAGCTTTGTCACCTTAAACATGTGTCACATGTTTGAACCTCACTCTTTGAACCTCACTTTCCTCAATAGGATTATTGTGGAGAGTAAGAAAAAACAAAAAACAAACAAACAAAAAGACAATGAAAGTAAAGCACTCAATATAGTGCTGCCATATAAAATACATTCATAAATGTTATGTCTTTTGTTGATGTTAATGCTGCTGATGATGATGAGTGATGTCTTTTACAGATTAAGTGCTTAAAATAGCCTTTATTAGCCCTGAAAAAAATTTTTTCAGAAGTTCCAAAATTAGTGGATTAAACACAAAAGTCCGTTATCAATATATGACTCTTTCCCAGAATATCTGATGGTAACCAGGAGGGCAGGCAGGAGTTTGAAGGCCTCAGATGACTAGAGTCCCCCACTGGTTAGATGAAAAACTGTATGATGATGGAAGAACCCCCCGGGGCACAAAAATGTTACCCTGAGAATTCTCTGGTTGCAAATATTCCTTGCTAATTATGTCAAGGTTCAGTGATTCGACACACCCATACTGAGAGCTTACTCTGTCTTATGCATTATAAAAGGTTCTAAGAAACAGGCATGGCTTTTGACATACAGAAAGTCTCCAGATATCAATATAATTCTCCTCAGCCTCCGTGTACTTAGGGGATAAGTATGAGTGAGACAACAGATCAAAGGAAATGAGTTGTCCTGCAAATGAGGCCCAACCAGTGGTTGAGGACAGATCTCAGCACAGGTATAAATATTAGCGGTAAGCAGGCCTGCTCTAGCACTTCTCAGAACATCAGCATACACATTTTAATTGCTCACTTACTTATCCTTCTGTCCCACTGGATTCTGAGTCCCTGGGGGGCCTGGCCTGAACTTGTGCATTGTTATGGCTTCTCAGAATCTAGAATAGTGTAGGACTGTGAGAAAATGTTTGTGAAACTGAGTGATTCTGTAGCTTTCTTAGATTAGCTCAATCTGATTAGACATGATTTAATTTTTTAACCAGGATTAGAAAGGCCATAGGCTTTAAAAGGACAGAAGGATTGTGAAGGATGATATCAATAAGTGAAAATTAATAAATATTTTGTCAACATAGCTGGAAGAAATCTATGAGTAAGGAAGGAAACAGAAAACCATCCAAATTTGAAAACAGAACAATTACCACTTTGTAATTGAAATGTGAGGGTGCCTGTATAAGATGTGAATGCTTATTTAGAATGCAAAGTAATATAGGAGAACATGTTAGAACTTCTTTCTCCCTGCTCGTGTAATTAAAACAAATGAGTTTCCATTCACACAAATCCTGCCCAAGTTATTTCAGAAGGTTCTATTTAGAAGAGAAATGGATATGTTAATGTTTTTCAAGCACTAAAAGATATGAAATGAGCATGCATACTTTTCCTCAGTGATGACTGTGTTCTTAGTGAAGGACCAAGGTTAAAGTAAACAAATGGAAAATGATGAAGGCTGAGAGAAGAAGACAAAGAATTAGACAAACACAGAATTTCATTTTAAAAATCATCTGAACAATATACTATCTTTTCAAGACCAACATACTTACATGGTTAGTTATTAATCAACACACACAAAAAAGACAAAAAAAAAAAAAAAAGTTCTTCCTCTCTCCCAACAGCTGAAAATAGGCTATGGTGGTTATGCCTTTTTCCACCAATCTCCTCTTTAGGGTCTTAGATGTCTGCCAAGATCTTGTCCAAATGGCAAAAACAAAGAAGTTTCAGAGGAATCTGGGGCATCTAGAAAAGAATACCAAAAGAACGTGCAAACAGAAATAAAGCCACAGACCAGAAACTCCGAAAGTACTACCCAGACCTCTGAGGAATCAAAAACTATGGGAAATTTATTAAGAGGATTAATTTGATTGAAAGTCAGGTGTGTAGCTGGTCATGCTTTTCCTTAACTCATGCAACATGTAAAAAGAGAAATTTGCCTGCAGAGCAAGCCATTGCAAGTTTTAACGCCTGAACAGCCAAGGATATAAAGGATTTGGGAGATAACAAAAATTATGAAAGAGAAAAGATTTTGTCATTGCACAAGGATTTTTACAGTATAGAAGGCAAGGTGCTGGAGGAAACTTAGATTGAGGCCTTGACCTGATCCATCACCAGAGCTTATATTATTTTTCATTCACTTTGCCCTACAGATGAAGACTATGTTTGTCTATAACGGATGCTAACAAATGCAAATGTTGTAAGACCATACAATAAAGATTGCTCAGACATTGCAAGATAACTCCTGAAGGAAAAAGCAAACAAAGAAGATAAATTACCTCTAGTTCAGAGAAAACTGTATTTTAACACTTGTTTCATTCTTAAAAAAAATATGAAATAAAAAGAATAGGGTTGATACTGAAACAAAGATTTAGGTTAGACATCAGGAAAAATTTTCAAGTGATAAAGCAGGTGCAAGTAGAGTGATTACCAAATCCTGAGGTTGAGGCTATCTTCCTGAAGAAGGAGGCTATCTTCCTGAGGATATATGTTTATGTATGCCATCCATATAACACAGGAATGGCCAAGCATAACCTATTCCTTAGAATAATCGTTTTCTTTCATGGTTTTGTTTATTTGGGTCCTTTCTCTTTTCTTTTTGATAAGTCGGGCCAGGGGGTTATCAATTTTATTAATTCTTTCAAAGAACCAGCTCCTACTTTCGTTGATTTGTTCTATTGTTTTTTTGGTTTCTATTTCATTGATTTCTGCTCTGATCTTTATGATTTCTCTTCTCCTGCTGGGCTTAGGGTTTCTTTCTTGTTCTTTCTCCAGCTCCTTTAGGTTTAGGGTTAGGTTGTGTACCTGAGACCTTTCTTGTTTCTTGAGAAAGGCTTGTACCGCTATATATTTTCCTCTCAGGACTGCCTTTGTTGTGTCCCACAGATTTTGAACCATTGTATTTTCATTGTCATTTGTTTCCATGATTTTTTTCAATTCTTCTTTAATTTCCCGGTTGACCTATTCATTCTTTAGAAGGATGCTGTTTAGTCTCCATGTATTTGGGTTCTTTTCAAACTTCCTTCTGTGGTTGAGTTCTAGCTTTAGAGCATTGTGGTCTGAAAATATGCAGGGAATGATCCCAATCTTTTGATACCGGTTGAGTCCTGATTTAGGACCGAGGATGTGATCTATTCTGGAGAATGTTCCATGTGCACTAGAGAAGAATGTGTATTCTGTTGCTTTGGGATGAAATGTTCTGAATATATCTGTGATGTCCATCTGGTCCAGTGTGTCGTTTAAGGCCTTTATTTCCTTGCTGATCTTTTGCTTGGATGATCTGTCCATTTCAGTGAGGGGAGTGTTAAAGTCCCCTACTATTATTGTATTGTTGTTGATGTGTTTCTTTGATTTTGTTATTAATTGGTTTATATAGTTGGCTGCTCCCACGTTGGGGGCATAGATATTTAAAATTGTTAGATCTTCTTATGGACAGACCCTTTGAGTATGATATAGTGTCCTTCCTCATCTCTTATTATAGTCTTTGGCTTAAAATCTAATTGATCTGATATAAGGATTGCCACTCATGCTTTCTTCTGATGTCCATTAGCATGGTAAATTCTTTTCCACCCCCTCACTTTAAATCTGGAGGTGTCTCGGGCTTAAAATGAGTTTCTTGGAGGCAACATATAGATGGGTTTTGTTTTTTTATCCATTCTGATACCCTGTGTCTTTTGACAGGGGCATTTAGCCCATTAACATTCAGGGTAACTATTGAGAGATATGAGTTTAGTGCCATTGTATTGACTGTAAGGTGACTGTTACTGTATATGGTCTCTGTTCCTTTCTGATCTACCACTTGTAGGCTCTCTCTTTGCTTAGAGGACCCCTTTCAAGATTTCCTGTAGAGCTGGTTTGGTGTTTGCAAATTCTTTCAGTTTTTGTTTGTCCTGGAAGCTTTTAATCTCTCCTTCTATTTTCAATGATATCCTAGCTGGATATAGTATTCTTGGCTGCATGTTTTTCTTGTTTAGTGCTCTGAATAATAGTTTTCTTTAAAAAAAAAAAAAAAAAAAACCTCTGCATACATTTGTATCTTGGGATTTCTTTCTTTCTTCTTTTTTTTTTTTTTAAGATTTTATTTATTTATTTATTTATTTGACAGACAGAGATCACAAATAGGCACAGAGAGAGGAGGCAGAGAGAGAGGAGGAAGCAAGCTCCCTGCTGAGCAGAGAGCCTGGATGTGGGGCTTGATCCCAGGGCCCTGGGATCATGACCTGAGCTGAAGGCAGAGGCTTTAACACACTGAGCCACCCAGGCACCCCGTATCTTGGGATTTCTGTGTGTGTGTGTGTGTGGAGTGTGTTTGTTTTTGTTCGGGACTGAAAATGGGCAGAAGGGTGTTTTTTGTTGTTGCTGTTTTGTTTTGTTTTTTAAGAACAGTGGACCTACCTTTTCCTGGGGGATCTACTGAACGTCTTATCTGTGTTATATCGTTTAAATGACATGACTACCCTTTGAAATATATTTTAGTATTTATAGGTTTTATTATTTTTATCTTACAGACAAAAAAAACTGAGACTAACAAGATTTAAGGCAATGGCTCAAAGCTAGGAAGTAGCAGAGCAGGCAGGCACAGATGTCTACGTGTCTCTCAAAAACTTATGATAGTACACCTACCTGTACTTTGCTGCTTTTTGATATGATCCTGAAAGCTGTTTCAAGTCCTAGAATTATGTGTGATATATTTTAATTGGGAACATCAATTACTTTATTCCTGCAAATCTATGAAACGCATTACTTCCTTTCATCCACCTAGAAAAAGGATAAGAGGAGCACCTGCTAAGGAAGTGACCAGGTGAGAGATGCCTCAGCCCTAAACTGAGAAAACAGGATGCCAGGGGAGAGTACAGACAAGATTGAGCCATTAACTGGAATGTATGCATGAGGATATGGGATTAGTTGATGACAAAAACAAAACAAAACAAAAACAAAAAATGAAACAAAACAATAACAGAAATAAGGGAGAAGAAGTGGTTTTAAGGAAAATATAATGGTTGCAATGGTTTCAATGTTGGGCTTGAGCACTTAGTAATGAGATATTTTCCTACATCAATAATTATATATAGCTGGATAGGGTCCAAAATGGACTTTCCTTTCAGTTGTTCTTTATAGCATAATGAGGTAGCAGTGAATTATTTTAGTGCACCGAGTAGAGACTCAAGCCAGGCAAATACCTGACATTTAAAACCTGTTCTTTATAAACAGTTATATGTGCCATACTTGTGATTACATGTATTAAACATAAAAATACTTCACGGCAGATTCTAAGTTAATAAATTCACCATAGCATTGAAAATGTGCCTCCCACTACCAGAAAAATCTCATACCAAATATTGAATACTCCCTCTAAGAGAGAGAAAACATAGCTAATAACAACAGGGAAGTAATAGTTCTTGAATTTGGGGGCACCTGGGTAGCTCAGATATTAAGCATCTGCCTTCGGCTCAGGTCATGATCCCAGGGTCCTGGGATGGAGCCCCTCATCGGGCTCCCTGCTCAGCGGGAAGCCTGCTTCTCCCTCCCCTGGTTCTCCTGCTTGTGTTCGCTCCTTTGCTGTATCTCTCTCTGTCAAATAAATAAACAAAATCTTAAAAAAAAAAAGGAAAATAAAATAGATCCTGAATTTTAACTTATTCAAAGCAGCAGACTAAAGAGACTTTAAGTAACACTGCATCTAAAATGGTAGTACATGCAGTGACTGCATTGCATTGCTTATAAGACTTGAAATCCAACATCCATATGATACTTCATATGTTATATATTAAATTCTATGCATTCTATGAATGCAACAGTATTATAATGAAAAGCAATCTGAGGAAAACCCAAGCTAGCCCACTGGTTTTAAAATTCAGCATAACCTAGCTGCCACTCACTGGTAATATCATCAATGCTATAGACATTACTATAGCTATAGCCTCAAAAATATAATTCCTTCAGTGCTTACAATATTTTTGCCATTTGATAATAAATGCTGCTAAAGTGCCTATTGTCTGGCTCTCTCTTTCCACAATCTTTTCTCTCAAATAAATGGTGTGAAACTTCTGAATGAAGCACTACTCTTTTAATTGTGCTTGCCAATGGGGTGATTCTCATCTTAAATGATGCAGGTAATAATTTCATAGTTGGTATGCAAAGGGGATATAAGCCTTTTTTTTTTTTTTTTTTTTTTTTTGCTTTACATTTCTCACCTCAGTGTCATGTACAGCTAGGCTGGGCTAAAAATATGTACAATGATATTTAAAAATTGACATGCAATTTCCTGTACAGTGGAAAAGAAAATATTTCTAGAAATATGGTGGTAATAGCATCTTCTAAATTGGCAAAGGTGGAAGGGATGATATGTTTTACTCTCAAAAGATGAGTTGTCATAAGAATTTACTTTATGAGCACCAGTTTAAAAAGTTGATCAGGCAGTGTAAGGACAGATTTTGTTCTTCTCCAAAGTATCATATTTCTGAAGAGTGGCTGGGGGAAAGAAGCAGAGAGGACATTGCCTAAGAACTTAACACTTTATAATAATCCCACTCAAAAAATGTAACTGCTCAGGTTCCAATCAAACACATTTTGATGGATGGAGAAGGAGGGGGAAGAATTCATAATCAGTTGTTCAATGCCTAGTTTCTAAGAGGAAGTAAAGTCTTTATAGAAGCATCAGTAAGATGTTTGGAGGACTGTTTTTCCTTTAGAGTACAGCTTTTTTTTTTTTTTTCCTCCTCCAGGAGCACAAATTACTTAATGATGATTAACTTTTTAAACAGACAAGAATGGAAATCAGATCAGGAAATTCAATCTTAGAATCATTCATTTATCTGATTGCAAGGGCCACTATCCAGACAAATTTTTATTTATCTTCAGAGTCTTAAGTCAAGCAAGTATCAGTGCATTAGAAGTAAAGAGTTTCTCTCACTTAAAATGTGCCATTCTTGGAAAATTGAAGAGAAACCAGGTGGTAAATGTACATGCCATAGCGTAGTGGTCTAGTGTACAGGCTGTATAGTCAGAGGAAATGGGTCTTTCTCTTCAGTGTGAGTGTTGAGTCTTGGGTGGTCACTCCACCCCCAAAATACTGTACTCTGTGACTTACTTTCCTTCACATGAAAAGGCAGGTAATAACAATTCCTTCCTCTTTCGGTTGCCATAAAGACCAAATGAAAACACTAAAGTATTTGGAATAGTGACTGACACACAATATGCTCCTCTTACTATTTTAGTCTTTAAAATACAATGTGAAATAGAGCAACATAGGATATTTGTTGAACAGGCTTTTTTCTGTCTCCCTTTTTCTAAGGTTGACAGCTCAAATTCCTACAGGTCAAACAACTTGTGTCAGGTTGTATTTTTTTTTAAGATTTTATTTATTTATTTGACAGACAGAGATCACAAGTAGGTAGAGAGGCAGGCAGAGAGAGAGAGAGGGAAGCGGGCTCTCTGCTCAGCAGAGAGATGTGGGACTCGATCCCAGGACCCTGAGATCATGACCTGAGCCGAATGCAGCGACCTAACCCACTGAGCCACACAGGCACCCCTGTATTTTTGTTTTTTGAAAGACACTTTTGCATATTAAATATGCATAGGGACAGAATTCATTTCCATAAGGAAATATATTTTCTTATTTTTATCAAATGTCACCCTCTCCAGCTACCTGGTTCCCCTCCTCCACACTTTGTAGAGTCTAAGAAATATTTTCTCTGATTTTATTGTAGAATAATCAACAATATGCATGCCATGATGAAAAGGCAACTGATACAGGGCCTGAGCTGGAGAGGTCAGAGTGAGAAGGAACTTATAAATTGAACAGGACCGTCACTCCCTGAAAGGGTAATCCACCAGTTCCCCTCTAGGGATTGGTGCCTTGCAGGAACATGAGCTTCTAGAGATTGGATTTTTTAAGAGAACAAAAATATAAACTTTTAAGTGTAATTTTTAGATAATTAAATATTTGCAACAGATCCAAAATAGTTTCCTGGACAACGCTTGGCTTGATGACAGCCAGCACACAACTTTTGTTCTGCATTGTGATCAGCATCTACGATAAATATAACATAGAATTAGGATGTTAAAAATTATATTTGCATGCACTCATTTTTTAAAAATGTCTGTTTGTTACAGAACTGTTTTATTTTCATGAGCTCTTTCATGAGTTATTCTGAGTTTCCCTTAACATCCACTTCAACCCCTCCTACTACACCTTATTAGGACACCACATGTACATTTCACCCACTACATGGGAGAAAGTTTATGTACATGTGTTTGTGGTGTGCAAATACACATATATTCATAGTTTTCTTTGGCATATCTTTATATTGTCCCAAATTTCATTATAAAATTTTCAAAAAAGTTGAAAGAATATCATGAAAAAAAAGTTGAAAGAATATCCATGCAACCTTTGTCTAAATTTAAGTAATTTTACTATATCTGCTTCACATATATACTTACCACATTTGTTTCATATATAGGTATACATGAAGAGGGCTTTTTAATGCTTAAACAAATTCTGTTCTATAGGATTTCATATCAAATATACTTCAATAAACACGCATGTTTAAAAATAAATGTGTAAAAAAGTAAAAGTAAATAGTTAATAACTTTCCAATATATTAGAAGTACAGAATATAAGCTATCTTGGGAAAATCTTTTTGTGTGAAATGTCTGTATTTATGGATGGGCATAATCTTACAAATACATATGAAATTAACAAGTATCATTTGAATAATACTCAGCATTTACAAAACTATTCTCATGCATTCTCTCATTTAAATTGCAAATAATTTCTGAACTGAAGAGGTTTCCTTATCTACCAAAGGTATAATGCAGAAGTAGATGTTCATATACATAAGATGCAAGCATGATAAAATATTTTACATAGTCTGCAACTCCTTTAAAAAAAATTCTGAATCAGTTGAAAACAATTGCAAATATTATAAACCTTCATTCCTAAATATTTCAACATGCATTTTCTTCAGATTAAAAAAAAATCCGCATTAATTGGGCAAAGGATTTCCTTTCTCCCAAAATCATGAATATTATTGTATCTTTTTATGTTCCACTCAGTTGTGCATTAATTATACATTAACTCATATAATAAACATTATCAAGTGCTTTCAATTTGTCTGAAACTGTGTAGCCCCAGAGATAAAAAGATTTGGCACTGGCACTCAAAAACCCTCACAGTGTAGTAGCAAAAACAGGCCTTTGTGTAGTTAGACATACATAGTATGGAAGAGGCAAGAAGAAGGCAGTGTGGATTCTAGCAGATACCCAGAAATCAGGAGTAAGGTGTAGGAGACAAGGTCAAATCTGAACTTGTATTAAGGAGTACTTTAGCTAAGACTTAAAAGATGGCATGAAGTTAGTCAAGTGAAGAACCTGGAATTTCATATTCTGGGTCTTAAAGGAGTGTGTGCCGAGAAACTGAGGTCAAGATGATATAGCATGATGTAGTCAGGATGTAACTAGTGGGATGTTAGTATAGCTGAAGCAATTTTCCTACGCCAGGGAGCACCCCAACTGCTGACCAGTCATTTTTAATATTAGTTGTGAATAACTATCATGGATGGTCTAGTGTAGAAAGCATTTCAGACATTTTAGACAAAAAAGGATTATAAATGAGTTAATAAGGGCTTTCAACATATCAGAAAGGTTGATACACCAAATCAAAACCTGGACCTCCAGAAATTACCCATACAATATATTTACTACCTATAGGATGCCTCTGGAACTGTGCTATATCACTAGCTGCTGCTTGCACAACCATAGTCCTCACAGGAGTCTGTAGGACAGGTGCTGGAACATTGCTAAGGGAACTCACTGATTCTGCAACCATACCGGTCACTGACAACAGCTGAATATAGGTTGAAAGGTGGCCCACACATCATTTCCACCTTCTAATATTCACATAAATATATCTAATCAGTGAGAGTATTTTGCTTCCAGAAACCCAGACACAATGCAGTCTGGGAAATGTAGCCTTTAGCTCTTTGATCTTTTCCATCAGAATGAAGGTGGAATGGAATTTAAGAAATCAATCCAGGGTATCCAGTAAAGTTTTTCTGACTCTCTCCTAATCGGCCTCCTTTCTGAACTGAATGCACTGTTACAATCACTGATTAACTACTCAAGGTGCAGATTGTTGCCAAATGTGTTTCATTTAGCTCCTCTATTATGAACAGAATCAAGTTCATCCACAGGGATGGAGCCATGACCTTGACTTTAAAAGACACAATCATGGAGCAAACTAAATTCAACAATCAGGATAACTTTTTCCCCCAATAGCTTTAAATATATGACTTCTTTGTTTCGGAGATGGTAAAGCATAAAAATGGACAAAAATGAACAAAGAACTTGTCATGCCTTCTTGAATTTTAATCTAAAATAAATACATATTTATTGAAATAGAATTACTGGCTGATAGAACAAAAATTGGTAAGAATCTTAGAAAATCTATGTTTCAAATCCCATCAGCTATATCAATATTCTTATGATACTCATTTCAAGTAGACATCCAACTTCTACTGGAATATTTTCATGAAATCAGGAACTGCTTGCCTGGTCATGACTATATTCCATTTTGTACTAACAACAGTAAAATATCTCCTGAATTCTAGCCCCTAGTCCTAGTTCTATACTTTGGAGTCACGAAAGTTAAGTTCATCTCATCTTCTGACTTACGAACTTTTAATAAAGTTTGCAGTCGCATTCTCCCTAAGTCTTCTCCTCTACAAACTAAATAATCAATCACCTTTAGTCATCGCTTCAGACCATCATGACATAGCTTGGTCTAGACATGGTCAGATAATCATAGAATACAATGCAACTGTATTTAATGGAGATAAAGCACAGACTGGAATTTTAAAGGCCATATCATAGAATGTGTTGGTTTGAATTGAGCTTAGGAGCAACGAAAAATTATATATTTTTCAAATGCACCACTCTTAGGTCGTTTCTCTCCATCTTCTACACATTTAGCTATAGTATCTGGAACCAAGTCCCAGAGGTTTATTACTATAAGTACTTATCTGTTTATTATAGCATACTTAGCTTGTTGATTTATAATTACATGGTCAAGACAGATGATATGCCTCCAAGCATCACATTTTACTCCCAAAACCAAGAAGAAAGATGAAGTGCTATAAAAAGCAGTGGCAACAAATTTTACTACTGTCTCATTGGTCAGAAATATGTCAAATGTCTAATCCTACCTGCAGAAGAAGCTAAAACTCAGGTCTTTGGTTCTAAGCCTCTTTTGTATAACATGACAAGAAATAAGGTAGTAGGGAAGATTGACATAAGCCCCAACCTATAATATCTGTTATAATATACAGTATGTGAACCTACATGGGTTTCCATTGAACACAGTTACTTGGACCAAACATGCATAATCCAACCTTTTAATTATTCATTCGGGAAAGTTTTCTATGATTATCATCACTCTCATTAGCTTAAAGTTTATAGAAATTATTTTCCTATATTCCTTAAAAATAAGGATAACAGTTGTTGCCAATCTTCCATCACTTATTCTTTGCTCCACAGTTTTTTTTAATCTTTCAGTGATTTTCATCTATAAATTCATCTGTTCAGTGATTTTCATCTATAAATTATTTCAGGATGCAATTAACCTCGTCCAGAAAAGCAGAAATCATTTAGAGCAATTATGTGCACATTTAACTTCAAATCAATAATGGCTTTATTTCTCTATTTCCAATAAATTTTCTAGCCTTTTGAATGTGGAGCTTATTCTCTTCAACAGAGAGAAGATACAAGCAAGCCAATGAGAATTATGCACTATGGTTTGCTTTTCTTATATTTTTCACACCTAACCTGAAACACCAAGCTTTGGCCTGCCTTCCTTTCCTTCCAGTTCCATATATAGAAAATCCTTATTCAATCTTTTCCTTTTGAAATTTTAAAATCATTTTGATCTTTTCTATGAACTTGTACAAATGTCTTTTTAAAATCAGACTAACACATTTCCACACTCCACCACATAGAGCATGTACACTAATAGTGCTTAATTGATTTTTCTGCTTACACATTTTGCACATGGAATTCAGTCCAAAAGAGTAGCAGTCCACAACATTTCCTAAACTCCCAGGTTAACAAATCATGAGCACAACAGGTCATTTGAGCATAGAAGGAGGTAATTGGTGGATTAGAGCCATTGCATTTTTATCCTATCAGTTTCTTGTAAAAGGTCAGTACACAGAGATAAGGAGATTAAAAGGTTATAGAATAACAGATTTCTTATAAGCTCCAGTGTGCTGGCTTCAGGTTGAGTGTGACCGAACATTCTAAGTCTCATAATTCAAAACTGTACGAAATTTAATGGGTAATGAAGTGTCATGAATAGTATTAAAGTGAATTTCCTTCATGCTCATATTGTCCAGAGAATAGTCTGAAAATGACCAAAATGGCAACCTTCCCTTAAAATTCCTGCTAAATAGCATAACAAACATATTAGAAATAAATAAAAAACTGTACATGATTAAGGGTCTTTATAATAATAATCTTATTTAAAGCTGTTCACCTTGTGGAAAACACACACACACACAAAACAACACAACATGATTAATGAGCCTGAAATTTTTAGCTTTGTGAACATAGGTTTGCTAACCCAATTTTTTCGGCATCAGTCTCAGCAACTGAAAGAAGAAAGGATTCTATAATATGATGGACTAGTGAAATTCAGTCATATAATTATGTAAGATTTTTCAAAGTGTTAAAATATAAAAGTTTGCAACTTATTATAGAAGTTGTATAAAGTTTCCAGGCTAGCACAATTGGGTATTGCAAAAAAATTCATGTGTATTGCCTGACAAGCTGATGTCAATGTCTCTGTATACATTTCGAGGGATGTTATAGTTAACATTGTTTCTATACCTCTAACTTGTTAAAGAGATTGAAGCCAGATGACATGGGTGCACACTAATACCCAGTAAAATGAAGAGATTTATTTTTATGTGATGAACTTCAGAATATTATAACAAATTTTGTTTATACTCATAGAATACTATGAAAATTGTTTCTACAAAAAATAAACTTTGTTTTTTGTTTATATATGCTCATCTTGAAAGAAATGCCCAAATCACAATAGCATATAACTTGTGTATAACTGAAGAATCAGTTCCAGTGAATATATAATTTAATATTTTCAAGGCTACCATGTACACTTTGCTTTAAGGAAACTGAACGACTTAAAATTATTGTATAGTAGCACATTGTCTTACATTCTCAATAGTCTTACAGGGTGGTATTATTAGCCTTCTCTCTTTTTAAAAAAGATTTATTTATTTGAGAGAGAGAGAAAGCTTATTTGCATGAGCAGGAGGAGGGGAAGAGAAAGGATCCTTGAGCTGACTCCCCACTGAGCAGGGACCCTGACAGGGAGCTTGATTTCAGGACCCTGAGACCATAACCTCAGCCAAAACCAGGAGTCAGAAGCTTAACCTACTGAGTCACCCAGGTGTCCCAGACCCTTTTTAATGACAGAAAGGCTGAACCAAAAAAAGTGAGAACTTTTCCCAAGATCACTCATTTTACAGTAGCAAAGCTATGAGTCAAATCCCTAGATTCTAAATCTCCTTCCAGAGGTCACACTCTTTCTTCTATTCCATGATATCTCAACTACCGCACTAAACTAAGTGAACTTGAGGCCAGTATTTGACCATATACTCTGTGTTTAGTTGCCTTATTATTTATTTATTTTTGTAAGTGTCTAGATCATCACCTAAGAATTTAGTTATTTGGGGCTGTAGAATGTATCATACGATTCTTCTTTATTCTCTTCTGCAACCAAGAACAATGCTGAATGCCCACTGGATATTGATTAATGGAAATACCGACAAAAGTGATTGTTTCAGTAAAATACGCACACTGTAAAAACTTCCATTGTTTCAATTTGCTTTCAGTTGGGTTGATTAAAGAAAAATAAGATTCTTGGAAAGAATCTAGAATAAGCTCTACCATCACTGATACCAAATATGTGAAAAAGTTAAAATAACAATCTTTACCTATAAAAAGATGGAGGTGGGAGATTTTAAACACCAAAGTTTTAATGAATAAAGTGAATGACAGTGAATGGATGAGATCATAAGAACTAAGGCTTTAGTTTACTGGACCTATGGCAGCTGGAAATTCTGTGAGGTTACAGTATGGCATGTTCATTACGGTATAGATTATAATAGAAAAAAATAATAAAGAAATGACCCAAATATATAATAGGGTGCTGTTCCACAAATTATAAAATATATATTCAATAAAAATGATGTAGAATTTTTTTTCTTATCTTTTTTTTAAATTTTTTATTTTTTATAAACATATATTTTTATCCCCAGGGGTACAGGTCTGTGAATCACCAGGTTTACACATTTCACAGCACTCACCAAAGCACATACCCTCCCCAAAGTCCATAATCCCACCCCCTTCTCCCAAATCCCCTCCCCCCAGGAACCCACAGTTTTTTTTTGAGATTAAGAGTCACTTATGGTTTGTCTCCCTCCCAATCCCATCTTGTTTCATTTATTCTTCTCATACCCACTTAAGCCCCCATGTTGCATCACCACTTCCTCAGATCAGGGAGATCATATGATAGTTGTCTTTCTCCTCTTGACTTATATCACTAAGCATGATACACTCTAATACCGTCCATGTTGTTGCAAATGGCAAGATTTCATTTCTGTTGATGGCTGCATAGTATTCCATTGTGTATATATACCACATCTTCTTGATCCATTCATCTGTTGATGGACATCTAGGTTCTTTCCATAGTTTGGCTATTGTGGACATTGCTGCTATAAACATTGGGGTGCACGTGGCCCTTTGGATCACTACGTTTGTATCTTTAGGGTAAATACCCAGCATTGCAATTGCTGGGTCATAGGGTAGTTCTATTTTCAACATTTTGAGGAACCTCCATGCTGTTTCCCAGAGTGGCTGCACCAGCTTGCATTCCCACCAACAGTGTAGGAGGGTTCCCCTTTCTCCGCATCCTCGCCAGCATCTGACATTTCCTGACTTGTTTATTTTAGCCATTCTGACTGATGTGAGGTGATATCTCATTGTGGTTTTGATTTGTATTTCCCTGATGCCGAGTGATATGGAGCACTTTTTCATGTGTCTGTTGGCCATCTGGATGTCTTCTTTGCAGAAATGTCTGTTCATGTCCTCTGCCCATTTCTTGATTGGATTATTTGTTCTTTGGGTGTTGAGTTTGCTAAGTTCTTTATAGATTCTGGACACTAGTCCTTTATCTGATATGTCATTTGCAAATATCTTCTCCCATTCTGTCAGTTGTCTTTTGATTTTGTTAACTGTTTCCTTTGCTGTGCAAAAGCTTTTGATCTTGATGAAATCCCAATAGTTCATTTTTGCCCTTGCTTCCCTTACCTTTGGCGATGTTACTAGGAAGATGTTGCTGCGGCTGAGGTCGAAGAGGTTGCTGCCTGTGTTCTCCTCAAGGATTTTGATGGATTCCTTTCGCACATTGAGGTCCTTCATCCATTTTGAGTCTATTTTTGTGTGTGGTGTAAGGAAATGGTCCAATTTCATTTTTATGCATGGGGCTATCCAATTTTCCCAGCACCATTTATTGAAGAGGCTGTCTTTTTTCCATTGGACATTCTTCCCTGCTTTGTCGAAGATTAGTTGACCATAGAGTTGAGGGTCTATTTCTGGGCTCTCTATTCTGTTCCATTGATCTATGTGTCTGTTTTTGTGCCAGTACCATGCTGTCTTGATGATGACAGCTTTGTAATAGAGCTTGAAGTCCGGAATTGTGATGCCACCAACGTTGGCTTTCTTTTTCAATATCCCTTTGGCTATTCGAGGTCTTTTCTGGTTCCATATAAATTTTAGAATTATTTGTTCCATTTCTTTGAAAAAGATGGATGGTACTTTGATAGGAATTGCATTAAATGTGTAGATTGCTTTAGGTAGCATAGACATTTTCACAATATTTATTCTTCCAATCCAGGAGCATGGAACATTTTTCCATTTCTTTGTGTCTTCCTCAATTTCTTTCATGAGTACTTTATAGTTTTCTGAGTATAGATTCTGTGCCTATTTGGTTAGGTTTATTCCTAGGTTTCTTATGGTTTTGGGTGCAATTGTAAATGGGATTGACTCCTTAATTTCTCTTTCTTCTGTCTTGCTGTTGGTGTAGAGAAATGCAACTGATTTCTGTGCATTGATTTTATATCCTGACACTTTACTGAATTCCTGTATAAGTTCTAGCAGTTTTGGAGTGGAGTCTTTTGGGTTTTCCACATATAGTATCATATCATCTGCGAAGAGTGATAATTTGACTTCTTCTTTGCCGATTTGGATGCCTTTAATTTCCTTTTGTTGTCTGATTGCTGAGTCTAGGACCTCTAGTACTATATTGAATAGCAGTGGTGATACTGGACATCCCTGCCGTGTTCCTGACCTTAGCGGAAAAGCTTTCAGTTTTTCTCCATTGAGAATGATATTTGCGGTGGGTTTTTCATAGATGGCTTTGATGATATTGAGGTATGTGCCCTCTATCCCTACACTTTGAAGAGTTTTGATCAGGAAGGGATGCTGTACTTTGTCAAATGCTTTTTCAGCATCTATTGAGAGTATCATATGGTTCTTGTTCTTTCTTTTATTGATGTGTTGTATCACATTGACTGATTTGCGGATGTTGAACCAACCTTGCAGCCCTGGAATAAATCCCACTTGGTCGTGGTGAATAATCCTTTTAATGTACTGTTGAAACCTATTGGCTAGTATTTTGTTGAGTATTTTCACATCTGTGTTCATCAAGGATATTGGTCTATAGCTCTCTTTTTTGATGGGATCCTTGTCTGGTTTTGGGATTAAAGTGATGCTGGCCTCATAAAATGAGTTTGGAAGTTTCCCTTCCATTTCTATTTTTTTGGAACAGTTTCAGAAGAATAGGAATTAGTTCTTCTTTAAATGTTTGGTAGAATTCCCCCGGGAAGCCGTCTGGCCCTGGGCTTTTGTTTGTTTGGAGATTTTTAATGACTGTTTCAATCTCCTTACTGGTTATGGGTCTGTTCAGGCTTTCTATTTCTTCCTGGTTCAGTTGTGGTAGTTTATATGTTTCTAGGAATGCATCCATTTCTTCCAGATTGTCAAATTTGATGGCATAGAGTTGCTCATAGTATGTTCTTATAATAGTTTGTATTTCTTTGGTGTTAGTTGTGATCTCTCCTCTTTCATTCATGATTTTATTTATTTAGGTCCTTTCTCTTTTCTTTTTGATAAGTCTGGCCAGGGGTTTATCAATTTTATTAATTCCTTCAAAGAACCAGCTCCTACTTTCGTTGATTTGTTCTATTTTTTTGTTTTCTATTTCATTGATTTCTGCTCTGATCTTTATGATTTCGCTTCTCCTGCTGGGCTTAGGGTTTCTTTCTTGTTCTTTCTCCAGCTCCTTTAGGTGTAGGGTTAGGTTGTGTACCTGAGACCTTTCTTGTTTCTTGAGAAAGCTTGTACCACTATACATTTTCCTCTCAGGACTGCCTTTGTTGTGTCCCACAGATTTTGAACCATTGTATTTTCATTGTCATTTGTTTCCATGATTTTTTTCAATTCTTCTTTAATTTCCCAGTTGACCCATTCATTCTTTAGAAGGATGCTGTTTAGTCTCCATGTATTTGGGTTCTTTCCAAACTTCCTTTTGTGGTTGAGTTCTAGCTTTAGAGCATTGTGGTCTGAAAATATGCAGTGAATGATCCCAATCTTTTGATACCGGTTGAGTCCTGATTTAGGACCGAGGATGTGATCTATTCTGGAGAATGTTCCATGTGCACTAGAGAAGAATGTGTATTCTGTTGCTTTGGGATGAAATGTTCTGAATATATCTGTGATGTCCATTTGGTCCAGTGTGTCATTTAAGGCCTTTATTTCCTTGCTGATCTTTTGCTTGGATGATCTGTCCATTTCAGTGAGGGGAGTGTTAAAGTCCCCTACTATTATTGTATTATTGTTGATGTGCTTCTTTGATTTTGTTATTAATTGGTTTATAAGGTTGGCTGCTCCCATGTTGGGGGCGTAGATATTTAAAATTGTTAAATATTATTGTTGGACAGACCCTTTGAGTATGATATAGTGTCCTTCCTCATCTCTTATTATAGTCTTTGGTTTAAAATCTAATTGATCTGATATAAGGATTGCCACTCCTGCTTTCTTCTGATGTCCATTAGAATGGTAAATTCTTTTCCACCCCCTCACTTTAAATCTGGAGGTGTCTCGGGCTTAAAATGAGTTTCTTGGAGGCAACATATAGATGGGTTTTGTTTTTTTATCCATTCTGATACATTGTGTCTTTTGACAGGGGCATTTAGCCCATTAACATTCAGGGTAACTATTGAGAGAGATGAATTTAGAGCCATTGTATTGTCTGTAAGGTGACTGTTACTGTATATGGTCTCTGTTCCTTTCTGATATACCATTTGTAGGCTCTCTCTCTGCTTAGACGACCCCTTTCAAGATTTCCTGGAGAGCTGGTTTGGTGTTTGCAAATTCTTTCAGTTTTTGTTTGTCCTGGAAGCTTTTAATCTCTCCTTCTATTTTCAATGATAGCCTAGCTGGATATAGTATTCTTGGCTGCATGTTTTTCTCGTTTAGTGCTCTGAAAATATCATGCCAGCTCTTTCTGGCCTGCCAGGTCTCTGTGGATAAGTCAGCTGCCAATCTAATATTTTACCATTGTATGTTACAGATTTCTTTTCCCGGGCTGCTTTCAGGATTTTCTCTTTGTCACTGAGACTTGTAAATTTTACTATTAGGTGACGGGGTGTGGGCCTATTCTTATTGATTTTGAGGGGCGTTCTCTGAACCTCCTGAATTTTGATGCTCGTTCCCTTTGCCATATTGGGGAAATTCTCCCCAATAATTCTCTCCAGTATACCTTCTGCTCCCCTCTCTCTTTCTTCTTCTTCTGGAATCCCAATTATTCTAATGTTGTTTTGTCTTATGGTGTCACTTATCTCTCGTATTCTCCCCTCGTGGTCCAGTAGCTGTTTGTCTCTCTTTTGCTCAGCTTCTTTATTCTCTGTCATTTGGTCTTCTATATCACTAATTCTTTCTTCTGCCTCATTTATCCTAGCAGTGAGAGCCTTCACTGCACCTCATTAATAGCTTTTTTGATTTCACCTTGGTTAGATTTTAGTTCTTTTATTTCTCCAGAAAGGGCTTTTATATCTCTCGAGAGGGTTTCTCTAATATCTTCCATGCCTTTTTCGAGCCCGGCTAGAACCTTGAGAATTGTCATTCTGAACTCTAGATCTGACATATTACCGATGTCTGTATTGATTACGTCCCTAGCCTTCGGTACTGCCTCTTGTTCTTTTTTTTGTGTTGAATTTTTCCGTCTTGTCATTTTGTCCAGATAAGAGTATATGAAGGTGCAAGTAAAATACTAAAATGGTGGCAACAACCCCAGGAAAATATGCTTAACCAAATTAGAAGAGATCCCAAATCATGAGGGGGGAGAAAGGGGATAAAAAGAGGTTCAAAAAGGAAGAAAGGAAAAAAAAAAAAAAAAAAAAAGAAAAAAAGAGAAAATGAATTAAAAAATAGAAAACAAATAAGAAAAATATAAAAAAGAAAAAATATATATATTGGATATACTAGTTTAAAAACGTTAAAAAAGAAAAAGGTAAAAGTTAAAAAACAATTACCAGAAGGCGAAAAAAAAATCAAGAAATGAAAAACAAAAATTAAATTAACTGCAAGACTAAAAAAAATCACAGGGAGAAAGCCATGAGATCCATGCTTTGCTTTCTCCTCCTCTGGAATTCTGCTGCTCTCCTTGGTATTGAAACCGCACTCCTTTTAGGTGAACTTGGTATCTGCTGGATTTCTTATTGATCTTCTGGGTGAGGGGCCTGTTGTAGTGATTCTCAAGTGTCTTTGCCCCAGGCAGAATTGCCCCGCCCTTACCTGGGGCTGGGGTGAGTAATCCGCTGGGGTTTGCTTTCAGGAGCTTTTGTTCCCTGAGCACTTTCTTTAGAGTTACGGAGGACGGGAATACAAATGGCGGCCGGCCTCCTGGTCTCCGGCCCGGAGAAGCCGAGAGCCCGGGGCCCCACTCCTCAGTGCGCCCTCAGAGAACAGCGCCCAGTTACTCCCGTCTGCCTGACCTCCGGCCACGCTCCGAGCTCACCGAGCCTGCGACCGTTTCAAGGTAACACCGATGGGGCCTGGGTGGCACAGTGGGTAAAGCCTCTGCCTTCAGCTCAGGTCATGATCCCAGGGTCCTGGGATCAAGCCCCACATCGGGCTCTGCTCCATGGGGAGCCTGCTTCCTCCTGTCTCTCTGCCTGCCTTTCTGCCTTCTTGTGATCTCTGTCAATAAATAAATAAATTTAAAAAAAAAAAAAAAAAAAAAGGTAACGCCGAGCTGTGAGCTTACTGTCGGCTCTGTCTCTGTAGCCGGCTTTCCTGTTCCAATACCCGCAAGCTCTGCGACACTCAGACACCCCCGATCCTTCTGTGACCCTGCGGGACCTGAGGCCACGCTGACCCCTCGTGGGCTTCGCTCCGGTTTAGCCTCTGGAGCGATGTCCCTCAGCAGAACAGACTTTTAAAAGGTCTAATTTTGTGGGCCGTTGCTCCGCCGCTTGCCGGGAGCCGGCCCCTCTCCCCACGGTCTATCTTCCTGTCGCTTTGGATTCACTTCTCCGCCGGTCCTACCTTTCAGAAAGTGGTTGTTTTTCTGTTTCCAGAATTGCTGTTCTTCTTCTCTTCGATCTGCCGATGGATTTTCAGGTGTTTGCAATCTTTAGATAAGCTATCTAGCTGATCTCCGGCTAGCTGAAGTAGTCTCAGCCTGCTACTTCTCCGCATCTTGACTCCTCCCCCTGATGTAGAATTTTTAATGACAAAAATGTTCATAATGTATTTAGTGAAAAGTCAGCTACAAAGTAATAGGTAAACTATGATCCCACTATATATTTTTGTGCACTTGTGTTTCTCTTTTGTGTGTTACAGTGTAGAAAAATGGAACTCTTTCTGTATCAGTTCTGAGGCTTCACAAGACCATAAGCAGCAAATAATCCTACACTGCAAAGGCACTCACAGAGATACAAAGGGAGTGATTAATATCTGAGTTGTGACCCTCAGTACTCACTTCATCTTAGGCCCAAGAACCACCAGTACCTCAAATGGGGACTGGTAGGAAGCTCTCTCTCTCCTTCTCAAGCCTACCATGAAGAGAACTTTGGAGACTACTCAAAAAGCTTGTTATGTGACCCAGGACTTCAAAGGGCAGATTTGCATCTGATTAATTCTAAAGATTCTCAGAGTGGCTGAAGCAATTTATGTCCACAGAATAGAGTGGTGTGTTCAGGATATAGCTGCAATACCACAGAGAGGGCAAAGGTCTATGTTTCCTGTGGACTAATAGAAATCACATGAGAATGAATTGCCCATGAATCTTGCCATTATCAGACACCTATTGATATATTAACAAGCACCTACCAAATCAGAAGTGTACCAAATAAACATCACAGACTTGTAGGCAAGCTGCAGTTCAGTAATAGGGCAGTGGGAGTGGGGGGCAGTTAGCTGGACAGTTGAGTTTTAAACTACAGGCCAGGCCGACTGGCTCCTAGCTCAGTTCTTCTCCATGTACTTTCATTCTGAGACTCAGGCTGAGGGAGCAGGAGCTACTCAGTGTTGATAGACAGAATTATTGTTCAGACATGTTCACTCCCTCCCACTTACTTCCATGGGAAGATCTTCTGGCCCAATGGCACTGTGTTTTTCCTTGTCACTTCCTTTGGCCAAAGGGATTTAAAAGTTGTGAAACACTAGAGAGTGGATGGAAAGTGCTTGTGTTTATAGCAGCTCCTCTATGATAGCCATGAGAAGCATCCCATGAGCCATCCCACCAATCCCGGAGGAGAATGGAAGGACTGAAAACCAAGGTGAGAAAAGAAAGACTCAACCTTGCCCTTCACCCTCTTCTCCCACCAAAGCCTTCTCATGTAGAACAGGTCTGAGGGGGCAAGGGGAGAGGCATACTTAAAACAAAACATGGGACCTGACATTTTAACTACAGAAACAATTGCCTTGAGATGAACTTTGTGAGTTGTGAGTACTTTCTATTTTCTATGAATTAGCAGAAAGCCTGCTAAGGATTTGACCTAGCACCACAGAGGTGCTAAATAAACTGGGTGAGGGGAAGGAGAAGAGGGAGATTGGGGAGTAGTTACCCATAGTGGAAATTTGTTTCTAGAAAAAATTGGTAGTACTTTCCCAAGTCCTGTTTGTTCTATGAATTTTTGTAATGTGAGTGTTTATGTATGTATGTATAGAAGAGGTGGGAACTGAAAGCAAATATTTAACAGTAAAACTTAACAATTAATAGATTTCATTATATATTATACATAAACTAAATCTATTACTATTTTTATAAAAGGAAAAATGATTATAAGTTATGCAATCAAATATAATTTTTTACTCTAACAAAAATAATAATAAATCATATGCTCTCAACTATTTTCATATTTTTTAAACGTGTGAAAGTTTTTGAAAAAGGAACATGAGAGAAAAATGGTTCAATGACATTGGCAATCAAACAATCTTTAGCATTATCTTCTCATTTAACAGCATAAAACATCTCTGTCCTTACCATGGGGATTGGCTTGCATCATTCTGTTCTCTCTGTATTGAATAGTATATATAGAAACTAATGAGGCCTACAAGATGGAAAAATACCTTTCCCACCAGCACTCATTTCCCAGACTGCATACATCCCACAGGTGTTTTCTAAACCATGTACTTTTTACTGAGTTAAGGCTTTAAATGCACTAGATTACCTAGGAGAGGAAGCTATCAGTTTACTTTCATATTAGCTAAGGCTCCCCTATGTGATTAAACCTAACGCTGCCATGCAGCCATGGACAGAACCAAAAACAAGGGCACAGTGTCATTTTCTGGAGGAAGGAGGAGAATCTAGAAGACCTTGGAATCGCTCCTACCAAGAAACCAGCATGTGTCAGGGAGGCACTTAACGTGGCAGAGGATGGGGGAGGACAGAATGAACAGTCATAGAAGAATAATAAAAAGAATAATATGCCTTACTCAACAGCTTTCCTCAGACTTCCCTATCAAAGAGGCCAAAATGAGGTATGTTGCAATTTAAAGTATAAATTAGACTGTACCTGAAAGATTTTAAGTGGAGAGTTAAAATGATTGAGAGCCCTCTATGGATAACCCTTAGGGAAGAAGCTATGGCTTCCACTTTGCAAAAGAGTAAAGTCCATGAGTGGTAAAATATGATCAATAGAAATTTGAAATGTCACCATATCCCTTTCTCTGATGTTCTCAGGGGCTACTGCCACTTGAGCCACAAGCTGGAACAGGAAACATTGCTGAGACTATGGCTAAAGAGAAGTCAATGGATCTCAACCCAATACAATTCCTTTTTAATACTAACTTTCTGTCCAAATCAAATGTCCTATCCACAACTGAAAGGGAACTGTTCAAGTCAAGCCAGCTAGAGTCTATTATACACTCCATTAACTTTTATCAAGTTATTAAAAATGAATGCCTTATATCTGTACTGTGATCTGGCTAAAGCCATAGAGAGAAAGAAATAAAAACTTTTGCCATTTTGACAAGAAACACACTCAAGTGAAGAACAAAATCATAACATGATTTCCTTCCTTAATTTGAGATGATTTATCTGAACAGGTCAATCAATTTTTGAATGCTTAAAGCCATTAGTTTAATTGTCATATAGGTATACGTATCTGTTCCTTGCTTTAGAATAACCTCTACATTTTGTGCCTTTTTCATAAAAAGGAAAATATTTTTTAAATCATATTTACATGAATAGAGAAAAAATGGGCTTTAAATCCCAATTGTATATGGGTGTCACTATCTTCATGTGGAATATATATTGCATACTTCACGTACTGGACAAACAATAAAAAATCAACATATACTGCTTATTTTATTGACTTTCCCAGTGTTTTCAAACCTGAACCTTCAGGAAAGATGTAAGAAATCTTTATAAAGATGATCTATAAAGAATGATTGCTTTTTTAATGGAATCATATCTGACTGCACTGCATTTCTTCATGGGTTCTTATATCAAGGAAATAAAGCTTGTCAGATGTCACTCTCACAGTGTCAGGAGAAAGACTGCAAATGTTCACAGTGTTAACGAGAAATAACTCTTATGTCATTATTAGGTTGAAAGAAATTCAGGCATTTTGGTGAAGGCTGCAAAGCACTAGCCTCCTTATGCTTATGAGAACTCTCTGCCCTGGGCGTAAGAATTTTCATAAGGAAGTCAGACTTTCTGCAACTCAATCATGGGGTCTGAGAAATCATGACTGTAGACCCAGGCTTCTTTAATGAAAGTTCTCTGCAGATAAACCATGAAAGACTATTGACTCCGGGAAACAAACTGTGGGTTTCAGGGAGGGAGGTGAAAGAATGTTCTCTGCCTGGCTAAGTCAAAAGACAACAAATGTATCAGAAATAGGACCTTCACTTGAATGCCTGTTACTGTCCTTGGCATCCTTACACACTGACTGAAATAATACCTAATGGCAACACAGGAGATTTCCTGGCTAGAAGACACTGTGAAGATACAGGCACACCCACAAACACCCATAGACAAACACACACCCAAGCATATGCTCTCTTTCATCAGTTGTGTATGGTTACTTTTGGAAGGAACTTAAGAAATTTCATTCCCATTTAAGGGATCCAAAAATGTATTTACTTTTTTATTTGCTGTGTGAAATTTTTATTTAAATTCTACTTAGTTAACATATAGTGTAATTCTGATCTCAGAAGTAGAATTTGGTGATTCACCACTTACACCCAGTGCTCATCATAACAAGTGCCTTCCTAACAGGATATCCGATAGCTGTAACCAAATGTATAAACTATGTATAATTTTTCAATATTTTATTTATAAAAAATAAATAAGGGAAACTTCTGAGCAAATAGCATATTAGAAAAGAAAAGGATTTATACCTAAGCTTCATCAATGCACACAAGCTATTATTGGCAATGCAGAAAAATATATTCAGCATGACACATTAACTGTCAGTTCTTTATAAAAATAAAATCATCAGTTTTTATAGCCTTTAAAAAATAGATAGATAGCCTAAACCAAGGGCCTACCTAAATCTGGATACCCAATAGGCTGAGGGCCCAGGTTAGAAACCAGGTAGGATTTCTAGGCAAGAAAGCAAGACACCTTGCACATCTAAAGATTCTTGGGAAGGAAGAATCAAGATGCCAGATAAACACTCAACATAAACACCAGACAGAGCACTGTCTTGATATAATGGACAACACTCAAGTGAATTCTGAGTCCCAGGTAACTGAACGGAGTAGGGAAGGGTAAGTGATCAACAACCAAGGTAGCTCTAACAACAGAAGGTATCTGGAACCCTAAAGGAATATTCTCAATTTCAAGGCAGTTTCACTTGAGAGTCGAAGCATTTTTGTATAAATCTCTATATCTTATAAGACATATATGGAAGCGGGGAACTCGCTCATTGAAAGTTTGAGAAGCCATATTTAAACAACCATATCAATAGAAAATGAAAAAGTAGAAAGACAACCGAGTATTTTTCTGACCTATTTTTGTGATGATGGGGCTGAATCTTCCCTTTTTCTATGGAAACACAGAAAGAGGGAGGCTTTACTATGGTCTAAATTGTGCCCCTGTCCCCTAAAATCCATCTGTTGAAGTCCTAATCCCCAATGTGACTGTGTTTGGAAATAGGAGATCATTAAGTTTAAATAAGGTCATAAGGGTGATGCCCTAATCTAAAAGGCCTTATAAAAAGGGGAAGAAAGATCTATTCCTCCCACCTGGCCCTCCATACCTCACATACACAAAAGAAAACTTATGTGAGGACATAGCAAGAAGGTAACCATCTACAAGCCAGGAAAAGAGATCTCACCAAAAACGCATTGGCCTGCACCTTGCTCTGGAACTTCTATAGCCTCTAGGACTGTGAAAAAATAAATGTCTCTTCCTTAAGCCACCCAATCTATGGTATTTTGTTATGACAGCTCACACAGACCAATACAGACTTCTCTCCCAGCAGAGTGACAGACAATGATGACAAGGTGAAGAAATTAGTAAGCCACAGTAGAATAAAGGAGAAGTGGTTAAGGCTCTGCCTCAGAGGAGAAACTCCTGAGGAGCTGGGCAGGGAATGATACCAAAAGGGAATATCACCATGACTGCTAGAATATTTCAGGCTCCCTACCTATTTCAAGAAGGGAAGGAGAAAGGCTCTCCTTCCTCCTTTTCATCCTTCATTTATCTGATTAAAATCATCTTCCTGCAAAGCGACCCCTTCATTCTTTCTGTATGCCTTTTCAATCTTTACTTTCTCTTCCTCTTCCTTTTTCCTTCTTTTTTACCTCTGTTTCCATTGTCCTCTTCATCATTCCTTCCACATACTTACATATGCCCAAACAAAACAGAGGTTATTGATGATTGTATTTGAACAATCATACAGTGACATCGGTCTTATAGAATGAAATGACAAGGACAAACATAAAACTTTGGCTGTGAACTGCAGATGATCTACAAAGTAAAAGATGGAGAGAGGAAAAGTTAGTTTGGTCATTCTTTAACACTGGCCACTCAATCTTAATTTACCCACTTAAACCAAGCAAAGTGAATTTCCCAGCTTGCAAATCCAATGACCTTATGGTAGTTAAAGTGCATTAGAATATACTGTGTGGTGTATGAGTGTGTGCACCACTGAATCAGGTTTATGGAGGGGTGGAAATAATAAAAGCTGTGCATAGATGGCACAAAGTTCATATTTCTCATACCTAAGCACTAAGCCACAGAAAACACTACATCTATACAATCATATGAATACTTGGGCAAATGAAAAATTTGGAGAGATAAATAACTTTCCCATGCATAGCTAAATATTTGAGAACCCAAATTTAGTGTTCATATTTTGAGAAAAAGCCCTATATTATGAGGCAAAAGGATTTGTTTCCAAATTCCACAAAACAGAAATTATCAAGTTATGAGCCTTGCAGAACAGGTCTACTAGATGTGTGAAGCACATTTTTTATTAGAAGCCTTCCAACACTATTTAACATCTAGCATTCCTGTAGCGCAGCGACAGGCCCCAAGTCATTATGCTGAAATTGTGCACAAATGCCATTCAGATGCAACTTGATGAAGGTAAGATCGCCACATAACCTGACTACTCTCCAGTTATCAAGCCAAATGGCCTGTATGGAGATAGAGGCATCTCCTAATTGGTTTGTTATTTTGCCTTTTGTATAGTAGTATTACACAAAACACAGTTCTAAATACTAAGTACTGATACTAGCAAAACTTCTGAGCTTTGCAACTTGCTTAAGAGGTATTACTTTCCTCCCCAAAGACAAAGCCGTTTCTGTATCTCTTGGACCTGGCTGAAAAGTGGCCAATCTTTAAATTCTCCTGCCCGCAATACAAACTTATTTAACTATTCCAGGTTGAGATGGTTAACCAAATTGACAGAAGAGTTTTGGAAGAGTAACTACACATAAAATTTATTGGAATTATCAGTATAAACTGAACCCAAGGGGCATCTTAGCATCTAAATAGGTTTTATAAGTGCAGTTCAGGGCAATATTTATCATAACCTTTTATGTAATATTAGAAAGCCAAAATCAGGACACCTGGGTGGGTCAGTGGGTTAAGCCTCTGCCTTTAGCTCAGGTCATGATCTCAGGGTCCTGGAATCGAGCCCCGCATCGGGTTCTCTGCTCAGCGGGGAGCCTGCTTTCCCCTCTCTCTCTCTGAAAGCCTCTCTGCCTACTTGTGATGCTGTATCTCAAATAAATAAATAAAATCTTCAAAAAGAAAAAAGAAAGAAAGCTAAAATCATAGGTTTTTAGGAAAATGATGCCGGAGATCAAAGATGCTATTCCAGATAAAAGCTTGAAAATCATTCCTGACTGCTTGGTATGTCTCGTGATAATAATATGGTATGTCCTAGCCCAGGCTGCTTTAACAAGAATACCATAGTTTCTTAAGTGTCTGAAAGACAAACATTTATTTTTCAGAATCCTGGTTGGGAAGCCCAAGGTCAGAATGTGATCAATGCCCCACCTCCTAATACCATCACAATGGGCATTAGGATTTCAACATACGAATTTTGGGAGGACGCAAACATTCAGTACATAAGGATATATACGACAATGAGGCCACTCTTCAGAATTTACAAAGAACCTTCAAACACATATTCTCCCAATAGTTTTTTTTCACTAAGCAGCATTGGTATTACCATTTCTTATTTTAAACATTAGTAGTAGAGGGGCACCTGAGTGGCTCAGTCAGTTAAACATCTGCCTTTGGCTTAGGTCAAGACCCAGGGTCCTGGGATGGAGTCCTGCATCTGGCTCCTTGTTCAGTGGGGAATCTGTTTCTTCCTCTCCCTTTGGCTCTGCCCCTGCTCATATGTGCTCTTGCTCTCTCTCTCTCTCTTTCTCCCAAATAAATAAATAAAATCTTTAAAAAAAACTAGCAATGGAAATTGAGGAGGTGAATGATAGGCAAATATCCAGCCAGTACAGAAAACAATGCCCAGTTTAGTTGTCTGATTCTTGGTTCAGTGTCTTTTCATCTTTTCCAAACTTTGATCTCCATATGAACAAAACTGCACATTAAGGTACACTGAATTATGTTTCTGTAATCCATGAACAGATCATCTGACATGCTCTGTGATAGACAGAAAGCACTGACCTCTTGTCCATGTGAAACCTTCCAGTAAAATTGTGCTGAACCACTCTTGGTCAGCACCTTTGTAATGCCGACAGCAATGGCCATGCTTCAGTGTTATGTACAGTGGGGATGTTATGCCCACCTTACGCACAGTCTATTGATGTTAATATTAATATTATTTTAATTAGCATTTAATTGTATTTATTTTTCACAGAGAAAACCCATTTTTAAAAGATTGCAATCCACATCATTAAGCCTCTTCTTTCTTTCTATAATGAGAGAAACAAGATCATCTGCTTGTTTTAGGAGTAATTGAAATACAGTATGAACATAATTGGAAATATTCTATGTCCAGAAAATAAAAATTATTTAAACTATACATTAAATGATACACCTGGCAAACGATAGGTAATGAATTTTATTTTGTAATGATTTATGTTTCTAATTTTTAAACTGAAACCAAAATAAGAATTTCTGCATTCTGTCAACGGGGGAGTATTATAATTTTTAACAAATGTTTTATTGTTTATGCTAATGAAAAAGTATTTCATTCTTACTCAACTAATGTATAGAAATATTATAGTTATAGAAACCCAGTAGGGTGTTCTACCCCCACAGATGTCAATGGTATTATAATGTACAAAATTGTGTCATCATGGATCATAAGATTTTAAAGGAGGGATTATGTTCTAGTGTATACTAAGTTTTGATAAGTAAGTACAGTCATTGAAAGCTAAAGGAAGAAATTACCAGTTGAAACATGCTGGGGGAAAATCCTCAATTACAGAAGAATCTTTTAGTAATTGAGTATTAGGCATTATGTGCAAAATAAAAAGCTGACATTTAACAAGCTATTTTTAATATCTTTATCTACAGGCCTGAAATTCGATGACATGTGTTATTTAGGGTTTACAGTTCCTACACTAACTAACCCATAGTTGTAAACACATGCTGACCAATTTGATGTCCTAATGAAAATTTTGTCAGGAGTTTTCTCCAACATTTCCCACTGAGATCAAATCACCATCAGACATTCTTCCACGCAGCATCTTCTATTTCATCCCTTAATGTTTGGCTGTGCTTTTCATTTTATTTAATTAGTCCTACAGAGGGCCATATTTATTCTTGCCACCTGAGAGAAAAGGTATGAAAAGACAGGCTTTTGCAGTCATTCTTGGCTCAGTATCCTCCTTTCAACATTAGGAACATATGTGCACTGTTGGCTGCTTAAGATCACACCCATCTGCTTAGACAGTGAGATATCTGTGGGGAAGTTGGTTGCTTCCTCGCCTTAGGGTTCAAGTGTCGTAAAGTGATGGCTGTATATAAACAAGCTGTAGGACCAATGCCCCTTGTATCATCTGGACTAAAATGGGGGCCCAAACTCCTCCCCATATGCTGATCTTCAACACTTGCCAAAATATACTGGGAACAGAAGCAAAATTATGAATGTTTTTAGCTGCCAGGAACAACAATGCTACAGGTGCTGGGAAACGTGGTTAAATCCTAAAGCTGAGTCCAGGTGAAAATTAACACCTGATATGGAGAAAAGAATTCAAGCCAAAGATTCACGATAAACATTATCACATTAAAAGGGCATCTTTCTCACATGAGGCTAAAAAAGCATGCATTCAGTTCTCCTCCCATGATAGGAAATTGCCATACGAAATAGGTAACAAAGAAACAATGACACACTGAGCTGCAATGTAATCAAGCTAGTGTACCCAAATCCTGTAGTAAGTGGGAAGATAATGTCAAAGAATTTGTATATTTTCCATGCATTCAATGAATAATTTATGTATGTGAACACTTTCGACCAGAATATAATGTGAATTACACACTGTGCTAGACACAAAGGATACGTGGCTGTGAAATGACAGTCCTTTAAACCAGCCCTCCTAGGCACCATGCCTTGCTGACCCTGCTAACCTTACACACCATCCGACATTCAAGGCAGTGACCCATCCATACAACACTTCTGATACCTACTCACAAATTTCTTTGACGTTCACCAACTTTCTACTATGAGTCAGGCACTGAACAAGAATCTTTCTCCGATATATATTACTTCATTTAACCTTGATAGTGATATTTTTGCTCAGTCATGTCTGTTTTACTCAGAACTCCTAGTTATATTCACCTTTGATGCACGCCTTGGCCCCCTTCTGATTACACATCTATACTGATGTTCCTTGAATAGAGTCGCAGGCGGAGACCTGAGCATTTAAGTGTCTGATCAAGATGTAAAGACACTTAGGCCCAGAAAGCACCAAAATGCAGGGCTCTTTCTCTACCAAAATCCCTTTAAAGTATACAGAATTATTCCAATAGTCTATATGTAATTCAGATGAGCCACCATGGTGCTGCAGAGGTAGGGAAGAGAGCTCGCATTGTGTGGGGGGATAAAAATCTGAACTTAGTAGTGGTAGGACTGTCTACAATATGTGTTTTTGTATTTTTTAATTCTATCTTGATAAAAAAAGATAGCTATTACATTGTCAGAAGACAAATGAGACAATTTAAGTAACTAAATTCATGTACAGAGGAACAAACTAACCAGTAGGAGATATCTCTCTCACAGAGAGAGAGAGAGGGAGAAGGAGGGACGGAGGGAAAGAGGGAAAGAGAGAGAGAGAGAGTTCTATTATAAGGAACTGGCTCACACAATTATGGAATCTGAGAAGGCCCATGATTTGGCACCTGCAAGCTGGGGACCCAGGAAAGCCTATGATGTAATTAAGCTCCAGTCTGATGGCCTACAGGGAGCCAGTGGCTTAAATCCCAGTCCCAGGATTGGGGAAGATGAGATATACCAACCCAAGAAGAAAAGTGGAGATGCAAAAAGAGGCAGATCCTTTCTCCCTCTGCCTTTTGTTTCATTCAGGCCCTCACTGGATTGGATGATAACCATCCACAATGGGGAGGGCAATTTTCCTTATTGGGTCCACGATTCCAATGCTAATCTCATCCAGAAACACCCTCAAAGGAAAAAAATAGAAATAACGTTTAATCTGGCCATCTAATGGCCAGTCAGGCTGATACAGAAAATGAGCCATACATAAAATGAGCTATAAAAGCCACATTTCTGGGGCACCTGGGTGTGTTAAAGCCTCTGCTTTCAGCTCAGGTCATGATCGCAGGGTCCTGGGATCGAGCCCCACGTTGGGCTTTCTGCTCAGCGGAGAGCTTCCTTCTCTCTCTCTCTGCCTGCCTCTCTGCCTACTTGTGATCTCTGTCAAATAAATTTAAAAAAAAAATTTAAAGCCGCATTTCCTACACTCTTATTTTTCTTTTCTGGAATGTTGAAATGTTGTGTTATAATGTCACTGGTGATAAAGGGATATGTTGAACTTGAGGTTGACAAGCGCATATATATATATATATATATATATATATATATATATATACTTCTTTTTTCAGTAACCAACCAAGAGAAGATAAGGGTTAAAACTAAAGATACTAATAGAATAGAAAGCAGTTTACTGATAAGATAAAAGATATATTATGGAGGTAAAATCAGTAAGACACAATTACTGACTGGATGTGGAAGAAAGAAAGAAAGAAGGATTACTAAATTGAGACAACTATTAAATGTTGGTGTCATTAATTGAACTAGAGTCTTCAAGAGGGTAAGCAAGTATAAGGAAAAATATATATAGGGAGTTTTATATGACCCTTTTTAATTCAAGGTACATCAAAACACACACGCATGAAGAAGCTCACGGTCTAAGACCAGTTACCTGGCCTGGGTGATGCTCCTTGGGATACTCCTTTGTTCTAAGAGAGATAAAAGCCTTCTCTTGACAGACAATGGCTTGGGTCCCATGTGTCTTTAGCCCAGAGAAGTACATGGGACGTCAACTTGCCAGCAGACAGATCCGTACTCCTAATTAGGTGGTTGTAAGAGAGCTGCTGCTAAAACTCACTTGTTTAAGTATCTTGGGTAATTAAGAGTCTGCTTCTGTTTCCAGCAGTTTCTGCCTGGCTTTCTTGCCAGTGATTGCTATAAAGAGCACCACAAATAAAAAAGCATTATCTTTCTTGAAATTGTTTGCACTGATACTATATGCACTCTTGGAGACCATGGAAAGAAATTTTGGAAACCAAAAATATGGCCCTAGTTAATGAAAAGTTGTCTCAAGTGCAAATGTGTATATATATATAATATATAATATATAATATATATATATATGGGCCATGGGGAACAAAGACAAACCATCCCAGCTGAGGCTTTTCTATACTGACCAGCCCCTGGCTAACCTACCAGCTAACTACAGACACATAAGTGAGTCCTGATGAGATGAGAGGGAAGCCCAGCCCAAAAGGCCAACCCCAGAGTCATAGGCCAAATTCTTATGCAGGCACAACATAAAAAAAGGAAGAACAAGAATCAGAGGGAAGACTGAACCTAAAGATAACCTGCCACACATTATCTGGATAATGGGACTCACAATTTGTTTCTGTGTCTTTAATGCTGTCTAGTGAATCCTATAGCCTATGCCTGCCAGCAGTGTATGCAGGAGAATATATCTTAAAAAATTAAAATTAACCCCTGGTCAAATTGGGAAAAAAAAAAGTTCCCCATGTTCCCCATGGCCTATATATTTATATACATACATACATACACACACACACTATATAATATATTATATTATTAAATATATAAGTATATATATATCGATAGATAGATAGATAGATATAAAGATAAAAAGATTCTGTGGATTTATGGGTACTAATTACAGGACAACATAAATAAAAGTGGTCTGAGCAACAAATCTGTCTTATGAAATCCATGTTCTTCCCTTCTTTTTTTAATGCCTTCATACCTATGTTTTAATGCCTAATAACCACAATTGATTTAATCCATTAAAAATAATCTTGTGCTGGAGCACCTGGGTGGCTCAGTGGGTTAAAGCCTCTGCCTTCAGGTCAGGTCATGATCCCAGGGTCCAGGGATCGAGCCCCACATCTGGCTTTCTGCTCCGCAGGGAGCCTGCTTCCTCCTCTCTCTCTCTCTGCCTATCTGCAATCTCTCTCTGTCAAATAAATAAATAAAATCTTTTATATCACCTCACACCAGTCAGAATGGCTAAAATCAACAAGTCAGGAAATGACAGATGCTGGCGAGGATGCGGAGAAAGGGGAACCCTCCTACACTGTTGGTGGGAATGCAAGCTGGTGCAGCCACTCTGGAAAACAGCATGGAGGTTCCTCAAAATGTTGAAAATAGAACTGCCCTATGACCCAGCAATTGCACTATTGGGTATTTACCCTAAAGATACAAATGTAGTGATCCAAAGGGACACATGCACCCGAATGTTTATAGCAGCAATGTCCACAATAGCCAAACTATGGAAAGAACCTAGATGTCCATCAACAGATGAATGGATCAAGAAGATATGGTATATATACACAATGGAATACTATGCAGCCATCAAAAGAAATGAAATCTTGCCATTTGCGACAACATGGATGGAACTAGAGCGTATCATGCTTAGCAAAATAAGTCAAGCAGAGAAAGACAACTATCATATGATCTCCCTGATATGAGGAAGTGGTGATGCAACATGGGGGCTTAAGTGGGTAGAAGAAGAATAAATGAAACAAGATGGGATTGGGAGGGAGACAAACCATAAGTGACTCTTAATCTCACAAAACAAACTGAGGGTTGCCGGGGGGAGGGGGTTTGGGAGAAGGGGGTGGGATTATGGACATTGGGGAGGGTATGTGATTTGGTGAGTGCTGTGAAGTGTGTAAACCTGGTGATTCACAGACCTGTACCCCTGGGGATAAAAATATATGTTTATAAAAAAAAAATTACAGAAGTAATATATGCTTTATGGAAAAAAAAAAATCTTTTAAAAAATAGCCTTATGCTGAGAAGATAAAAGGGTATTGGTTTTATATGAGACAGAGGTAGCAAAGGGAGCATGTGTTCCCTGAAGGACTAGTGTTTCTGATGCCAAAATGACAAGGTCTATCTAATCAGTACAACCTGTTGATTTAGGAAGGATGGTATATTTTTAGACTCCATATGTAAGTAATATTATACAGTAATTGTCTTTATTGGACTTATTTCACTTACTATAATGCCCTCTAGATCCATCCATGATATCTCAAATGGTAAGAGTTCTTTCTTTCTCATGGCTTCATAATATTCCATTATAATATATATATGTATATACATATAATGACATAATACACGTGTGCATGCACGTGCACACACACACACACACCTTCTTTATCCACTTAATCATTTGTCTATTCATGGACTATTAGGTATATTTCCGTTCCTTGACTATTGTGAATAATGCTGCAATAAAAATAGAAGTACGTGATATCTCTTCAATAACTTGTTTTCATTTACTATGAATAGATAACCCAAAAGTGAGATAGTTGGATCATATTGTAGCTTTATTTTTCATTTTTTTCAGGAAACTCCACTGTTTTGCATAGCAGCTATACCGATTTATATTTCAACCAACAGTGCAAAGGATTCTTTCTCTACATCCTTGCCAGTATTTGTTATCCCTTGTCTTTCTGATGACAGCCATTCTCACAGTTGTGAGGTGATATCTCATTACAGTTTTTATTTGCATTTCCCTGATGATCAGTGATGTTGAGCACTTTTTTCATGTAGTTGTTTGCCATTTGTGTGTCTTCTTTGGAAAAATGTCTATTCATTTTTTTTAATTTTGTAAATTTTTTAAAACTTTTTAAAATTTATTTATTTGACAGACAGAGATCACAAGTAGACAGAGAGGCAGGCAGAGAGAGAGGGGAGCAGACTCCCCGCTGAGTAGAGATCCTGATGCAAGGCTCGATCCCAGGACCCTGAGATCATGACCTGAGCCAAAGTCAGAGGCTTAACTCACTGAGCCACCCAGGCACCCCTCAGTTATGTTTTAAATTGTATTGTTTATTATTTTTTTTGCTACTGAGTTGTATGAGTGCCTTGTATATTTTGGATATTAACCATTTATATGGTTTGCAAATGTTTTGATTTGCAAATATGATTTGCAAATGTTTTCTTCCATTCTGCAGGCTGCTTTTCCTTTAGTTGATTATTTCTTTCGCTGTGCAGAAACTTTTCAGTTTGATGTAGTATCACTTACTAATTTTTGCTTTTCTTGCTTATGCTTTTGTTGCTGTTTCCAACAAAATTAATGTCAAAGAGTTTATTTTTTCTCTGTTTTCTTCTAGGAATTTTATGGTTTCAGGTGTGTTTAAGTGTGTAAAGCATTTTTTTTTATAAGTGGTTAATTTTTTATAAGTGGTTTAGTTAATTTTTATAAGTGGTTTAAGATAGGGATGATGATTACCAGGGACCAGGGAATGAAGGAAATGGGGAGACATTGATCAAAGAGTACAAATTTCCAGTTATAAATAAGTTGAATAAGTTAGGGGGATCTAATGTACATATGGTGATTGTAGTTAATATTATATGATGTGTTTGTTTTATACCATATTATATATGTTTTATATTTAAAATTGCTAAGAGAGTGGATCTTAAATGTTCTTACCAAATAAACAAAATAGTAATTATGTGATGTGGAGGTGCTAGCTAATCTATCGTGGTAACCATTTTGCAATATATATGGGTCAAATCAACACATTGTACATCATAAACTTACACAATGTTATTTATCAATCATATCAATATATCAATAAAGCTGAGGGTTTTTTCTATTTGTTTATAAAAAGGAAAAAAATAAATAGAAATAGATGACAGATGGTTGATAGATAAGACAAACACATAGATACATAGATAAAATTTTTAAAAAGAGAGCTGTGGACAGTGTTAAGTGTTACAGTTGATGTCCATTAAAATTCTCCATTTAAATTTGAAACTACTCAGTGACCTTGGTAAAAGCAGGCCTGGAAGTATCAGAAGGATGGGGGCAGTTTATAGCCAGAAGCTAGATACAGAGGAAGTGCTTCCTTCTTCCTTTTCCTCTTCCATTTCTCTTCTTCAATTTTTCTTCTAGGGCTCACATAATGAAATACCACAGATTGAGTGGTTTAAATAATACAAGTCTACTTGTTACAGTTCTGAGAGGCTGGAACTTCAAGAGCAAAACGTTGGCAGGTTTGATTTCTCCTGAGGCCTCTTCCCTTGGCTTATACATGGCTAACTTTTTGCAGGGTCCTTTTTGCAGATGACCTTTTCATTGTGCACTGACATCCCTGTTGTTTCTTCCTTTTATAATGACACAAATCTTATTGGATTAGGGCCCCACCTTACAACCTCATTTAACCTTAATTACTTCCTTAAATGCCCAGTCTGGATATACAGCCACAGTACAGTTTAGAGATTCAAACTATGATGATGGGGTTTGGGAGAGAGAGCCATTAAGTTCATAATACTTCCTTTCTACTCCCTTCCTTTCCCTGAAGAATTCAGTCCAAAGCCTGTGTGAGGGCCAAGTCAGAAAGGCATCCGACTAAGGCCTGGGGGAAGACAGATTGCCATGGCAATATGCAGTGTGTTAGAGCACGTGCAGGGAGTGAAGGGAAGGCAGCCACAGTATAAGGTATGAGCTGCAGGTGTCAAAGGCCAAGTAGGTGGGAAAGAACATCCATGTTGGCAGAGCTCTCATGATGAGTTTTTGCCCATGCCAAAGTGAAATAGTGCTCCACCGAGCAGAGAGGCCTGGAGGAGGTGTCAGAGCATAAGCAAAGTAAGGAGAGCACACATGTGGAAGAGGTAACAGTGGCCAGCAGAGAGTGCTGGATCTCAAGTCGGGAAGGAGGACCATGCAGGTAGAATAGGTGCCTTGAGTGGGGTCTCACAGCCCTAGTGGGGTGAGGAGAGCATGGGAGTGTAGCACGGTTGGTTTGAGTGTGAGTGGCATTAAGGAGGATTAAGGAAGATTTCCAGGTGAAGAGAAGGCAGCATCAGGAATGAGGTTGCTTACGCAGAGGAGAATTCATCAAATAAGTAATAAATGTCAAGGATCATAGAGGCCTATTTCTCACAATCAGAGAAAAGAGGTATAGCAAAAGAGTAAACTAGAATGATTCATGTGATGAGTGGATGAAATTGGAAGTTTCAGTGTGAACTCAAAGTTCTTCATATATAAACAAAATGCAGATAGATACAAATGAATGTGCATGTGTGTGTACACTTGTCTATATCCTCCTACTTCTGTTCCTTGAGGGGAAATGGACGTGGTAATACACTCACTGCCATGAGCACAAGCAGATCTTGCTCACTAAGTTAAATTTTCCTCTAAAAGGAATCAGGGCGCCTTGGAGAAATATTTGATTCCAGGCCTAGGGCAATGAAAGGGGAGTCTGGAAAATGCCAAAAATCAAGTATCAAAGAATAATGAAGTCATGTCAACAAGACAAAGAAGCCAGCTTAAAGATGTTGTCACTGGCCAAGTATTTGCCAATATGAGTATTAAATAACTCTAGTAAAAGATTTCAACCCATTGAATAAAATTAAAAAACAGAGTTCATACAAATATAAATAAATACATAATTTGAAAGTTTGATAAGGCATAGAATGTTTGTATAGACTCAAATTACCTCTTCACTAAATATTAATTAATTACAAAGGGAACAAGAGTAATTTATAGTGGAGAAGCCTGGGAAGTGAGAACCTTAATCAAGTGATCAATGTGAACATCATCAATAATGGGACAAATCAAAGTCACGAGCCACCGACTGGATACAATGAGAACACAGAATCCCTCCTGTGATTGTCCTAACATACCTGGCTTGAATATACTCCTGAGGAAATGCCAGACAAACGAAATTGAGAGATAGTTTATAAAATAATTGGTCTGTACTTTTAAAGAAGCCAAAGTAATGAAAGTCAATGAAAGACTGAGGAACCGTTCCAGATTAAAGGAGACTACAGAGACATACAACTAAATGTGATGTGTGATCCTGAATTGGATCATTTTCCTGTAACGGTATTTATGGGTTAAATTTGAATGGATCCTGAGAATTAGATGTTAGTGATGTTTCAGTATGAACTGCCTAATTCTGACGGCTACGTTGTGGTCCTGCAGGAAAACATTTTCACTAGAGAAAAAACACACTAAAATATTCAGACCCGATGGGGGCAATAGGTTGGGAATTTAACTTTAAATGATTGAAAGAAATGTTTCTGGACTATACTTATGAACTATTTGTAAATTTGAAGTTGTTTTAAAACTTGAAGGAAAAAAATGCAGGAAATCTGTAATCTACAGCTAAAGGAATCAAACAAGTGGTTGTAGGGAAGGGCAGGGATTTACTGGAAAAGGAGGAAGAAGAAACGTTTGGAGATGAGGGAATGTAGTGGTTACCAGGGTGGACAGATCAGTCAACCTATCAGACTACATTTAAGATCTGTGCACCTTGATGCTTTATACCTTAATGAAGTAATAAGCATGGAAAAAATGGGGACAGTGAGTTCAGACGATTGATTCAAACTCCTAGTTTGGAAAAAGGGAAGAGAAGGAAGGCACAGCTAGAGGGGGAGCTAGAGTTAAAGAGCTTTCCTTTGGTTTATTTTTCTTTTGTTTTATTGCTAGGTGTGGTTTTGGAACATGTGACTATATCCTGTGAATTATCTGAGCCCGTGAAAGAAAAAAGACAGAGAAAGAACCAGATCAGAGAACGAATATCCAAGACAGAAAAGGGGGAGCTGCCAGAGCAGAGTCCTGGGGGAGAAGGGAAAATAGGATCTGGTGAGAAGTACATCTCATTCTGGGGACCAAGTGAAAGTGACTTTAGGATGTGGGGAGCCAGATAGCTGAGGAGCCTCTCACTGGATATCTCTATTTTTCTTGTGAAATAAGATTTGGAGCTACCTTTTGAATATAAAGGGTTTTAAATGACTAAGGAGGTTTTAAAAGGTAGTTCAAACTAGAAATTGGAGTAGCAGGACAAGATAAGAATTTGTCAAGCATCGTAATTATGTAATGAGAATGTCCTGGCTTTGCCGGATAATCCAGACTTCAGCTAGGAGAAAAGATAATTTTCTAAAATCTGTCCCTAGTTAAATTATGCATCCTCAATCATCTTAATTCCTTAAATCTACTTTACAGAATAGTAATTTGCTCAAATATAAAGGATCTGAAGGAAATAAAGCAATAGTCCTAAAAGAAATGCATCATATCCTGACCCACTCAGCAATCTGCTCAATTTTATGTGATTAATTTCTAAGTGAACATTTTGTTCTCTTGGCCCAATAATGTGAAGACATATAGGAGGTGTGGAAAATTACTCTTGGAAGAACTAAGAGAGAAAACATTGATAACTGTTCATAGGCTACTTGTATGTTTTTCTAGCTGGTGACAAATTCTGCTTTCAAGGCATTTTTTAGTAGCAAATTTACCAGGAAGCTGTATATTACATAGATTTTTATTGACAGCTTTACTAGTTTAATTAGGAGTCAAAGTTCAGAACTACTTCTTAAATAGAAAGTCAGAAGGTCAACAGAGGAAATGAGATTTTTCCAAGACTCTATCAAAAATGTTACTGGAAAAAATAATGTAGCTGGGCAGCCTCAGCTTTCAGCACTTCTCTGAATGTCTCTTGCTTCCTGAGAGGGGAATGCTGCTCTCATTGCTAGGCTGAAACTCTGCGCTAATCCCTAAGTCTTCCACAGAAGTAGTTCCCTTCCTGTAGGAGCCTATTAAATCAGTTGTGTATGATAATTCTGATATTTCCATTTGATGAAAATTCAGAATATCATATATGACTAGCATAGATTTATGACAATTCTAAACAAAAGGATTGTTTCCTTTCTGAAACTAAGTTACAATAGTTTTCCCTTATTCAAGCAATGTGCTTTCCCAATAGAAAAAAAGAAAAACCGATGACTGCATTTAATTTCATTATTGTTATGGGAATTACATAATGGGAATAATAAGAAAGGGGTGCTTTGTTTCTGATGTGCATTGAAGCATACCACTCAATGGTACCACCAGAAAAGATATGTATTAAAGTTACATTAAGAACTAATTTAAGTAATGGGAATTGAATCTTTTCCTTTAGGTACAAATTTCTCCATAGGTGCAATTTATGAAATTGTTTTATTTGTGGGCTTTTCATTTTTGTTGCATGGTTTGGTTGAATTAGAGAAAATCAGGCAATTACTTTTATATAGCCAGCTTGGAAACCAAACATTCTTGTTCCAATCTTTGAAAACACACGGAATTGAGAAAAACAGATTTTTTCAGTATCATCGGATCCAGAATCTCATAGTGATATTCATCCTACAACCCTCAAACCATATGTGGCTCACAGAATATTACATACTGCTTTCTGCTAAGTCACATTACGGAGCTAGACAATTTCCTTTGGATTGTGATATAACAGTTGACCTGGAAAAGGGGAGATTTAAAACAGTTCTCTCAACAGACACAGATGGACTCACACAGAGGCAAGTGGGAGGAATTCATGATGCCAGCTGTCTAGAATTGAATGACAGACTCTCTTGGACTAATCTCTCCTTCAACTTAAAATAATCCCTTTGCATCGTAACCTTTATTTAGCTGTTTTGATAAACTTGTTTTTACATGGTACCATGAAAAACTGTAATTGCACATAACAATAATTAGGCTGCATTCTTCCGTGGTTTCTCAGGGCCCTGGATGGTAAACGGGGGAAAGGTGATTTTCAGATATTAAGGAGAAGTAATGTGCTATAATAACTAAGCAAAGCCCAGGATTTAGAGCCAGACAAGGGTTCTAGTCTCCATTTTGCTACTTAAAAATTCTATAATCTCAGTTTATATATTTTTTCGCTAAGACCAACATGAACCATGCAGAGATGTTAAGAATCAGTAATTCAGTGCCTGCAAAATAGCTGGCACATCAATGGTGCTCAACAATTGGCAATTATGATTCATTTATAAGTGCCCAATTCATCTTGTTATCACTCAGCACCTATTACTGTGTCTTATCTACTCAATAAATGAATGATTAAATCAGTGTTTTTTAGTGAATTCCTGTTAATCAACTAGAGTAAATACTTTCATACTGAAAGCATTTAATAGGTCAATCCATAAATTAAAAGTCTTAACCTGGTTCACTCACAACAAAGCTGATTGAACTGAAATATTCCAAATAAAATATTACTGGTTGTTCTGGCACTTTCAAAGCAATCCCAATCTTATTTAAATGGATAGAAAGTCATGGAAGATAAGCCTCTTTTGATTTTTGCTGGCCTCCATTTTGCTTAGGCAGAGGAATTGTATAGAGTCATGGTGTTTTAGAGCTGGAGATAGGCTGTCAAGATCTCTAATCAACACCTCCATTTTACAGATGACTATACTAAGGCCTCGGGGGGCAAAGTGGCTTGCACCTGATCATAACTGCAAAGCCAAGATTAAAAATCAGGAAATAGAAATATCAATGCTATTTTCTTTATTCTATATTACATTGCATAAATTAAACCTAAGATGTAGCGGTATGTGATTTAGTGCTCTAAAAGAAGATTTTGTGGGGCATTCTAATGGAGCAAATGACATCTCGATCCATGCAACTCAAGGTGAAAGAAAAATTGCACCTCATTCAGTCCACATCTTTAAGGGAAATAATAAATTTAACATCACCTTTCTCTGGTCCCTTAGTATAGCTTCTATGTATTAGTCTAACATAAATACTTGGGTCTTACAAAATTATTGCTATTAAAAACGTGTTGGTCTTTCCACAGTAATGGTAAATCGTACTCTTGAAAGAGATAGAAACTTTATTATTTTTTTTTTAAGATTTTATTTATTTATTTGTCAGAGAGAGAGAGAGAGTGAGCAGGCAGAGTGGCAGGCAGAGTTAGAGGGAGAAAGAGGCTCCCCGCGGAGCAAGGAGCCTGATGTGGGACTCGATCTTAGGACGCTGGGATCATGACCTGAGCCGAAGGCAGCTGCTTAACCAACTGAGCCTCCCAGGTGTCCCTAGAAAAGTTATTCTTAAAAATGAGTTTTGTTCTCTGAAGATTTGTCAGTTGTATGAAGCATTAAAACACGTTCCCCTCCTTCAATCGCAGAGCAATTTAGCCTCAGCACCCTTAATGGGTGATCTTTGGAGGGTGCTTCACTGATTTGTACTTAAGTTTGTCCCTCCATTTATATTATTACACTGGTGGTAGTTATATACTTAGGATAGGAATTAGTCGAGATAATATATGTAGAGCACGTAGAATAGTAGCATAAAATAAAAACCTAACAATTACTATCTGCTACTATTATTGTTCCTATTTTCATCACTATCATTACCATATATTGTCAAAAACAGATAATATTCCCATACAGCAATATTAAATTCTATTTTCCATCTTCCTTATAATTCATAAATGTGTCTATCCCATCTCAGAACAGACAGGCTATTCTGTCATGTGATTAAATGGTGCCATGAAATTTTTTGATCTTAATCAATCTCTGTGCTTTTTGCTATTAGACTTCATAGCTTCAAAGAAAGTGACAGTTAATAAATATATGCACTTGCTTCAATGGACTCAATGCTCTTTGAAAGTCCTCTGACTCTCCTCTTTGTTACTTTCCAAATTTGCTAAGCTCCCCTTCATTTGAAATCAAGATGACCATAAGAAAGGAAAACTTGGTATATATCTGAATAACATCAGAAATAAATTTAATATAATTTATATAAATATAAATTTATATATTTATAATATATTTAAATTTATACATGTAAATATAAACTTAATATAGGTTGTTCCTACACATCTGCAGGGTGTGATTTCAATGGCCTTAAGTGATTATATGTAACTTCTTAGTTAGTTAAAAGAAAAATAATAGAATCAGGAAGAGATTTTTACATTCTCCATCACCTTAGCTCAGGGCTGAACTAAATATATATATTCAACAGTATCACATATATATGTAGATACTGTTGAATATATATGAATAAAATAGTCATTGAAATCTTGTCAGTCAAATATTTGCAACTGTAATATTTCTTCAGTATGAGTTTTCTTTTCGACTTATTTTTTCCTTCTATGTCTTCATTTGCAAATCTGAATGGATGAATCTCATTTTCTTGCCAAGACCTACAATGTGTATACAACTCTTTGTCATTTCTAAGTGGACAATTACTGGGTATTCATCATCCACATGCCTGGTGTCGATTACTCTGAAGACTGCTACAGAAAGTTCACTTCTCAGTGTATTAACAACAGATTCAGAACACTGGGGAAATATTTCATTTCTCAAACACAGTGCCATTCTTCTGATAAAGCATATTTTCAAAAGTTAGACATTCTACAAAAAGCTCAAAGTCATGACTAAAACTATATCAAAAACATGTGGTGACGGAATATTCATCTTTACTATTTTTAATTTTGTGTGCTCATTTCATAGCCAACTTTGTACTTCTACACTAAAAACTGGAATGAGAGCGACTGTCAAACAGGCATTGCCTAAATTAGATTTCTAGACAAATACATTTAAAAGAAAAAGACTAGCAAATACTGGAAAGTTTCAGGACAAATACAATGAATCTGAATATTAATTAAATTTGAATTAGGATGAGTATAAATTAGGTGTCATTCCAAATAGATTAAAAAAAAAAAGAATTTACAAATATTTTTTCAGTGTTACAAATGGAAGAAGTTTTTTTTTTTTTTTTTTTTTTTTAGACCCATAAAGTAGGTTAAATAAAACATACTTTAAAAAATAATGTCTAGGGGGGCACCTGAGTGGCTCAGTGGGTTAAAGCCTCTGCCTGCGGCTCAGGTCATGATCCCAGGGTCCTGGGATCGAGCCCCGCATCGGGCTCTCTGCTCAGCGGGGAGCCTGCTTCCTCTTCTCTCTCTGTCTGCCTCTCTGCCTACTTGTGATCTCTGTCTGTCAAATAAATAAATAAAATCTTTTAAAAAAAATTAAAAAAATATATCTAGGGATGCCTGGGTGGCTCAGTTGGTTAAGTGTCTGCCTTTGGCTCAGGTCACCAGCCATCTCAGGGTCCTGGGATCCAGTCAAGCTTTGGGCTCCTTTCTCAGCAGGGAGCCTGTTTCTCCTTGTGCCTGCCGATACCCCTGCTTGTGCTCCTCTCTCTCTCTCTCTCACTCTGGCAAATAAATTAAAAAAAAAAAAAAAAACATAATGTCTATGAAATAATGGGGAATTTGTCCCCCTCCATCCCCTGGATAGAGACAGAGAAATTTCAGACTTTCCAGGAAAGAACAATTACAGAATTTTCATTGATTCAAACTGACAAAATAAGTTTCATGAGTCATCATTAAAAACGCTTAAATCTACTTCCACAAAAGATGCTTTCTCTGATAAATAATATTAATGTCTTCATTTTCCATTTACCTTAACACATTTGCCTTAAGACAACTTCTTAATGCAGTTGGACTACTAAGAGAATCTCTCTATGTATTTCTACTCCTTGATTTCAAAAACCCTTGAGGCCAGGAAAGAGAAGGAATGGAGTCAATGGGCTGTAGAACACATCCTCATAAATCCAACCCATTTTCATGATTCTTTTCTTGTTTGGTAGCATTACCTACAGAGTAATGTTGTAACCACCTGTCAGACATTCAAGGCATTCCCTGAACTGAGGCTTAAACACATTCCTCTGCATATTTCATAGCTTGGCCAAATATTTCAATTTGGCCAATTGAAATATTGAATATTTCAATAGCTATGAAATATTCCTCTGCATATTTCATAGCTATTGGACAAGATCATAGCTTGGCAAATATCAAGATATTTGCCATTTAGGAAACATACCACAGGCCTTCTTGTTTCCAAATCTTTGATCACATATTCTTTCATCCTGAACCTCTCTTCAACCCTTTTCTACTTCATTCATACTACATTTACTCATCCTTCAAGTCCACAAGAATGGACTTGAATGCTACTTCCTTTATAAACCTTCCTGGATAACCTCAGTCTGAACCTCTGTGAGATCACAGCATAATAGTTATATTTTTCTTGACTAAGTGGTATGCAGAGTTCAAAAGAGAATGTTAGAGATTGACACATCTGAACTGGAATCCTCCTCTGACACTTGTTTAAAATTCTTGAAGGGATAGGGTGCCTGGGTGGCTCAGTTGGTTAAAATTCTTGAATGGGTAAATAAGACATGCTATAAAGACACAATGGAATATTACTCAGCCATCAAAAAGAATGAACTCTTGCCAGGTGCAATGATGTGGATGAAACTAGAAGGTATTGTTCTCAGCAAAATAAGTTAGTCAGAGAAAGACAAATACTATTTGATTTTTCTCATAAGTGGAACTTAACAAACAAAACAGATAAACATAGAGGATGGGAAGGAAAAAATAAAATAAGATAAAAAAAACAGGAGGAAGAAAAACCACAAGAGGTTCTTAACTATAGGGAACAAATTGAGGATTTCTGGGGATGGAGGGATAACTGGGTGATAGGCATTAAGGAAGGCCCTTGATGTAATGAGCACTGGGTATTATACGCAACTGATGAATCACTAAATTCTACCTCTGAAAATAATAATACACTATATTAACAGTATTGGATTTAAATTTAAAAAAAAAAAAACCCTTTTGAGACTTTGTCAAGTCACTTTAGTCTAAGTAACAAGAGTATCTATTTTCCCAGGTTATTGTAGGGATTAGGGGTGGTGTGTGTCAAAGTGTCTAAAAGATAGTTGTACTAGAGAGTCAAAATATTAGTTCTCATATTACTTTCCAAACCTGACGGTCTTTCATCATTTTGAAGGCACAGACACTTGGTCATAGCATGTGTTCAAAATAAAATGATATTGGAATGACATTACAATAATATTGAAATAATAAAGGAATACAAATGCAACAAATTGCTGCTATTTTCGGTCCTTGGAAAATTGCAAGGTAATTCTATGCTGATCAAGAATTGCCTGATAGCCTTCAGAGAGGCTAACATGCCAAGATGAGACTAAGACCAGACAAATGAAGGAAAAGTCTGGGATACATCATTCAATCTGAGTATCAGGCTCCCACTATATTCATGGTTTAATAACAATTTTAATGACTTACAGTACTATTCTAGAAAATTTTGTCAGACTTGATGATCACATCTTTAATTCTCTGGGAATAAAATCAAAACGAGTCAGTTCAGTATCAAATAAGAGGAATTCAAGTTGTTTGAGGACATGGTGGTGAGGGATTGGGCAAAATGGGTGAAAGAGAGTGTTTGGTATAGACTTCCAGTCATGGAATGAATAAATCCCAGGAATAAAAGGTTTGGCATACAGGATATAGTCAACTTCACTATGAAGGATGATAGCTACGCTTGTGGTGTGCACATGATAGTGTAAAGAGTTGTTGAAAAACCATGCTGTACATTTGAAACTAATAATATTGCATGTTAATCATAAATAAATAAATAAATAAATAACAGAAGGAAATTATCATCTTACTGTTCCTATCAGACATTTCCCATAGTAGAAAAGAGTACTGTTTCTAGGCAATCAAAAATAAAAGGGAACATAGTTACAGCTGAATATACAATTTGTTAATAAAACCAGTCCTGTAACCCATAGCTTTGTACTGATTCTCAGAACAGTAACATGATCTCTATTTATCACGGAATACAGAGAGATATATTTAGTCTAAACAAGAGACAGCAAAACACACATTGTCTTTTGAAAGAAGTCAACGTAAGGCACAAATCAAGTAAACACATAAAAAGTATCAACAATGACTTGTTAAAAAAAGAATTAAGTGTATTTTGGGGTCTTTAAAAATTAAATTAAGACAGGAGCACATTTCTCTTTTGGTAACTCATGAGGGAAACATAAGTTTCTTTAGATAAAATGCTGATGACACACAAGCCTTTATACTGACTCCGGGTACTGCTCTCTTTTCCCACTCAGTCCAGAAAAACCGCTGGCTGGTGTTCACCTGTGAAATTGAGTGTGCACACAATTCAACCTCCGTAGACAGAATGAAACACAGTGAACGATAAGAGAGTGATGTGAATTTGTAAGAAATACACGTATGCTGTTGGAGTCTAATAGAAATATTTTAACCACTGGCCTGAATCCAATCTGCACAGTAATTTAATAGACTATCAACCACAAATGCAATCCATAAGGCTAGTAAATGGTACCAAATGCAATAGGTGATTTTGCTGGAATGGGATTGGTAGAATCAAACTAATCTATGTGAAAAAGGAAGCTGTCTGGCAACATCATACAGTTAAAATATTCAGTAAGAAAGTGTAACCAATCATACCCTTATGATATGATGCTTTGGACAAAATTTGATTAATACCATAGGACCTAATCACCAAGAGTTTTTTCTTTGTCCTAGCATATTTTATCACATTAAATGTAGAGGAATTCCATTCAAACAAAACTTGAAGCCAGTGTTTTCTAAGAAACATATAAGTATACAGGTTTAAATAATGATTTTATTTTTCCTTTCAAAGCAACTTGTATCATTTAGACACCATTTTTAGAATTACACTTTAGGGAATTATTTTCAGAGTCACCTAAGGAGCCCTAAAAGGAAATTAATTTGATGATTCTATAATCATAAATCAGAGATGAATTTATTCAGAGGGTTTTGATTAGCTCCACCTTAGGTCTACTAAATGGAAATATTTAGATTTAGAATAAAAATGTTTTGTAAAGAAAAATTACAGAAAAATAATTGCAGAGGTAAACCATGTTTGTTTGTATTTTTTCATGGAAAGACTTAGCATGATCAAATGACTTATCTAGATGGTCTGGAATTATCTAAAGAGACAAAAGTAAGCCAGATGATCTGAATGTCCCTTCTAGTTGAAGACTAGATTTGTTTAATCATCTATGCATTATATTATATACATGGTATATTACAAAAATATTGCCCACCTGATATATTGATTTTATATTTTCTCTGTCAACGATATGACATAATCCATATAAATCCTCATTAAAACTCTTTCCCTCCATGGATGATCAGTGAAAATAATATATAAAATTAGATAACCAAGAGATTTTGTTTCTACAGGAAAGTTAATCTTACCATTAGAGACTAGATTATTAATAACTGAAAAAATTGGAAGATAACTTTAAAAATCCAATATGACATTTTATCAATTTATTCAAATAATATACAGTAATTTATAACATATTATGTGACAGTTAGTGTTCTAAGTATTGACATGCAGAGGTTAAAAAAAAGAGACAATGGCCTCTGACCTCATGGAGTGTGCATTCCTATATGGAAGACAAACTTTAAACTACATTGCACAAACAATTATACAATTAAATATTTTGATAAGGTCTATGATGAAAAAGTAAATGTCTATGACAGAGGAGAAATGATCTAATTAAGACTGGAGAAAAACCATTTGATCTGAGTTCTGCAAGAATTTTGGGATTTACCAGGTCGACGCTCCCTTCAGGCAGAGAAAGCAATGTGTAGAAAGGTCAGCAATGCAGGAAAGATCTTAATATTTTCAAAGGATTGCAAGATAGGCAGTAAGCAAAAGCTTCATTGATAATAGAGAGTAAAAGAGGTGAGGCTGGAGAAATGGGTTCAAGCCAGGTCATGTAAGTCTTGATAAGATATATCAGTGATTTAGACTCTTTGTTGCTAAATGCAAAAGGAAGCCATTGAAGGGTTTTGAGCAAGGAAGGACATGGCCAAACCTAATTCATAAAAAAGTTCAGCCCAGCACTGGGAGTAACTTGAGAACCAAGAGTGGTCATGAATCTATTGTATGTCTGACAAAATATGAGTAGGACACAGGTAGTGACAGTGGAGATGGGAAGAAGAAAACAACTCTGAAATTTATCTGTGTGATATTATACCTAAATTTAATGTCAGGAAATTAATAAACATCAATTGGTTCTTCTTGACTCAAAATAAAACATTGGCAATAATTTTACAAAAGAATACTTTATGGAGGGCGCCTGGGTGGCTCAGTGGGCTACAGCCTCTGCCTCATGCTCAGGTCATGATCCCAGCGTCCTAGGACCGAGCCCCACATTGGGCTCTCTGCTCAGCAGGGAGCCTGCTTCCCTTCCTCTCTCTCTGCCTGCCTCTCTACCTACTTGGGATCTCTGTCTGTCAAATAAATAAATAAATAAACTTAAAAAAAATAAAAAAATAAAATAAAAAAATACTTTATAGGCACCTGGTGACTCAGTTGGTTAAGCGTCTGACTTTTTTTTTTTAATATTTTATTTATTTATTTGACAGAGAGAGATCACAAGTAGGCAGAGAGGCAGGCAGAAGAGAGAGGAGGAAGCAGGCTTCCCGCTGAGCAGAGAGTCTGATGCGGGGGGCTCAATCCCAGGACCCTGGAATCATGACCTGAGCTGAAGGCAGAGGCTTAACCCACTGAGACACCCAGGCACCCCAGCGTCTGACTCTTGACTTTAGCTCAGGTCATGCATGATCTCAGTGTTGTAAGACTGAGCCCTGGGTCAGGATTGAGCTCAAGAGAGAGTCTGCTTGAGATTCTCTCCCTCTCCTTCTGCCCTACCCCTGCTCACTCCCTTGCTAAGAAAATAAATCTCTAAAAAAATACTTTAAAGAAACCCTTTATAGTAATAGTGTACAGAAAACAAAATAGGGCATTTGAGTTTATAAAGATAATCATATGCTTACCTACCAGGAGAGTTCTCTAATCCCCAGAATACCATCTGATAAATACAGACTCATGTCAAAGGTTTCTCTTACAATTAGAATCTCACTAGGTGGGATTAATTTCAGATTCTACCAATTCATAGTGAATTTACTTTTATGTGGTGACTATAACCTGAAGGCTTAAAAGAATAGCAACAAAGAGAATATGCTTAGTTGGATGAAAGGTAAAACAAAAAAAATTATTTACTCATAAGTAAATATACATAAATATGACAAATGAAATCATTAAACAGGATTTCTGGAGTACTTCTCCTTGAATGTGACTAGGGATTTGGATATATTAAACTGAAAACAGTTATGTGCAAGTGCCCATATCAATAAAAGTTAAAAAGGTTTGAGCGATGTTAAACATGGTCCTTGGAGGTAAGCTAATTAGTAAACTAGAGAATCTTAAAACTCTCAAGTGCCATCTTTGAACTGAACAAGACATCTACTAATGAAGTCCCCAGTGGGCTAAAAGTTTAGATCTGGCAGCATGTGTATTTCTGTAGCTGAATTTCAAGTATGTTGATGCATTAAAAGCAATATGAGACATTACTCTATAAAGAAAAAGGAGGCCAAAAATGTTCACAACACCATAAGCTGAAAGCATTTCATTTTTAATTTCTTAGTTATAGCTCATGCATGTAAAACAATCAGATATAACCAAAGGCAGAAGAGAGAGGGGAAAAGTAAAAAAAAAGAGTTAGGTATAATAAGCAAAAGAATAGATATTTGAGAGGGAAAAATGATCAATTAATTTGAACTGTCTAGATCATTCACATATTATAAAAATAAGAGAAGCAAATTTGGCTCTTCTCAGTTTTATGGACTAAAATATTGGGCTTTATGATCAAGCATACTATTATTTCAAATGGAATCTTTTAAAGCAGCATAATCAGAGCAGATATTTAATTTGGAAATCTATATAGATCACCTAATTGTCTTAAGCTTGACAAGAGGAAGAAAGATTGTTCCAGGAGCTGCCTAACACTTACTACCTATTACCAAGCCATGATTTATTATGCTTCATAGAAAAGTCACTTGCTCTCACAGTTGTGTTTTCTAATAAGCAACCCACTATGATGTGTTACCAAGTGTTTCCTCTGTTTTAGCAGGAGAATTTAGAGAGACCGAGCAGGTTTCATGGACCAGAAAACCTTGCCAACAATATTGGCCTAGGCCTTAGAAAAGGGTCATGATACACAGGAGCATATCCAGGAGAGAAAGCTGAGCATACATATGACAGATCGCCATTTTTCTTCTCTGGGACACAAGGAAGTTCCAATACCAATACCTTGTGATTTGAAAACCAAGAACTAGATAAACAGGCAGAGGCACAATGAAAAAAACTAAACAAATGTTTTCACCAATACTAAACAATCTCAATTAAACTAGCCCAGTGCACACACCTTATCCCTGTCAGAAGGATATTGATCATCTTTCAAATTAGGCCAGACTTCTTAATCAAATCCAGACATTATCTTTTCTTATTTATTTATTTATTTATTTATTTATTTATTTTTTGCGTTTACCTTCGTAAAGGCAGAGAAAAGAAGGGAAGATGCATAAGAGGAAGGAAGAAAGGAAGCAACAACAAAACTCTCACAGCCTTCTTGAGATATTCCTAACACTTCAGTAGAGAACTCACAAGCAAAAGAGTTCAGAGCTCCTGAAGGAGGAAAAAGATGGAGTGGAGCAATGAGTGCGGGTGAGTTAGCCCACTGGTATCTGAGAACTGGGGAAGGCAGTCATTAGGTACCTGTGCCTGGGGCCCAGAATACATGTATCTTAATATTTATCTTGCTTTTGATCTTACCTTTTTGTCTTCCCCCAAATGGCAATATCTTTATAGGTTTCTGTTGTAAACTCTCTATTGCACTACATTGACAATGGGCATTCAACATTTTGTTGTTGTTTGGGATTTCAGTATCTGTGATCTTACTTATCAATGGACAGGTAGTTAAGTATGATTCAGGAAGAACAGAAATTCTTTTCTATCTTCTATTAACTAATGTTTTTTTCTAAATAATTATAACTTAAGCCTGAAATTGTATCTCTATCAGCCAACCAGAGAATGATCAAGGTTTTGATATTCTGTCTTTTAAACTGAAATGTCCCTAGGACTTTAAGCTGGGCTATCCATCGTGGATGACACAGCAATGTAAAGTTGTTAAACTAGACTGTTACCTCCCAACACTTGGACTATGCCATTTAAACTCAAAGGCTTGAGTTTCATGGAGGAAGCCAGAGGAATGTTATGAAAGCAAGTCACACAAACCAAGTATGGATGGTGACCAGTAAACAATAATTATGTGGCACAAGAACACACAATTCTGAAATATGGTGAAGAGAAATGGTAAACTTTATATGCCTGGTAATCTTGCCTCCAACTAGCCCTGGGACCCACAGTATTTATTATTAAAACCTCCCTTTAAATCATTTTGTTCTTTTCTATTATCACAGGTATTCCTAAGGTCATAAGTTGGTTGTAACTGCAGTTCTCCGATATTTTATCAGTGCTTAGAGAGTTGTTTAATCTTGAGATGAAGTGCAAACATTGATTTAAAAAAAATAGTAGAATCATTGGGGACAAAGAAGTTTCTCTGCCTGCCTCTCTGCCTACTTGTGATCTCTGTCTGTCAAATAAAATCTTTAAACTGTGATAAACAGAAAGACAGAAAAGCAGCAGATGAAAATAAACTGAGCAGTATAATCCTAGAAGGGAAATGATAACTGAAGGAAACTTCTGGAAATAATCAGAAAAGATTAATTTGAGGAGGCTTCTAGAAGAAGTAGAGTTATATTTTAAGGAGGCTCAACATGGGTTGATTGAGAAAGGGATGATTTTTCATTTTCATTTTATCTATTATTCTTGAGAGACAAAATCATGATAATATAAGAATTTTTTTTTCTTCTTATTAGTTTCCATGAAGAGCTGAAACTTGGGGAGAAAGATCCTTTTTATATTTTAAGTGTCAAATGTCACCTATTTTCAGAGACCTTCCCTGTCTACTACTCTATATAAAGTAGCCATACACACCACACTTCTTTTCAGGTACTTTCCATCATATCATTTGTTTACAAACTTCACAACATTTGTTATCACAGTGCAATTAATCTTATTCATGTATTTACTTAATTATTGTCTTTTTCTCCAATTAGGATTTGAGTTCTGTAAAGTCAGGATCCTTTTCTGTTTGGACACACTATTCATAGACCTACCACATTTTTGGTCCACAGTAGACAGTCAATAAATATTTCATGAAGGACTTACTGACTGAAAGACTGACTGAATAAATGAATGAATAGGGTTTCCTAGAAAATATTGCTCTACTATGTACAATATAACTTCCTAAGCCATCCTTTGTTCTAATTACATTAATATAAAGGTTGTTTTTAAGCGTTCTTTAAAAATGCTCATGCTCCCTCCACTTTGTTAGAAAAAATAAATAACTGTCCATGTTTTGACAGAGGAGTATGACAAAATCAAAGAATACTTCTGTATTCACAAGATTGAAGGTAACATATTACTGTCATTTTTTTAGAGCTAATACGTACCCTTTACCCTTTACTCATATTTGACTTTTTTCACAAAAACCTTTATTCCTTGCTCATTTTAGCAGCTTGTGATTCAGCAAACTTTATTCTTTCAGATATAGTATGTAAGGACATTCCTCAAAATTAACCTTAACCTAGTGACTTTGTGTCAATAAACCATGGAAACTTTATTCTCCATAAAGTCATGTAGGCATTGATACTTTAATCATTTATCTGTTATTACCACTCAATTCATGCAACAAGGTAGAAAATTTTACTCTAATCAGTTCTTCCTCAAGGGGCCGCATCTAAACTAAAAACTGAAAACACATTATTGTCCTTCTTTCCTTCGCACTTGTCAGCTGAATTCCATAATCCAATTAGGCAACCTGATATCAAAGAACTTAAGTTTGTCTCCAGAATAAATCCCCTTTCCTAGGATTGCCTAGGATGAGTGTAAGATGTATTTTCAGCCACCTCTCAGCTGATCACTGACTAATCTTCAAATCCATGGTAAGCAAAGATATCCATGGTGATAATATAGCTTTCAAGCTGCTGCTGATGAATTTACTTTTAGTCTTTCAAATCTAGTTCCTTTCTCAATTCCAGTTTTAGTAACCTAGGTCAAGTCCTTATTAAAACTCATCAGGACGATTGAACTGCTATATTAACTAGCTTTTCTACTTTCAGCTCGGAAGTCCTCAAACTTTGAACTGCATCTCTGGAGAGGAGGTCTCAAACATTTCAGATCATTTGCTTCTCAGTAAAAAAAATCTAGTATTAACTCACAGCATATGTGCATTTATTTATTCATAAATTATGGGTCTGTTTCATTTTGCTAATGCATTATATACATTTTTTAAACATACAAAAAAATTTTAAAGTAAATAAATAGAAGAACTTAAAAGTAAATAAATAGAAGCTCTAGGGGCACCTAGAGAACTCAGTGGATTAAGGGTCTGCCTTTGGCTCCTGTCAGGATCTCAGGTCCTGGGATGGAGCTAGAGGCAGTCTGGCTCTCTCTCTCTCTGCTTGGTGGGGAGCTTGCGTCTCCCTCTTCCTCTGCCCTCCCCTCCACTCCTGCTCTCTCTGTCATTCAAATAAGTAAATGAAATCTTTTTTTTTTTTTAAGAACTAAATAGAAGTTTATATATATATATATATATATATATATCTTTTTGTTTGTTTGTTTGTTTTGTTTTGTTTTGTTTTTCCTGAAGCCCAGTGAATCATATATTTTTGCCCCAGGGTGGTGATTCAATGCCTTTCAAAAGTCTATAAATTCCTACATTTTCTAATGTGTATATATGGCATTCAAGTCATCTATGACCTCTTAGGTTAGGATCCAGAGACTACATCACTTACACTGCCCCCAGACCGGTTTTACTAAAACACAGATCTTATCCTGATACTACTTTCCCTTTCCAAAAATCTGTGACTGTTTAAAAGATTATGTCCTTTCTTCTTTGGTTAGTGAACATAATTCTATGAAATCTGGGGCCAAACTTTGAAGACTTACTTTCCTGGCAGGCCTGCTGTCAACACAGAAAACACCCTTTCCTCTAGTGCACTATTCATGGCACACATTCGTGTCATATTCTACTTCTTTATGAAAGAAACTATGAATCATATTTAAGTAATCCTAGAAAGGACTACAATTTATTAAACTTACTTTGGGTGACACATGTTCATTATCTTATTCAATTCTCAAGCAGCATTACAGGATAGGTATTATTATCCCTATTTTACAGAAAAGTTAACTGTCAGAAAGTTTTCCTATTTTACCCCAGATCAGAGTTGAATTCAAAGCCAAGCCTAAGTAACTCAAAACTTGGGCAAGTTATCACCCACTGAACTGCTTCTTCCACATCTCAAGTGCCCTTGCAAATGTAAATCTCATCCTGATGTCCCAGCCCCCACCCCATTTCCTCCCCAAATAACAGGAGAAGTTATCTGCCCTATATTTTTTAGCACTTTGCACACAGGTCTATATATATTTGAGTACTTTATGTGTGTCTCCTCTCCTACCTTATTGTAAACTGTTAGAAGGTTAGGAGTGTGTCAATTTCTATTTCTGGCTTGTCTGTCTGGCATTTAATAAATGTCTACAGACCTTCTTATAGTAATATTGTATGTTATTACTTGACTGTGAATTGATGCAAATTTGATTTTTAAGCAAAAAATGGCCAGGATCCTGATTTTCGTATTTCTGTATCCACGTTTTTCTGATCAAGGGAACAAGATGTTATCAATACTTGGGACCATCTCTCATTTAAAAGTAGTGGTACAGTGAGCAAAATATTTTTGGAAGAAATTTAAAATATGAAAATTTCCTGAAACCTAAAGATAAAAATAAAGAGTTGGCACATCATCTAATACTTATAATTCTAAAAAAAATCTCCTATTTTCAAGGAAAAAAATAACTTAAGTGCCTTAGAAAGGCTATAAATGATACCACAGATCTTAGCAGAGATTATGTAATCTTTTAACATTTTAAGTAAGGATATGGAAGTAATCACACAATCCAAACCAAGGGAAATTCTGCAAAACAACTGGCCCAGCCTCTTTAAAATGTCAGTGCCATGAAAAATACAGAAGGCAGGTGAACTGTTCTAGATGTAGACAGACCAAAAAGACATGAATACATATAATACATGGGGGAGAGCCTCATAGGACATTATTAGAACAATTAGGGAAAATTCCTCAATTCCCTTAGGATGATAAGCGAGCTGTAGATATTTAGGGGAATGTTTGTTCTTAGGTGAAATACATGTTGAAGTATATTAGTTAAAGAATTGGCTCACTTCTGAGGCTAATTTAAAATAGTTCTAAAACAAGATAAGAGCAAAAACAGAAAAGAGATAAATGAAAAGAATGAAGGAGGGAGGGGGAAAGAATGGAAGGAAGAGAGAAGAGAGAGAGGAATTAATATGGGGGAGAAAAGAAATGTTTAGAGATACACACAGCAAAAGCAATGAATGTTAGCCACTGCTACATAGAGGTGAAATGTACATGAGCTGTCATTGTACTATTATTACAATTTTTATATAGATAAAATTTTTTTAAAAAACAAGTAACAATCAAGAAGATACTATTAGTCATCTACCAGCCATTGAAGAAACTCAGTATTATATATGTGCATTAGTCAGTCAGTTTTGAACAGCATGAACCTCTAATGGTCTTTCCCTGGTGAATTAGCAGCAAAATACACAGGATACAGAATAAGTTCATTTGATGGACAGAGGTTTTAATATAGAAGATTCAAAACTTCAAAAGCTCTGCCAAAGCTAAACTTTTCTGACTTGGCACTATTAATACTGCATTCAACTTTCCAATGATAACTATATAAGTTACAATGCTTTTTTTGTACCCATTCTTGGTGTCCAATTCTAAAACAGTATCATCAGTGAAGAATATAATGTTCATGCCATTTTTATGGCATATGGACATGATCTCATTTTTTAAAGTTGTTAAAATATTCAGTTATTTTAAATATGTTAAATAAACTGGAATGGAAACATTCATTTTTATACATGATTCAAATGTAAAGCAGCCTACCAGGGAGATTATTATTACCCATTTAAACTAGTAATACCATATACTAGCACTACTATGTTCTTATTTTTTAGAATTTGCAAAAAAAATATGAAATCTGTTCTTAATTTTTACAAGTTGGTCCATACTAATTTTTTTTCCTAGTATTAAAAGCCAGTAAAACTCCCATGAACTTTGCAGAGCCCTAAAATACTCTTGGCAGTGGTTGCTCTAAACACCCAGATATTAGCCCAAAAAGTCTAGAAATTCCAACTAAATGAAGTGTGCTGGTATGTGATTTACATGATCTTATGAGAAGACTGACAGAATTAAGCTTCACCCAGGTTGAATTACTCTCTGGAATCAAACTGATGAAGCAATTAAGCAACCTAGAATGACCAGAACAGACTGATGTTAGGATTAGTGCATCATATCTGGGGCAGATAAAATAGACACAGTGCCTGATTGGTGTATCTTTGAGAAAGAAGCCTGCTTAAGAGTTTATAACTTATTGGTATATGGTTAATGTCAGTTTGCTTATAAAGCTAGAATTCTCATTCTAACTCAGCTTCTTAAAATTCTTATTCAGCAAAAATAGACTCTAAATAGCTATACCAAAGAAAATAAAGTAGAAAAGTGATAGCTTTCAGCACAAGCTAAACCATACATTTCAAATAAGCAAAAATTTGTACTAATAGGTAAGTAGCCAATAACGCTGTCACCACTGCTTGAGACAAAATTAAAATTCAGTCAAGTGTGTTTACAGATAAATTTACTACTCTCTTTCTTTTATGACCATAGCAACTATTTCCGGAGAAATATTTCATAAGGAATCTGGCTTGCAGTGATTTTCTAATGATAAAATATTAGTAGAACATTATAAATTATATCAGTTGAAAACCTTTTAAAGTAAATGATACAGGTATGAAATAAAATATATTGTATATATAAAAGTGTAGAGAATCAATATACATTTTGACAGGAGAAATGGAAAAGTTAAGTCCAAAAGTTAAGTTTGTCTGTATAGAATGTCAGAATCACAACCATCACAAATATTATCTTAATATACGCCTTGCATTCATGAAAACATTCTTCTAAGATTACCAGTTAAACCTCTTTTATTTCTAACAAAATTACTTTGTGTTTTGCCAGTAAAGAAAAGGCTTAACCTTGGCAAAAATAGTTTGTCAAATGAAGCTTTCTCAGAAATAAATTTTCAACTAAAAGAAGAGGTTAGGGACATCTGGGTGGCTCAGTGGGTTAAGCATCTGCCTTCAGCTCAGGTCATGATCCCTCTGTCCTGGACCAAGTCCTACACTGGGATCCCTGCTCAGCGGGGAGCCTGCTTCTCCCTCTCACTCTGCCTGATGCTCACCCTTCTTGTGCCCTCTCTCTCTCTCTGTCTGACAAATAAAGAAATAAAATCTTAAAAAAAAAAAAAAGAGAGGTTAAAAATAGAAGCTTTGGAGGGGGTTGTTTTGTTTGCTATACCCACCTACAACAATCAAGGAGAGAAAATCTTTACACAAGGGTATATATCAACAGTCCACATGCAAAGAGAATATACAGTTATTTATTTGACTTTCAGAATATTGGTAAATTAACCTTTTTAAAGAAGACTGGATTATACCTTGAAGACATACCAATGAAGTTACATTTGAGAAATAAATCTCAGTAATAATGTGGCAATATAAGGTAATCAGGATGAACTAATAGTAATTTCAATTTATATGACTAAAAGGCTATGCATTTCAGACTCAGACCCACCTGGGTTGAAATCATGCTCTTGTTCTGACTAGCTCCATGACTTGCAGGGTTTTGGTCAACTTCTGTTTAAGCAACCCGAGTTTTCCTCCTGGATCTAGGAGTGATGGAGCTTTGGTTGCAGCTCCCTGGAGATATAAAAAAAGATATCTCAGCTATGGCATATTTCCCCTAAGTAATGTGAAGACAGAAAGAGATTTGAGAAGACCTCGAACTCAAAAAGTCTTTCTGAAACCCTACCCTGCAAAGATTATTCAACTTGATTATGTTTATCCTGGGGCAGGAAACTTGACTTCTAAAATTTTAGGTATAAAAATAATATTTTTCAGAGATATAAAAGAACAAAAGAAGTTGTATCCAAGATGTATAGTGCAGAACCAGCAGTTTTCCGTTTCTTCTTCATTTTTAAATAAGCATGTGCAAGGCTGACTTCTCCATAATGAGATTAGTTTGGGAAATTGTTAAATGTTCTCATTTCCTTGCCAAAGAGCCCTCAGAAATTCACAGCTCATTAGAACCTTCAGAGTAGTTAATAAACAAAGCTTGGTATTATTACCTAATTAAAATATATCTCATTTCAACATTTTATTACCCACCATTAAGATTCTTCTGCTACAGAGGTTACATAAAAATTATTATTCTGCTTTCTTTTAATTGCAAGTTTCACAGAGTAGTTCTTTCATATGAAAACACATAGAAATTGCAGACAGAAAGGCATGTCACCCAATCTAAGTTCATTTAAAGCAGGTCTGAAACACTGTTCCTGTCATATGCTCCTGAATCATAAATACAAATAAGAATTTGAATTTAAAATCTATCCACGAGGGCATTTTTTTAATACTCTTAATCTTTCACTAATACTTCTTGGCACAATGCATCAGAAAACGATCTAAATGCTAGTTTTAGCTCCTGCCATCTCGTGCAACTGAGGACAAACTACTTATTCTCTTTGTGGCTCATGTTCTCTCCTTTAATATGTTTACAACAATACCTCCCCTTGATGCTTACAAGGATAAAATGGAATTAAGTCATAAAAATTAATAAATACTTTGTATTTTATAAACTTTTTTTCTTATGGCTGAGAGGTGGCATAATGGGTGCTAAGGAATCAATCCCACCCACCGCCACTTGCTGAGAAACGGCCCAGGAGAGGGGTTCCTGGTTTGGGATGAGAGGACATGGTTCATAGAGGTCAAATAAGTGGAGACTTACAGTATGCATTGGATTTGGTAAGTCTTGGCCCTTATAAATGGAACTCAGTAGGGGTAAATAAGGTAGAAAGAAAGAAACTATAAGCTGGTTGGCAACATTCGCTGCGAAGGTATGAAAGTGGCCATGGGGAGCCAAGGCATATGATGGAAACTTTGATGACCTGAGTGTCAAAACAGAAGGGATTTTTACAGTAGAATCGAGGAGAGGAAAGCACTACAGAGCAAGGGGGACTGTGCACTTACCTCCATGACCCATGCATAAAGGCTGGGGAAGACTACATGAGCACCTTCCACTTGCCATTGCTCTAGAGAATGTGTAATCAGCTTCCATTTGAGGCAAAGAGGAGGAAGAAGGATCCCTCAATACCCTGAGAATATCATAAAGATTATTTAGAGTGGAAAAGATGGATAAGCAAAGTGTGGGAAAGCAAACACTAAGTGTGTATGAGAAAAAGAGTGGTGGTCACCAACAACAGAATGAAATGCATGCAGGTTTCTGGAGTGGCTATGGTAGCTTTGAGGCTGTGACTATCTGAAGACCCAGGTATTCTCAGAGGCTTGCTGTCATAAGAAGCCAGCAGTCTGGGGGATGTCACTATGGCCCATATGGGCTGAGGACTGTGCACTGCTGGGATCAGGCTGATACTTGCCTATAGTCTTGGTAGAAATCTTTGTTAAAAGTTAGCCAAAAGTGGGGCACCTGGGTGGCTCAGTGGGTTAAGCCTCTGCCTTCAGCTCAGGTCATGGTATCAGGGTCCTGGATAGAGCCCCGCATCGGGCTTTCTGCTCAGCAGGGAGCCTGCTTCCCCCTCTTCTTTCTGCCTGTCTCTCTGCTTACTTGTGATCTTCCTGTCAAATAAATAAAAATCTTAAAAAAAAAAAAAGTTAGCCAAAAGTAATAGGGGTACCCCTGAGAAACCCCAGTCCAAGAGACAGAATATGTGGGATTAGGTGTTCCTAACACCCTCACCTCGTAGTCAACCGGCCTGCTGTCCCTGGTAGTTAAAAGAAGGCTAGCCTCTCTGTTGGGCATACATTCAGACTCTGGACTCCAGCCACACAAGAATGGGCCTTGGTCCTGGAACACTTTTTACCAAGAGATAAAGAATTATCACAGCCTGTGGTGGATTTATCTCCTTGTGTGGAAAATCTCTTTTTGTTTCAGACTTGTTCTCCTTTGTTCTGCTCAAGCACTTGAGTCAATGGCCCTCAGGCACACCACTCATTTTCTGTATTTTAAACTCTCAGGGAGGTGGGAAATGATAGGATCCTTGTACGGATAGGCCTGGTCTGCATATTTCTTGTCCTCAGGGAACTTGAATCATGGACTGGTCTCTTTTCTGTCTTTAACCTTGGCTACACAGCTTGGTTACCCAGTAAATGTGAAACACTCTCAGTGGATTAGTCATGAACTAGTCATCAACATTTCTGTTTGGCAGAGTACATTAACCTGAAAGGATCATGGGTGATTTGTTTTTAAATACTGACATTTAATGATTAGTAGAGATTTTCTAACTTTGCCATTCTAATAGCACTCTTACATAAATAGATAAAAGTGACAAAATGAAAACACTCATGAATATACATCTTTGAATATACATGACCCTAGGATTGCAGTAAGGAGATCTACCAACGTCTTATTTCCAGTTTCATTAACTACTAACCACATGGTCTCAGACAAGCCCTTTATGCATTTTTTAGTTTCATTTTCCTCAGCTTTAAATCAATTGTATTTGAATTAAAGGATATCCAAGATCCTAAGATGACATGTCTCCCTTTATGATTTTTTTCACCAATCCCAATTTCAATTAAGTTCCATAAAATAATCTCTATGGAACTTGGTGAGTTCTTCAGATTAAAACCCAGAAAGTCCTCTGAAGGCAGGAATAGCACTGCCTTGTTCTTTATCGTATTCTGAGCATCAAGCTGGGGTGTTGAGTGAACATGGTAACTGCCTTAGGGAGCTCACACTATAGAGTCGTTGCTTGTCAACATCACATGCTGTCAGAACCAACTCAGAAAATCTAAGACATACGGTCACTGCAACTTTAAGAATCCTGTGATTTAGAGTTGGTAATTCTCACTCCCACAGGAACAAAACAAGATGTATTCCTGAAATCTCAGCCAAAATGCTTAATGTACATTCCCAGTGGAATGGTGTCATAATATTTAAGTACTATACTTCGTACAGAAGTAAATTCCATTTCCTGGTCTAGGAATCCAACTACATAAAGGGACTTTAATCATCATGTTCTCAAGATCCCATGCAATGAATATGTAAAGGAACTTTAGGAAAATAACTCATCTACAAATTGACAACTGTATATTGTCTTTTGAATTCATCATGCTTTATTTTTAATTTAATGTGATGATATCAACATAAATTACTACAACTTAAAATACAGGTAATTTCAAATATTAATTTTTTTATGATTTTTAAGACTGCATCAAATACCCCTATTTTAACAAGCGTGAAGAAGCCAAATGGACTTCCTGTAAAGCCCTATTTATAACTTTGAATTCTTACAATTATATGGTTTCAAATGTTTATGATGCTCTCTCAATGTTTTGTTTTTGCCTTAAACCATTTTTTCAATTTACTGATGATGTGCTTTATTAAAAACTCAATAATTGAATCTCAGCAGCAGAGATTGTGAAATACTATATTACATTTATGATAAGGACATAAAGTTGTTTAAGTCCTTTTTGCCATGCAGAAAATTATTTTTTTATTATTGGATAGTTTTAAAGTTTTTTTCAAATAACACGGTCTTTAGGTCAAATATAACCATGGGAAATTCTACTTCTAAAGTAGGCTTTAAAATCACATTTTCTTAACAGAGATAAAGACTTTTACCTACTGAATAATATAGTCTTTAGCATTTGTTTACATTTTTAGAAATAAGCTATGCACTGGAGAAAATGTTGTAGGAAGAGCAACAATATTCTATTATCTAAGCAACTTTCACACAAATAAGAATTTAAAGTCTCTTTTCATAGAAATTCAGTTCAGACTTTGGCCATTTGTTTTTTCACTACCACTACATTATGTAATGTCGCTATCATTTCATATGTAAATATGTATTAGGCGATCCAATTTATTTCTTATAGGGCCTAGAAAAGAAGACCCTGAGTATGACCCTAAGAAACTAACAGAATAAAGAGAATTGGAATATCAACATCTTAGGTATTTGAGGTTTCTTCTCAAAGAGGTTCTTGAGTATAACTAAGTGACCCAGCTATTTCCTACACCCTGGAGAAGAAGCAGTTTCAGACCACTGAATACTTTCTACGTCTCAGCCCCAGTATAAGTAATTTCCAGCAATATCTGTGAATTCCAAATCTTGCCTTCTAAGATCTTAGAAAAATCCTGAGCCTTCTAGCAGTGCCTAGTGGAATCCAAGAATGGGAGATAAAATTCTTGGCCCTTCCTCTGCATGTGTGCCTCTGTGCCTCTCCTCCCACTCATACCTTGGTTTTTCATTTCTTTCCTCTTCAGGCATTTGTTTTTTCACTAGAACTATATTATATCACTTCCTTCTATATCTATACGTATAGATATAGATGATGATATAGATATAGAACTATATCATTTCCTTCCTCTTCAGGCATATTATTCAGCAAACATTAAGTATCTACTATTTCCTAGATGGCTTATACATTAAAGATACATGATAATATATGCTCTTTGCTCTAAGAGAGCTTTCTATTTAAAAGGGTCACAGATAGAAAAAGGATAAGAATAGCACCACATGAGAAGTACTAGGACGGACCTATTTGAAAGGGGCTAACAGGAGAGAATATCCTCTCAGTCACACCCTGAGAACTAGAAGGTTTCATGACATTATAGCTAAATTTTGAAGAATGAGTAGAAATTTAAGAAAGGAAAATGAGGACAAAGATGTTCCATGAATAGGAATATGCATACCATAAAGGAGACATAAAAAGCATATGCTGCTTTCCGAGAACTCTGAGCACGTGTTCATGCTAAGAGCAATGGAACTCTGGAAAGACTGGCAGGAGACAAGACTAGGGAGACAGCATGGGATTTCAACAGTGTGCTCAAGAGTCTAAACATCAAGATAAAAGCTATGAAAATCAATTAAAGGTCTTAATCAGTCTGTGTGACATAATCATAGTTAAGTTTCAGAAAGATTACTCTTAACAGAAGTGTGAAGAATGGACTGGAAGAGTTCCAAATAAAGATTAGGAGACCAGTTAAGACAATTCTGTGGTAATCCAGACAAAAATAGTAACAATAATTGCAGTTAACCTTTATGGAGCATGCATTATGTGCTGACTTCTGTTCTCAGTGCTTCATATGCATTAGCTCATTAAGTCCCACTATCACTCTACAAGGCATGAACTGCTCTTATTTTTATTTTGAAGATGAGTAAACTTAGGATACAGGAGGATGATAAGTAACATGCCAAGGTCCACATAATTTGTAAACAGCAGAGGTGGGATTGGAACTCAGGTTTGCCAACCCTGTGATTTCTTTATTATATGTCTGACCTTGGAGAATAACACTGGATATGTAATAAAAGAAATGTATGCAAGAAACATTGGTATATTAGGAAGCTGGGATAACTAGACATACCAAAAAAAATTTTTAAAAAGAAGAATGATGCTGGCCTCATAAAATGAGTTTGGAAGTTTTCCTTCCATTTCTATTTTTTGGAACAGTTTCAGGAGAATAGGAATTAGTTCTTCTTTAAATGTTTGGTAGAATTCCCCCGGGAAGCCGTCTGGCCCTGGGCTTTTGTTTGTTTGGAGATTTTTAATGACTGTTTCAATCTCCTTACTGGTTATGGGTCTTGATCCAAAGGGGCACGTGCACCCGAATGTTTATAGCAGCAATGTCCACAATAGCCAAACTATGGAAAGAACCTAGATGTCCATCAACAGATGAATGGATCAAGAAGATGTGGTATGTATACACAATGGAATACTATGCAGCCATCAAAAGAAATGAAATCTTGCCATTTGCGACAACATGGATGGAACTAGAGCGTATCATGCTTAGCGAAATAAGTCAAGCAGAGAAAGACAACTATCATATGATCTCCCTGATATGAGGAAGTGGTGATGCAACATGGGGGCTTAAGTGGGTAGGAGAAGAATCAATGAAACAAGATGGGATTGGGAGGGAGACAAACCATAAGTGACTCTTAATCTCACAAAACAAACTGAGGGTTGCTGGGGGGAGGGGTTTTGGGAGAAGGGGGTGGGATTATGGACATAGGGGAGGGTATGTGCTTTGGTGAGTGCTGTGAAGTGTGTAAACCTAGTGATTCAAAGACCTGTACCCCAGGGGATAAAAATATATGTTTATAAAAAATAAAAAATTTAAAAAATTTAAAAAAGAGAGAAAAAAAAAAAGAAGAAGAATGAAATAGACTCCTCAAAGTTCTATTTACATAAAAAAAAATGAGGACTTTCACAAAAAAAAGAGCTCACTCTAGGAGAATAGAAAGTCCAGGTGTAACTTTGACTTAGGATTAACAGGTTCCATCAACATAGTCAGTACTAGCTGGTTGAGAAAACCACTAGGTACTTACCACTTAAGTTTTCCTCTGGTTGACCCCCTAAGGGCCATAGGAAAACAACATGTCTTCTTCTTCTTCTTCTTAGAACATGCAGATTCCAGGTATGGACCCCAATGGCCTCCAGGAGGTAGTGCAAGCAGCAGAGTAGGTGAAAGAAGCAGGGGTACAGATCCCCCAAAACAGTGCTGACCTCAGCAGCCTTGTGAAAGACTACAGAAATATTGCTGGTGACTGATGGATAGCTATTCCCTAGCTAGAGAAAAATCATCTAGGACTCTGCCTGAACACTAAGTGTGCCATAGTACAGAGTGAATCTACCAAAACAGTGACAAAGGATTGTAACTTCCTCACCCCTGGACCAGGTGATGAGTATAAAGGTCAAGGGAAAAAGATCTCATTCATTTAGGCTTTGCAGGACATATCCATTCTCTCAGATAACTCTAACATCAAAGGTACCTAAATGATTGGAAAAGAATAATTGATACACTGGCCTGAACAACTAAATCATCGCATAGGCATAGGAGAGCCCAGAGATGAGTGAAGGACCACAGAGGTGAGTGGAGGTCTCACTGCCAGATGTGAGAAAGATAGGTGATGTAAGTGAAGACTGTCATCTCCAGGAAGAGTCTATCATTGCCAAAGCATGGAAAGTATATGAGGCACTACTACAGCATTGTTTTTGTTTTATTTTGTTTTGTTTTGTATTGTTTTTCCTTTTACAGCTCTGGAGTGCCAGGAGAAGATGCCACATCCACAGTCTGTTCCTATATCCAAGAGGTTGACCCCAGAAGAAAAGTGGAAGTAGCCCAGCCAAAGAACTTTTCATATTCTTATCATTCCAAGTTGGGCTCTCAGGTGAGACACTCAGAAATTTAAAATATTTTTTGGAAACAGAATGAAGTAGAGGTCCATTTTATTAAGCCTAAATTTTATTTACCCTAGGATTCAGCTATATGCGGTTTTGTCTGGAAAAGATCTCTTGGCCAAGAGTCTAATTAAATAAATGATTGAGGAATATAGTGAGAAAGAAAAATACTTTAGGAGACAAGAGTAACCAAATATGCCAAGGCAGCAATGGACAGCAGCAGCCACAGAGACTAGCAGTCACGCTCTCTCCAGTGTCCCACACACCAAGGATCAGCATCTGTAGTACATTTAGTTTTGAGTTCCCATAGCCTTAATCACATGAACATCAGTAGTAGTAGAAACATTTTTATAAGGCAGCAGCAGTGACTCTAGGGACTTCTGTAATGTGATACTGGTGGCATAATTTACTGTTGATCTCAGAAGTAACTGAAGATATAAGGTAAAGATTCTAAATAACAGATCTCAACAGGTGATAAGTTCTTGAAATAAACATGAGATATCCACTGGAAATACCAGGAAAAGTTTAGGAAGATCTTGAGAAAGAACAGAATTTCCACAGATTAGACAGGTTCAGAGTCAAAGAAATATTGTTTTATAACTTATTGTGTAGCCTCAGAAACATATTTTATCTAGGAAGCAAAAACAGTAAGACTGATTGGATACAGAAAAAAAGTGATGAGAGATTGTCCAAATGACTCCAAATCTGCTTAGGCTATAGGTAGGTGGTGATACTAGTCACCAAGATAAAACACACCACAGAAGAAGTAAATTGGGGGCAGGATAAAGGGGTGTGGCTGGTGTAAGAGGTGATGCATTTAGCTTTTAACTTGAGCTCTGTGGATTGTATGCATGGAGACGTTCATTCTGTGGTACGCAACAGTCTTGGTCTCAGCAGAGCAATCAGTAAGTTCAAATAGAATAAAACCGAAAGTGCTAATTGACTTTGCTAATATATATTTGGTGAATATGATAAGAACATTCTTAGTGAAGTGGTGGAGATAGAGCCAGATTTTCATGTGTTGAAGTATGACGTCTTGGTGAGGAAGTATAAACTAGTTTCATTTTTCTTTTCTTCTCTTCAAAATTCTTACCTAAGAAAGAATAAAGAAAGATAAGACACAGAAAAGGTCAACAGTGTTTCTTGGTTGATTTATTACAAACAGAATGAGAGAGAACTGGAAAATGAAAGAAATGCTATATAAAGAAATAGGTACTGACATCAGACAACTTGCATTTGGGGTGGAAATAAAGAGAATTTTCAAAGGTACAGGCCAAAACCCCAAGTCAATTAGGCTACCTTCACAATGAGGCTACCTATGGTAGCATATTTATTTTCCATATTTCAAGCCAGTTTTTGCCTCAGTATTTCTCCTTTGCTATGAGAAATTAACATCACAGTTGACCTTCAAAGTAGAATGGCCCCTGTGCCTTAGTTGTTTAAAAGAACTGTGGCACAGAGGTTGAGAAAGCTTTGGAGGCATATTTTATCTCTGATACTTAGAAACCCAGAACGCAAGGGAATGACTATCCCAAATATGTGGCACATAAACACAAGAACAGTACACTGAAATGGAGAGACATCGTAAACCAGTGTGGCAGGTTCCTGCTGATGACTCATTCTTTATGCCTTGGCTCGCCTGAGGGGTCGGGCAGTGGTAATACACAATTTTCATCTTTGGCGACTTCACACCTCAACTGCCCACACCTGTCTCATCATCCTGTTCAGTTGCAAGGAAGTGTTTCCTGGAGGCATGGGGAAGTTAATAAACCTAAGCGACCCTCCCAGAAAGGAGATCTAGTAAATGCCCGCGTGCTTCTGCCCGCTCACTGGTCTCTGTGGACTGATTTCTCAGAGGGTCCTCGGTGGGATCAAGTCCAGTTCCCCCCCTGCGTAACCCACTCCTCACAGCATGGGGGTCATTACAGAATGTGCTATTGGCTTTTCTTCTTTCCTCACCTCATTTTCTCCAGTTCCTTCCGTGGGCATCCTGGGAGCTTCTAAATAAATGCCTTGTACACAAATAACTTGTCTCGAAGTTTGTTTCAGGGCAAGCTCAAACTGAAAAACCTGGTGAATTGTCATCTGGGAATCTATCTTTAAGGCAAAAAATTGGCAAATTGGGTAGAGAGACCCTTACGAACAAAGACTGATTACTGGGATGTTAGTCATGTGACCCCCAAATCTCACCCACATCTATCAGAAAGGTTACATTAACATTGATATCTGAATCCCAATACTTAACTTACTGGCTCTTATCTCTTGTAAAATGCTTTTTGAAAGTCCACACATTGTACTTTATTTTTGCTTTTAAAGAGCTCAGGGCTGTCACCATCTGAGGCCTCTGCCTTTACCATTTCACGGGTTTCCACTGTCCTGAGCTGAAGGTGCTGCACTTATCTATCTCATCACCACTGCTCACAGTGCTGCTGCTATTTCTTCTTAGTAGCCTCTTGAAACTAGAAAGTTAATGCTCCCCTCCTGACTTTTGCTCAGTGTGGGGCTATGCAGAGGATTTTCATGGGTATTTCCTGGCTATCAAAGAATTATCAGTGGAGTTCTTCATTTTAAACACATGGCTCTTCCTCTCCTTTCCAAGACATAGAAACTAGTATATTAGAGCATCTGGACTCTAAACTGGCTATGCCACAGTCATTTCACAATATATATGTGTATAAAATCATCACATATATACTTTACACTTATACAATGTTAAATATCAATTACATCTCAATAAAACGGGGGGCAGGTGTTAACACTGACTGTCACCTTAAATCCAAAATCATAAGGCCATGTTGCCAGGCCTGCTGAATTGCAAATACATATTAGAAATTTTGTTTGATGGAGCTACTCATCTCTCTCTGAAGCCTAACTTGTTGAGTGGTCGATATGCCATACTTCCAACAGATGCACAACACACACACACACACACACACACACACACTTGCACACATACAGACATACAAACTCACATGTACACATATATATACTTGTTCCTATGCAAACATGATTCAAGGTTTTCTTTTGGAGGAATGTTATAGCCATCATATCTGATTATTTATTATTCCTATCATGAGGTTCCCCAAAGTCCAAAATTAATGGACATAAATATTGCCCTGAAACAAGGACTGTCACCCATTTTTAAACTCCAGTCATATCTCAAAATGTTGGCACAGAGTCCCTAGTAAAAAGGGAAGGAAAAAAAAGAGAAGGAGAGAGGGGAGAGGGAGGAAGAAGGAAAAGAATGAAAAAGTTAGGAAGAGTGAGAGAAACCAAAAGCCTTAAATATGGGAAATGATTAAATAAATTGTGGAATTATTAGCCATTTGGTGGACTCTTAAAATATATTTTAAATGATGTCTATAAAGAGTTTATAGAAGCCTATGAAATGCTCATTATCATTGTAAATTTTAAAAAGAGACAAAATATAGGATAATCACAACTACATTAAGTAAAAGCCTAGGGAAAAAACCAAAGATACTAGCAGTAATATTCCAATTACCTTTGGGTTATAGAAATATTATTCATTTTTCCAACTCTCTGGTTTTCCTGTAGTTGTCAATTTTCTAAATAAATTATATTTGTATGCGTGTGCATACAACATTTATACACACATACCTTTGTGTGTGCAAGTGTGTTTACATGACGAATATATATTAAATATGTTTTTTCCAGAAAGGACTGGAAACTGATGGCTCTTGGCATCTAAGTTTTGAGTCAGCACCTGAATACAGTACACTCCAGGGCCCTGTTCATCATGTCCTTCCTCACTAGTGCTGTTCTTAGATCCAGGCTTCCATTTCATTAAGACTCATTAAGAAAGATGTGCAATTATGGTAGGTATGTAATATAAATGGGTTCTTTTTGATTCCATAATTCTCCCCATTATCGCAGCCCTAGCAAAGTAAGAGAGGTAGGTCAAGAGTTGTAAACATTTTCCTATTCCCAAGCTAAAAATATTAAGTTGGGGTTAACCAATAAAGCTGGTCTCTTTTACTGAGCAGTACTAAGCAAAGGTTTCAAGATATATGTTCAGCCTACTTATTTCTTTGAATTGGATTGGAATCCAGAGATACAAGGTATCTGCACAGATTACAGAAGATTTTTTTTCCCCCTCTAAAGTCAGGAACAATCGATTATCACTCAAGTACTATCCCATAACCAGGCTCTAGAGACTTAGAGGTACCCAGTACTCTCTTGAGAAGATTACACCAGGCACAAGGGCAGATCCCAGTAGTACTTACCATGAGAACAAGAGGAAGCTCTGACTCCCACTCTGAACACAGTTCTCATGTCCAACTGCAGAAGAAGCCACAGGCACCATCCAGGTCAGGCACATCATCTGAACAAAAGAAAGGCCAATTCCTCAGTTTTCTTATGACTCGCATAGACCATAACATTTCAACTTGTCAAATCAATTCAATATATCACTTCTAGTAACATTCATTGTAGCAGAAAAAATGAAGGAAAGGGAAAGAGAAGGAGTAAGAAAAGAGGGAAGGAAGGATTTCTCTAGATGTAAATTTAATATTTTCCCAGAGCAATGAAGATACGTTTCTTTGTTGTTTGTAGTTGTGAGATGAATTCCCCCACATGACCCTTCAGGCGTCCTAGAAATAGCACTGGATTTAATATGGGATACTTTAATTTGTGATTAAGGGAGCATTCTTCCTAGGGGAACTGAAGAGCTATGAACAGAGGCATCTGTAAAGGTACTTCAGCCTTCCTTGAGGACTGACAACTGGATTGCTCTCATTTCCATCTCCTTTTGAGATCTATTTCTGTGTACCACTGAGGATGATGGTGTTTGTTTTTCTAAAGCATCTCTGCATGTTTGCTTCTTCCAGTTCCTTCTCTATATAAAGCTTAAATAATAGGACTTTACAAGTGATGTCACTCTTTTAAAAGAAGGCAGCTCTTCCACAACAAAAGAATAGTGTCCCCTAATTTACATTTCTGTGGAGCTCCTTATATATTTTGGCACATTTTATTGTGGTTACAGAAATGCATTATATAGCACCCAAAAAATATGATATCCCCGTGGATGAAAGGAAGGTAAATGTGAGGAAAAGGTTGCTTCCAGTACTTGCAAAATGATTGCTAGCTCAAGGCTGAAGCATAAATTTTAAAAGCTACTGTATTTAAGTGGGCAGGAATCCACAGATGACCCATTAAATGTATCGACACAAAGGAACACAGAAACTTACTGTTCAAATGAGAGGGATAAAAACTATGAAGAAAAAGAATGAAGAGGGAAAAAGAGCACCTGAGATCCTCAGAAATGTTCAGGATTACAGAAGCTAAAACTGCTAATTGTCAACCCAGTCTGTGTTCGGAAGCACACTCCTCAGTCAGTGATCGAATGGCTCTTCTGACTGTTGCCTCAATCCTCCTTTCCCTAATCTCACTAAATTGCTCTGATTACGGCCCTTATTACAGTGCTAAATAACTGACATGTCTCTCTCAGGGTTCACATGCTCCATGTGAGTGTCGATGTCGCCGCCCTCTTAGTCGCCCCTCGCCGAGCTTTTTAATTCTTTTTCAACCATCTCTTCCAGAAGTAAACCTGGTAGTTCCCTCAGCACTATTATGACTTCTTCCATTTTGACTATAATTTTCTAGTAATGAGATCCCCAAACAGAAGTATTATTTATTATTCCAATAGTGATTGTGTCTCTGCCCTGTGAAGAGGCACAGTTCCTTCCTGCTATGTAATGGAATGCTTCCGTAGCAGCTCTAAAATCATAATAATGGGTCCTGTGTACCACCACATTTCAGTTCATTTCTAATTTGTTTTTCTCTACTATCATAGGTCTTTCTGACAGTACTGTTTCCAGTTCTTCTTCCCCTCGGAACACCTTGTTTTTAATTAATTTTCCAAGACATAGGAACCTCCTCTTTCCCACACAGAATTCATCTTCTTATTCTTTGTCCATATGTTTTCTGTCATAAGAATTCCATGTTCATATTTTTGTACTCCTCAGTATTTTTATTGGTTTTATTTATAGGAATATTTGTGAAAGAGTTCTATTCATTTTTAATTCCCTTCTTTCATCATATCACTAAAGCAAACTCACCAATCCTGAGCTGTGTCTAGTGATTAAACACCATTCCACCATTTCTGTTTAATACTATATGTAACTATAAAGACTTTAGGTGGTCTCAAACCTCTCCTAATTTCCAGTTGAGGTTTCTTTCCTTATTCAGGAAAATTATTCAGATGAACAAATCTAGCTAAATCAAAATGTCATAAAATACAAAGCTCAAGAATCACTATGTCATTATGTCAAGAGTCACTATGTTTTAAAACTAAGGATCATTATCTGATGTTCCTTTGTTCTTCACATGCTCTCTTGCACTTACATATTCATTTTGGCTCCCACTATCATCCCTCATCTGGACCCTCATACTCAAATGCCTAAGTGTTGATATCAATAGGCTTTCATCTGTCCTTTAGACCTCCAACCTCTTACTCATTAAATCATAGTCCTGACAAAACAACCCTTCTAACGTGTTTTGACATGTAACCCACCTTATAACATTCACTGGCTTCCCTCTGTCCAGAGCAAAATTTCCAAAATATATTCCACAGAATACTTGTCCCACAAGATTCCCCTTAAAAACGAGAGTCCAAAGATATATTGGAAAACATAAAACACTTATCTCCTTATTGAAAATTCACAATGAAAGTCAGTATCACAAAGTCTGCAAAAACGTTATGTCCTTACTTTCCAAAAATTTTGTTCTCAGAATCTATCTTTACATAAGTTCACTAACTTGTATTTCTAATTTGGATTTCTGATACGCTCACTCATCAGGATTAATCTGTTCAAAAAAGAACTCTTGATTCTTCTATTTCCCTTAAACTCACTCTTATTAATACAATCCTGCTCTCTCTTGCTTGATAACAAGAATTCAGATTATTTTTTATTCCTTTCTTACCCCTCCCTAACACATCCAAGTTATCAGCAAACTATCAATCCCACCTCATGAATATGTCTTAAAAGCAACCAATCACTTTTTATAAAATATACTGAAAATATTCCAGCTCAAATAATCATCATCACACTCTTGCCACAACTGTAAGGGCCTTCTAAAGTTCTCTCTGCATCCACCCTGATCCTCAAAAGCTTATTCTTCACAAAGAAAATGGAATGATACTGGGAAAAAAAAAAAAGTTTGTTGCATGTCCTAAACTAGTAAATTCCAGTATCTACCACATAATTGAAGAAAGCTATCTTTCTTGTTAAATATTAACTTGTGTTAGAGCCCAAATGTCCTTTGATTGAAGGATAGATAAAGATGTGGTATATTACTTAACCATCAAGAAGAATGAAATGTTGTCATTTGAAATGATGTGGATGGAAATAAAGGGTATTATGCTAAGTGAAATAAGTCAGAGAAGTTCAAATACCATAAGATCTTATTCATATGTGGAATTTAAGGAACAAAACAGATGAACAAATGGGAAAAGTGGGATAAAAGGAGAAAGGGAAATAAACCATAAGAGACTCTTAACAACAGAGAACAGAGTTGATGGAGGGAGCTGGGTTCAGGGACAGGCTAGGTGGGGGAAGGGTATTAAGGAAGACACCTGTTGTGATGAGCTCTGGGTGTTGTATGTAAGCGATGGATCATATTACACTATACACTAACTAAGTAAAATTTAAATTAAAAATATTTATTTGTGCATGAGTAGGATAAAATTTAATAAGACAGAAAATAATAACTGGAAACAATAAACAACCATTCTCAGAGCTTATACATGGCTGGGAGACATTTAAGTTCCCATTAGCCAGAACAGTGGTTGTGTTAACTCCTGAGTTACGAAGTAGAAATGCAAAAGATCCACATTTTAGCAGTAGGACTAAACTATCCTTAAACCAAAGGCCATTGTAAATACAACCTAATTTTTTTTTTTTTTTTAGGTCTAAGTAGATTAAAGTCATATACATACACCATAACTGTCAAAACAAAATGTAACACTCTAAAAAAAAAAAATTCAGCACTCGGTAATGTAAAATTCATAAAGTACAGCATTTAATAAATTATTAGATATGAAAAAAAGGCAGGAAAATATGGAAAATTAGATCTATAACTAGCAGTGAGGAGAACCAGGCTCAGAAACAAGAGAGATGATAGAAGTAGACTATGGAATTTAAGGAAATAATGAATAAAATAATGAGAGAAGCAGAAGATAAATAAATAATCCTATATAATTTCTAAATATGAAAAATGTGGTATCTGAAATAAAAAACTAACTAAATAGGACTAATAGCTGATTAGACATTGCAGAAACAAGTATCCGTAAACTTGAAGACCTAAGAAAAATTTCCAAAATAAAGCAGTGAATTAATACTCAAATAGAAACAGAGCCTCTGTGATTTATGGGAAAAATTATCAATTAATATTTGAAGTTCTAGAAGGAGAAAAGAAAGAGAGGATGTCAGAAAAAAATTTGAAGAATAATGACTAAAATGTTCCAAATTCCACATAAACTATAAACTCTCAGATTTAAAGAGACTACACAAACCCCAAGCAAGATGAACACAACAAAAACCAAAAGACATATCATAATGAAATTGCTAAGAACCAGTAATAAAGAGAAACTCTTAAAGCAAAAAGAGGAAAAAGACATATTACATGAGAGAAACAAAGAAATAGTAATCACTCACTTTACGCCAAATACAAAAACAAAACATGAAAGCCAGAAGACTATGGAATGACATTTTTAAAGGAATGAAAGAAAAACCTGTCAACCTAGAAATCAATGTAAAATGAAAGCATCCTTTAAAAATGTACTAAATATAAAAAATAAAAAAAAATAAAAATGTACTAAATATTAAAAAAAAATTCAGACAAATAAAAGCTGAGAGAGGGCGCCTGGGTGGCTCAGTGGGTTAAGCCGCTGCCTTCGGCTCAGGTCATGATCTCAGGGTCCTGGGATCGAGTCCCGCATCGGGCTCTCTGCTCGGCAGGGAGCCTGCTTCCTTCTCTCTCTCTCTGCCTGCCTCTCAGTGTACTTGTAATTTCTCTCTGTCAAATAAATAAATAAAATCTTTAAAAAAAAAAAAAAAAGCTGAGAGAATTATTCACTTAGCAGATCTGCACTATAAAAAATGATAAAGGAAGCCCTTCAGGCAAAAGGAAATTGTAGCAGGTAGAAATTTGTATCTAGGGGTGCCTGGGTGGCTCAGTTGGTAGAGCATTCGACTCTCAATTTTGGCTCAACTCATGATCTCAGGGTTGTGAGATAAAGCTCTGCATTAAGCCCTGGACTCAGTAGGGAGTTTGCTTGAGGTTCTCTCTCTCTCTCTCTCTCTCTGCCCCTCCTCCTGCTTGCTCTTTCTCTCTCTCTCAAATAAATAAATCTTTAAAAAGAGAGAGAGAGAGGTAGAGAGAAATTTGCATCTATGCAAAGAAATGAAGAGCACCAAAAATGATCAATATAGGGCCAAATATGTATTTTTTATTGTTTTGAATTTTTCTAAAACTGGGAAAATTCTAATAATATCTGTAATTAATAGTATAATGCCAATGCAAAGTTCCTGGTCTTAAGAAAATGTGCTATTATCATGTAAGATGTTAAGCATTCAGGGAAGCTAAAAGAAGGTTATAGAAGGGGGTGCCTGGGTGGCTCAGTTGGTTAAGCAACTGCCTTCGGCTTAGGTCATGATCCTAGAGTCCCAGGATCCAGTGGTGCATTGGGCTCCCAGCTCAGCAGGGAGTCTGCTTCTTTCTAACTCGGACTTCTCCCTTCTCTCTGACTGCATTGGGCTCCCAGCTCAGTAGGGACTCTACTTCTCCCTTCTCTCTGACTCTCCCCACCTCTAGTGTACTCTCTCTCAATTAAATAAATAAAATCTTTTCAAAAGAAAGGTTATACAAGAAATCTATACCATTTTCCTAACACTTCTGTAAGTTTAAAATTAGTCTGAAATTAAAAGTTAAACAAAAAGATAAGTCTACTCTTTAAAGCAAAAATAATGACAATGTATTTTGGAGTTTATAACATGTAGAAGTAAGTTACTTCACAAAACAATAAAAGATAGAATCAGGGCATGGATCAGTGCTTTGCAAGAGTCTCACAGTAGCTATAAGTGGCATATGTTACTTGAAAGTAGACTGTTAACAAGTTAAAATTTATACTGTAAGCCATAGAGGAATTTCTAGAACAATATAAATGAATAAAACAAAAAGCAACAGCTATATCCCAACAGTGGAGATAAATGAAATACTAAAAAAAATTTTAAAAAAATTTTCAATTAATCCAAAAGAGAGTTCAGGACAAGAGGTCAAAAGAAGGAAAGTAGATATGGGACAAATAGAAAACAAGATCAAAGTGTTAGATTCAAACATAACCAATTATATTAAATATAAAAGATTTCAAAATTCTAAATAACATACAGGGCCATTAAACAAAAATGAAAAAATGGAAAAGGATTAAAATTATACAGAGTCTAATCTCTGGTTCAAATGTAATTAAATTATAAATCAATAATAGAAATGCTTACTTGTCTTCCTACATAGGCATATTGTGATTTGCCATTGGCTTCCTTTGGTTGTTAAAATGTCTAAAGCTAGGGTGCTAAATGGATCCTAAATGCTATGCCAGCTAGAGAATGTGAGAAATAGGAGGTAGCAGTCATGAATGAGGAAATGGGCTCTTCTTGCAGGCAGAGGCGTTTGATTCTTCAGGATATCTCTAATGGAGGTTTGAGAACTTGGTCTGACATTGTAAGCATCAACCTACATGAACAGCAACAGTAATTTTTCTGATACAAAGGACAGTTCTGTGAAGAGGTTCGTTATTTCACCTGATTGCTGGTATTTCGAGCCTTATAGTATTTTAAACTGATTTCTTGGAACTCCCAGATTGTGTAGGCTATAAAAAAATATCTCATAATAAATCCCTGATTTCTTAATCTTGCAGTGAAAAATCCTGACCAAGATATGAACTCTGTGTATTTTTCAGAAATCTCCCTCCCCTTCATCACTAGAAATTCCACTACTGCATTTCTGCATGCGAGGTGAATGCAATCCCTCAGAATGTCTACCTAAGTCTTCCCTTAGTTCTTGGGAATTTCTCCATGCATCATCCACCTGTCTCTACTAAGATCTCTTCTATCCACTCAGGCTTCCTGGGTAGATTCTAAGGGAATATCAGGCTGGAAACCTTTCAATTAACTCCTTTGGGGTTATTAGTAAAACATCTCCACAAACTTCATACCCATCAAATTGTGCAAGTGCAGGTTAAATAAATATAAAAACAATTTTTTCTTTTCTTTTTTTTTTCTTTTTTGACTGTCATAGCCTTCTTCTCTCATCTTTGTATTTTTCAAGTGTTTGTAGCAACTGTCTCCTCTTGTCCCCAGACAGCTGACAGAATCTCTGAGAGGGACAAAGAATCATGTCTGAATGCTGCACAGCTTAAATGGTAGCATCCAAGTTGTATGTCCAACTTCATCCCAAGCTCTCTGGTTGATAGAAGCCCATGCAGCTGAAAAGCCATAACAGAATGCCTCCTTATACCTGTGAGGGTAGGGATGAGATTGAGAGCACCTCAACAGTTGTGACACCAGACACTTGGTTAGCCTCCCTAAGCTCTATATGGCTATTTGTGGGAGTCACTGGACACCTTATTTGCAAGTTTTGCTTAGGCAGTCTAACACCTTAATTTGGGATATGGGAATTTCTGCCATGTACTTGTTTGCTTCTGTCTTAGGACCCAAGCAGAAATTTAGATAAAAGACTACTTAACTTTCTATTTTAAATAGTTCACCTATTATATTTCCTACCCTAGCCTAACACATCTGCTTAAACTCTCTAAAATGTCCCATGTATTGCTAGCTTCTCATCTCTGCTTACCTTTTTTCTACTCACTGAAATTAACTCTTAGTTAATTTTAGGGCTGCTTCTTTCTCCAAGGGCCAGCTCAAATGTCACCTCTACCATGATAACTACTCATTTCAGTTTGTGCTTCAGGGACTGTACCACTTTAGTAGGCTCTTAGACAATGACAAATACTCAAAACACAATTCCAGTGCTTCCTTCCTTCCTGTCGTGACCATGCTAGACATCACTAGTCACTCTTGATACTCTTTCTGGCTAAGCTATTGGTGGAATCCTTTTAACACAGCTCTGAAGACAACTATTACCAGTCAATCATTACTGAAGCATGATGTGAAACCTATTTCACATCCTTGAATTTTTAATACACCTTCTATAGCTATAGTCCACCAAAATGAATGAAAGTCAAACACTAATCTAGATGCTGCTGTGAAGGTATTTTGGAGATGTGATTAACATTTACAATTAGTTAACTTTAAGTAAAGATTGACCTCCAAAATGTGGATGGGCTTCATCTAATCAGTGGAAGTCCCTAAGACCAAAAACTGGTTTCCCAGAGAAGAAAGAATTCTGCCTTACATCTGTAACATAGAAATCCTGCCTGAGTTTCCTGCCTGCCAACTTGCCCAGTGGGTTTCAGACTTGCTATCTCCTATAATTGTGTGAGGTGATTCCTTAAAATAAATCTCTGCGTATGTGCATGTGTGTGTGTGTGTGTGTGTGTGTGTGCGTGTGTGTGTGTGTGTGTTATTGGCATTTCTCTGTAGAACTCTGATATACCTTCCATGTGTGGATCTTACCAGGACCTGTGTGTCAGGTTGGACTTTTGCTTCAGGTATGAGTGCATCATAGATTTCTCTAAGAGTAAATTTTTTCTCTGTTGGTTTTTAATAACTTTCTTGAGGATAACTTATATTTTCTGACCCTTTGGTGGTAACACTATATTAGATCATCCTCTTTGAGAAACAGTCTTGTAGTAAACTTTTGGCTGTTCTCTAAGAGTATAGCGGATGACATTGTCTAACTGTTCCCTAGCATTTGTGCTTCGTCTTGCCTTACAGACTCATTATCCTCAATGTCCCTCCCTGAAGTATTTCAAAGAACAATAGAGTTTTCCAAGGGTTGTGATGAAGGTACAGTGCAACAAATCATGCATCTAATCAACACTGGATATTAATGGATAGCTCATAAACTTTCACTGTGAGTGCTTTACATGAATTTTGCTTATATTGAAACTTTACCTGCCACTTTCTTTATCTCACATACATAAAACAAAATACTTTTCTACGTTTTCCCATGGGGCTGACATTTTACTGTTTGGAAAAGCATATCTTCTGCAAACTTATGGAGTTTACTTTATGTTGTTTCATCCATTTACTTAAGAAGTTCTCAGGGTGCCTAGGTGACTCAGTGGGTTAAGCCTCTGCCTTTGGCTCAGGTCCTGATCTCAGGGTCCTGGGATCAAGTCCCACATCGGACTGTCTGCTTGGCGGGGAACCTGCTTCCTCCTCTCTCTCTCTCTGCTTGCCTCTCTGCCTACTTGTGATCTCTGTCTGTCAAATAAATAAAATCTTGAAAAAAAAGAAGAAAAAAAGAAATTCTCTTGGGGACACATCCGGTGGTATGTACTTCACTCTCCAAAGCCGCTGCTTTTTTCCACATTATTGTCTCTTTAAAACTCAATTTTTCATCTACGACTAAAACAAACTTCTCTAAATTTCTGGTGTGCTTCAATTGCATTTTTATTGGTGTAGTCTATTTAATTTTATGACCATCTTTTGAGTATAGAAAAAATAATAATTACTCAGAAAACCACTGAGTATGGAAAGATAAATAGATATAACAAGATCAAAGTCTAGTGTTGAAGGATTTTTGGAACAAAATAAATCACCTCAATGTGTTTTCAACATGCTTATTTCATGTTTCAAAATAGTCAGACCTGATTTCTTGCCATGTTTCTTTTCCTTTAGAGATTATGCCTGCTTCAGCATATACTGAATTTACATTTATTATGAATCCAGCTAGCTTTCTTAGTATGAAAGTAAGATTCATTGATCTGTACTTGTTTGGTAGTTCCTGAAATTCTTATAGATAGAGATATCATTAGTGTTTCAACAAACTTCCACATAACAAATTGTTTGATTTAGGAAGCAAGTAAACTGATGATTTTTCAAAGTGTGTAAAGAAGATACTTTTTTTGTTTTCCCAATTTGGAAAAGTTATTTATTGGTTCAGACAAATGTTTGCTGCTAGTGTTAATATTATAAAAGTCAAAGAGAGCATATTTGAAATATTAAAGGAAAAATTTAAAGGAAGCATGAAGTAACACTAAGATATATAATACTACATATTATAATATGCATTTATGTGTATAATTACATATATGCAGCATACAGATTATTTATTTATGAAATAGAATTCACCAGTGTTGGCTGGTGGTCTGACCTGAATGTGTGGATTAAGGTAAGAAAATGATCTTTCTTGAACAGGGTTTTGTACATTAATTAAAAAAAAAAAAAAGTTAGGAACATAAGGGAAGGTAATGTAGAAAATACATTGTACTTTAACGCACATAACTGAAACGTAGTGGGATGATTCTTATAAGGAATGTCAAAAATTAATAGGTATAGTTTGCGTGGGAGAGAATAAAAGAAAAGAAGGGTGGCAGTTTGTGCCAGAAACATTTACTAAGCAATTGAGAGTCCTTTTAAAATATGCAAAAGAAGATAGTTTGAATAAGCCCATAAGCAAAGAAAAGTTAAGCCCTCCCCAAATATTCTTGTATTGAGTTTAAATTTCATATTGGTTTTGTGAACTCCTTATTAAGAGGTGTTTTGGGGGGTTTTGTTTGTTTGTTTGCTTGTTTGTTTGTTTTCTACTTTCCTTCTTCTTAGAGCTCTGGAAAGGACTGGTTGCAGTAGTAACAGACCATCTATTATTTTCAGTCTTTGAAAAGAGGCTTAGGCAAAAATGGATTCTAATGCAATTTTGCTATGCTGTGTAGTTTCCAGTATGTTTCTACCATTGACTATATTAGTTAGGGCTGAAGTAAGCCGCTTCAGGCATTTATCATTTATCTCTCAAATACTCAAAAAACATCCCTCCAGCAGACTGGTCTCTCTAAATCCTTTAACTTACTTCATTGATCAGACTGCTTGCCTGCCTTAGCTCCACACTCTTGTATGTCTACAGTATCTTTAGCTTTAAATGCACCTTTTAAAATCCTACTCACCTTGCAAGCACCCACTATCTACGTCTTTCCTTGTGAACTCACTACAACTCCATACTGACTCCCCTCTCTTTTCTCTTATAAGAAATCTTATAGAATTTAATGTCTATATTACTCATCAGTTGTTAATCTGGGTCTTAAGAAACAGCAGGCTAAGGAAACAGTTTGGGAATTAAGAAATGGAGTATAAAACATGGAGGTAAGATTGGATAAGTAAGCAAATACACCACACACGCACGCGTGCACACACACACACGTGGAAAAGCAGACAGTAAGATCAAAGTGTATGTATACCACCAAAAGATCAGCAGGACCTGAAGGAGGGTGTCAGTGTAGCAGTTGAAAGTCTAAGGAGAGACTGTCTAGGAAAATCTCAGCTTTTTCTATTTCTTTCTACAGCTAATATTTAGTGAATTTTAGGCCATAATTTTTTGCTGCCACAAAGCACCCAGCACCAGCAGTTTACTTAGGAGGTATTCAATAAATCTTTTTTCAATAAATGAATGAATATATCACATGACTTTTCTTGTATGTTTACAAAAGGATGCTTATCATTCAGGATAACTGTATGCAAGACCAGCTCATTTCTCTTTGGGATTCTAAGCTTATTTTGGGGTGGGGGAGAATTTTTCATAAAATCATGAATATTGGAGGTTGAATAAAATCATATTTCCCCATTCAACTTTTATTATACAGAGAAATCTTTTAGGGCTAGTGATGAAAGATCTGTTCACTTAACTTGAATGTGTGTTTCTCACACATGCCTATAGATCTGCACGGTTCCATATACTATGGTCGAATCTCTACTCCTTGGGATTCTGTTTTTCATCACATCATTTGAAAAAGTATTAAATATTTCAAGCAGGCAGAATGTTTAAAAAATGATACAACCACCAGCTACCCACTTAAAAAATAAATAAAGCCTTGAGAATACATTAAAATATTCCTGTATGTTTGCTACAGAAGACTAACACAACAACATGAGAAAAACTAAAAGTCAATCCACTGCTAAAAGCTATTGCCATAAAAAGCATCAAATATTACTAAGGCCTAATTTGTCTTGGGCACTGGGGATATAAAAGGAATTGGTATATGTCCCCGGGCACCTTTTGACTAAACAACTGGACACCAGAGTCTCACCAAGTTGACACGTAAAACTAACCACCACAGGGAGCAAAAATAGTTAAGGGTATCCTTTGTGAAGACAAGCAAAAAGAATAGGGGAGATCTGGAAAGATAGTGTGTTGTGTCAGTTTCAATATGATTTTGGAAAACCGTACATCTATAATTTTAGGAACTTGCTATTATCTGAGAAATCTATCCGATAGTCAAGATATCCTAAAACACTGCTGATAAGACTAGGACCAATGATTTCCAATCAGTTTTGCTTTTGCTACACAAAAGCAATTACTAACACAACAGAATAAATAAGAAATATTATTAAGAAAATTTGCTGTAAAGGTGACATTCATTTGAAGTTAGAATGAATATATTGATATTGCCAAGAACACTGTGCTGTTTTCTCTTAATAGCTGGTACTGAAAGGAATAATTTTGTGTCCCTGTAAATATCTATCAGGATCTCTTGACACCTGGGGCTCTATCTGTCTTCTCTCACAAACCAAGGTTTTTAAAATAGGCAAAATCCCTCTGCCAAGGGAAATGAGGTCACGGCTCTATTTTCCATTACTGGTTCTATTACATCCACTTAATTTGCATTGCCTCAGTTGATATCTGCAATTGTTTGATTCACTTAATTTTCTAAATCAGCTATCAAGAGTACCAGAGCTGCTTTTTTTCCATAGCATCAAGGAAATCTTAACTCCAAACTCTGATTTTCTGCCTAAATTTACAAGCTTCTAGAATGCCCCTGCTTATAATAACGAATTTTCTTCTCTTGAGTAACTGACAAGTCCTTTTAAGTTCACTTGACTCTCAGTCCTGGGCCCACATGGCTTTGTCTTTCCTATGTCTATCCACACAACCTCGCGATATAGCCAATTGTCATCCGCCTTAATATAGTTTCCTAGCTATTTCTCCATCAGTCTGTTTATTGGTTGTTTCCTACAGAGCTTGCCACTCCAGGAAGATACTCTGCCTAAAATAAATGAGTTGTTTCATCAGTACCATGCCACATCAAAAGCAGGTGTTACATTTTTCTTCAGGATCCCATGTGTCCAAAGGAACAACTTTTGTGATCTTTTTCTTATCATCTTCCTGTGCAACACAAATACTGGATAGTTCTACAATGTCTGAACAAGATTTCCCTGAACTATTATGGAAATTGTGTCATCCAACACAGCCCAATAGAAATAGGATTTGACTCCTGAAAATCTGGGTCAATCATGGCCCAATTACATTTCCTTGGGCAAGTCATCTAATTTCACTAAGCCTAAACTTTAAAATAGACACAATAATACTTTTGCAACTATTTGACAGAGTCAATTACCTACTCAACAAATATTTGATTCAATAAATATTTGGGGAGGAGCTGTCCTAGATGATATTTTAGGACTTAAGAATAGGAGATAACAATATAATGCCCTTATCTTAATGGACCTTACACAGTGACAGAAGATACGAAGTTAAAAAAAAAAAAAAAAAAAAAAACTCATGCTCTTTTTATCTCTCTCTCTCTCTTCCCCATCAAATAAAAGCTTTTAAAAATAGTGTTTAATTGGGGAAGAGACATAATGCAATCTGTATTTTTAAAAAATCATCCTGACAGTTGCATATAAAATAGAACGAAGGAAAACATAGTAGGACCATCTGGGAAGCCATAGCAGCAGTCCAAGTGAAAACTCATGCTGTTTTTGTTTTGTTTTGTTTTGTTTTGTTTTGTTTTGTTTTTTTCTAGCATGGTGGCAATAAGGGTAAGAGAGAAATCCATTTCAAGATACATTTTGGTGAGTGGAATAATGATGATTACGCAGTCTGTATATTGCATGCAGGTGCCACATCTAAGAGGACGACACTGGCATCCTAGACATAAAAATGTTTCCATCAATAAGAATTATGGATGGATTGAATAAAGAGGATAAACTAGAAAATGTAACCAAGGAAGAGTCACGTGTTTCTCCTTGAAATACTGTGAGGAAAGTACTGCCTTTAATTATTACATGAATGTCATATGGAAACAATTTCGGAGTTGGGAGAGACATGAGGTAGTATTTGTGATAAATTAAGCTAGAGATACCTATTAGATCTCCAAGGGAGAATGTCAAGTTGGTGATTGAATATTTGAGTCTGCAGCTCAAAACAGAAATCAGAGTTTAAGACACAAAGGTGAGAGTTATCAGTTTATAGGTTGTATTCAAGTGGCTTAGGCACTTACGAAGAGAGCACAGGAAAAGAAGAGGGCCCATGAGAGGAGCACTCACACAGCTAGAGGTGGGGATAAATGGAAAAGGACACAATTACAGAGACTGAATACAGTTGCCAGTTAGGTAGGAGGAGAGGAGAGAGAAAGTCATTTCAGGAGAAATCACTTCACAGGAGCCCAAAAAGGAAAGTTTTTCCAAAATGAGTGAGTAGTTGGCTGAGTTAAATACTTCTAAAAAGTCAAAAAGTATTGTGAGATGAAGACAGAAGAGTGGCCTTTTGGTTTCATAACATGGCAATCGATGACTCCCACATGGCAGCACTGGAACAGTACGGAAAGAAACCATATTGGAATAGGTTGAAGAGTAAACAGGAGTGGGGGTCAGGTGTACAGTTTCGCTTTGGAAAACAGCAGAAACTAGATAACAGCTGAACAGAGAATGTTAGGTCAGAGGCAGAGTTTTGAAATTAAAATGGAAAATACTAGAGCCAGCAAGTGCAAATGAAGGACCTGGCCCTTGATAGCAGTAAGGACATCTTTTCAACTGTGAAAGGAGAAGGTAGGAAAGAGGATGGGTGAGGAGGCAGATAAGTTTGTTGACTTGGCGAAGGGAGAGCGAGGCATTTGCCATCTGCTCTTAGTTGATTAATGAGGTATGAGGAAGGCTATCAGCTTAAGATGTGGAGAGTATATATGGCACAGGAAGGTTAAGGGAAAGCAAATGTTTTAAAACAGATCTTTCAAAGTATGGCAAAGCAATTTACTGCAGAAACCTCCAAGTATTGCCAGGCATTATTAAATGTTGTTCAGGTTTGTGGTAATTAAAGAAAAATGAGTTATTCTGGGCAGGTGATTCTTTTCTCCCCCACAAGTTTTGGGTTATTCTGTCGTGCACATGGAAAAGATGGATGACTGGAACAAATAAAGGTAGAGCTTTTACAAGTGCCTATGATAGGAAGAGAGTGGGGCAAAGTTGCGGAGAGTATCCATAAGGAGCTATTCATAAAAATAAAATACAGAAGCTAAATTGGATATGGAAGGAAGTGAGAGCAGTGATGGTTCTGTGTAACTTGCATGGGGCATCATTCCAAGAGATAATATTTTGGATTGGAAAAGGAATGCAGATTACACAGAGTCCAGACGGAAAGAGAAAAGAATAGAAGGAAACTGGATACAGAATCTATAACAGCAGAGCAGAAGCTCCTGGTCCTGAAGTAAGAGAGTGAGGGTGGTGAGGTGGCACAATTGCAGAGAGAGACGGGGCCGAGCTACCTGTGGACGGTAGTAAGGCAGCTGGGTAGCACTGAGGGCCCAGCTGAGGTTGGAGGTCTCAGGGTAAATATTGGCACGAAATATTCACAAGTGCGGGAGTTTTTCAGGAAGCGCTCATTCTCCAAAATACAAAATCCATAGGTCAATCTGATGAAATGCTGGTGCAAGGAAAGAACATATGCTAAGTAAACATAAATTATTATTATTATTATTATTATTATTATTAAAAAATTATTACTCTCATTACTCTTCCCAACCACTCAGGAAGACCCTGAGAGAGCACAGGCAGGGGTATCTTGCTTCACCTCTTCTAGCTCTTCTCTCTTTGATCCTGCTTCTCTCAGGCATTGAGTTCAGTAAATGTATTTCACAGTTAAAAGGGTTCTACTCCTTCCATAACTATCAGCCGAATTTACTTTTGATTAGCAAAATTGGATGTATTCTGGCAGAAAATAAAAATTTCAAAGTAGTCACACCTTTTTTCAACCTTTTAAACATAGGCTTAAATGCAATTGAATAATATTTTTTGAACAGTAATATGGCAGTTTCCTCACATAGAGTCAAAAAAATCATGTTCATCCACTACAATCTGGTTCACCAAATTCTATAATAGTAGAACTAAAGGGCACCCCAGGTAGCCTAAAAGCTATAGTTATGACATAACAAAAATAACATTCTAATTTATACAGCAGGCAGTAAGCTCATGAGATTTATCCCCCCAGCTGGTGAAACAACCCAAAAATATAGCTTTTCATACATTTTTAGATGATAAATACATAATAGGTTATTGACAAAACTAGAATGTTTGGTATATAATCCTGACTTTTCTGGAGTTTTAAGTATAAGAAAGAAAATTGATTTCTACCCCAACAAAAACTCTTATACCTTTCAAAGAAAAAGTGTTGAGATAAACCATGGGCCTAAGGGATTGATTCAGTTCACGCTTTTCTTTTCTTTTTTAATTTATTTATTTGAGAGAGAGAGGCAGAGAACACAAGTGGGGGTAGAGGCAGAGGGAGAAGCAGACTCCCCACCGAGCAGGGATTTGACACAGGGGTTGACCCCAGGACCCTGAGATCATGACCTAAGCCAAAGGCAGACACCCAACAGACTGAGTCACCCAGGCGGCCCTAGTTTCTGATGATGCTTTACATCAAAATACATGGAAAGAAAAACAGACAACACAAATATTAGTACTAATATACAAAATGCCACTCTTTATTTGACACTGCTTTTACAGAGTTAGTTGAACACAAAGCACAGCAGACTTATGAAGAAAAAAGATATATACTTAATTTACATTTAATAAAATAAAAATTGTTGACACCAATGTGGTTTAGTGAACTTGGCATGGATCAAGAACGATGGATTATGTAAAGATTTTGTTTACATAACATGAGAAAATCATATTATGTAGACTTTTAAAAAGATAAAGAAATGAAATAATAGCATATGTTGACAATATGATTGCCAAAGACTTCTGGCAACAAGGTATATTGAGTGGATGCAATATTATATCCTGCTTCAAATAAAAAGGATGCTGGATACAATGTAACAAAAGTTAATACATCACCAAGACTAAATAAAATAAAGGACAACATAAAATTGCCATAAAATAAGAGATAACTTAAACCCAGAGCCCTAAGAGTATGAATAGGCCCCACAGTGGTCTTTAGGCCTCCTAGAACTTCATACATGCACAGCCCATTAGAACTGAGTTCTAATGCCCATGCAGGGAAAGAATATAATTGTAGGCTCTGCAAAGCAAGAAACAAGAATAAATATCACTGCAAAATAAATAAATTAAAAAAATTTAAAAGATTTTATTCATTTGTCAGAGAGAGACACAGAGAGAGAGCACAAGCAGGGGGAAAGGCAGGCAGAGAGAGAAGCAGGCTCCCCGCTGAGCAAAGAACCTGATGTGGGATTCCATCCCAGGATTCTGGGATCATGACATGAGACGAAGGCAGACACTTAACCAACTGAGCCACCCATGCATCCCAATAAATAAATTTTAAAATGTAAAACAAGGCTCTGTAAATGCTCTTTCCTTTATCATTATCTTAATACTAAAATTAGAGGCTCCTGGGTGGTTAAGGGGGTTGTTTCTGCCTTCGACTCAGGTCATGATCCCAGGGTCCTGGGATCAAACCCTCATCAGCCTCTCTGCTCAGCAGGGAGCCTGTTTTCCTGCCTCTCTGCCTACTTGTGATCTCTCTCTCTCAAATAAATAAATAAATAAAAAGCTTTAATACTAAAATTAGACATATAATGACCATCATTCCTTCAGAAATCATTATTTATTAGACCCCAAAGCTACCAAATATACAATATTCATAACTACATAGAATGCATTTACATTTTCCACATGTTAGCAAAGAGGAAAACTAAAGTTGTAAAAACAAACAAACAAAAAAAGACACCATTTCATTGCACAAAATATATCAAATTCCGGAGCACTTGGCTGGCTCCATGGGTTAAGCCTCTGCCTTCAGCTCAGGTAGTGATCTCAGGGTCCTGGGATTGAGCCCTGCATCAGGCTCTCTGCTCAGCGGGGAGCCTGCTTCCCCCTCTCTCTCTGTCTGCCTCTCTGCCTACTTGTGATCTCTGCCCATCAAATAAATAAATAAAATATTTAAGAATATATGTCAAATTCCAAGAAATAAATATTTAAAAAGGTATACAAAGCCCCATCCTCAAAATATAATTTTACCAGTAGAAATGAGAGACCTAAATAAAGTAGCAATATACAGGTTCCTTAGTAAATAACTCAGTGTCATATTTTCCTAAATAGATTTGTAGATTTAACATAATAGCAATCAAAATATCAAGAGATTTTTATAGGAAATTAACAACCTGATTCTAAAATGTATATGGGAATCTAAAAGGCAAAGAATAGCCTAACATTCTTAAGAAGGACAGAGTGAATTTACCCTACTTATTATCAAGACATTTAAAATCTTCATCAATTCAGATCTTTGGTGTTGGAGTAAAAAAGATAAATAGGCCAATTAAAAAGAACAGAAGGCACAGACAGTACCCAGTCTGGAACCTTTCCAGTATAAATGTGAACACTTCATTTAAAGCAAAGATGCCTCCTGAGTGCAAAGTAGTAAAGCTGATCTTTTCAGTAAACAGTGTTAGGTTGCTGGATTTATGTATCAAAAAGAAATTTGACCTTTCTTTATACCATACACAAAAATGAATTCTGAATTAGTTGTAGATATAAATGTAACATAGATATGTGTGCATAAATGTGATGTAGATATAAGCAAGATGATGCTTTTATATGATGAAGTTGGAGAATATCTTTATGATGTTGTAATAGATTTAAAGAGAACACAAAATGTACTAAGTATAAATGGAAAGACTGATACATCAGCCTATATTAAAATTAGAATTAAGAATTCCCATTATCAAATAATAATACTAGTGCAAAGGCGAGCATGAGGGTAAAACAAGATATTTGCAACACAAATAATCAATAAAGCTTATGTCCAGAATATTATAAAGAACTTACACAAATTAATAAGAAAAATTGAAGATAACACAAATCTTAAAAATAGACAAGATACTTGAGGGGGGCCTGGATGGCTCATTCGGTTAAGCAGTGACTCCTGATTTCAGCTCAGGTCATGATCAGTGTGGTGGGGGGCAGTGGGGGTGACAGATGGACCCCTGTGCCAGCCTCCACACTCAGTGGGAAGTTTGCTTCAGGATTCTCTCTTCCCCTCTGACCCTCCTTTGACTCTTGCATGCTCTCTCTCTCTCTCTCTCTCTCTCAAATAAATAAATAAATAAACTTAAAAAAAATTAGACAAGATACCTGAATAGGAATACCATAAAGGACATTTGAACTGCACATAGATACACTAAAATTTGCTACAGCTCATGAGTGGTCAGGGAAACTCAAGTTAAAATATCACAGTAAATTTTTGTGTTTGTCCTGATAGTATATAAATCTTATACTTGGGGTTCTTTTTGACGAGGTTCTTCCTCTATTTGCTTATATATGTTGAGAGAGAGAGATTTTTTTTTTTCCTCTCTTGTCATATACTTTTATCAGTCTGTTTGTTTGTCTGTTTTTGTTTGTATACTTCCTAAATCTTACATTGGAACCATTTGGGCTGAACCTTCTCTTTTATCTTCCCTTTTTTTCCTGTCTTTCTCTCTCTCTCTCTCTTTTTCTTTTTCTTTTCTTTTTTCTCTCATTCGGGTGGGGAATCCTGATTGCTCAGAAGTGTTCCAGGGTGCACCTTGACTGCACCATGGTCGATACATCCAGCTACATCCGTTCAGTCATCCCTCACCAAAATCACTAAGAGGAGGAATGCCCAACAGAAGAAAAATACAGAGGATGGGCTTTATGCAACAGAGCTAACGGCTATCAACATAGACAATATGTCAGAAAGAGAATTCAGGCTAACAATTATCCAGGTAATAGCTAGGTTGGAGAAAGCCATGGATGACCAAACAGAATTGATTAGGGCCAAACTGAGAGCGACCAGGGAAGATGTTCACAATGTTAGGGCTGAGCTGAAAGCTACCAGGGAAGAAGTTCACAAAGTTATCAATGAGTTCCAATCTAATCTAAATTCTCTCAAAGCTAGGGTAACTGAGACTGAAGATAGAATTAGTCATCTGGAGGGCAAACAAATAGAGAGATAGGATCAGGAAGAAGCCTGGAACAAACAGCTTAGAAGCCACGAAAACAGAATCAGGAAAATAAATGATGCCATGAAACATTCCAACATCAGAATTATTGGAATCCCTGAAGGGGAGGAGAAAGAAAGAAGTCTAGAAGATATAGTGGAACAAGTTCTTCATGAAAATTTTCCCAATCTCGTGAATGGAACCAGCGTTCATGTACTAGAGGCCGAACGGTCTCCACTCAAGATTATAGATTCCAGAAAAACATCAAGGAACCTGATAGTCAAATTGAGGAATCATAATTGTAGATATAATCTCTTGAAAGCCACTAGGACAAAGAGGCTCCTTACTTACAGAGGAAAGCCCATCAGAATAATGTCAGACCTGTCCACAGAGACCTGGCAAGCCAGAAGGGGCTGGCAAGATATATTCAGGGCACTAAATGAGAAGAACACGCAGCCAAGAATACTTTATCCAGCAAGACTGACATTCAAAATGGATGGAGAGATAAAGAGTTTCCAAGACCGGCAAGGCTTAAAAGACTATGCAACCACCAAGCCGACACTGCAGGAAATATTAAGGGGGGTACTATAAAAGAGGAAAAATCTTAAGAATAGCATTGAACAGAAATATAGAGACAATCTACAGAAAGAAAGATTTCAAAGGTAACACGATGGTCAATAAAACCATATCTATCAATAATCACTTTCAAAGTGAATGACCTAAATGCGCCCATAAAACGACACAGGGCTGCCGATTGGATAAAACGACAGGACCCATCCATATGTTGTCTACATGAGACCCATTTTGAACATAAAGATACACCCAGACTGAAAGGGAAGGGATGGAGAAGCATCTTTCATGCCATTGGGCCTCAAAAGAAGGCCAGAGTAGCAATTCTCATATCAGATAAATTAGATTTTAAACTAAAGACTGTAGTCAGAGATACAGAAGGACACTACATAATTCTTAAAGGGACTATCCACCAAGATGATCTAACAATTGTAAATATCTATGCCCCCAATATGGGAGCAGCCAATTATATAAGAAAACTGTTAATCAAGATAAAGAGTCATATTGATATGAATACATTAATAGTAGGAGATCTTAACATGCCTCTCAGAAATAGACAGATCATCGAAGCAGAAAATCAATAAAGAAACAAGAGCATTGAATGACACACTGGACCAGATGGACCTTCTGTATAGATACAGAACATTCCACCCTAAAACAACAGAATACTCATTCTTCTCAAGTGCACATGGAAACTTCTCCAGAATAGACCATGTACTGGGTCACAAATCAGGACTCAACTGATACCAAAAGACAGATTATTCCCTGCATATTCTCAGATCACAATGCTTTGAAACTGGAGCTCAATCACAAGGAAAAGTTCAGAAGGAACTCAAACACCTGGAAGCTAAAGACCACCTTGCTTAAGAATGCTTGGATCAAACAGGAGATCAAAGAAGAGAACTGAAACAATTCATGGAAACCAATGTGAATGAAGACTCTTCAGTCCAAAACCTATGGGATACAGCAAAGGCAATCCTAAGGGGGAAATACATAGCCATCCAAGCCTCCCTCAAAAAAAATTGAAAAATCCAGAATACAACTTAAAGAACTGGAGAATCAACAACAAATCAAACCAACTCCACACATAAGAAGGGAAATCATCAAGATTAGAGCAGAGATCAATGAGGTAGAACCAGAGATACAGTAGAATGTATCAATGAAACTAGAAGCTGGTTTTTTAAAAGAATCAATAAGATCGATAAACCATTGGCCAAACTAATCCAAAAGAAAAGAGAGAACGCCCAAATTAATAAAATTATGAATAAAAAGGGATAGATCACAACTAACACCAAGGAAGTAGAAACAATCATCAGAAGTTATTATCAACAGTTATATGCCAATAGGCTAAGCAACCTAGATGAAATGGATGTATTCCTGGAAAACTATAAACTCCCAAAATTGAACCAGGAAGAAACTGACAACCTGAATAGACTGATATCTAGTAACGAGATTGAAGCAGTGATCAAAAATCTCCCAAAAAACAAGAACCCAGGACCTGATGGATTCCCTGGGGAATTCTACCAAACTTTCAAAGAAGAAATAACACCTATTCTCCTGAGGCTGTTTCAAAAAATTGAAGCAGAAGGAAAACTTCCAGACTCTTTCTATGACGCCAGCATTACCCTGATCCCCAAACCAGGCAAAGACCCTACCAAAAAGGAGAATTTCAGACCAATATCACTGATGAATATGGATGCTAAGATTCTCAACAAGATCCTAGCAAACAGGATCCAGCAGCACATTAAAAAGATTATCTACCATGACCAGGTGGGATTCATCCCTGGGCTACAAGGATGGTTCAACATTCACAAATCAATCATGTGATAGAACAAATCAATAAGAGAAGAGAGAAGAAACACATGGTCCTCTCAATTGATGCAGAAAAAAAGCATTTGACAAAATCCAGCATCCGTTCCTGATTAAAACACTTCAAAGTATAGGGATAGAGGGAACATTCCTGAACTTCATAAAATCTATGAAAGACCCACAGCAAATATCATCCCCAATGGGAAAAAGCTTGCAGCATTCCCGTTGAGATTAGGAACACGACAAGGATGCCCACTCTCACCACTTTTTTTCAACATAGTATAGATGTCCTAGCAACAGCAATCAGACAAGAAAGAGAAATAAAAGTTATCCAAATTGGCAATAAAGAAGTCAAACTCTCTCTCTTCGCAGATGACATGATTCTTTTTATGGAAAACCCAAAAGACTCAACCCCCAAACTACTAGAACTCATACAGCAATTCAGTAACGTGGCAGGATGCAAAGTCAACGTACAGAAATCAGTGGCTTTCTTATACACTAACAATGAAAATACAGAAAGGAAAATTAGAGAATCAATTCCATTTACTATAGCACCAAGAACCATAAGATACCTGGGAATAAACCTAACCAAAGAGGTAAAGGAACTGTACTTGAGGAACTACAGAACATTCATGAAAGAAATTGAAGAAGACACAAAAAGATGGAAGACCATTCCATGCTCTTGGATCAGAAGAGTAAACATTGTTAAAATGTCTATACTGCCTAGATCAATCTATACTTTTAATGCCATTTCGATCAAAATTCCACCAGTATTTTTCAAAGAGCTGGAGCAAATAATCCTAAAATTTGTATGGAATCAGAAGAGACCCCGAATCGCTAAGGAAATGTTGAAAAACAAAAATAAAACTGGGGGCATCACGTTACCTGATTTCAAGCTTTACTACAAAGCCGTGATCACCAAGACAGCATGGTACTGGCATAAAAACAGACACATAGACCAGTGGAACAGGGTAGAGATCCCAGATATGGACCCTCAACTCTATGGCCAATTAATCTTCGACAAAACAGGAAAAAATATACAGTGGAAAAAAGACAGTCTCTTCAATAAATGGTGCTGGGAAAACTGGACAGCTATATGCAGAAGAATGAAACTCGACCATTCTCTTACACCGTACACAAAGATAAACTCAAAATGGATAAAAGATCTCAATGTGAGAGAGGAATCCATCAGAATCCTAGAGGAGAACATAGGTAGTAACCTCTTCGATATCAGCCACAGCAACTTCTTTCAAGATATGTCTCCAAAAGCAAAGGAAACAAAAGTGAAGATGAACTTTTGGGACTTCATCAAGATCAAAAGCTTCTGCACAGCAAAGGAAACAGTCAAAAAAACAAAGAGGCAACCCACGGAATGGGAGAAGATATTGGCAAATGACAGTACAGACAAAAGGTTGATATCCAGGATCTATAAAGAACTCCTGAGGGGTGCCTGGGTGGCTCAGTGGGTTAAAGCCTCTGCCTTCAGCTCAGGTCATAATCCTAGGTCCTGGGATCAAGCCCCACATTGGGCTCTCTGCTCTGCGGGGAGCCTGCTACCTCCCCTCTCTCTCTCTGCCTCCCTCTCTGCCTACTTGTGATTTCTCTCTCTCTGTCAAATAAATAAAATATTAAAAAAAAAAGAACTCCTGAAACACAATCATATCAAAAAATAGACAGAAGATATGAACAGACATATTTGCCTGTTGTCAGACAAATGTTGTTCATTTGTATGAAGACATACAAATGGCTATCAGACACATGAAAAAATGTTCATCATCACTAGCCATCAGGGAGATTCAAATTAAAACCACATTGAGATACCACCTTACACCAGTTAGAATGGCCAAAATTAGCAAGACAGGAAACAATATGTGTTGGAGGGGATGTGGAGAAAGGGAAACCCTCTTACACTGTTGGGAATGCAAGTTGGTGCAACCACTTTGGAGAACAGTATGGAGATTCCTCAAGAAATTAAAAATAGAGCTTCCCTATGACCCTGCAATTCCACTACTGGGTGTTTACCCCAACGATACAGATGTAGTGAAAAGAAGGGCCATCTGTACCCCAATTTTTATAGCAGCACTGGCCACGGTCGCCAAACTGTGGAAACAACCAAGATGCCCTTCAACGGACGGATGGATAAGGAAGATGTGGTCCATATACACTATGGAGTATCATGCCTCCATCAGAAAGGACGAATACCCAACTTTTGTAGCAACATGGACAGGACTGGAAGAGATTATGCTGAGTGAAATAAGTCAAGCAGAGAAAATCAATTATCATATGGTTTCACTTATTTGTGGAGCATAACAAATAGCATGGAGGACAGGGGAGATGGAGAGGAGAAGGGAGTTGAGGGAAATTGGAAGGGGAGATGAACCATGAGAGTCTATGGACTCTGAAAAACAATCTGAGGGTTTTGAAGGGTCAGGAGGTGGGAGGTTGGGGGATCCAGGTGGTGGGTAATTAAGAGGGCACGGATTTCATGGAGCACTTGGAGTAATGCAAAAATAATGAATATTGTTATGCTGAAAAAAATAAAAATTTATTAAAAAATATCACAGTAAGATAACATTACACATACCAAATTGGCCAAAATTATGGACTGGCAATAGCAAATGTCATTAATGATTTGAAGTAATAGAAATACTCATCATTGATAGTGGAGGTTTCAATAAGTGAAAACACCTTGAAAATCATATTTTTAGAGCAGTTGTAGGTTTACAAGTGGGGAAAAAATGAGCAGAAGTATAGAAAGGTACTCTAGTAACTAAACTTTTTAGTTCATTTGGTTATCTTATACCAGCTAAGTCCAATGTACACTGAATAGTAGTTACAATAAATAACATCTTTATCTTCTTCTTCACTTTAGTGGAAGTGTTTCTAATCTCTTGTGAAATATTTGTGGATCTATGACAGGTATACTTTACTTTAGGGCCACCTTTTGTCAGACTAAGGACACATCAGATTAGTCCTATTCTGCTAGAAATTCACATTGAGATTTGGTATGTTATTTTCTTTCCTATTTTTTCCAGAGAGATCTATTTTTCTTCTAATAAAATTCCGGGGCGCCTGGGTGGCTCAGTGGGTTAAGCCGCTGCCTTCGGCTCAGGTCATGATCTCAGGGTCCTGGGATCGAGTCCCGTATCGGGCTCTCTGCTCGGCAGGGAGCCTGCTTCCCTCTCTCTCTCTCTCTCTCTGCCTGCCTCTCTGCTTACTTGTGATCTCTCTCTGTCAAATAAATAAATAAAATCTTAAAAAAAAATTTAACACAGTATATTGCTCTAATATATTTCCTAATTTGAATTATTTTTGCATTTAAAAGAAATATATAAGTCAAAATGTATTATTAGTCATAATATTATTTTACTATATTGTTGGATTTTTTTTTTTTAGAATTTTACATCTGTTTGTTAATGGAATTAGCCTATAGTTATCTATCTCATTTTTAAAAATCTTCATGTACCATGAAGGATTCTAGCTAGACTAAGAATCAAACTGCCATGAGAACAGATTAGCAGGAGAAAATCAAATTTAATTTCATGGATAAAGACAATCCACACAGATATGGAAACTCCAAAGACAGTCAGGCAAATGAAGCATATATGTAATTCTGAACTAAGGAGAAGGAGGTAGGAGTCTGGGACTTCAAAGGGAAGGAATGAAATTCACAGGAAGATGAAAAAGAGTATATGTTTGGCAAACAAATATTTGCTGGACCCCTCAGGAACAATGGGACATAGAGGACTTTGATCAAACAGGCCTTGCCAGTTTCCTCTCTCTCTACCACACCTAGTTTGTGGTTTAATGTAGTTATATCTACAATGATGTCTTTCTTCCTAGAACAGATCCTTTATCTAAATTCTTCCAGGCAGTTGAGGGGAGGTGAAGAGCTTTCCCTGAAACCCCTGGGTTTGAGGGCTGTTTAACTTAATATAATCTTCACACCAAAGTGGTCCATCTTGGGGTAGCCTCCCTTTGACCCCTACAGAAGCCTATTTTACCTCTCTGGACATCTTCAGGTTTTATTTTTATCCTTAATATTTTTACATTTCACCATGTTTTGTCAGGATCTGTTTTCTCTCATTTATTTTACTTCATGTTCAGCAAGTCCTTTCACCAAAAGTGGGTATATTCTATCAGTCCTTTGAAGCGATCTTTCATTATCCCTTCAATTAATTCTTCTCTTTATCTTTGTTCTCTATACCTTATTAAATACATGTTTGAACATCAATTTTTTTCTTTATATCTCAATTTTACTTTTCTTTTCTTTTTCTTTTTCTTTTCTTTCTTTTTTTTTTTTTTAACACCTTTAGTCCTTTGGTATTACATTCTGTGAAAAATATCTTTTTTTAAGATTTTATTTCTTTATTTGAAATAGCACAAGTAGGCAGAGCAGCAGGCAGAGGGAGAGGGAGAAGCAGGCTCTCTGCTGAGCAGGGAGCCCAATACAGGACTTGATCCCAGGACCCTGGATCAGGACCTGAGCAGAAGGCAGCGACTTAACTGACTGAAACACCCAGGTGCCCCTGAAAATCTCTCTTTGGAAAGATCTTCCAGATTATCTTCCAGTCCATCTTTAATCTCATTCATTCCATCTTTAAAGAGTTTTAAATTTCACCTAATTTTTAATTTCCAAGAATTTCATGGATGTAAAATCTGCTTTAATTTATCTGAAATTATTCATTATATTCTGTTGAAAATAATCTCCTCTTTTAAAAAAAAAGTATACCAGCTTTAGTTTTAACAGTCAAAATCTGAAAATTACCCAAATGCCCAAAAAAAGACGAATGGATAAACTAGTTATGGCATATCCAAAAATAATGTTACTTAACAAAAAAAGATGAGCTACTCATATAAAATTACTGATGAATCCCAAAGTAATTATGACACATACAGAAAACCAGAAAAAATATACAACAAATGTTTTATGATTCCAAACGTATAAATTCAAGAAAAAAATGCAAAGGTATCAATCCAGTATATGGGAAAGTAATCAGTAGTCACCTGGAGAGGTGGGAAAGACAAGGAAAATTATAGAAGCACATGAAGTAAAGATACTGTGAGATATAGGGGTATGATCAGGACTATGATGATGCCTTCAGAGATTCTTTCCTACGTCAAAACTTACCAAATTATGCACCTTAAATATATGCAGGTTAGTACATGTAAGTCATACATTTAAAAAGCTTTAAAATGGTTCAAGATTTTAAAAAGTATAGATACCCCACAATTTTAGGAAAATACGTTTGGCAACCCTATATTACTGTACCATTTCTACCTCCATACCCTGTGAGAATGTTCACTCTGAATAGCCTGTTACAGAAGATTCTCTTCCTTAAAGCAGGTTCCTCCTGCTCCAATGCAGGCTCATTTTTGCCTTTCAAGAATTCCAAAGAATATCTCATATAGTGAAGGAAGCTATTTTTATTTTTCAACATATTTAAGTATTAGTATTTGGTTTTAGATCTTTCTTTTCAGCTCACAGAACTTAAAGAGTAGAGGTAGATAAATGTACTCAGCCCATCATTTGTTCTAAGTCTTATTAAATGGTTATTTCACTGATATGGACTCAATACCTTTTTATTCCTTAGTAACACCCCCAAAATATCCATACTATCTACTATAAACAGTATTTTTAGTAACAGATATTTTTCTTATTCCTTGATTTCGTATTTGGTCATTTAACCACTATGAATTATTATTAAGTGTGTTTAAAGACCACGTAGAAGCTGTCATCACAAGACCACTGTAAACTCTAAAACAAAATGGCTAAAAACAATACAAAATAAAATAAAAAACTTTCAAACAATGAAAAAAATATGACCCTCTATTCAAGGAAGGTCATGTTAAAAGAACTACATAATGGCCTTCAGATAAGTTTCAGAACACTCTTGCTGGCATCTTGAGAACTGAAAGTCCTCAATATGTATTTTTTTTCTCAATATGTATTTTTATAGAGCATATATATATATACACGATATACATCGTTAATATGCATCTTTTCAGAAAGTATATACACATGGTTATGTATAAGAAAAGAATTATTTCTCCATTTCAAAGAGTAATTTCAATAAGCAAATTATATTTCTAGGAAATCTTCATTTTATCCAAATGTTATGCCAAATATTAAGCCTATTACTTTCATTCTTTTACCAGAGGAAACTGGTACCCTGCTGAGTTTGTAAGACTACTCTAACATTTCAAAACTCCAAGTTGAGTTTCTGGCTCTCTATTCTATTCAGGACATTAAGCAATGTGTAATAAATATACATAATATGTTGTTCTATATTAGAAATGTTTCCCTAAAACAATAGTTTATGGTATAAAATTCTGCCTTCAGTACAGACAACACTGAACTATTAACATTTCAAAATTAAGAATTATTTTAAGTTTAGATTAAAAATGGAGATAACTTGGAGGTATCAAACCAAAGAGATATTTTTAAATATTTTATTTATTTATTTATTTTTCTGTCAGGAAAGAGAGAGCACAAGCAGAGGGAGAAGCAGGCAGAGGAAGCAGGCTCCCCACTGAGCAGGGAGCCTGATGTGGGACTCCATCCCAGGACCCTGGGATCATGACCTGAGCCTAAGTCAGATGCTTAACTGACTGAGCCACGCAGGCACCCCTCACACCAAAGAGAATTTAATTAAATGTGGATTGCACTCAGAAAATCAAGGATTTTCCTTTTATTTATAAGATAGTAAGTGTATGTTTAAGCAGTGCATCGTAGTGCTTCTTAATAACTCTATAACTTCTAGTAATTTAATATATGCTTATATGTCATGTCATGAGGATTAAATCAGATAAAATGTGTTCGACACTTAGAACAAGTCCTGCCACATGGTAAGCTCTCAATAAATGTTACATATAATTATTTGTTTTTATTATTATTATTGTTACCCATTATGCTATCAAAGAATCCCAGATTATAGAAAAGTGACTTCTCCCAAGAAAAATATTGTGAGTTCCCAGTTATCATTTTTCCGGTAAGACTTAAAAAAATAAAAACATCTAGTATTATTGCTGAAGTAAATTTCATAGTAATGGCATTGAAACACACACATACAGAGACAATATTAATTTCTTTAGTCTCATGAATTATACTGAAGTAATTTTCAAGGAATCACTTGAAAATCTGTGAAGATTTACCATCAGTAGCTTTACAATAAAAACACTGTTTCAGTCAGACACATGGTATCCAATTCTGCCACTGTTAACCAATTATATTACATAAAACCGAGGCCAATAGGTGACATGAAACTGAGATCAATAGGTGATGAGGTCAAGCTGAAGAAAACCAGGACATCTTCTTGAATAGAAAAGTAAAACACAATGCATAATTCTAGACCAGAATTAAAACACTGGAAATACCAGGGTGGTGGGGTGAGGGTGAGCAGGGAAGAGCTGTAAGGAAATGTTGAATGTCCAGGGTCACTAAGGTCAAAATAAAATTCAGATTATCATAGTTCATAGAAGGTACATCATATTCCCAGATTCACATAAAGACTTAGGGATGGGGGGATCATTCTTTACAAATGTATCACATGACACATAGGCTATGCTACCTCCTTGCATGTGCAGTTTGAAAATCCACAACTAATAGATATTAGAAAATGGTGGAAAACAAATAGTAAGTAATCTGAGTATCAAAATCAGTAATATTGCATCTATTGGGAAAACAAATGGAAGGGAGGTTCCAATGCCTAGAGAAGGAAAAGCCGATGTTTGTATGTTTCCCACATAATAGGCACTCAAAGTAAGTAAATGAATGAATGAAAATAAGAAAGAATGAATTAATGATGAATGATCAAAATAACCATTGGTAGAAGTTCTGGAATCATTTCATAAGTATCTGAATATTTTCTGTTACTACAGGACTTGAAAGCATTTATATCATGTATGAAAAGCATCTACCCTAGAATTTCACCCTTAGTTTACACCAAAGTTCTTAGTCTAGAAATATTTGAGAAATACCAATGCCCAGGTCCCACCAAGACCTATTATATCAAAATCTCTCAATGCGGGGCTCAAGTCCCAATATTTTTTCAAAAGACCATAAGTGACACTAATATATACCTAGGGTTAAAAGCACTGCTTTGGACTTCCTTTTTCTGGCTTTTCTTCCCTCTCCTATCATGTCCTCGCATGATTTCCTCAAAATCTGCCCCATTGGCCCAATTCCTGACTTAACGGTTCGATTCTCTTGAGTATATCTATCATTCAATGCATTGGGCAAATGTAACTTTTAGCAACCCCAAGAGCAAAATCAACTTGCCTACTTTGACTTTCCCAAAGAGCAGAGAGAATCAGAGAAAAAAGAAGAAAAAAAAATAAGGAAACAAATGGCTCAGTTGGACATGGATTGGAAATCCCACTGCACCTGACGTCACCCCTCTCCATATCATTGTTATCTTTTGTTCCCTCCATTTCTCCACTTTCCAGCCAGAGAGCAGATGCCTCCCCTACACATGTCCTCTAAAATCACTTAACTCTCTCGTTAAGAGTTATTTTTCTCCCTAGTTTCAGCTAAGAAATGATTCTGTATTTTTTTATTGTAACTTTATTAGGAAAATGTAAACTTACTATGAAAATTAACAATGGGAAAATTAAAAAGAAAGCCAAAATACTAAAAAGCAAAAAATACCAAAATGCAAAATACTTACAACACAAAGAGTTTAATTAAAGAATACACAAGACCCAGTTTCTTTGCCTGAGCTACAACGAGAATGATAATCACCATTTAGTAAGCTTCTTCTTGCACCTGGAGTTCTATCAGGGACCCTGATCCCTATGACATTATTGTCCAGTTATTACCCTTGTTTCAGAGTTGAGAAAAAACAGGCCATGGTCACATATTTTAGAAGTGGCTGGAACCATGATACAAACTCAGGTCTCTGATGCCAAAACACTTTCTTTATCCCCTGTAGCACTTATAATAAACTGAGCAAGCTGGCTTTGAACATGAGATGAATTTGTTTTGGACTTATTACCAGGTTTACCACAAACCCGTCTCCCCAAGATATACTATCTAGTCATCTCTTGTAGAATCTCCACCCTTGATTGCCCTTTCTATATCCACCTGTGTTTCTCTTCTGGTGTTCTTCAGCTCTGTAGTCATTCCTGTCTCTGGAATCAGTTCTGGTCCCAAACTTCTGACTCTGAATCCATAGTTATCTCCCTTTTCCTCCCACAAGCCAACTGGAATTTATAATTATTATAGTTTTATAAGCTCAAAATAGCTTAACTGTATCTCGCTTATCATACGATTATAGAGGCAGAGCTACTCTTACACACTATATTTGGTACATGTGAGGTCTCTCTCCTATCATGACTCTTTTAAAATAAAGTCATGGTATTCTTGGTACTATAATACAGAGCATTGGTATTATTAGTTTTTTGTTTTGTTTTGTTTTCCAAAGTCTTTATATTTTTTGCCCAACAATCCTGCAAGATCTTATTTGGGCAAAGATTTGGGACCATATGCTTCAGTTCTTTAATATTAAATGTATATAATAAAAGATAGAGTAAAATTTGCTAAGTGAACATAATCTACATTTCAGTAAAATATCAGTTCCTAAGAGATATTGCAGCAAAGGGTAATCTAACTCAAAATAAATAGACCTGAATCTACTTGAAAAAGCATAGCTTTTGAAGTTTTTAAATTGAAGATAAAACTAAGCTATAAAATATGATGCAATTAGAATGCAACAACTCATCTGCCATTCAGAACCCAGTTGCCAAGTATAACAGAGCTAAAACGCATGCTGTGACCACTCTTGAAAGAGAATAAAGGAAAATAAGTGTGAGGCCATCCCTCTTTATAAGGTTGAGAATTCAATCTCAAAAATAAAACAAAGCTTAACAAAAGAAGATGAAATATAAGAGCTAGAACAGACAAGGAAATACAGAAAGAAAATGCATCAGGACTCCTTAATGTCACAGAAGAGGCACAAAATACGGGCACTTTGAACAAAGCAAGAAAGGAAATTTACAGAAATGTTTGAAACTCAGGACATTGTAATGCCTGAACTCATCATTTTGTTTTCAAAGAAAATGTCAGAACTAAAAAGAAGGCTGGGTGTAGCTATGGAAATTTAAGAAAGTCCTTCTCATTCCTTTAGCTTACTATGGCCAATCAAAAAGACTCTGAAGAGAGATCAAGAAATGTGGAGTTTGGCAGGGTAATGTACAGAATGGTATATCATGATGTCAAGAAAATTGTGCACTTAGATGCCCAGGGAATGAATGCCTTATATTTCCCCACTTCCTTAATGCCCTCAGGGGCTTTCAATTCCTTGAGAGTATAAGGCAGTGCAGTATCTCATCCTTTTCTCCAGGAACTTTTATAAAGTTCAAGACAATGGAACCCAAGTCAGCTGGAGGAGCTCAGAAACTCTTTCCTCTGATTAGGAGGTCTTAAATATAACTCTAACTTCCCTTTGGCTTAGGAAGGGGCTGTTAATACCAGGTTCCTTAAAGGCAAAAATTTACTTACTATATAAATGCAGACATATGAATATATGCGGACACACACACACACACACACACACACACGGGCTACCTTATAAAGAGCAAAAGCTGTCTTGTAGAACATAGGAGGAAGCCTTGAGAAACATCATAACAAAAACAGTAAGCAAAAGCAAAAAACAAAAATATAATTAATAAAACTTAAAACTATATCTCAAATTCATCCTCCTGTTCATTTTTAAAATGTGAGGTTACCAGAGAGACATCCCCAGTAGACCTGAGATTCTATATATATAAGGTAGCCACAAGGACATTATGTTCTTATTTGTTGCTGTTTCTTGTTATGTGTGAAACATTTCATCTGAAAAAAAGCTGGTAAGAGCCTCCAAACAGAATCCAGGTAGGAAAATAATAGCAAAAGAAAAAAAGAGGAAAAAAATATATATATATATATTTATTTATTTCTAGGTATAGCAATTGTTATGAAAAGTAGGAAAATAATAGTATTTTGGCCTCTATCAGGAATTTGTATTATTATGAACAAGATTATCATTTCAATAATGATCATATATGACTATTGATTGCCAGCATAGAAGTCCACATTAAGGGAAAAAGTATTGTCCATGTTCCTTTATAAATGTACACGTTTGCAGGTTTGAATATCTATAAGTGATCTTCAATAAAAATATCCATATGTAGTACCTACTACTTATCTATGTAGAAGGAGACCACCATAGGAATCAGCTTATTTTCCAGGGGTAATAAATCAGTTTGATCCATGTCAGATGCCCTGGAAGTCCTATAAAGCTGGACCTGGCCAAGATTTGAGGCAAAAACTATGCACTTATTAGACTCACAATATTTATTTTATTTGCATTTGCCAAATAACTTACTTGCTACAGAAATAAAGGCAGATATATTATACCATAAACTACAGATGTGTAGTTGTAAAACTCCTTGGTATGAATTAAAAAGCAGTTACCATTTATCAAAATAATAAGAGCAAAAGTAGGAAATAATTCCCAATTTTCTGCACAAAACTATAGAAGACACATGCTGTCTTTAACATAAATAATCAAGGGTATCCACATATTTCTTACCACTTTGATGTTCAAATGGTAAGAATACAAAAAGATTAATAGGCTACCACTAAGAGGTTATTACTGTGGTGGTGATATGAGCAAAGGTAAAAAGGTAATTAAACATTTTAATAATAAATCAATGATTCAAATGTCTTTTTGTTCATAATACAAAAATAATATTCAGAATTATAGGGAAGGTTTGAAATCAAATTTAGTTCATGTCCTTATCATACTAAATGGCAAATATATAAAATAATTAAAAAAGGACATTATGCAATATACCAAATTTTATTTAAATTTAAATCCATAAATAAATTAGACCTCAAAATATTTAATAACTAGTTCTGTCACATTATTACTGACTAAATTACATATCATACACTATAGATACATTGGTGGAGGAATAAATTTATGATGAATTCACAGTATCAATACACAACTTTTAAGATCTTTTCCTAGAAATTATGAAGTCAAAACTTTTGTTTGCATTATCTTAACAGCTTTCTAAAGTTAATTAAAATAATTTACATTCAAATGAAATAATAGTAAATGAATAATGTATGGAGATATAAGAAAAATGCAGTAATTTTCTATTAATCATTGTACCATTTATCTTCAGAAAAATCAAGTTGTATTTTCAAAATACTCTGAAATTTTTGTTTCTAATTTAGGTCTCTTATTTCTATAATAACCTAAATGATTTAAAATAAGCACACTTAAGTCATCTGGATTCTGCTACCAGGTTACCACATGTGCCCTCATTAAGGTCTATATTAGCAATTCAAATAGCAGCAAAAAGCACCACTTGGTTTGAAGGCCATGAGGAAAGGGTGAACTTTAAGGAAAAAGATTAAAAAAAGGCAAAAGGAAACATTTGCTCCAAGTGATATCACAGCGCAAAATGGTAGAATCTATTTACACCAAATTTAACAAAATCTACCCATGACAGTCACTTCTACAGCCACAACAATGGTTTCAACAATAATATAAATTCAAGCTTCAGTCACATTAAAATGATATTGTTAGCTTTTACTGATACTGGTATTAACATTGTTTGCATTTGATTTTCAAATTTATTTTGTTTTATATTTATATTCAAGTTTTTGTATTAGAGCTTATTGGGTTTGTATGTCTGTAACAACTTAAGTAATATTAACATTTAAGAAAAATATCGTTCAGCACTGGTGATTCATGAGAAATCCTTTTTATAAATGGACTTGTTACATGTCCATCTCATATGTTTCAACCCAAATCAGAGAGTAATTTTAATCTCAATGGTGTCTTAATACAGTGCAGTGTGTGCGCGCACGTGTGTGTGTGTGTGTGTGTGTGTGTGTAGAGGCACAATTTTCACAGTACCAAAATAAACCATAGGGGAATTAAAATATTGGTCAACCTGTTACTGGCATCATGAAGATGAAAAGCATCTGGCATCTAAATGTAGAGATAGCATTTTATGTTTTGGAGCTATTCTATTTATTTCTGGAAGCTTCCTTTTAAAAGGATGGCCAGATACACTAGGAATGAATCTTATCTTGGTTACTTGGTAGAACAGAAGATATTGAAAGATGTATCATCGATGTGGTTTTTTTTGTTGTTGGTATTTTTGTTTTGTTCATTAAGGTTTTATTTTCCAAAGGAGCTTAAAGTTCACAGCAAAACTGATGGGAAGGTACAAAGATTTCCCATCGACCTCCACCCCCGATACATACGTAGTCTCCCTTATTATCAACATACACCCCCCAGGGTGGTACATTTGTTACAACTGATGAACGATATTGACACATCACAATCATGTAAAGCCCAAAATTTATGTTGTACATTTGATGGGTCTGGACAAACGTATAATGACATTTATTTATTATTTTAGTATCATACAAAGTATTTTCACTGCTCTGAAAATCTTCTGTATTCCATCTATTCATCACTCTCACCAACCCCAACCCCTGCCCACCATTGTTCTTTTAATTGTCTCCGTAGTTTTGCCTTTTGCAGAACATCACATATTTGGAATCATACAGTATGCAGTTTTATTCACATGGACTCCTTCCACTTATTAATGTGCATTCAAGGTGACTCCATGTCTTTTCATGGCTTGATAGCCCATTTCTTTCTAGAGCTAAATAACAGTACATTGTATGGATGTATCACAATTTATTTATCCATTCACCTACTGAAGAACATGTTGGTTTCATCTAAATTTTGGCATTTATGAATAAAGCTGCTATAAACAACCATGTTCAGAATTTTGTGTGAACATAAGTGTTCGCTCCTTTAAGGAAATACCAAAGAACACAACTGCTCAAGTATATGGTTAATAGAATATTTAGTTTTGTAAGAAACCTCCAAACTGTTTTCCAAAGTGTCTGGACCATTTTGCATTTCGTCCAGCAATGAATGAGGGTTCCTGTCGTTTTACCTCATTTGGTGTTGTCAGTGTTCAAGATTTTGGCCATTAAATAATTGTATCTCTTTGTTGCTTAAATTTGCATTTCCTTGACATATGATGTGGAACATTTTTTCATATGCTTATTTACCACCTGTATATCTTCTTCAGTGAGCAGATTGTTAAGGCCTTTTGGCCCATTAATTAATCAGGTTGTTTGTTTTCATATTGTAAATTTTTAAGAGTTCTTTGTATATTTTGGATAACAGTCCTTTAGAAGATGTATCTTGCAAATATTTCCTCCAGTCTGTGGTTTATCTTCTCACTCTCTTGACACAGTCTTTCACAGAGCAGGAGTTTTTAATTTTTATGAAGTCCAGCTTATCAATTATTTCTTTCATGGACTGTGCCTTTGGTTTTACATCTAAAAAGCTATCATCATACCCAAGATAATCTAGTATTTATCCTAAGCTATCTTCTAGGGGCTTTATAGCTTTGCATTTTATGTTAAGCTTTGTGATCTATTTTGGTTCGTTTTTGTGAAGGATGTAAGATTTGTGTCTAGATTCTTTTTTTTTTTCTTTTGCATGTGGATGTCCAGTTGTTTCAGCACCATTTGCTGAAAAGACAAAACTTGCTCCATTGTGTTGCTCCTTTGGCAAAGCTCAAATGACTATATCTATATGGATCTCTTTTCTGACTCTCCATTCTGTCCCATTTATCCATATGTCTATTCTTTTGTCAATACCACACTCCTGATTACTGTAACTTTATAGTCAATCTTGAAGTTGCATAGTGTCAGTCTTCCAACTTTGTTCTCCAATAATTCTCGGACTATTCTGAGTTTTGTGGCTTTCTATGTAAATTGTAGAATCAGTGTGTAGAGATCCACAAGATAATTTTCTGGGATTTTTATTGAAAACTGCACTGAATCTATAAATTAAGTTGGGAAGAACTGATGTTTTGCAAATATTGAGTCTTCCTATAAATGAATATGGAATATCTATCCATGTATTTAGTGCTTTGATTTCATTCATTAGGGTTTTGAAATTTTTCTCATAAAGATCTTCTACATATTTTGCATTGATGTGTTTTTAAACACTTGCCTAAATAAAGGACTCTTATGCCCATAAAAAGTTTAGAAAATTGGAACAAAAGATACTGTGGCCAAGCAATAGTTATGATGATGTTGTTCTACAAAAAAATCAGATGCTAACCTTACCTCTCAGTTTCTACTGATTAACTTGAATCAGTTATTGTCTTCTGGTACAGTTACTCGGGTCCTAAATAGCTCAATGCCAACATTCATTTTCATATGTAAATTTTTCCTTCATATCACTTACCCACTGTCACTGCACCTTCAAAATTTCCTAGATGCCCACACAACTCCCTCTGTGATCTCTCCTTTCTCCCAATCTATCCAAACTCTTCAGACTGAACTTCACTATAGGACTATCTTCTGGATTTGTGTTTCTTATTTACAAAAGATCTATTAAAATGCAAGTGCATTTTAAAATATTGAAACATATGGTTGGACATGATATCTCCTTATAGGCACTAGAAAAAAAAACAAAACTGAAGATGAAAGAAGGAAAAAGCACAGCATAAGAGAGCATATACCATGAAATGGAAGTTCCACTTAACCTGCAAATAGCACTGGACTGAGCTCTTTCTCCTTACACAGACTTTAACGTGAATAACCTCAAACTATCATTCAACCTCTATTTCAATAGTTGCAAAATTGGGAATTAGACTGGATAGAGAGATCAATCAATGAGGCAAACAATGTTTTTATTGTGGTTTTATTTTTTATGAGCTTCTTGTTAGTATTTTATTCCTTTTTTATTTTATTTTTAATTGAAAAAGTAATACCTGCACATAGTAAAAAATTAAAATCACAGGAGTAAACTTCCTTCACAGGCCACAGATTCTCCTCTACAGAAATCTCTATGTGTTCTTCATACATTTTTGATGTATAACTTTGAACAAGTTGGAAAATACAATAGTGTTGTTAAATGTATTTTTTCTACTTGTGTGTAGTAGCTACTTTTTTCTATGTTAGTGCACAAAGACTTAACTTTCTTTTTTGAAGGCTGAGTATTATTTCTTTGTATTAATGAAATATCACATTGATCTTGCAATGTCTTTTTATCTTCAGCAAAATTAAGGAAAAAGTAACCAGGCTTTGACAGTGAACCTTATATAAATGTGATGTAGCAATCACTAACAAATTATATCAAATATTTATTTAACATTTGTCCAATATTTTATGTATCAAATTGCAACCCAAAAATCACTTGAAATTTGTTTCTTACCACTTATCTCAAAGATCATAAAATTTACAATATTTAAGCATGTCTTTAAAGGAGCAAAAATATTTAACTAACTTGGAAAAGTTAAAATGTTAGCTAAATGATAATAAATCTGCAAAGCTAATTATGGAAAAATATTCTCAAGAGTTACAGGAGTACTTGGGGTGCCTGGGTGGCTTAGTCAGTTAAGAGTCTGCCTTTAGCTCAGGTCATGATCCCAGAGTCCTGGTACTGAGTCCTGCATCAGGCTCCCCATTCAGTGGGAAGCCTGTTTCTCCCTCTCCCTCCCTCCCTGCCCATGCTCATGCTTTCTCTCTAATAAATCAATAAAATATTTTTTAAAAGTTATAGGAAAACAATTATGTAATAACAATTATATAACAATTATACAATTATATAATTAAAGTTTCACTAAGTAAGAGTCAAGAACAGAAAGTTAAAGAAATAAAATTCAAACTTCTAAAAGAATTAGGTTCCTATTATTCTTCCATCAGACTTGCATGTGCATTTTAAAACAGATGCTCATTTACTGTGGATCAGGATTTGGTGCAGTTCTTGCAGTCAAATGCAGCACTGAGTCACTGTACTGGATTAGAACCTACAGGTAAGTAGTAGTTCAAGAAGCATATGTGTGTGTAATCATCATGCACATCTAAAAAAAATTAAAAACTAAAGCAAGAATTCACTGAAATTTGAAATGGTTATGAGTGAAAAATCCCTTTTTAGAAAATTTAAATGTATTCATAAGATAATATGAAATTGATAAGATATTTATGGTGCAACTGTGTTATACACTATCAAACATCTCATATAATTTAATTTCATCAGTAATTGTATATGGGTTGTTTTTGTTGTTAATGTTTTTGCTATTATTATTATTATTATCCATGACTGCCTTCATATCTTCATAAAATGCACTCTATAGCTATCTATTGAAAAAAATGAATAAATGGATACAATCTTATTTTAAAATAAAGAAGTAGGTTCACAGTGTTTAGAGTCAAGGAAAATTTGAGCAGTTATACCTTAATAAAATTAATGACATTATCTCCTCTTTATGACTCTCAGAGAATACAACACTATTGATAATATTCACTCTTTTAAGACAAAATTCATCCTCATTTCTCATGGTTTTAATATGGTCATCAATCTCAAAAGCATGCAACAAACACAACAAGTCAACCAAAATTTTGAGAATTTGACCTCAGTATTTGACAAAGATTCAAAGATGACACTCTAGATAAGCCTGGTGAAATTCCATAGATAAACATTACAAATCTAGAATAAAGTTCAAGTGAAGTTTTCAATGATTTGGTAACTTGATGACCAAGTATAAAAACAATAGAAACAACGAATCTGAGAATTTCGTCAGCAAAATAAATTATGGAAGGTATAACAGTTATTACAAATGTCAATTTCAGAACATTATAGAGGCAGAACATGAATTAGAAAGTATAAGAATAATTTTAATAATATATATTTCTATTCCCAATGTAAGCCATGATCAAGTGGAATCATTAATGGTCAAGCTTGATCATAGAAGAAGAAAAGGTAGATGACATGATCAAGAAAACTTGTTTTATCAAAGTAGAAGTATTACAGAATTCTAAACTCATTCTTGAGAGAGAAATTTGCTTTTGTTTTGAGAGATGCTATCATTATTAATAATCATGTAATACAAAGGTAACATGATATGTATATATATGTATACACACACACAGTTGGGAAGAAAACATTTATTGGGTGCATATTTTGTGGTAAGGTATTTTATTTTGATTACTCATACAATATGGCAGTGTAGGTATTCCCCAGAATACATATGAGGACATTAAGTTGACCTAGAATCATATGATCCTAATGCAGAGTTCCAGTTATAAACTCTGTGGGTCTGAGGAAAATCACAACCTCTCTGAGCTTTAGTTTCTTCTCATGTAGTAAAAAGATGATATTTGCCCTGCTAAACTTCCACAGTTGCTCACACTATTGTTCCATAGTGGTAGTCAGATAACATAGAGACTATATGTCATAAAAAATACCTCACAAATATATGTTTGTTTGTTTGTTTTTACACTAACAAAAAGCCTGCAGATAGAAAAGCAACAGGAGCAACAGCAGAGTAGTTAAGAGTAGTTAAGAGCCTAGCCCCTGGCATCATAGAAGTATGCATCTTGCTATGTTGTTTTCTACCCACATAACCTTAAGAGAGCTGCTTAATCTCTTTATACCTCAGTTTCCATATTGGTATAACGGTAATAATGTTGGTATAACGGTAATAATGATAATGACTATCTTATAGAATCATTGTGAGTATTAAATGATACAAAACATTAAAAGTTCTTATGACATGCTGGTCATCTAATTTCTCTACAGAGAATCAGACTCTAGGAATCTTTGCCAATTTTCACCAATGACTAAATAATCTTTAAACATAATTCTGTTGAAAATTAAAAATCAACACTGAATAGTTCTATGCTAGTTATTTCATGGGGTGCAAAGACGAAAAAAAATCTCTTCATTTGACTCATCCTGCTGAGAGAAATGAACACATAAATAATCATAATACAAGGCAAAGTATGATATATAGGAATATCAGAGAAATTCCTGCTATACTTCAGGTGTAAAACAAATATTTAGGGGCACCTTGGTGGCTCAGTTGGTTAAGTGTCTGCCTTCAGGCCAGGTCACGACCTCAGTGTCCTGGGATCGAGCCCCACATCAGGTTCCCTGCTCAGCATGGGGGAGCCTGCTTTTCCCTCTCCCTCTGCTGCTCCCTCTGCTTGTGCTCACTCTCTTTCTCTATCAAGTAAACAAATAAAATCTTTAAAAATAAACAAACAACAAAAAACAATATATTTAATTGCCCTCATTTGAGTCTGCCCAGCCCCTTGGTCCATGAACAAAAGGATGACACAAAGGGAAGTATTTTCTAAATAGATAAGCACAGTAAAAATTAATACTCCTAATCTAGTTCTTGTGTCTCAACACGAAATGAAGATGGAGCTTTTATACCAAGAGTACCATTCATTGGGTTGTCCTTTAGAAAGTGATAAAACACAACTAGTCCATGGGTTTGGAATTCTTTTTCCCAGAGTGCAGATGGGTATGTGCTGATTCTTTCATGTTCTCTTATTACTACTGCAACTCACGTTAGAGACAGTTGCCTGTGCTTGGGAATCAGTGTTTAAGAATGGAACCAATCAAAGATAAAAGACATGTAAAGAGATTGAAGCTGAAACCTCATTTCTCTAGGTTGCTACTATGTAATCAATCTGTTGAATTCAGATGTTCAGACACCATACTGAAAAGGTTGCTCTTTTTCCTTTCCTGTGCAAGTTCAGCAAGTATTTACTTGAGATCCATGAAGCTCAGACAGTATACCTCAGCTCTTCTTCGAAAATTTAATTAAGGCACCAATAATAACATTTCATACCATATCATTTACACTGTAAAAATAATCTTTTACCTGGTTCTTTGTTAGAATTGTTCATTGATAGCTATTACTGAAACAAAATTTGAGCATTTTGCCTACATTTCTGTAATAACTAACCTTTACATTGGTCTGAGTCCTGTAGTTTCTATTATTTTCAAATCCATTCTGGACAAATTCTTATCATGCTTGCCATTTTTCAAAGTACTTCCATTCACTCACTGTACTACAGAGAATCAGACTCTAGGAATCTTTGCCAATTTTCACCAATGACTAAATAATCTTTAAACATAATTCTGTTGAAAATTAAAAATCAACAGTGAATAGTTCTATGCTAGTTATTTCATGGGGTGCAAACCCCTTCAGTTATGAAGGGGTTAAGCAGACTCAAATGAGAGAAAGCAGGAAAATGCTGGGCTCCACACTAAGTGTAGAGTCTGCTTGTCCTTCTCCCTCTGCTCCTCCTCTAGTTCTCTCTCTCTTTCTTAAATAAATAAATAAATTTATTTAACAAAAGAAAATGTTTGATTCATACTTGAAACCTAGAATAACTTCTCTCCGATATTCCCACATATCACACTCTGCATTTAATCATTATTATTTATGTGTTTATTTCCCTTATGAGACTGAGTCTTTAGAGTGAAGAGACTCTTATTTTAATCATCTTTGCATCCCAAATGTGCAAGTATATTACAGTATAGAAGTATACAACCCAGATCAGGAACTTTTAGTGGTTACTTAATAATAGTTTTTTAGGAAAAAAACAAGAACAAAACCTCCACAATATGTCTCCCACCTACCTAAATTCCAGTTTTATCTCCTGATATTCTCCTACACATAACCCCCATGCTCAGAAGGATTCCAAACCTGAGGAGTTAGAGGAAAGAGAGAGAAAGAGACTATTTTATTGCATCTCCGGAGAGTCTATATTGGCTGCAGATGGAGTTCTGAAATGTACGTATTAGTGTGGGTTTGTGTGTACTAAATTGATATTCCCAACTCTAGAACAAATAAACTATTTCCTATTCTCCAAGGTCACTCTGCAATCTTCTACACCCAGGTTTTTTATTATTACCAGCTTAGAATGGTAAGTTTCATTCTCAGATCATTGCTTCTCAACGCCCATCTTAAATAAGATTGTTTTCTTCAATAATAAACATAACAAATATAATCTCTTTAAAGGCAAGAACTATCTTAAACTTTTTATAAAGTATTTGGTAGAGTAGAATGCTGTATGTATAGAGAGCTCATTTTTAAAAAAATTCAGGTGTTACACTGTTTTATACTATTTGGTTCCTAGAGTTGCCCTGTAATTTCCAAGTGGAGTGGCTAGCCTCTACACAATTAACACAATACCCAAGAGGTTATGTGTCAAAAGATATAAGCAAGCCCCCAAACTCACCTTAAATGTGCCTTTCTTTTTAAGCAAATGTGTTACACCGCTAAATGCCAGCAGACCCACTTTGTTCCACTGGGCCACATAAAGTTGGAAGTTTCTAATTATCAGCACAGCAGCATACAGCTCTTACATAATGACTTAGTTTTATGCAACATCAGTGCTCTGAACAAGGGAGAAATGTTAATAGGCAGAGCGAAATGAACTATGTGGATGGACATGACAGGAAGCAGCACCTTTTCGGCACTGCTATTATTTGAATTTATTTGACCATATTCATAGTCCTGCATACGGACCTAGAAATAAGGTTCCTGGGCCTCACTGTTAATGGCATTTTAGTGCCAGAGGAAAGGAGGCAGCTTGCATCACCAAAGTTGGTAATGATACCCATTCCTTAGTCAATGCAACAGGAGAAATGAGACTTGCGGCTAGAGAGAGGCAGTCCATGAACTGCTACTTCAGTTCCCTACTCTATAAACCAAACTTCCTGATGGTCTGAACCCATTAGCATAGTGCTTTCGTCCTTCGTCTTTACACCATCCCGCTCCTTTATACCACCATAGCCTCACACCATTTCTGAAATGTGAGTCACTTATCTTCCTTTTTCTTCACTCACTATTCTTAAATATCCTGTCCCTTTACCTTCACAAATGTCTGTTTCCTGTGGCAGAGATGATTTTTTTTTAAGTTAATAATAACTCCACATGTTGCTTTCCAAACTATCAGGAAATATCACTGATGACTTGAGGTATTCTGGTACCATGGGAACATGCACTAAAATTTTCCAAACCTAGTTCAAAGGGATATATTCTCCAAAAGTTTATAAAAGATCATCCCCCCAAAAAATGTAAAAACAATCCCTCATATTAGTAACAACTTTCTAAGTTATCCTCCTCCTCCTTCTTTACTATTAATGTCACAACCACTTCTGTGCTGTGTCAGGAGCCTTAACCAGCAACCAATTCATCCCCCACATAGAAACCTTCGTCTGCTTGGGAATTTTAGTGTTGGATTACTTAAAACAATATTAAATTGCAGTAAAAAGAATGGTATATTTCATGTTTATAAAGAGGCATATGTTCCTAATAGGTAAAAGAGTGGACAGAGTGACAGAAGGGAGAACCAATACAAAAATTAAACTCGACACCCAAATAATCAAAGTTAACAAATAGGCAAATAATCCAGTTAAGAAATGGGCAGAAGACATGAATACACATTTCTCCAAAGAAGACATACGGATGGCTAACAGACATATGAAAACATACTCAATATTGCTCATCATCAGGGAAATACAAATCAAGACCACAATGAGGTACCCCCTTACACCTGTCAGAATAGATAAAATTAACAACATGGAAAACAAGAGGATGAAGAGGATGCACAGAAAGGGGGACAATCTTTCACTGTTGGTGAGAATGCAAACTGGTAAAGCCACTCTGGAATATAGAGGTTCCTCAAAAAGTTAAAAGTAGAACTATCTTATAACCCAGCAATAGGACTGCTAGGTATTTACCCAAAAGATACAAAAACACTAATTTGAAGGATCACATGCACTCTGATTTTATAGCAGCATTATAAACAATAGCCAAATTATGGAAAGAGCCCAAATGTCCATCAACTGATAAATGGATAAAGAAGATATATACAATGGAATATTATGCAGCCATCAAAAAATTAAAACTTGCCACTTGCAGTGAAATGGATGGAGCTTGAGAAGATTATGCTAAGCAAAATAAGTCGAGAAGGAGGCAAAGCATAAGAAACTATTAACTACAGAAAACAAACAGGGCTGCTGGAGGGGAGGTGGGCAGGGAATGGGTTAAATGGGTGATAGGTATTAAGGACAGCACTAGTTGTGATGGGTTTTACATGTTCTACTGCTGAAACCAATATTGCACCATATAACTAGAATTAAAATAAAAACTTAAAGCTAACAAATAAAAAACAAAGGAAACTGTAATCTAAACCTAAATCAAAATTCATTATGGCTAAAGGAGTCTGAAATAGTAAAATGTGCTGACCATATGAGATTAATTAAAGTCTGGAAATTCATAGAAAAACAATCCAAGTATTTTTCTAAACTACGTTGTTTTCTACATACATCCTATAAGCTCCCAATTCCCATCTATCCTACATTAATTTAATTTTGTTTTCCTGATTGAAACTGAAAAATTTAACTTATAATATCACTTTTCATTAATTGTTTCTTAAAAACTGTAACAGATAATAGTTGATCATCATCAGGCTAAAATTTTACATATACCCATCTGTGTGGAAATAGATATTTTCATGACTCTTCTAAAATCTTTTTACATAGTTAGAGAATGGCCACTTAATCCTCAAGGAAAGCAGAAGTCATCTGAACTTGGAAAATTTCATAGGTCAAGGACTGAGGATGTGATTTAGGATTTAGACGATTTAATGAATAACATGACCTTTTCCTCGGCATCAATCTTTCCCATTAACTGTGACCGTGGTCAAATCACTAAATTTATCAACTGTTCAATTGCTACTTCTGTAAAATGAAGATTACAAATTCTATTATACAGATTAGAATTAGAAATGTATATAATAAAATCTGAAGAAAGTCTTTGTAAATTGTGGGAACTACACAAATGAAAAAGAAAGTCCTTCCCCTAGACTTGGAGCTTATGCCTGTCTTTTTCCTTTGATATTGTGCTTCAGCTAGGCAATAATTATAATTGGTGAATGGGCCAATTTACCCCTATATTTGTTCCTGAAGGCATTCTTTTCGGCACTTCATTTCTGAAAGTAAAAGATCTTAAATATGTGTTGCAAATAAGCATTGTGTTCTCCTTTTCTCTGCAGTTTGCTTTAAGCATTTATTTTATATGCTAAACTATAGAATTATTTATATTGGGATTTTAGTTTACACAACAAAACCCACTTAACCCTCCTAACTATAAGACTTGGATGAATGTTACTGTTTTTCCTTCCTAAATTCAATATACCACATATATCTCTCTCTCTTTCCCTCACACACACACATACACAGAAAGCAAGTCTTAACAAAAGTGACATTATCAGATGTTTGCACATGTGTGTACTTACTTAGATAGTTATAAATTAGAAACACCATCTATCTTTAAAACTGGATTGGATTCCTAAATCCACCATTTATTAACTTATGTGATCTTGAGCAACATATCTACCTCTGAAATTGCTTTTACAGTTATTGCTCAAATTCTGTAAGATAAAGAAAATATGTTTTTTTATTATAATCAGTGTTTTTATAAGAAAATCTGTTAAAGTTCTTTGTAAATTATAAAAGAGCCTAGAAATAGAATACATTGTTGCTCTTAGAATAATAATTATCAGTATTATTTATCAAATGAAAAAAGTCCTTAATGATGCCACAGTTCAATGTACCTCACATCTTCGGTTCTGATGCAGTCCTGGACACCTTACCAAGCCAACACTAGAACCAGGACTTCCAGCAGAGGCTGCAGTCACAGTCTGAGGGATAATTATGAGAATCAGCATCAAGCAGACCACCAACAATTAGATGGATAGTCCAGATAGGGCAAAATAAAGAGGTAGAACCAAGATTCAATGAAGATCAATTACTTTTGAAACTGAAATCCTACTGAATGGTGGTTAAAGTAAACAGAAAGAGACAAAGATGGAAGCATTTCTTAAGGTAGAGTTCTGGAGCTTTCACCAGCAATTTGTGGCATTGATACTGTCATTGCATCCTGGGAAAAGTACATAGGGAATGGTATTTTGAGAATGGTAGGTCACAGAATCAAAGGCTATTCAAGTTAGTGATCTAACACGACCTGAGTTACACCAACTGTAGCCTGGGAATAGAGACAGGAAGATGGTGAGTCCAAAGACACACAGCTGTGGTAGATCACACATTTGATCCTGAATAACTTTAAGTTTGAAGCTCACGGAAATTTTATAAGTAGATTGAACTTAAGGTGATATTGTCAGACTTACTTACTTTCAGTCTAGGTTTGTTTGAAGACAATATCTCACAATCCAGTTTCCATTTCTTTTTATCTCTCCAAATTATTACTTTTTTAAAGATTTTTAAAATTTATTTGAGAGCAAGAGGGAGAGTGCACATAAGCATAAGCAGGGGGCAAGGGCAGAGGGAGACTCCCTGCTGAGCAGGAAGCCCAACAAGGGATTCCATAGATTTCTAGGACCCCAAGATCATAACCTGAGCCAAAGGAGGGCAGAGGCCCATTAGACTGAGCCACCCAGGCACCCATCTCCAAATTATTCTTAAATACAATAAGTTTCCAAAGTACTAATAAGAAGTAGTAGAAGTATTGCCACTTATTAAAAGAAACTACATGTTTGTTTGTTTGCTTGTTTTTTCACAATGGCATAAATCGTTTAAAACACTAAGAAGATTCCTTTAAGTTCCACCTCCAATCTTACTACCAGGATTTTTACTTATCTTATCATTAAGATGATTCATTAACATTATTTAATTATTAATAAAAGTGTCATTAAGAATACTTATATAACCACCCGCTAAAAAGCAAATATGAGCATAATTTTTAATATGGATATTATTTTTTTTTTAAATTTTTATTTTTTATAAACATATATTTTTATCCCCAGGGGTACAGGTCTGTGAATCACCAGGTTTACACACTTCACAGCACACACCAAATCACATACCCTCCCCAATGTCCATAATCCCACCCCCTTCTCCCAAACCCCCTCCCCCCGGCAACCCTCAGTTTGTTTTGTGAGATTAAGAGTCACTTATGGTTTGTCTCCCTCCCAATCCCATCCTGTTTCATTTATTCTTCTACCCACTTAAGCCTCCATGTTGCATCACCACTTCCTCATATCAGGGAGATCATATGATAGTTGTCTTTCTCTGCTTGACTTATTTCGCTAAGCATGATACGCTCTAGTTCCATCCATGTTGTTGCAAATGGCAAGATTTCATTTCTTTTGATGGCTGCATAGTATTCCATTGTGTATATATACCACATCTTCTTGATCCATTCATCTGTTGATGGACATCTAGGTTCTTTCCATAGTTTGGCTATTGTGGACATTGCTGCTATAAACATTCGGGTGCATGTGCCCCTTTGGATCACTACATTTGTATCTTTAGGGTAAATACCCAATAGTGCAATTGCTGGGTCATAGGGCAGTTCTATTTTCAACATTTTGAGGAACCTCCATGCTGTTTTCCAGAGTGGCTGCACCAGCTTGCATTCCCACCAACAGTGTAGGAGGGTTCCCCTTTCTCCGCATCCTCGCCAGCATCTGTCATTTCCTGACTTGTTGATTTTAGCCATTCTGACTGGTGTGAGGTGATATCTCATTGTGGTTTTGATTTGTATTTCCCTGATGCCGAGTGATATGGAGCACTTTTTCATGTGTCTGTTGGCCATCTGGATGTCTTCTTTGCAGAAATATCTGTTCATGTCTTCTGCCCATTTCTTGATTGGATTATTTGTTCTTTGGGTGTTGAGTTTGCTAAGTTCTTTATAGATTCTGGACACTAGTCCTTTATCTGATATGTCGTTTGCAAATATCTTCTCCCATTCTGTCAGTTGTCTTTTGATTTTGTTAACTGTTTCCTTTGCTGTGCAAAAGCTTTTGATCTTGATGAAATCCCAGTAGTTCATTTTTTCCCTTGCTTCCCTTGCCTTTTGCGTTGTTCCTAGGAAGATGTTGCTGCGGCAGAGGTCGAAGAGGTTGCTGCCCGTGTTCTCCTCAAGGATTTTGATGGATTCCTTTCGCACATTGAGGTCCTTCATCCATTTTGAGTCTATTTTTGTGTGTGGTGTAAGGAAATGGTCCAATTTCATTTTTCGGCATGTGGCTGTCCAATTTTCCCAGCACCATTTATTGAAAAGGCTGTCTTTTTTCCATTGGACATTCTTTCCTGCTTTGTCGAAGATTAGATGACCATAGATTTGAGGGTCTATTTCTGGGCTCTCTATTCTGTTCCATTGATCTATATGTCTGTTTTTGTGCCAGTACCATGCTGTCTTGATGATGACAGCTTTGTAATAGAGCTTGAAGTCCGGAATTGTGATGCCACCAACGTTGGCTTTCTTTTTCAATATCCCTTTGGCTATTCGAGGTCTTTTCTGGTTCCATATAAATTTTAGAATTATTTGTTCCATTTCTTTGAAAAAGATGGATGGTACTTTGATAGGAATTGCATTAAATGTGTAGATTGCTTTAGGTAGCATAGACATTTTCACAATATTTATTCTTCCAATCCAGGAGCATGGAACATTTTTCCATTTCTTTGTGTCTTCCTCAATTTCTTTCATGAGTACTTTATAGTTTTCTGAGTATAGATTCTGTGTCTCTTTGGTTAGGTTTATTCCTAGGTATCTTATGGTTTTGGATGCAATTGTAAATGGGATTGACTCCTTAATATCTCTTTCTTCTGTCTTGCTGTTGGTGTAGAGAAATGCAACTGATTTCTGTGCATTGATTTTATATCCTGACACTTTACTGAATTCCTGTATAAGTTCTAGCAGTTTTGGAGTGGAGTCTTTTGGGTTTTCCACATATAGTATCATATCATCTGCGAAGAGTGATAATTTGACTTCTTCTTTGCCGATTTGGATGCCTTTAATTTCCTTTTGTTGTCTGATTGCTGAGGCTAGGACCTCTAGTACGATGTTGAATAGCAGTGGTGATAATGGACATCCCTGCCGTGTTCCTGACCTTAGCGGAAAAGCTTTCAGTTTTTCTCCATTGAGAATGATATTTGCGGTGGGTTTTTCATAGATGGCTTTGATGATATTGAGGTATGTGCCCTTTATCCCTACACTTTGAAGAGTTTTGATCAGGAAGGGATGTTGTACTTTGTCAAATGCTTTTTCAGCATCTATTGAGAGTATCATATGGTTCTTGTTCTTTCTTTTATTGATGTGTTGTATCACATTGACTGATTTGCGGATGTTGAACCAACCTTGCAGCCCTGGAATAAATCCCACTTGGTCGTGGTGAATAATCCTTTTAATGTACTGTTGAATCCTATTGGCTAGTATTTTGTTGAGTATTTTCGCATCTGTGTTCATCAAGGATATCGGTCTATAGCTCTCTTTTTTGGTGGGATCCTTGTCTGGTTTTGGGATCAAGGTGATGCTGGCCTCATAAAATGAGTTTGGAAGTTTTCCTTCCATTTCTATTTTTTGGAACAGTTTCAGGAGAATAGGAATTAGTTCTTCTTTAAATGTTTGGTAGAATTCCCCCGGGAAGCCGTCTGGCCCTGGGCTTTTGTTTGTTTGGAGATTTTTAATGACTGTTTCAATCTCCTTACTGGTTATGGGTCTGTTCAGGCTTTCTATTTCTTCCTGGTTCAGTTGTGGTAGTTTATATGTTTCTAGGAATGCAACCATTTCTTCCAGATTGTCAAATTTATTGCCGTAGAGTTGCTCATAGTATGTTCTTATAATAGTTTGTATTTCTTTGGTGTTAGTTGTGATCTCTCCTCTTTCATTCATGATTTTATTTATTTGGGTCCTTTCTCTTTTCTTTTTGATAAGTCGGGCCAGGGGTTTATCAATTTTATTAATTCTTTCAAAGAACCAGCTCCTAGTTTCGTTGATTTGTTCTATTGTTTTTTTGGTTTCTATTTCATTGATTTCTGCTCTGATCTTTATGATTTCTCTTCTCCTGCTGGGCTTAGGGTTTCTTTCTTGTTCTTTCTCCAGCTCCTTTAGGTGTAGGGTTAGGTTGTGTACCTGAGACCTTTCTTGTTTCTTGAGAAAGGCTTGTACCGCTATATATTTTCCTCTCAGGACTGCCTTTGTTGTGTCCCACAGATTTTGAACCGTTGTATTTTCATTATCATTTGTTTCCATGATTTTTTTCAATTCTTCTTTAATTTCCCGGTTGACCCATTCATTCTTTAGAAGGATGCTGTTTAGTCTCCATGTATTTGGGTTCTTTCCAAACTTCCTTTTGTGGTTGAGTTCTAGCTTTAGAGCATTGTGGTCTGAAAATATGCAGGGAATGATCCCAATCTTTTGATACCGGTTGAGTCCTGATTTAGGACCGAGGATGTGATCTATTCTGGAGAATGTTCCATGTGCACTAGAGAAGAATGTGTATTCTGTTGCTTTGGGATGAAATATTCTGAATATATCTGTGATGTCCATCTGGTCCAGTGTGTCATTTAAGGCCTTTATTTCCTTGCTGATCTTTTGCTTGGATGACCTGTCCATTTCAGTGAGGGGAGTGTTAAAGTCCCCTACTATTATTGTATTATTGTTGATGTGTTTCTTTGATTTTGTTATTAATTGGTTTATATAGTTGGCTGCTCCCACATTGGGGGCATAGATATTTAAAATTGTTAGATCTTCTTGTTGGACAGACCCTTTGAGTATGATATAGTGTCCTTCCTCATCTCTTATTATAGTCTTTGGCTTAAAATCTAATTGATCTGATATAAGGATTGCCACTCCTGCTTTCTTCTGATGTCCATTAGCATGGTAAATTCTTTTCCACCCCCTCACTTTAAATCTGGAGGTGTCTTCAGGCTTAAAATGTGTTTCTTGGAGGCAACATATAGATGGGTTTTGTTTTTTTATCCATTCTGATACCCTGTGTCTTTTGACAGGGGCATTTAGCCCATTCACATTCAGGGTAACTATTGAGAGATATGAATTTAGTGCCATTGTATTGCCTGTAAGGTGACTGTTACTGTATATGGTCTCTGTTCCTTTCTGATCTACCACTTGTAGGCTCTCTCTTTGCTTAGAGGACCCCTTTCAATATTTCCTGTAGAGCTGGTTTGGTATTTGCAAATTCTTTCAGTTGTTGTTTGTCCTGGAAGCTTTTAATCTCTCCTTCAATTTTCAATGATAGCCTAGCTGGATATAGTATTCTTGGCTGCATGTTTTTCTCGTTTAGTGCTCTGAAAATATCATGCCAGCTCTTTCTGGCCTGCCAGGTCTCTGTGGATAAGTCAGCTGCCAATCTAATATTTTTACCATTGTATGTTACAGACTTCTTTTCCCGGGCTGCTTTCAGGATTTTCTGTTTGTCACTGAGACTTGTAAATTTTACTATTAGGTGACGGGGTGTGGGCCTATTCTTATTGATTTTGAGGGGCATTCTCTGAACCTCCTGAATTTTGATGCTCGTTCCCTTTGCCATATTGGGGAAATTCTCCCCAATAATTCTCTCCAGTATACCTTCTGCTCCCCTCTCACTTTCTTCTTCTTCTGGAATCCCAATTATTCTAATGTTGTTTCGTCTTATGGTGTCACTTATCTCTCGAATTCTCCCCTCGTGGTCCAGTAGCTGTTTGTCCCTCTTTTGCTCAGCTTCTTTATTCTCTGTCATTTGGTCTTCTATATCACTAATTCTTTCTTCTGCCTCATTTATCCTAGCAGTTAGAGCCTCCATTTTTTATTGCACCTCATTAATAGCTTTTTTGATTTCACCTTGGTTAGATTTTAGTTCTTTTATTTCTCCAGAAAGGGCTTTTATATCTCTCGAGAGGGTTTCTCTCATATCTTCCATGCCTTTTTCGAGCCCGGCTAGAACCTTGAGAATTGTCATTCTGAACTCTAGATCTGACATATTACCGATGTCTGTATTGATTAGGTCCCTAGCCTTCGGTACTGCCTCTTGTTCTTTTTTTTGTGTTGAATTTTTACGTCTTGTCATTTTGTCCAGATAAGAGTAAATGAAGGGGCAAGTAAAATACTAAAAGGGTGGCAACAACCCCAGGAAAATATGCTTTAACCAAATTAGAAGAGATCCAAAATCGTGAGTGGGGAGAAAGGGGATAAAAAGAGGTTCAAAAAGGAAGAAAGAAAAAAAAACAAAAAGAAAAGAAAAAGAAAAAAAAAAAAAAGAAAAGAAAAGAATTTTTAAAAAAAGAAAACACCTAAGAAAAATGTAAAAATATATATATATATATATTAGATAAACTAGTAAAAAATCGTTAAAAAAGAAAAAGATAACAGTTAAAAAAAAATTTTACCCAAAGGCGAGAAAAAAAAAATGAAAAAGAAAAAATTAAATTAACTGCAAGACTAAAAAAAATCACAGGAAAAAAGCCATGAGTTCCGTGCTTGGCTTTCTCCTCCTCTGGAATTCTGCTGCTCTCCTTGGTATTGAAACCGCACTCCTTGGTAGGTGAACTTGGTCTCGGCTGGATTTCTTGTTGATCTTCTGGGGGAGGGGCCTGTTGTAGTGATTCTCAAGTGTCTTTGCCCCAGGCGGAATTACACCGCCCTTACCGGGGGCCGGGGTGAGTAATCCGCTCGGGTTTGCTTTCAGGAGCTTTTGTTCCCTGAGCGCTTTCCGTAGAGTTCCGGAGGACGGGAATACAAATGGCTGCCTCCTGGTCTCCGGCCCGGAGGAGCCAAGAGCCCAGGGCCCCACTCCTCAGTGCGCCCTCAGAGAACAGCGCCCAGTTACTCCCGTCTGCCTGACCTCCGGCCGCGCTCCGAGCTCACCGAGCCTGCGACCGGTTCAAGGTAACACGGAGCTGCGAGCTTACTGTCAGCTCTGTCTCTGTAGCCGGCTTTCCCGTTCCAATACCCGCAAGCTCTGCGACACTCAGACACCCCCGATCCTTCTGTGACCCTGCGGGACCTGAGGCCACGCTGACCCCGCGTGGGCTTCGCCCCGGTTTAGCCTCTGGAGCGATGTCCCTCAGCGGAACAGACTTTTAAAAGTCCTGATTTTGTGCGCGGTTGCTCCGCCGCTTACCGGGAGCCGGCCCCTCCCCCCGGGGTCTATCTTCCCGTCGCTTTGGATTCACTTCTCCGCCGGTCCTACCTTTCAGAAAGTGGTTGTTTTTCTGTTTCCAGAATTGCTGTTCTTCTTCTCTTCGATCTGCCGATGGATTTTCAGGTGTTTGCAATCTTTAGATCAATATGGATATTATTAATAGAAGTTGACTCAATAAATGTTCTTGTTTTCTTTTTAATATACAACTTCTATGATTTCAAAACTTTTTCAATACTACATGGTTCCAGCAATTTAAAATAAATGTTAATGATCACTAGCGCTGGAAATTGGATAGTCATGAATATTAAAAATTTTGCACTAAATGTGTTTTTACTTATAGAAATACTGATAATAGCTTTTTAATTATCATTTATTAGCTACTTTCTCTATATGTGTAGTGGTTTTATCTCTCATGTATTCTTCATAAGAATGCGAAAGAATCACAGAAGTCTGGAACCCTCATGCAGCCGTGTCATCCATCCCTGGACTTCTCGGTCACTTGAACCCCCAAATTATCTTCTTCTTTAAGCCAATTTAAGTTAGCTCTCCTATTACCATAATTAAAAAACCTAAAAAGAGAGAAAACCTCAAGAAAATCATAAAGTCATAGAGATTTTCTTGATGTCCTTGATATCTTTCTCTCCGAGATACCATATACTCCTTGTGTGACAATTTATACCTTAGAATATGTCAATCACATAATTCTTATTCCCACTATTACCTTATACATTTCTTGAGCAAAGATTCTGTTTCTTATTCTTTTTCTATCTTTCACTAGACCTGGAATTGTATCTTGGGTATATCAGTAAGTTATTTTCAAATTACTAATTAACCCATTCATGTAAATTACTAATTAATCCATTCAGCTTCTTAGCTGAAAGGATCAAAAAGAGTTGCTTGTTTTCTGTTTATTTTAGTCCCTGATGCGCTAAATCTCTTTTCATGATTCATGTTTGTCAACCACCCTCACATACACAGAAGTTCCGGTGTATTCTGTTCCTCCTGAATCTGCCTCCCTAGACGGAGCAGCCAGGAAATGTGACAGCACCTCAGCAGCCCAGCCAGATCTCTGACAAGCACCACCCACTCTACACAGCCAGAGACCCAAAAGGAAAACAAGCGCATAAGGACAAGGAGTGTCAGGGAAACTCCAGGGTGCCATGACAGACCGAAGAAAGCTGTGTCTAACTAATGCTGATGGGAAAGCGGTCCTCTGGGGTCAGCAAACCTCGCCTTCAAACACCAGGAAAATGACAGCAGAAAACCTTTTCTTAAGAATGGGGAGAGAAAAGGTAGTCAGACTCAAAGAAATTAAATTAACTCAAGTGTTACCTTTGAATTTTAAAAATTTATCACTGACTTTTAACAGAATCAGTGGGCATCTTTGTTTTTGTTTTTGCTTTTTTTTTTTCCATCCCTTCCTCACCAACTTAGAGAGACAAAGAATCACTTTATCAAGGAGGATACACAGGAAAGGCACAGAAAGGAACCACATATAGAGTCACAGTATGTTTGCTCACCTAACAGAGCTACTCATTTTAGTGGCTGCTTTTTCCTCTGCTGGCACTAAAGATTTAAGTGACTAAAGAGTGCTTCATAAATATTCTTTCATTTTATAATGCCTAGCCTGTAAACAACACCTATCTTCCAGCTTTTCATTCTGGAAAATACCAAACAGTTTTGGGTAAACTGACAATCTGACAAATTACAATATATTGAAAAAAAATGTTAAGTGCCTACTATGTACCTCCCACCCCACCTCCACACACAGTTGTTTTCAAAATAGTCTTGTCTTCAGAAATTTCACACCAGTTGAACTGCTTTTCCCTGAAATAAGAGGACTCATAACTTGATAACTTTCATTCCCTCACTTCCCCATTTACACTCCCAACACATAAAATATTTAAAATTACGGTAGGAATTTTGTCCCTATCTTTATCCTGGATAGAGGGTCTTTAAAGTATAATTATACTTTTTCTCAGAAACCTTTTCCTACTAAGAATGATCCCTCTCTATATTTATTTTTATACTAGCATCCTTATAGTACTATCTAAGGGAGATCTTAATGAATATACATGTATCCTAGATTACATGTAAGTGATGTCAGTTGGAAATCTGGTCAATTTTTGTCCATGTAACACATTAAAATATTTTTATATGAAAGAATGCAAGTCCAGCGGTATCTTTAGAAATGAAAGCTAATTTATTCTCTCTCTCTCATATATATATTGATATAGATATAGATATCTATATCTATATATGAAATGCATTAAGAATGCTTGGTAGATATGGTTTAATAACAAGGATCTATCTACCAAGCATGTCCTTCAGATACATAGAAATCACCATGTCCATCCCAAAGTTTCTAATGTTGCTCTGTCTTAAATCATTCGAAGGTCTTAATAAAGGTTCTTTTTTCTATCTTGGATTTCATCTTTGTGTTGAAATCCTTTCTTACCTAGAGAACACTTTGGTGTCTAAAAAAAACCTTCTAGACTCTACGTGTCTTCTAAATTCCATTTTAAACCTGAATAAAGTGTTCTTTAACACATTTCTCTCCTCTCTCATTTCATTAATAGTAGCTAGAAGAGGCTTGGTGGCACTTTTAGGACCATGCCTAAAAATATCCTTAGCTGTATCATAAAGTTCTTTTGGTACATTTTTTTTTTCTTTTCTATGCTAATGCAGGCAATAGTCCTGTTAACTTTCTCTCATCATACAACCAGGGTCTCCTCCTCAGCACTCAAGGATATCTTCCTCATTCCTTTAGCCCTCCTCTGACACCCTTCCTGAGTTCCTCTGGCTTCATTCACACCTTGCTCAAGACCCTTCACGCTTTTCTCACAGTCTCCTCAAACCCCTTCTAATGTCTACTTGAAACTTGTCCCAAATCTAATGGCACAAATATTGTTTTGTTTTGATAGAACCCCACTTCCATATCCAAAATTCTGTGTGCTGAAAATTGCACATCGCACATATTGTTGCATAGTGAAGGCCCCAAAATTTTAAAACAGCAAAAATCATTTTATTGTCTGTCATGGTTCCTGTAGGTTAGGAATTTGGAAAAGGCTCAGCTGGATAGTTTGATCTGAGTTCTCTCATGTGATCACAATCAGATCCTCCAGAGATGGAATGCTGGGAGCTGTTGCAGCCAGAGACTAGCCAAACATCTTTCTCTTTATGTGGTCTTAGGGCTTCTCCATGTTCTCTACCTATAAACTAGTTAGGACTTCTTTACAGCATGACAACTTCAGGGCAGTTGATATTATTTATATGGTGGCTTAGAGTTCCAAAACAAATGTTCTAATGAACAATATGGAAGCTGCATTGTCCTCTCTCTTTTTTTCTCTTTTAAAGTAGCCTCAGAAGTCATGCATTGTTGTTTGTACTGCATTCTGTTGGCTACCAGCAAACCAAAAATATGCTCAAATTCTAGGAGAGAAGAAATAAACTCTAGTTCTAGTGAAAAAGTTCTAGAAATCCATATGGGTGAGAAGTATTCTTATAACCACGCTGGAAAATAAAAAGTGAGATAGGGTTTAACTGTGGAGAACCTCATTTGCTGGACCAACAAATTGGAAAATTGTCTTATTACAAGTAATTTACTCAAATAATGGTAACTATCAAAACTGAAGCAAAATTATGAAAAAGTAAAATAGATCTCACATAAAGTTATCAATGTTATAATATCATACTCATTCTCTTAGATACTTAGAAACAAAGTGGTGGAATTAGAACTAGTTAATGGGCAATTTTGCATTTATAAAGCCCTTTTTGTCTATACCAAAGTTTCACTGGATTATATTTAGGATTTAAATATTGCCCCTCTTGGGTCTCAGGATGGGAAAATATTGAAAATTGTTGTTATAGCCAACAAGAAGGCATTGAAAGCTTGAATATCAATATCACTCTGTGTATTCTAGTCTTAGCTGTTGACCTCATTGAGGCTAAATATGATTTTTATACATCTTTTTTACTTCCATTTATTTTACCAGAGAGTCTATTCCAAATCTTTGCCACTTTCCTCAATCTCTAAATTCACCCTTATATACTTCATTTTTCAATAGTTGGTTTCAACTTATTCTTTTTTCCCTACCTAAGTTAATAGCCTCACCATTCGCCAGTCACCCAAGGCAGACACTTCGGAATTTTCCTCAGCTTCTCTAACTCTTCAATCCCTAAAAATCTTTTCTCAAATCTTACAGTCTTTAGTGACAATGCGTCTTTGGTCCTCATTACCCTAGTTCAGGCTTTATGTGGATTATTTCAATGAACATCTAACTTGTTGTCTTAACTCAAGTCTCTGTTCTTCAGTCAATAGTCCTTGCTTCTTTCCAAGCAATTCACATTGCTTCCTTGAATTTCTTCTAATCATGAAATGGGTAAAGAAGACTTCCCTTTACATGATGGTGGTAAAATTCAAAACCCACGTGCTTCATGTCAGACTTCTCAAACTATGAAATTCAGTGGTCCAACTGTTGAGTACAAGTGAATACATATGCTGTTTTAACATCAAAGATGGCATGTCTGTTGTGGAGGAGGGTAACAGAGGTCAAAATTGTTACATTACATCTAGATGAAAAATATTCACCTTAAGCATGGAAGAAAGGACAGAGGAACTAAATATAAGATAATTTATTAGGCTGGTGATAGGTCTAAAATTTCCCTTACTACTAATCAACTCAAAGTATTTTATAAATGTATTTTCAAGAAATTATATGTTCAACTCCATAGTGACTATTTTCCCATTTTTAATATTTCACCATAATCTTTGTTAATAATTCTATTAATTTATCAAAATATTATCTTTGTTGGGTGACACAGTTAGTAAATAAAACTTAAAATAGCATCATAATATTGAGCTTTCAAAATAAAAAAAGAAAAAACAGATCCCCCCAGGTAATTTATTTTTTTGTTCAACAAAGAAAGATTCCTATGCTTTTATTGTAATGGATTTTTTACCATTTCCAACTTTCACGCCAGCTGCTGCTGACATAATCCTGCATACCTAAGAGAGCTAAGTATAATATGGAGCCTTTGCTGAGAGGCCAGATATAATTAATTTTGCCTTTCTGGGGGTACCAGGGTATCATTATGACATTCAGACCTATATCACCAGGAATATTGAACACAGTGTTTGGAGATTCTTCTTGGAATATTTTGAATCTAAAGTGAAAATCTCCTCGGTCTGAGGAAACTACTAGTTTGGGGGATATGGATATTTTCTCTAAGACCAACTGGTAGGTTAGGGTCAGCGATTAAGCATACAAGTGAATTTTGAGGTCCCTTGTCCATGTTTTAATAGCAAAAGAGGAATGATTTCAGAGACTATAAAACAAAAAAACAAAGGAGCGAATACCCTGAGTCATGTAGGATCAAGCACCTCAACTTTGAATGAAACTAAAAGGATAAACAAGATCTATATAATAAAATATCTATCATACATAAAATATATAAAACATGATATATAATGTGTAATATGGAATACTTAATTCATGAAGCACAATTAAAATTATATTTACATATAGTTATATGTAACTATATAATATATAACATAAAATATATGATATAAACATCCTTAAAATTATTACTTTAATAAACCACACTTTATCATTGAAGCTGATAGAACTCAAAGAGGATCAGCAACGTGCCCAGCATCAAATGGGCATCTAATAACTGGCAGAGCCTGCACTTTCAGTCTTTGTGACACCAAATTTTTTTTTCTGACACAAAACTTTTAATGTTCCCTTCATCATACACCCCTGTCACCCATGTGCAGTTTATGCCCATGAATTAAGCAATAAAAACAGACAGATGTGGATATGTTTTCAAGAATAGTCGAAGTAAGATAGACAGTTGCAGCAATTCAGCTCAAAGCAAGAAGCAACATGGGCATTACATGACACCTCGATTAAAGCACATGACTGATCCTTGATCGGGGAAATGTGCAAGGCTGAGATAATTGGTTTTCCCAGTTCTCCGTCCAAAACCAAGTAAGATTCACTAGTGGGCACTAAGTGGTAAAGAGATAGATGCTTGTCAGAAAGAGAAGTAGTCACGGAAGTAAATAGCTTCTAGTGCATGGAGGTTACCTCTAATATACAAAACACTGGTGTTGAAGTAAAAAGCAATTTAGTTTGACACCTATGCTATAAATTTGATCAAAAAATAGGTCTGGCAGGCAGCTACTTCTTAAGATGAAGAGATATGGGTTTGGTTTTTTTTTTTTTAACTCTTTCCTAAAGATCAGATGTTATTACAGCATAAAAATAATAAAATGCAAATATCACAAAAACTGAAATTGTTCTGCAGACATGGCTGACTTTGATCCTATTCTAGCTAGCATGGTTCTGCATCTATGCACACTGGGACAGAGCAACAAGATAACAAGAAGCTCAGAATGATATTTCTTAAAAAAGAATATTCTGATCTTTTGGGTTTAATCCAATGTTTAAGGCACAATAATAATAATTAAACTGTCAACACATTATACAACTAATTGGTGAATTGCAATAATAAAAATAACAGGGTGAGGGCAAGATAAAGACAATATCCTACAATTTAGAGAGCATTAATAGTTCAGAGTAAAATATAGCAAAATATATAAACGGGGTGGAAAAAAATCAAAAGAAGAATTCTGATGAGTGTCAAATCTGCTGAAGTATTCCTAGACTGTAAAAACAGAAATGTCATATAAATTGGGGATACTTATTGAGTATACTAAAATAGTCAGATCTCTGCTTGACAATGGTTAGGAATGAACTAAAATTTAAGAATTCTGATATTTCCTTTTTCAAACTTTTCTAGGAAACATGCATGTAGCATTATTCTATAGTTTTTCGCGTAGAAGCTCTAAATATTTTAACCGGCAAGAAGTAATTTTTACCTATAAGAAATAATGTATGGTATACACTTGCTGCCTGACAAACATGGTCCTTAACTTCTGGAAATCATATAACACCTCTGCTGAAGACTGTGTGGGAAACAGCGAGGTAGGCCAGTGACATATGGAGAATCTGCTCCCTGCTCCAGACATTTCACCTTGAAATGAGCACCGTGAGAAATCATGGTTCTAGACTACAATTGTACTCTAGCTGGTTGCTAAGAACTAGTCACACTCGGTTTCATAAAGAGAAGAGAAAGATTATGAGAGACAATCAGTCTCAGCATATCCATTTATACAGTTCGATATTGTACATGTCACTTAGGTTATGGCTAAGCAGAACCATCTGCCTGCCTTCTTACACTGCATCACTTCTCAGCATACTCAATTCATTTCTGTGCTCTGAAAACAGCATAAAACATTTAGGAAGCAACTCACCAGCTATACGGTATTTTGTTAGGGTTCTCTGACAGCTGCATGAAACAAATATAATTTTCGATCCCATGGTAGAGAGAGTTAACAACTACATCAAGACCCAAGAGGATGTTGACTAATTAAACTGGCATCCAGCAAGCCATCTTCTGTGAAATCAAAACTTCCTGCTGCCATAGAAAAATGTTCCACAAAGATGTGTTTTCTCTGATAGTCCCCTTTCTTGAAGTCAGTCCTTCCTTTAAATTACCTCTTCGATGGAATTACCACATCTCCATAACATCAGGTGGCAAGGCAGAATAAAGAAGCGGTCACTTGGGAGAGTGAGCTCTAGTGTTAGAATGCCTTGGTTCAAACCAGGGCTCAAGGATTCCACTTGAGAGATACAATGGTGCTCCATATCACTAAATCTCAGATTCTTGTTTATGTCCCCTGCCATTTTGTTTTGTTTTCATCTCTGAAAAGATAATAATATGTATCTCATAGGTCTAGTCTAACAATGAACTTTTAAAAATCTATGTAGAATGTTTAGCATCTTGTCTGAGATAAGTACTGAATAAAGCTCAACCTCTCAAAATATATTTGGCCCCAAATCCATCATTGTTACCATATATTAACTGAATACTTACCATATGTTACATACTCTGTCAGACTCAGGGCCTTCTACATGGAACTAATAAAGACCGACTTTATAGATATTTAGAGTCTTAGTATACTACCTTTCCAGTGTCTGGCCAGTGACTTTAGAAACAGAGCAAAACAAAGCAAAAAAAGATTTAAAAAAATATCAGCTGACCCATTTATGTGCATGAATATCAACATTAATATATTCACCTTATTTTTTTAAAAAAGAAAATATTTGAGGTTAAAATATCAGTTGGTTCACACATACCACAATTTTTCTTTTCTTGTTGATTTTCCTGTGACTTGTAGCTATGATACAAAACTTACAAACATATGAACATATGAACGGTCCTCCAAGGATGTGCAAGTCACAGAATTTTCATGTTTGCTGCTTTTCCTGAGTTGATCATTGAGTTGTCTGAAAAAAAACTATTTGAGAGTTATTTAATATTTAGTATGTTTTGACAAGTCTAATAGTCCAAAGATTTCATGGGCTACTGAGCTGCAAGTCTTTTGTTGTCTTTCTCCTTTTTTTTTTTTTTTTTTGTCTTTCTCCTTTTACCATACATATCAAGTGCATCTTAACATCAGACATCACAAATTATAGTTACTAATCAGTGACTTGGTCCTCTACACATTCAATGACTATGTAACATTTCACCAAGCAATTTTACCTTGGTGGGAATCAATTTAAGTAATCTGTTCTTTCTAAGATTTTCCATATTATCCAAGTGATTACTTTCACTTCTCTGACCAGAGAAAAATGGATTCAGCCATTCAACACCCAGAGTTATCACTTAGTTTTTATTACTCGATAATTATACAGAGAAAGAACACACATACACAAGAAAGATCATTAAGATGAATGGAAATATAATGAAAATTCCAAATGAGAAGACAATAAATCCTATAAGGATTTCAAGAACAGGAAGATTTTAGGTAATATTTGAAAGGGAAAAAAATGATATGTCAGGAGGTAAATTGAATCTCTTCTTAACCTGTTTGGTCAGCAAGTTTATGAAGAATCACAGACACTCTCTGAATTAGTATGATTCAAGAAAACCCATAGAAATGTGTTCTGGCATTGGAAACTGTAACAGATGGCACACCTATCTATATGCACATTAATGCAAACTGATATATGCTTGCAGGAAATCAGCGTTATAAAGTGGTATACCCACAGGAGGCCTTCCAATATTAATGCTCACTTAGACTCTTGTTTCTTTTCTAAATAAAACATGGTTTTCTATACTTTCTCTGAAATAGCAGCATCTTTTCCTTAAAAGTTAAGGACCAAGCAAGCTTTCTGACTCAAAAATATATAAACTAACTTAGGAAAAGTATAAATATTATATCTTGGATATTATTTTTTGCTCTTCAAATATTCCCATAATCCTAGCTCTACATGCTGCCATTTCTCAACTGATCATTCACAAAAGGAAAATCTCCTTTCTCAAAAAACAGTTTGACATTTATGTTAATATTTTTTTTATCACCCTTAAGGAGCCAGATCTGTTTACAGGCATCTCATTTAAGGAAAATTCTGATGTGATGTGGAAAGAATTAAAAATGAAGGAAATTGATCTGATCTAATTTGATGTAACATAAGCCAAGTGGTTTATTATAGACAAATTCCCTCAACTGTGAGCTGTTGCCCACTAAAGGAAGCTTCATATAAATGATTACATGAATGTAGAGATGTAAAATCTGGCAGACACAGCCATCACAATCTTTTTCTATAAATGGTAATTCATACCCATCCAACCAGATGTAACCAGGGGAAATCACTCAAATGAAAATTACAAAAATATTCTTATGTAGCTGATGAAGTTAACCACCCACATCTGGAGATGTGTGGGAAGATAAGAAGTCAAACTTAAAAACATAAATCACAGGAAACTATCAATCTCCAATCCTCTATAGATCTAAATCACCTCTACCACAAATATTAAGCCAAAATCTCCAAAATGTCTCAGTTAAGTGATGAAGAGATGAAGAAGTGTAAATAGTTCCAGTCAAAGTCAAGGCTTCTCCAGTTCTCAACTATCTGGATGTAGCATTAAGAAGTTGTCACTTTGCCAGGCACATGTATACTTTTGTCTATTTCAATAGATAATTATGAAAACATGACAATTAGGAGTCCTGAGTGAATGGGAGAAGTTCTTGACACTGGGTTAGACCAAGGCTATTTATTTATTTTTTTATTTATTAAATTTTATTTATTTATTTGACACAGAGAGAGAAAGATCACAAGTAGTCAGAGAGGCAGGCAGAGAGAGACAGGAGGAAGCAGGCTCCCTGCCGAGCAGAGAGCCAGATGCGGGCCTCGATCCCAGGACCCTGAGACCATGACCCAAGCTGAAGGCAGAGACTTAACCCACTGAGCCACCCAGGGGCCCAGACCAAGGCTATTTAAAGCAGGAGGCTGGACCTACGTGGTCCAGTAAAGAAAGTCTAGAAACTGAGAGATGATGTTTAAAACCTTTAACAGAAATTTGATATTGCTGGGAATTTTTATAGATTTTTTTTTAATAAAGGTGTCTATCCCCAACATATTGTAAATTTAAAATAATGGTGATGAGGAGGAGGAGGAAGAGGAGGAAGCCAATGACAACAAAGATGAAGGAGAAGGAGGAGAAGGAAGAGAAGGAGGAGAAGGAGAAAAGGAGAGGAGTAGGAGGAGGAGAAATGGAGATGGAGGAAATGTACTTTGCCTATATAGGTCCTATAGTCCTGGCCTATAATGTCCTGGCCAGGATAGAAGAGAATATAGAGGGACAGTAGAGATGATTTATGTCATCTGTAAAGTCTGATCTAACACTGACTTGTGAATGATGTTTTACTGGGTAAAGACTTGCATTGTAATCTTTACTAAATGTGTAATTTGGGGCAATACTGCCCTTAAATCCAGCAAGTAGGGCCCCTCCCTGGGCCATACACAGGAGACCCTACTCTTCAGAGTACCGTCGACCATGAACAAGGCACCGGTTGGGGTGCTGACCCCCCATGCAGGCAAAAATCCATGTATAACTTTCAAATCTCCCAAAACTTAATTACTAGTAGTCTACTATTGACAGGATGTCATACTGGTAACATAAGCAGTCAAATAACACATATTTTGTATGTTGTATGTAGTAAAAACTATTCTTTCTATACAGTAAGCTAGAAGAAAGGAAATACTAAGAACATCATGAAGAAGAGAAAATAATTTATAGCATTGTACCATACTTATTGCAGAAAAGCCACATGTAAGAAGGCCTGTGAAATTAAAACCTGTGTTCTTTAAAATTTCCAAGCTCCCAAAGAGTGCCTGGAAATAGAACCTTCCAGGAAGGGGGCCTTTATCTAGACCAATCTACATGGGCTCTATTCACCAGAAGATCCTACCACGAGACCACCCACCTCCAGCCTGTTCCTCCCCTTCAGGGAGATTTCTAGTCCTCCACCTATACCATCAGCCCATCTCTCATATGTGGGGCTGGCCAAATGGCACAAAGAGCTCCAGGACTCCTGTCTATTATTTCTAAGGGGGAGCAGAACCACCCCAAAGTGTGTCACTTTGGCAAGTGGGTTATTTTGAACTGAAGACAATCAGGGCCCAGCAGACTCAGGAAGAGATATTAACTGCCCCCCCCCCCTTAACTGCCTGAAAGAATTTGAATAGGAGGCCTATACCAGGAGAGAGCTGTTACCAGAAATAACTTTTTAACATCAGAAATACTTATCTCTGTGGCATGGCAAATTTTGTTTACCGATCATTTGCTCTTCTCATCTTCCTGTGAATTGTCTTCCTCCCCTTTGTAGCCCCAGAACCCTACCCTCTTCTCTTTATCTCTGGGTGGTATATAATCCTCAATTACCTAATTTCTGGGGAGTTTTATATTTTTTAATGGGACTCCCATACATACAAAATTTTTCTCCTGTTAATCTCTTATGTCAATTAAATCATTAGACTGGCTAAAGAACCTAGAAGGAAAGAAGGGAAAAGTTTCTCACTCCTACATTTCCTTCAGGGGCCAGTGAAAAGCCTGGTTGCAGAACAGCCTGGCTCGTGGGTTGCTTTCAAGTGATTTGAGATGTCTCAAAATTGTTTATATAGATGGGCCCAGCAAAAAACATTTACCTCTATACCCATTCTCTCTCTCTCTCTCTCTCTATCTATCTATCTTTCTATCTCTCAGGCAGCCCTGACTTCAAACAAATGACTTAACCTTTCCAAAGTCCATTGCCTTGTTGGTTAAATGGGGGGAAAAAACGCAATACTTACAACATGTTCTGACAATTAAACTATGTAAAATGTGTGTAACACCCAGTAAAATGCCTGATCCAATATAAGTGCCCAGTAAACAACACTGTTACTATTAAAACATTGTGTACGTATTTCCTAATACACATAGTAGATGCCTAACACATATCCATTCCCTCATGACACCATCCAACGCAATCCTAACTTACCCTGTACGATTACCTCAGCTCGGTCCTCATTTCCTCTTTGTTCTAACCCTGATTCTAGCTCTCCCTGCTGATGAATGTTTCTTTTCCCATCTTCAAATGGAGTTCCCTGTGTGGCTCAATGTAGTCTGCCAGTCTAGGGTCACAGATTTGCAGCACATGTGCAGAGATGCTGCAAGCTAATTGGTTAACAAATCTTGGTTCATCCATTTGCAGGTGAAGCATGCATTCTCAAGTTGGTAGCAGATCTTTAATCAGGCTTTATCTTACACTGGTCTCATTCCCAGAAGTATATTGCTTGTTACACCCCAATAGGCATTTGAATTTGTGAGTTTTTACATTCATTTCCTTTAGCTTTTATCCCTGTTTACAATTGACGAATAGAAAGACTTAGTTTCGCCTCCTGGCTAGTGACACAAGGAAGTCCAGTTGCCTACACACGTGCCCCTCCCATAGCTTTCTTGGTATATGGTCCTCTGCTGCCCCCTAAGGGCCTCTGCTCACTTTACCCACTGGCCTTGATTGAGACTATTTGAAACTATTAATAATCCTTGTTCTCTGACTTTAGTGTATGGAGTGCAGTATATGGAGCATATCCAGAAGTACATCACAAAGTTCTATCATAACAGATGATTTTGAAGCATAAAATATACTTCCCATCTGAAAGTGTTCTTTTTGTGAGGTCCTTTTAATAGAACTAATCCCGCTTTCTTGAAATAGATCATTATTTGTCTATTTATAGTCCCCACTAAATGGAAAACACAGACAGAGCCATATTATCTAGTCTGGAGTGAGTAGGAAATAGATACGCAACTGAGAAAAAGCTTAGAGTTGTTGAGGAAATGATAATAGTTCATCATGGCTAAAGAGTTGAACACTGCAGGTAGGGACGGGATGAAGAAAGTGGAAAAAGAGGAAATTGGAAATATAAGTTACATCCAGGTCATTAGGAGCTATATTTAAAAATGTATACTTTATTCTAAAAACACTGGAGATCTACTGGTGGGTTTTAAGCAGCAAATATTGTGTTCAGGTTAAAATTTTTGAAAGATCACCTAAGAACACTATTAGAGCAATCCAGACAAGAGAGGATTATTGTCTGGATCCTTGAATGGACTAGGTGAACAGAATTGAGGACTGAGTAAAGTGGATGAAGTCTGGAGATATTTAAAAGGCAAAATCAACAACTATGAAGAGATGAGTCAAGGATGATCAAATTTCTGTTTTGGATCATTGCATATGTATGGTGGTAGAATTAACTAAGGTTAGTATCTCAATAAAAAAATATGAACCATAAAAGGAAAACAAAGATAAACATTGTCAAAATTTCAAATTTATTCTCTTTAAAAACATTTAAGAAATAAATCAAGTTAACTGGGAGAAAATAATCACATAATACATATATCTGAAAATAATTTGTGTCCAACATGTATAAAGAACTTTTACAATTCAGTAAGACAAGTCAATAGGAAAATGGCAAAGACCTGAACCATATAAGTGTGTGTGTATAATTACTATATAATTATTAATATGCACATGAAAATATGCTTACTGTTATTAGTCATGCAAATTAAAACCACAAAATGCTACACATCCATTTCAATGGCAATTAAAAAAGAAAAAAAAAACACTGAGAATGTCAAGTCTTGACAAGGGTATAGAACAATTGGAAATCACATATATTTCTAGAGGAAATGTAAAATGGCACAGTCTCTTGGGAAAACAATTTAACAGTTTAGAATAAACCAAAATATGCACTTGCCACATAATCCAACGATTCTACTTCTAGGTATTCACCCAAGAGAAATTAAAACATAGGCTCACACAAAGACCTACAAACAAACATTCCAACAGCATTATGAACAAACATTTGTTCATAGTAAGCAAACCAACTCAAATTTTAAAGTAGGTAAATTGTGGCATATTTATATGAGATATTATTCATCAATAAAAAGAAAGGATTATTAAAACACATAACTTAAATGCATATACAAAGCACTTCACCAAGAGAAAGGAGCTACAAACAAAAGTGTACATACTCTGTGATGCCATTTAATATGAAACTGTAATATAGGAAATAATTCAGTGGTTACCTAAACCAAGGTGGCATGGATTGAGTGGGAAGGGACATAAGAAAACTTTTGAAGATGATGGACATGCTTGGCATCTTGATTACGATGGTGTTTACACAGGGTTTTAAATTTGTCAAAGTCTACTAATGTACACTTAAAAGGAGTGCATTTTGTTGTATAAGTCAATAAAGTGAACTTAACAAACAATAAATAAATACTGGGTAAATTAAAAGGTCATAATTGACAATTCATGATGAAGTTTCTTTGGCTTCCTTATCTCTCTGGAGCCCCTTTTAAGTGAATTCTAATAGCAAAACACAATGACATGTCTCAATAGTATTTTGAAGAACAACAAAAAAAAAATCAATTTTCAAACTTTTTTTAACTAATGTGCGATACAAAGTATTATTGTCCTCTATCCAAAACACTATTTAATTCAGCCTAAATCTTTCAGAATATTTTCATGTAATGAACCTTTATGCAGATTCCATCCTTTCTAATAAAGAGCATCACTGAATCATCACAAAAGCAAAAACAATAACAAATGAATGTGGCAGAATGAAAAAGAGGTTCTACTAATGATCAGTGTTAATACAACCACGAAACAGCTGCTCAGCTCTTTCCAGAACCGGCCTTACCCTCCACTGCATCTTCCTGAGCCTTTCCTCTTCTCACTTTGGATCATCTGTCATTTGGCAGATAAGCCCTATTCTGAGACATCTATATTCAACCACCATTCTCAAACCCTGTGAGTATGCACTAATTCTAAACAAGACTATGATGATCTCTTTTAACATTTTGTTTTCTTTAGTTTCATTTAAAACTCTGTCACACATGGGAGAAACTTAGATTTCAGTAGCAACATGCCGCATAATTGCCTCTGAGAAAGTTCCCTTACCTTCTGCAAGCTTTTAGTATCAATTCAATAATTTTCAAGCCTTGCAAAGAAAGAGAATACCATATAATTTTCTCTAGTCGATAATGAAGATTCACTGGGGATTCAGCTAATTTAGAAGTCTCACAGATTTTAAGCATCTGTAAGATTTTTCTCTTTAGCTACATTTCAATCTCAGTCCTGAATATAATATTTTAATTAGTTATGTCCATATTCAATGATCATTTTCCTACTCTTCAAATATTATATATCATTCATGAGAAATGAAAATAAAATTCTCTTTCTTGATCTTTGAAATAGCCCAGAGTACTCAGGTAATTTATAAACTTATTTTCTCAGTCGTGTAGGGGAAGAAAACAAAATGGAACCAGCTTGCTGAGCTAAAAAGAAATTTAGAACTGAGATGAAGAGATAAATTATCATTTTCAATACATCAAATCAACAAGTTCACAGACAGCCTAGGAAATTCTAACTCTAAATCTTTCACTGAACTTCCACTGAACAGATCATCTAAGGTGAGGGGAGAAACATGGAGGCAATATCATCGTCATATGATTACTCCTAGGAGTCTATTTTGTTTAGACCATGTGTTGCAGGTCATTACACTCTCTTTTTTTTTATTATTTAATTTTATTTTTTCAGTGTTCAAGATTCATTGTTTATGCACCACACCCAGTGCTCCATGTAATGTGAGCCCTCCGTAATACCCACCACCAGGCTCTCTTGACAAGCTCTCCAGTTTGTGCTTAGAGCAGTCAAAATACTTGATTTAAAAAAATAAAATGAAAAGAGCTCTTACATGCAATAAAACCACCTCGGTTTTAATTCAAAAATAAAAATAGACCCTAGTGCAACATACTGTTTACTCTTCTACTTAACCATGTTTTTTACATTCTGGTAGAGAAAGGCCCGTTTACTCTCTGCACAAATGCAAACATTTGAAATAACCACAGGGCAGTATGCAAGAGGTTCCCAAAACAGGAAAAATTGCCTTCTTTGTTCTACTGTTTCCATCTCTTTCCTTTTTCAATTTAGAGCATTGACTGGTAACTTCTCCAAATGCCTAAGATCTGGTGGATATAACTATCTTAAAGGACAAGACAGTGCTGTAAAAATAACCACCTAAGAGACAGGATTAGGGTGCTGGTGCTCCCATCACTAGGGACCAGTGGCAGCTTCTGGCACACACAGCTAGTAAACAGAGCAGCGAGCCAAAGATCAAGACAGTTCACGTGTCAGAATGTTTTGCTTACCAAGAAAGCAGCTACTATATTTGAACGAACCTTTACACTAAAAACAAACATGGTGGAACTGAAGGCAATGCATATTTTAACTACACTTCCTCTAAAGGAAACACTGTCCCCACTAAACATGTAAACAGATTCATATCACTGCAAACACTTGGGAAAACTGTAATGGTAGGCACCGTGGCCCCTCATCAATGGAAAAATATAAAGGCTAACAGATCCTAACCCTGTCACCTCCTGCTACTCATTCTGGAGCTCTTCCCTTTCCAAAAACCAAGTAAGGAAAAGTGGAGATAAGGACAACACTTTTTGTTGTTGTTGTTACTGATGGAAATAGAGTTTTATGAATATGCAGTTTTACTCCAACCCCCAAAATCTGTATCTAGGATCCTCTTATTACATAAAATCAGTCTCAGTTTCAGTTTTCGACGCTGGCACAAATAAACACATATACACTCACACGTATATCAAAACTATACAAGAAATTTTAAGGGAACCTCAGAATTCCAGAGCACACCTTCAATTCAATCCAAATCTATGTGCAAATATGTATTTGGCCTATCAAGGTGTGTTATAAAAAGCACAAGTTATATTTACCTTTCAGCTTTTCATGCTGCCTCATCACCAATGTAGAGTATTCCTGCCTTTCTTATTATTTATCCATAATAAATCATAAATATTTAGGATTAAGCAGAAAGACCCAGGCCCTAATATTAACAAGTAAACAAACCAATTAAAAACAAAACATAACAAAACCTCAGCTGACTCAATCCAGACTTGGCTTCTGGTGCCACTTAAACACATAAGACCAATGCCCTTAAAGAAAAGTCATACTAAAATTGGGCTATTAATTCTCTTTAGTAAAGCTATCCTCTCACTTCCTGCGACAATGAGTTTCAGAGAACAAAATTTGATAAAGAGCCCCAAGTTAGAACCCAAATATAAGTGGCACAAAGTTACAGGATACATTTTTTTTCTATAGGTGTGTGTGTGTATCTGTGATTTTATATCTGTTTTTCTAAGCTTTGACTATAGGAACTATAACTTAATATTTTTTCAAGAAATAGTTACAACTGATGACACCCTTTCCTTCACTCTGTAGAAACAGGGTACAAATTCTAAAGCCATCTCTGATACTATAATCTTTGGGTTTTGTTTTCTGCTTAAGGTTTCTGTTATTGTATAATGTGATTAAGTGTAAAGGAAAGAGATTAAAAAGAGAAAGAAGACGAAAATCTTAATCCAGGACACCTTTTTTTTTTTTTTTAAATAGTCTTCATGCCTAGCGTGGAGCCCAATGTGGGGCTCAAACTCATGACCATGAGATCAAGACTTAAGCCGAGATCAAGAGTCCGACACATACCCAAAAAAGAGCCACCCAGATACCCCACAGGATACTTTTAAGAAGTGTGTTTTAGCCTGGGTGGCTCAGTTGGTTAAACATCCGCCTTTGCCTCAGGTCATGATCCTGGGACACTGGGACTGAGACCTGTGTCCAGCTCCCTGCTTAGGGAGGGGCCTGCTTCTCCCTCTGCTTCTATTCTCCCTCCTTCTCAAATAAATAAATGAAATCTTGGAAGGAAGGATAGCAGGAAGGAAGGTGTTGTAGTGAAGGAAAAATAGAACTCTTCATTTTCCTGTTGCCACATGTGGTTCAATCCCCACATCCCTGGCTGCTCCTACGTAGGGTAAGGATCTCTCCTGATCCCCGTTCCACCACTCTCACTGTATTCCCTAAAAACCTCTGGCTGCTTCCATTCTATCTACTCTAGATTTACGGGTCCTACTACGGGTCTACTCTAGATTGACCTGTAAAGCTTCTCCAGCTGTCCAAAGCTTTTCATCCACATTTAAAGAGAAGCAGCTTCTTGGCTTCCCTTCGCATGCAGCCACAGCTGCAACCATGACACGTCTTTGTGTTTTGCTGCCCCTGAACTTACAGGGATTCAAAGTGCCCCAGCAGCAGCATCTTTGCACAGGCAGGACAATGACACAGCTACGCCTTCTCAGGGAAGAGAGAGAAGATGACCTGTCCTGCGCCAGTGCCACCAGCAAGCTCTCCCTCTGGTCCTTTGCAGTCCCCACGCAGCGGTTTCAGTGCTGAGGGAAAGCACAGCTGCCTCAGTTCGACTCACACCTACGGGGCTTTTCTTCATTCCCACTCTCATTTCCATGATCCCCAACTGTTCACGTCTCTCCTCCCCTTTCTTCTGTATTAGAGGGAGTACAAGGCTGTGGGCAGAGCCCTTTTGTCTTCCTGTTTAGATCAGACATGTAAATAAACACATCTGTTTGGCTAGGGCACAAGCATAGCCTTAAATAGTAGCATTGCCTAAAAGACATGGCTAAGTTCTGCTCAAGAATTATTCCAATTAAGACTTCTCATGACAAGGCAGCTTTCATACAGCTAATCAAACAACAAGACATCATTTCACAAACCCACTTGTTTCCTCTTTGCATATATGAAAAACGCTGTTACTTAGAGAGCCGTAGAAGGCAAGCAATTGAATATAACAGCCAAGTAAATCCATGTTCTCAAAACAGGGCACCACGGAGAAAATCATAGTCCTTTAAAATAACAACTCTATCTAAAGCAGATAAAATCCTTAAAAAAAAAAAAAAAAAAAAACTGCTTTAGAGAAATGAAGTAGTTTTCATGACTTTCTCTCCTCCCAATCTACTCTGTATTTGTTCACAAAAATGGATGTCAATACCAGATATGCATTTTGTTATTTGTAAACAACACATGTCTTGAGGATGGTCTACTTTATTAGAACTGAACAGATTATTAACCAATCTTTAAGCTATCTTTCTTGAAGGGAAGTATATTTATTTCTCACATTTCTTTTTTTTTTTTTTTAAACCTTATCTATACTTACATAACACCAACATTACCCACATTTATACAACACTATTTGTTCATTTAGGTACTTCTCAAACATTTTGAAAAGCTTTTAGATCTATTTCTGTTTCCATGTCCAGAGCCAAGTACGGTGCTGTCTAGAACAGAAGTCCCTCCTCTGTTATATAAATTGTACCCATTATTCAGCCAGGCATGGCCACCAGGCAAGGGTGAATGGCTGGTCTGAAGTGACTGTGGCACTTTGTCATGCCACAAATTAGCTGCAGGCAGCTCTTGGACCAGATCAGCCCAAAGCACTGCCCTGCACTTTTCCTATGTATTAATCACGTTTCTGAAAATCACGGTGCCTTGCATGTGGACAAAAACACAGAATTCCAGCCAGGCTCCCTAGACCAGTTCACTCCACTGGTCCACTTTGCATGAGATTGGGTCATGTCACTTGTTTATTTTCTCCTATAGTGTTACAACCTTCAGATGGTGCACATGCTGAATCCTACCCCCTTATCCATCTGGCAAATCCACACTCCTGAGGCCCAGGCATCTCCTCTAGAGCAAGGCTATGCTGATGCCAAACACTATTTATCTCTCCTTTTTTTCAGTGTGACCAACAGATTCTGTACTTACTTCATTTTTTTCTACTAAAGCTCTGATTCCACTTTACTATGGTGATTTGTTTGCATGTCCATCTTCCTCACCTGCCTTCACCTTTGCCCTTAAGTTTCTTTTGGGGACTCATCTCAAAACCATTCCTCATCCTTCCCAGGAGCCTCAAAGTTGACCTGCTCAAAAAATTTTATGCTCAAAAGGCATATAATTCCTCATTATTTGCTCCCATTCTGTCCTGTTCTCTTGCTTCAAATAAAATCACATCTGTCAGCATCTATACAATTTCTGTTTCCCAGAACCTTAAGTTCTCTAACTATAGGGACCTGGATAGCCTTGCTCATAGTTGTACTCCCAATGCCTGGGACAGTGCCTGGAATCTGTAGTTCTCAACTGTTTGAAAACATTAGGTGAACAAACAAATGCATGGAAGCTTCTTGAGAGCCAGAACTCTATCTTAGTTAAGTTTTTATGCCCAAGTCAGTGAGCAACAATTTTCTGAATCAATGATCAATTCAGTAAATTGTGTTATTCACTTATAGTCTACAAATATAGTCCGGTTACAACAAACTTGATTCTCAAGGAAAGTATATAACTTAATTTCCCAAAATTTATAAGGATCACAGACACAGCAGAGTGGAATAAAGCACTGGGAATTGAGATTTTTAAGCACATTTTTAAAAAAATTAGTAATGCCATAAAAATCTGCTCTAATATACATCCAGCAGCTAAAAAAAAGCCAATACATATTCATACATGTTTGTCATCAAGCCTGGAAAAATAAAATCACAGGTAAGTCAGAGTAATTCAAACCCTGACTTTAGTTTTACTTCCAATATTCCTCTTCACTCATACTTGCATATTTTTAAAAATAATCAATTAGTCATAGTCAACATTTATGTGCAAAGACCATATGAGGCAGTATGGAGAAATGCAAAAGAAACAGGAGGGAGACAGATGGTTCCATGTAATATACATAATAAACTGTCCTGCTTTGCTCTGCCTTACTTGAATATTATGCATTCAGTCCATAATGTTTTGTTTTCTTCTGCATAGGTGTGGGTTTTCTCCTCTGATTAGACCTGAAGTTCCCTGAAAACAAATACCCTGACTTTGAGTTTACTCCTTTCCATCACCATTCGTCCTACCTTTTTACTGTATCAATTCATACCTTCACTCATCAGATATTTTGTGAGTGTCCACCGTGTCAGTTACTCTGCTAGACACGGGATATACAGAAGAGAACAAGATCAAGTCCCTGCCTCCATGCCGCTTTACTGAATGTGGATGTGGGAGGTGGGGCAGAGCCAAGATTAAACAAGTAAACAAACAAATATGAAAACTTGAGCTGGAAAAGTATGAAAAAACACTTATGTATAAGGGATTAGATTAAGGGATTAGGAACTGGTAAAGATGAGGGTTATTTACAGTGAAATGGTCAGAGAACATTTAACCAAACACCTGAATATATTAAGGAAACGTTGAAAGATCTGGGTAGAAGAATGGTTTAGGCAGAGAGAACAAAAAATGCAAAGGCCCTGAGGCGGTAATGAGCCCTGTGAGTTCCAAGAACCTGAGTGAGTAAGGGGCAGAGCAGTATAATAAGATGGGGTTAGAAAAAGCATGTAAGGCTACTGTAAGCAGTTCAGACTTTATATTATTGTGATGAGACGCTTATGGAAAGCATTGAGTAAGGGAGTGACATAATCTTATTTGTCTTTTAAGAAGATTACTGGGGCTGGTATGTGGCAAATGGACTCACAGGTTACAAAAATGGAAGCTGGGTGACCAGTCAGGAGATATTACAAGGGACTGGGCAAGAGGTGGTAGTGCTTTGGGTTGAAGCAGTGAGAAGAGGTCAGGTTTTGAATGTACTTGAAAGTAGAGCCAGAAGATAGTACTTGCTAGTGGTTTGCATCTGAGTTATGAGAAAATGAGAAGGATTAAGGATGACTTCTAGGTGACTGATCTGAAGAGTGATAGGATTATGATATGTGGGAGACTAGGGGAGAAGCCTAAAATAGGGTTCCAAGAGCAGATGCTCCATTAGCAGATGCTAATTTAGTAATTGAAAAACAGAAACGTACAAAATAATAGCATTATAAGCTGTTTATATAAGTGACAAAAAGTACATACCCTCAAATTCCAAATCTGCAGCATTTTAGAAAGCAGCAATAGTAATCAGAGCAAAAACTGGAATAAAATAATATCCCGAGATAAATCATCTTTCAAAAGTGTAATTGAAAATCATTGCAGACAATAGTAGGACCTTAGCTTCAAATTTCACAAACTCTAGGAGATCTTACATTAATTAAAATTGGTTTGAAGTAATTTGTTGGATCATTATCAATACTTTAATTCATTTATCTCTCATGTATTCAGCAGAAGACACTACGTTTAGCAGTAGAAAGAATCTCCTACCTCTAGATACTGATGCTTTCAGAGAAGTTAGACTAGACAAGCTAAATCATCTTTATTAATTGTCATGATGGTAATCAGCTGAGAACTTTCAACATGACCTCTATGTAGCATTCAGAACAAATAAAGATTGGTTGCTATGATATCTTAATAAAGTAAATATCCATTCCATCAAGCCATGCTTTTGAAATTCATCTCAGAGTTTAATAGTGAAGTACCAGCTCCTTAATTGGTAAGGTTTGATTAATATATCCTTTCTTACATACACATGGTCCATTTGCAGTAGGTTAAATTTGTTTCATTTTTCAAGTTACAACAGTTTGGAGATTCCTGCCTCCGTTTCTTCTCTGATATAAAGTTTTGCACCTAGGCAACGTACACTAATCTATTTTTTAGTGATATTCTAGCCACTTAAATTCAAGATGCTAGACATTTAATAAGACATCATTTCTTGGTGGTTTTTATAAAGATCCAAAGACTAGACACTGAGGTAAGAAGCATCATTCCATTTGTATAGAATTTTTCAGGAAGGAAGATCGGAGGAGTTTTTTTTTTTTTTTGACTGTTTATCACCTAAGATTTGAAATTTTTGCCATTACACTGCTCAGTAAACCCTAAGGATAGTTTCCAATTGGCCCAAGTTACAATAATCTTGTGAAGATTTACTGCTGAGTTTCATGTTATTGGAAATGAAGGAAATTCTACTCACAGTCCAAATACCAAATGCAGCTTCACATGGGGTCAGGCAGCATCAACGTGCCACAGGCTTTTATCATAAATCAGATACTCTGGAACAAATTTGGAGTGTTGACTTCCAGAGTTCCCATGTAATATACTGCACCATTTTTTTTTCCCTTGAACACACAGAGGGCAGTTGTAAATCACACACTAACCTAAAAACCAAGAGACCATTTTTTTTTTTCCTCCCTGAAACAAAATCTAAGTTAATGGCTAATTCAAAAAAAAAAAAAAAAAAAAAATACTACCATACTACCATCGGCAGTGAGTGAAGAGTCTTTAGAACGTATATGAGGCATATTTGCTCCTTGGCCTGCCTTCCTTCCCTCCCTCCCTCTCTTTCTTTCTTTTTTCTCCTTGGCTATTCAATAGGATCTGCCAATTCTATACCATATCCTGTCCCACATTGTGGCATACATTTGTCTTCATTTTATTTCAAGTAGAGAATTAGTTTCCTTTTCCATAACTACTGGCTGGTAATTTGATACGTAACTTGCATAATCATATCCACAGGCTACAGACAATCTTTGTTTGTATCACTAAGAATAATCATCTTTTTTTTTTTCATTCTTTTTCTATCAAACCGGCATTCCTCTCCTGTGATGATTATCTCACAGTCCTATTTAATGAGGTCTTTATAAGCTATCTCTCAAGGGGCTTTCTTCTAAAATGTCTCCTTAGCCCTGATAAAAACTTGGCCTCTTTGCCCGATGCTAGCACAAAACATTGTGTACTGTGTAATTCTCTGTACTACTGAGATGCCCTCATTCTGGACATCTAATTGTACACCCTGGAATGGGACTGTATGTGCCTGGAGCAAGAGAAATTTTTTCCTAATTCACACAATGGGCCAACAGCAGTTCTGTTTTAGCCACACAAGCTCCAGAAGTACAGACTTCCAGCTCACTCTGTCATGCTGACAATTCTAACCAGTCCATAGACTTTTCCACGATAAAGGCTGGCACTTGCATCAGTGTCTTCAAAAACACCAAGGTACCCAATGATCTTCTCCCAGTATCTTCCTTACCATCTCCAACTCTGATCCCATGGCAGAACTGGGGCCTACCATGGGATAATGAATATAATGAATATAATCAATCAAAATCCTAAATAAAAATTAATCAAATCCAGTTATACATTCAAAGTTAATATCCTTTGTATTTATTTCAAGAATACATAGGTTACATAAACAAATGTATTAATAAAATTCATATTGTTAATAAATAAGAAGAAAAACTCAAATGATTTTTGGTATATTAAAAAGGAGTATTTAATAAAATTTAACATCTATTCCTAAAGGAAAATCTCTTAAAACATGAGTAGAAAGATGTGGTATGTTAAAAATCTATCATAATTCTTCCAGCCAGCCTCACACTTAAACACTGTATGTATGTCAAGGCACTAGGGTGGCTCAGTTGGTTAAGCATCTGTCTTAGGCTCAGGTTGTGATTCCAGGATCTTAGAATCAAGTCTTGCATCAGGCTTCCTGTTCATCAGGAATCCTGCTTTATCTGTGTACGCTATCTCTCAAATAAATAAAGTCCTTAAAAAAATTACAACATGTCCATTAATGCCCGTATTTGCTTTGCCAAAGATAATAATAATTTTCTCCACAAATAATGCACACATGATTATTCTGAATCAGTCAGTCAATGCAATTAAATAAGAAAATGAAATTCAGGTGAAAAGTACTGAAGTAAAAAAAAAAAAGTACTGACATATAAGAAAATATTTTAAATATTTATTCACCTAGGAAGAAAAAATTAATGAACCAACTAAGAAGCTTTTAAAAATAGAAAATAAATTCAGCAAATTGGGCAACTAAACCAAAAATTAATACATTTTAAAAATTAGATAATGTAAAGCAGGGACGCCTGGGTGGCTCAGTTGGTTGGACAACTGCCTTCGGCTCAGGTCATGATCCTGGAGTTCTGGGATCGAGTCCCACATCAGGCTCCCACCTCGACGGGGAGTCTGCTTCTCTCTCTGACCTTCTCCTCGCTCACGCTCTCTCTCTCAAATAAATAAATAAAATCTTAAAAAAGAAAAAGAAAATGTAAAGCAAAAACATTTCACTAAGAATAGTAACACAAAATGTAAAAGAACGATAGAGGGAATTAAGTTCACAAGAAATCAGACCTTAGTTGAAGAAAATGATAAAATTTTACTTAGAAGCATATAAGCAAAATGAGAAAATGAGGATGTGGAAAACATGCAGATTATAAGATAGAAAGGAACATATCTTTATAGAAACAAAATTCTCCCCCAAATTAAGCGATAGATTTATTTCTGTTTTAGCCAGAATACCAGTATTTTTTCAGTGAATTGAAAAAAATTATGCTAAAGTTCTCTGGATATCCAGGAAAATTATGAAAAACAATGACAGAAGATTTGTCATTCCAGATTCTAAAATGTAGTCTAAATTTATCGTAATTTACAAAGTATGGTACTTTTGAAATAAAGAAGAATAACACAAATATATAAAAATAGTAGGTAAAGATAAGGATAGATTTTTAAGTTGATACAGAAAAGATAAAAAATTTAATAAATGGAGTTAGGACACTGAGTGAGCAATGTGGAAAGAAATCAGGTAGATTCCTCTTCATCCTTATCCTAACTAAGTTGGAAATAAATTAAAGATTAAATTTAAAAATGAAACCATAGAAATACCACATGCTCCAGTAATTCTACTACTGGATATTTACCCAAAGAAAATGAAAACACTAATTTGAAAAGATACATGCACATGTCCCTATGCTGACTGCAGCATTATTTACAATAGCCAAAATATGAAAACAACAGAAGTGTCCATTGATAGATACATTGGTAGAGAAGACATAATAGGTATGTATTATATATATATATGATGGAATATTACCCAGCCATTAAAAAGAACAAGATGGATGGACATAGAGACTATTATGTTAAGAGACATAAGTCAGAGAAAGACAAATACCATATGAACAAAACCAAGAAACAAAAAGCAGAAACATACCCATAAATATAGAGAACAAACTAATGAGGACCAGAGATGGAGAGGTGGAGGAGATGGATCAAATGGGTGAAGGGAAGTAGGAGGTACAGGCTTCTAGTTATGGAATGAAGAAGTCATAGGTACAGCATAGGGAATGTAGTCAATGGCATTATAACACCAATGAATGGTGAGAGATGGTACCGACACTTGTGGTGAGCATAGCATGACTTGTTGAGTCACTATGTTGTACCCTGAAACTAATGTACTATTATCTGTCAACTGTATTTCAAAAAATAAATAAGAAAAAAGATAAAACCTAAAGAGTGTTATAAGCATACAGAGATGATATTTATGTACTAGTATAATAATAACATATTGCATTAATTCATATTATATTATAAATGCAAAATATGAACATAACTTAAAAAACAATAATAAAAAAAATCTTTGACCTCACATGAATTTAAACATATGAATTAGATACCTATTAAAAATGACAGTGTTAGGGCACCTGTGTGGCTCAGTGGGTTAAAGCCTCTGTCTTCAGCTCCGGTCATGATCCCAGGGTGCTGGGCTCAAGCTCCACATTGGGTTCTCTGCTCAGCAGGGAGTTGCTTCCTCCCCTCTCTGCCGGCCTCTCTGCCTACTTGTAATCTCTGTCTGTCAAATAAATAAATAAAAGCTTAAAAATGACAATGTTGATGTACATGCAAACAAAGATTATGTGCATTTACAGCATGATCTCATTTTCAGAAAAATAAATATGATATTCAAATAACATGACTGTATTATGCAATCATAAAGTTGGGTGTTTAAAAACATAATGCTTTTTTCCTTGAACTGATTTTATTTTCTAATACTGGATCTCCAAACAGCCAGACTTATCTCAGGCAATTTAATTTAGTTCTTGCATTACAATTCTACCCCATCCAGTGACTTAATAGATCACTTAGACCGTGTACATCAGTTACAGTTTGGTTCAATAGTGCATCCTAGACACTTTTTCCCCCCTCATCTTCTGGCTTTCACTATCCCAGTGTATCAAGCACCTGCCTTCCACTGACAGCAGCTGGGTGCCTATCTACAGTGGGAAGAGGTTGTGACGAGGAGTGGCAGCCTACTCTCTACACTGTATTTCGCAGACACGTCATGTGTCTGTGGTCTCAGACACATCAGAAGGAGCTCTGGCAAGGGGGCCACATTTGGCTTCAGGCAGCAAGCTGGGAGGGTGAAAGCTTAGAGATGCTGCTGCTCTGCTATTCTCTCCTCCTTTTGCCCTGCTAGCTTGCACATTCACTGCTTCTCGCAGGTAAGTCATGAAGTTCATGTTTTAGTCCCTTACTACGAGTAACTCCCTGACATGTCACTCTTGAACCAGGTGATACCTTGGAGACTAGGAGCTCCAGAGGCCTCTCTCACATCTAAATGAACCATATGGCTATCTTCCTTGAATTACCAATGCAGGATGGTGTGGGGCACATCTGCCCAACTGCCACTTCTACAATGCAGCCAGAAGACCATCCCCCGCTTTTCTCAGGTATCTGCACTCCCTGGAGTCTTCTTATATTTCCACTTAGCATCCAGCACAAATGATCAGGGGAGCAAAACAATGCCAGGCTGGTTTTCCCCTCTCTCTTTCTTATCTAAAACTTGATTCTTCTCTCTCTACACTCAACATGGTTCAAAGCCCTTTATGCATAAGAAGGAGACAAAAAAGGGCATTTCTAAACCTTAACAAATACAATTTGCCTCTGCTCCATAATCTAAATTGGAAATGACCTCGAGGAACAGAAGAGAGAAGGAAATGTTGTTCGATATCCCAAGTTATTATGGTACATCATTATTATTTCAAATTTCATCCCTGTATCTGTATATACACACATATTTATAAATATTATTATACAGATATACAGGCGGTTATAGAGATGTAGATAGACAGAAATTGGCCGGCAGATGATATATATCTAAATACTAACAGAGATTGAGAAGCGTTTCACCCTTGTCCAACATTTATTACATCCATAGATAAATACTAAAACCATTTTTAAAATATGATTTTCTAAATTTTCAGTTGTCTAAGCAATGTTTTAATTCACCTGGGTAACAATTTGTATTTCAAAAGTGTTGAGAAAACCACTGACCCATGGAGATCCACCTCATTCACAGAGTGGCTTCAGCTTAGATTTGAAAAACTCTTGCTAGGAGAAACACAGACTACATCAGAATTTGTACAATTATGCGTTTCATTAGTCAAAGTAGAAAGAATCCATAAAGTAAAATCTTGCTTTACTCCTCCAGATATTAAATCCACTGGACAATTAAATAGTGTTACCAGGTGTTATCTTTCTAATTTCCACCATGTGCTGCAATCAAAAACCTCTTCAGCATCATTGTGATCTATGGCAGCATAAAATATGCATACTTGTTCAGTGTAAAACTAACATTTGTTTTTTAGTAAATGCTTATCAATTCAGAATAGTACCAGGAACATCTTTCCTTTAAAACTGATTGAGTTTGATCGAAGCAGTCCACTGTTTATAAGTCTCATTTTCTCCAAGGATGATGGGAAAAAAAAATTATAATTGACTCACTGTACTAACCACAAATCCAAAGCCACAAATATTAAAGGCAGCTATATGAAGTGAATGGTAACATTGAGACAAGCTAATCATAACTCAGAAATATGGAGACCCAGAGTGCTGATTTAGCACGTATAACTTTCTTGTTATGTTTCAAGAATCATCATATTTTCTAACTGAGTAATTTGATTTCTTGTAGGAAATATACCAGGATTGCATCTTGGAATAACTAACGATGTTAGGAATTGGCTCAATCCTTTACAATTGCAAAACCTCTAACCCTAAGTTTCCTGAGAGACATCACTTACAAGAAAAAGGAGAAAACAAGAAATGGCCCAGGACTTTGACTTTTAGAAACTTCTAATTCACATCTGTCACAGAAAATTCTAGTCAAAGAGAGCTAAGATCAGGAATAGAGAGTGGAAGCAAGGAAATCACTCAGGACCAAATGCTCCTACACAGCCAGAGCCCAAGTTACTCCAAAAGCATAAGGCCACCTTCCTGCACCTCCAGGCCACTCTACCCTGACCCCACAACCAAAATGTAAGCAGAAAGTTTAATGTGACTTAGTTACACAGTAATTCCTTTCTCTCTGTGAAGAGTTACCCACTTTAATCTAATTTCTTACAGCCTCAGGAGGTATTTTATAAAGCATGTTTTAGCTAAATTCCACCAGACAAATGACATGGAAAATCTTGTGTGTGTTAATCACAATAATTCCTATACATCTATAATATTTTAACAATGTACCTTAGAACATGCGATAAATTCCATATGATCCTCACAAGACTTTAGGTCAAGCGTCAGAGTCCAAGACAATAAATAAAATCATTTTAGGTGTGTTTAAAAAAAAAAAGTGTTTAATACAGGAAATTTTGTTTACAAAATGCCTAGAAATTTGGAAGGAGCAGTCTCTAGGCTGGGCGTCCAGCAATGACCCCAAATACTACACAACTGAAATACCAGCAGGGCTGCTGATTCTGCCAAAATGTGAAGTTTCGTAAGAGTCAAGAGGCCACCACAGGAACTAAGTAAGAACATTTGCCTATAGCTGTGAACTGGAAATGAGAAGGTATCTGCTATTGTCACCTTAGCTACCAGCAAAGCTGACACCAGAACACTGTTGGAGAAAACCCCCACATCTTTGTAACCCATTTTCTGAAAGAAAAAGCCAAAGCTGCAGGAAGATGGCTTCCACATCACTCCCATCTTTTTTTTTTTTTTTTTTTTTAAGATTCTGTTTATTTATTTGGTTTTTTGGTTTGCTTGTTTTGTTTTGTTTTGTTTTGTTTTTTTGAGAGAGAGCGGGGACAGGGGCAGAGGGAGAGAGAGAGAGAGAGAATCTTTTTTTTTTTAAAAGGCTTTTTTTTTTTTAAGATTTTATTTATTTATTTGACAGACAGAGATTACAAATAGGCAGAGAGAAAGGAAGGGAAGCAGGCTTCCTGCCAAGTAGAGAGCCCAATGCGGGGCTTGATCCCAGGACCATGAGATCATGACCTGAGCCGAAGGCAGAGGCTTTAACCCACTGAGCCATCCAGGCACCCCTTTTTAAATATTTTATTTATTTATTTGACAGACAGAGATCACAAGTAGGCAGAGAGGCAGGCAGAGAGGGGTGGGGGGAAGCAGGCTCCCCGCCAAGCAGAGAGCCCGATGCAGGGCTCTATACAGGACCCTGGGACCATGACCAAAGCCAAAGGCAGAGGCCTTTACCCACTGAGCCACCAGGCACCCCGGAAGAGGAAGAATCTTAAGCAGACTCCCTGCTGAGTGCGGAGCAACAAACTGAGCCACCCAGGCACCCCTATAATTCTCATCTTATAAATAAATCTTGAATAAATACTTCTAAATGGTAGAATCTAACTTGTTTTCAAACCTTAGCAGCAAGGGGCCTGAGAAATATGGATTTTCAGCTTTCTAACTTCTGCTGGATAAGAAGACCACACAGAAGTAGTTAGAAATGAATACTGAGAACAGACTGATCATAGCTATCACAGGCAAGAGTTAGTACATACATGTTATTTGTTATGCTCCACAAATAAGTGAAACCATATGATAATTGACTCTCTCTGCTTGACTTATTTCATGGAGAACATAGGGAGATGGAGAGGAGAAGGGAGTTGAGGGAAATTGGAAGGGGAGGTGAACCATGAGAGACTATGGACTCTGAAAAACAACCTGAGGGTTTTGAAGGGGGTGGGTGGGAGGTTGGGGGAACCAGGTGGTGGGTTTTGGGGAGGGCACTCAAAATTGGCTTTTATTATTTTCTTAGTTCATTAAACACTATATTGAAAATTTAAAAAAAAAGTTAGTACATCCATTTCACAGATGAGGAAACTGAGAGTCAGAAAATTTCAGTGACTTTTATAGGCTTCAATGTTAAATAATTAAATCACCAGGAATAGAACCTAGGAGTTTCTGTGCCATGTCCAGTATACTTTCAGTTTGCCATTTTGTACTAATTATAGGAATTATTACACTAGAAAAGAAACAACTGATCATACCGTGTAAGGGGAACTAACATTTCCTGACATTTATTTGCTCATTTATCAGGCTATTAATTATGTTTCAAAGAGGTCAACTTAGGAGGAATCTCTAGATAGATTAACATGCCTTCTCAGTGAATGTTAAGCTGTTGATAGAGTTTAGGATATAGATGAAGTGAGCTTACAAACTGCAAACTTTTGTCTTCCTTTGAAAATTCAACAATAACTCAAAATATTGAGATAGAAAGAGGCATCTGAAAAGAAATTCATGTTTTTACTTTTCTCCCCACCTCCCCCAAATTAAAAGACTATTTGCAAAGATTTATAAAATGTCAGAGTAAAAGAAAATCATATTTATGTTATCTTAATTAAATTCAGATTTGCTATTTGAATCAAATGTAATATAAATATGTCAACTAATAGTGGTGAAATAATCTTTTAAAGAGATACTGGCCTTAAAGATAGAACTATAAAGCCACATAATATAATCTGGCTCCCTTACCAGTTTATCATATCTCTTTTTTAGTAACTGGTATCTTTCTAAAAAAAAATAATTATCTGTATTTTCATATGTGGATATTAATTTAATCAAATGTGAAATTTGAGGTTGATTTTTAGCCTTAGTCAGACTCCGCTCAAATTCACCAATAAACACGTGGAAAGTGGTTTTTCTGCTACTTTACAAATCTCTAAGGCAGCATTCAGTGCTCATTTTTGTGACTACCTCTTTAAGGGGAAGCATTTTGGAAGAGGTCTCCTGAGAGCATTTATAATAAATCTTTCCTGACTTCCTTTTAAGCAGGAAAGAAAAAAAATCTATTTAAGACAATGCTTTAAGGCAAAATGTTACCTGACTTCAGATTCAAACTTTTCATTTATTAGGGAAGAAGTTAAGGTCTCCAGGGGGTGCTGAATCAGTCTATTCTGAGAAGTAGAAATGGAGAAGCTACTTTAGTTAAATGGTGTCTGACTCTGGCAACAGAGACAACTTCCAGCCCTGCCAACATTCTCTTTCCTGGAAGTACTGCCACTCTACTTCTCAAGAAAGGCATATTGATTCCTTAATTGAGAAATAAGAAAATGATGATGAAGAATTGCAGAAGATTTCATGTATTGAATCCCCACTGTGTGCCAGCTAGGTTTGATGCCTTATACGTATTATCTCCCCAAATCTTCAGAACATTACTACAAGCATTAATAATCCCATATTACAGAAAAGAAAACTGAGGCTCATAGGAGCTATGATACCTACATAGCTAGGAAGCAGAAGAAGCAAGACTCAACCCCTGAACAACTAGCTTCAAAGGTGGCATGCCCTCCCCCATAGCAGGGCAATGACAAACCGAGGGACCCAAGTAAAAGGCACTGTCTTATTAAAAGGAGCAACTCAAATAGAGATAGTCTGAGGCAAGCAATGTAGACTGACACAAGGACCAAAAACCTACACCATGTAAAACTGCAACACCACAGAAAAAGCTTCACAATCTTACCTGAATGTCTACAGCAATCAATGTAAAGGTTATTCAAGTTTGGCATACTTGCCTGTAGCAAAATACAGCTAAATTTGTTCTACTTATGGGAATGGAAGGAGAGTAAAGATTCCTGTTTCCTCATTTTCGGATCTATCCCCAGTTTGAATTTTTCACCTTTAGAGTTAAGGGATACATCATTGAAAGGGATGCATAGCTATGAATAAACAAGTTATTCTTGAAAAGACAATCAACATCCCTTCCACGCGTCTACGTATTACTGATTTTCTTTCTCAGAAAAAGATTATGTTACTGATACAAGAGTGCTCACTTACAGTCATTTTTTTCATGCCCAAGGCGTATTTTCCCTACAGCTTCTACTGCATCATTTAATATGTGTCTTACACACATTACACTCTTAATGATTATTTGGGTAGTAAAAATTTCTTTACCAGTTATGGAACCAAGCCAATTAATCTATTTCACTTTGGTTCTTGGCTGGAGGTCAGCAGGGACTGGGATGGGGATGAGGGGGTGAGGGTAGGGGTGGTAGCAAAGTGGTAGATATTTTTGGATAGTAAGGCTTTTTTCTTTGATTTAGTGGCACATTTTTTCTTTCTACTACCATTTCTTCCTCCAAACGTCTGCAACGTATTGTAACTCAGACATTCAAAATCCAATGTGATGTCTGAAGCATAGTAACTGAATTGTGTGCGATGAAATACTCAGGACTGTGATTATTCTTCATATAGTTCTTCAAAAAGCACTCAGCTTTTCTGCTGCCACATCACATTATAAATTAATTTTGCTTCCAAGTAATGCTCACCTTAATTTTCTTTAACTTCACTACTCTTAACAGGTTATCTTGGCTGAAGCTCAGATGTACTAGGCAATGATCTCTCTGGAGGCTCTCATATGCTACAACCATATACAATCACCTTAGCTGTCTGAAAATTCTTCAGGGCATTTAAAGTTTGTAGTCATTGTTCTTGATTTGTCTGGTGACCATGGAGGCCCATAGGAAAGAATTTTGACATACTGGAGTAGGATGTGATATGAAAGGGATTGTTACAGTGACTCAATGAGCCTAAAAAATACATAATCCCTACCAGAAGCAATACTAAAAGGGAAAAGTATTTCTGAATACAGTAAGAGGCTCTCCTTGAATTTATTCCTACTGCACAGACTACTCCTACCAGTGCCTTCACCACCGCTTGCTGCCCCCACCACTACCACCACCACCATAATTATAGCCCATTCTCTCCTGACCTGGATCCACTCTCCATTGTATTGGTTGTAAGCCAGAAATGCTGGCTCCTGCAAACTGCATTGTCTGGGCTATGGGAGACCCATAGGAAATTAGAAAAAGGGAAAAGAGAAAGAGGTGAATATTGCTCTTGGCTCATTCCTGCTTTGCTTCAATGCTAGAATTCTAACAGTGGCTGTGACTCCCTCTGACCACAATTTCTGCCAAGTGGCCCCTCCTCCACTGTTTTGGCTGTCACAGGGCTTTGGTGGGCTATTCTTACCCTCAAGTTTAGAGATGGCAGCACCTTCCAATATTGCAACTTGGAGGTGCCTCGAGTTCTCTTGTTTGTTATGTTACTGAATCCCACACATCTCCAACAAGTACTTTCACTAAATTCTCAGAATTCCATCAATGTGCCTTCTGTTTCTTGCTGGGCCCCTGACTGATAACAGAAACTGGTTTCAGGAGTGGCCTCAAAAAACAGACCCTGAGGTTGAAATTCTAGTATTGATTCCACATGCATTATTTTGTAACATAAAGATGACTTCCCTACTCAGGTCCGGGGAGAACATGGGTAACTAGTAGAGGACAAACTTTGAGAGAACTTTTAAGTGTCTGCATCCTTTGCCTATTACGGTGATAAAGATTATAGGCTGATAAAGATTATATTCTCACTCTAGTAGAGAGCTTACAAAAATAAAATAAAAGCTTAGTGCCCTGAACTTTTAACTCAAGTCATGATAGAAAATCAAAGGTTTCTAATAAGCTTTATATACATATCTCTTATGTGTATGTAAAACAGACATAATTAATGATCATAACCATAACCTGAGAATATAGGTTGCAGAGTTGCACTATTGATTAAATACATACATTCAGTGTGCTTTGAGAGTTCATGTTAAAATTAAGGTTAGCAGCCCTTTTTAAGTCTCAGGGTCCCATGCCTTTGTAACTACAGTTCTAACTATAATCTATGAGACTTGTTACAATAAGTCACTGGTTAAAAAAGTAGAATCCTAAAACTTCAGATGAGGTCCTCAACTTGAAATTTCAAAGACCTGTGAATCTTCCTTGCTGGCTAAAGCAATCCCTCCAGTTTATCTGAGAGAATTATTTTCAAAGACTTCATCTGGAGCACTTGCCTAACAAGGACATTCCCATTCTCCTCAAGGTTAACTCCCACCATCATTCATCACTCCATGGCTAGAGGGAGAATTACAAAGTACTCTCAAGGATGAGCTAGAATTTGCACCAAAAAGGAAGATGGAACTCTGACAACTTCTATAGTCAGGAAATGGAAGTGAGAAGAAGCATGTTTAGAAATAGATTCTTAAGGGGTTAAATCAAGGAGATAAAAATATGAGGTTGGTGCAAAAAGATCTTATCAATACAGAAAAGTTTATCTAAGATTCTAAATATATATTATGTTGGCTGAAACATCCGAAATGAGCTCTAATAGTTTGCTTGAAACCTGGGCTCAGCAGAGACCTGCACAAATGAGATTGAGATGCTGGGAATTCTCTGTAACTAAAAGGAAAGAAACCAAAAGCTTAAGAAGGTGGGGTTGCTGGATTGGACCTATTATTTGTGACTTCTTCAGCCACACCCTACCATACCTTCAGGAGAGACAAAAGGACCCTTCCTCTCCAAAGCTTTAAGACTACTTTGGTAGTGAGCACCAGTATTCCCAAAAATTTCTGTTGTGGCTGCCTTCCATAGGCCAGAAATGCTACAGAAGATTTGGACTGGACTCCTAATCTCAGTGAGAATGATGCGGACTTGGTGTGGCTGAGGCAGGGGGCAGTGCTCAGTTACAGGGATGAGGTTGGTGCAAGGATCACAATAAATCACAAAGGCAGAATGGTGATACAAATGTTTTGACCCACATGAATATATGGTTATGACTAATTTCTTTGTGAGAATGTTAGGAATGAAATAGATTGTCAACCTTCTAAAATATGGATTAGTCTATATTGTCAGACCAATTCTTTCTTTAGTAAGTAATACCCAAATTAAAGTACTACAGTGGGAATTAGTGGCCTTTCACCCCATTCTAAAATCCAGAGCCTTTTGAGATGGAGGCTAGTTTCTTTTAGGGAATTACTGAAATGCGGTCACAAAAATACACCGTAAATCCTCCTCCACACCTTCCTCCAGCAGATCCATAGCCATTTAACAGGGTCAAAGTGAGCTGGGAAAAAGAATAACCATACCATATAGGAGTTATTACTTACTGGCCATAATTTAGCACTAATCGGTGTGGGCACAAATTGAAGAAATAAATGGAATCTGGCCCATATCCATCTTCAGTGGTCAGTGGGCTTCCAGTGGTTATCTCCCATGTTCCTGGTTGCTTAAGTGGAATAATTATACTTAAGAACTGGAACCATCCACACATTGGTTCTCTGACCCATGAAGTAAATGTTATTATGGTGGGAAGAACCAAGTAAGACTGTTGGAATCTCCCCTGTCAAAGAGGAGGAAGAAAGCAATAACTCTGGAAAAACTGCAGAAATTTGTGCTACTATCAAACATTGAAAGAATCAGGGATGGTAATTCCTTCCAAATCTTCTTTTAATGTTCCAGTTTGTCTGGTACAAAAGCCAAATGGATGCTTTCAAATGACCCTGAATTACTGGTGCCACCAGCCACAGCTGCTGATCCAGATGTGGTTCCCTTGCTAAAGCAAATCAACACAACTGCTGGCTCCTAGAGTATAGTTACTGATCTAGGAAATGCTTTCATTTGTTGTGGGGTTTTCTCCCCCACCTGAATTTGTAAAGACAATGAGGAAGAGTTCATCTTTATCTAAATAGTAGGATTAGAATTATACCTTCGATGTCTTACCTTAGGCCTATGTCAACTCTCCTGGTCTCTGTCATAATATAGTCTAAAAGAGTCTTTACCATGTTGAAATCCCAGAAAACATCACTCTATCTGTTACATTTGAAGACTTTATGCAAACTGGACCTCTTAAACAGAAGGTCACAAGCACCTAGATATCTAAGTAAAATCATGTGTGCTACTGAATAGGAGATAAACCTCAAAAAGCTTTGTGATACTACCACTAGTAATCCCTTTTGTGTAGAGCATGTGTAGGTATCCCTTCTCAAGTTAGCAACAGTTAACTGCACCTTGAATTTCCTACTTTGAAGAGAGAGGCACCAAATTTAGCACAAGTATTTATATTTTAGAGGAAACATACTACAGCATTTGGGAACACTGCTGCAACCCATCTTCTTACTAATACTCAAGGATAGCAATTTTAATTGTTGCCCAGAGGAAAAAAAGAGTTAGCAATAGTTCCAAGTTGTGATGCAAGCTTCTCCACCTCTTGGGCTTGGTAAGCTAGGAACATCTAAATGTTACTTGAACTCTTTTAAAAATAGAAATGTCCTTTGGAGCTCCAGTGTGCCACAATGGGAAAAACATAGCACAGACCATAATATTCTGGGCTAAATCCAAACTCTCTTCTACAAGCTACTATTTTCCATTTGTAAAGTTATTTCTGATTGCTACCTGAGTGCAGCAGCCAGGGGACTATATGACCTGAGCTGCTTGTCATAAATTGGGTACTATTTGGTCAACTAAATCCTAAAAGTAGATGTATGAAGCAGCACTGAATAATTAAGTGGGAATGGGATATACCTGAAAAAGCCTGGATGGGTCCAAAAAACTCAAATAACCCCTCTGAACAGAATCAGACTTCAAAATACCTACTCCTACTGCTGTGTCAAGAGTTCCTTAAACCATACCTGTGGCCTCATGGGCAGTTATCTATAACTATTAGCCAAAGAGGAAAAATTATCTGCTGCTTGATGGCTGTTGACCCCACCCAGAAGTGGTCGTCTGCCCCATCTGTGGCAGTCTGAAAGACAGTCCTAAAGGAAAATATTCCCGGCGGCAGATTTTAAGATAGCATATACGGGTTTCTACTTTGTGTGGAAGGAGAGATGTTCTACAATATGGATCCATAATGACTCTTGAGAGAAACTGAGAAGCTTATTCCATCAGAAACTTTAAAAACAATATTAGAGGACTGGTGACGAAGAGTTTTGGGGAAGAGGTACATGGATAAATTTCTTGGAATTGTCACAAAATATTAGGATATTCATACCCTATTTTAAGCCCAGAGGAGTCTTCTATTGCAGAGGAGTCTTCTAATAATCAGGTGATTCATACTGAAGATACCATTTATCTTCTTGATCCAGCCAATCCAGTGTTTTCAAAATAGCCATAGTGGCAGGGTTGGAGGTTATACATAGGGTTCAGTAACAAGACTTTTTTTCTCTTCTTAAGGCTAATCTGGCCATTATAATTGCTAGATGCCCAACCAATCAACTATAGAGGCCAGTGATTAACTCTGATATGGTAACTTTTCTCCAAGAGGACCAGCCAGCTCCCCGATGGAATGCTGTTTACACTGGATCCTTTTTATTTGGGAATGGAGGAAATATTTCATCCTCAGAAACCTAAATACCTATCCTAGATACAGACTGGCCTTCCAGTCCACAATGTTTTTTCTAGCAACCTTTGTAAGTTGAACTGTGTCTCCCAAAAACATACGTTGAAGGCTTAAACCCAGTACCCCAGAATATAACTCTATTTAGAAAAAGGAACATCAAAGTTGTAATCAGTAAAGATAAAGTCATACTGGAATAGGGTAGGCTCTTAATCCAAAATGATTGATATCCTTATAGGAAAAGGATATGAGAACACAGTGGGGAGTGTCATATGACAACACAGGCAGAGATAAGCTAGTAGTTAAGAAATGCCAAGAATTTCCCGAAATACCAGAAGCTAAGAGCATGTGTATGAAATTGACTAATGCCATCTGGGACAAATCTGCCACAAGAACACTTCTGTGACCTGAAGCCTTCTTGAGCGTAGCCCGTCACTCCCACATTTTTTTATTTGAGAGAGGGAAAGATAGAGAAAGCACAAGCAGAGGGAGAGGGAGAGGAAGAAGCAGACTCTGTTCTGAGCAAGGAGCCCAATACGGGGCTCGATCCCAGGGCCCTGGGATCATGACCTCAGCTGAAGGCAGATGCTTAACTTACTGAGCCACCCAGGCACCCCTGCACTCCCATATTTTTTAAACACACCTTTAAATACACCCTTGGGGGCTAACACCTTTGATCTATTCTGGAGATATGACTCATTCTTAAACATTTCCTCCCAGGTGGTCTGTCTGCAGTGGCCTCCCAGGGGTGGTCCCAAGCATGTATTACCCAGCTCCGGGACTACAAAAGCGGTCTTATAAGGGTGGGGCTGTGGAGATCTACTGGTCTTGCTGCCACCTGAGACAGCTCTGTCCACAGGTCCCCTTAAACCTTTTCTCATCAAGTTGTACCGCTTAGTCATTTCTGTCTGTCTTAAGAGATCTATCACCTTGGAGCCATTTTGCATATACCTCCTTTTCATGGAACAGCATGAAACTGATTCTCCCCTAGATTCTGGAGAGACTGTGGCCCTACTGATATTTGGAATTCAGATTTCTGGCCTCCAGGACTGTGCAAGAATGAAGTTTTGCTGTTTTAAGCCAGCCAGTTGGTAGCACTTTGTTACTGTGAATGTAGGAATCTATATATACTCTCATCTATGCCCTTTTCACTGACATACCACAAAACATCACCCTCAACCAAGCAACTTACTTTAAAAAAAAAAGGAAAGCAGTAATGGGCTTATGTTTATGGAATTCACTGGCCTTACTACATGTGCCATCATCTAAAAGCAGAGGGTGCAATGAAGGCTTAGCTCTGGCATCAGCTGAGGATGGTGGCATTCTGGTCCTGTAAACCAGTGACCAATATATGATACTGTCCCCCATTCTACTCCATGCTCAGGTCTAGGAAGCAAAAAATGGAAGTGGAGTAGTCCTTCAATACAAAACCTGAAATCTCTGTGTTAAGAATTTTTTTTTCCTATTTTATACCATTGGGTTCCATAAAATTGGGATAACAAGCTCCTCAGAGAATGATGCTTCCAACTGGAAATGGAATCACAATTCTACTATATTGAAAGTCAATTCTTCCTATTACTTAAGGACTCTTATGCCACTCACTTGACATGTAGAGATGGAACATGTAATATAGTTAAGGTAATCTATCCCAATTGCCAAGGGGGATTGTGTTGTTGCTACTGAATAAGAACAAGACATGGGGGCAGTCCAATAGATTCACCAGAGTGGCTAATACTCCCATTATAAATTTCCATGGTAATCTTCAGAAATTCAATAAAGGTGGCTATGAAGGGTTCAATTCTATGAGAATAGAGGTTAGAGTTACCCCTATTGGGTAAAGCATCCAACCAGCCAAAGCAGTGGCAGAAGTAGGAGAATACAGAATGGGCTGTGGGGAAGGGAGGTCTCGAAGATCAAGGCCACAGCACCACTGGAAGGACAGCCTGAGCAGAGGGTCAGGGATTTCATTAAAGCATAAGATACTTGAAAACAGCTGTGGCATGGAGGCTATGAGCCACCAAGAGATGGGAACAGCTGGGTATAGCAGATAAATAAATGTGAATCAGATATTCCCCTCTTGGGGATTCTGTGGGCATTTAAGAAGAGGAAATCTGGGGTCCTGCCAGTCAGCATGTGTACAATTCTGATAAGATTTAGGGACTCCGATGGTTAGTTTTTTCTGTCAGCTTGGCTAGACTTCAGTACTCAGGTATCCAAACAAACACAATTTAGGTGTTCCTGGGGAGATGTTTTTTAGATCAAATGAACAACTACAATTAGCCGACTTTAAGTAAAGAAAATTATCCTTGATTATGTGGGTGGACCTCACTCAATCAGTGGAAAGGCCTTAGAGCAAAACTGAGCTGTTCCTGAAGAAGAAACTCTGCCTCAAGACTACAACAGTATCAGTTCCTCCTGACAGTTTCCAGCCTGCTGCCTGCCTTTTAGATTTGTGACTTGCCACTCCACAGTCACATATATATACACATACACTAACTGGTCGGTTCTGTTCTCTGTCTCTAAACAACTATACGGACACAGGGACAAGCTGTGAAGGTGAACTTTCCTAGGACCCATAGGGAAGTGGGTCTATTTTTAGGCCACCTCAAAATATGTGTTTCTTTATTTCTAAGTTAAAATTTATATGGGGACTTGGGAAGGATGTTAAGGGAGAGTACTGCTTGTCGCTCTTTCTAAATTCTCTGTGATGATTTCTCATGTTACTTATACTGCTTGCACCCTTCTTCTGTGAAGTCACAAAGGCATGCTGAACTGCAAATACAGCAATGATGCTTTGGTCTAACAGTAACTTGCTTTACCTGGAGCTGAGATGGGTTATTTGCACTGGCAAATGCAGAAATGGGAAAAGGGAGGAAGGCAGTGAGCAGGAGAAATTCCCCTAAACTGTCCAAAATAAATGTATTTAACCCTTAAGGAAGCCCATTACAGGACAAGTAAATATTAAGTAAAACTGGATAACTTTGGGAATGTTACCCAAAGAACTGACAAAGTAAAAGTGAATTTAGAACAAACTCCCATTTTAAAAACTACCACCTAATTAAAAGTTTCTCAAATTGAAACCATGCATGGAACTTCTCTGAAGGGAAAAAAAATTAGACAAATTAAGCAGGAAAGAATATCCAATGGAAAAAAGACAGCCTCTTCAATAAATGGTGCTGGGAAAATTGGACAGCCACATGCAGAAAAATGAAATTGGACCATTTCCTTACACCACACACGAAAATAGACAAAATGGATGAAGGACCTCAATGTGCGAAAGGAATCCATCAAAATCCTTGAGGAGGACACAGGCAGCAACCTCTTCGACCTCAGTCGCAGCAACATCTTCCTAGGAACATCGCCAAAGGCAAGGGAAGCAAGGGCAAAAATGAACTATTAGGATTTCATCAAGATCAAAAACTTTTGCATAGCAAAGGAAACAGTTAACAAAATCAAAAGACAACTGACAGAATGGGAGAAGATATTTGCAAACGACATATCAGATAAAGGACTAGTGTCCAAAATCTATAAAGAACTTAGCAAACTCAACACCCAAAGAACAAATAATCCAATCAAGAAATGGGCAGAGGACATGAACAGACATTTCTGCAAAGAAGACATCCAGATGGCCAACAGACACATGAAAAAGTGCTCTATATCACTCGGCATCAGGGAAATACAAATCAAAACCACAATGAGATATCACCTCACACCAGTCAAAATGGCTAAAATCAACAAGTCAGGAAATGACAGATGCTGGAGAGGATGCGGAGAAAGGGGAACCCTCCTACACTGTTGGTGGGAATGCAAGCTGGTGCAGCCACTCTGGAAAACAGCATGGAGGTTCCTCAAAATGTTGAAAATAGAACTGCCCTATGACCCAGCAATTGCACTACTGGGTATTTACCCTAAAGATACAAACGTAGTGATCCAAAGGGGCACATGCACCCGAATGTTTATAGCAGCAATGTCCACAATAACCAAACTATGGAAAGAACCTAGATGTCCATCAACAGATGAATGGATCAAGAAGATATGGTATATATACACAATGGAATACTATGCAGCCATCAAAAGAAATGAAATCTTGCCATTTGCGACAACATGGATGGAACTAGAGCGTATCATGCTTAGCAAAATAAGTCAAGCAGAGAAAGACAACTATCATATGATCTCCCTGATATGAGGAAGTGGTGATGCAACATGGGGGCTTAAGTGGGTAGAAGAAGAATCAATGAAACAAGATGGAATTGGGAGGGAGATAATTAAGATTAAGTGACTCTTAATCTCACAAAACAAACTGAGGGTTTCTGGGGGGAGGGAGGTTGGGAGAAGTGGGTGGGATTATGGACATTGGGGAGGGTGTGTGCTTTGGTGAGTGCTGTGAAGTGTGTAAACCTGGCTATTCACAGACCTGTACCCCTGGGGATAAAAATATATGTTTATAAAAAATTAAAAATTAAAAAAAATTAGACAACTCAATATTATTTACCTAATATTATCTATATATGTACTTACATAAAAATAGGTATAAAGTTCTTTTTTTTAAATTTTATTTATTTATTTGACAAACAGAGATCACAAGTAGGCAGAGAGAGAGAAAGGGAAGCAGGCTCCCCACTGAGTAGAGAGCCCGATGCGGGGCTCAATCCCAGGAGCCTGGGATCATGACCTGAGCCGAAGGCAGAGGCTTTAACCCACTGAGCCACCCAGGTGCCCCAGGTATAAAGTTCTTCTGTTTATATTCTTACAGAGCTAAAATAGCTAAATAATTTTATAAGTTAAAAGATAGCAAAACTACAAAGCCAATGAAGTTGTAATTTAGAACATTAGTGTGACAATATGACACATAATTATTTGTTTATTCAGTTTATATCTTTTAATATAAAATGAGTCAGTAAGGTTTTCAAGGAAAAGATATGTTTTACACAGGTCATTTAGAACATGACAGGCCATCATTTGAGTCTTTGTCATGGTTAGTGTTACTTATTTTTAAACACTGATGTATTATTTTGATTAACCAAATAAAGCACTCCAAATTACAAAGTTGGCAGCACTGTTTCGATATCATTCAGTTAAAAAAGTCCTCATTGTGGATTTTCTATTGATAATGACCACTAATGAGCTTGGCAGCTTACTAAATCCAGAGACAGAACTCATGAACCCTTAATTCACAGGAGGAACATAGACCTGTCATGAGGCGAGGTATTCTGAATTACACGTGCACAGACTAGAGACAGGCTCTACTTATGCTGGAATCCTTTGGCTACAAGAAATAGAACCAACTCAACCCACTTCAGCCCTAGAGGCTCCACCTCTGTCCTCATGGTGAGGGTGGGATTAGGAATTGGAGAACAGGATCTGGAATAGCTATTCCGTGTGGGTGTATCTCTCTCTGCTTCCCTCTCTCTTTTCTTGTCTCTCCCCCTAAATGACAGATGTTTCTGCCTCTATTTCCGTATATGTGTCTGTCTCTCTTTGTCTGTCACTGCCTGCTTTTGGTTTCTGTCTCCTATACCACCAACTCTTTATTCTGCTTCTGTCTTCATGTCTCTATTACCTTCCCTCTGTGTTGTCCAGATTTATCGACCCATTTACAAGTCAGTCAAAGATCGCTACTCCCTGTTCTGGCTTAACATCCTTTGTAAATTTAAATGCTGACTACGGAGAGTCCCAGCTCCAGATTTCTCAGAGAAAAAACCTGATTGGTCACACAGACCACTGATTTCAAGCTGTGGCCGATTTGAACTGTGTATCACATGGGTGGCTGCCCACTCAGCAGGGGTTGCTCGAACACGCGCTCTGAAAAGGACATGGGTATTATAGGAAACATGTCTGCTTAAATGTCTTTTAAGGGTACAATACATCAGTTTCTCCTAGCAACTATTCATTAGAGTACTTGAAGTAGCCAGTTGATTTTGACTTTAAAAATAGTGCCCAAAAACCAATCTGGGAAATTATACAATAGGCACAAAAACAAAGGCATTTAAAAATATAAAAGAGCCCTTGACATCTCCTAGAAAGAGGTGAATGATCCAAACCACAGGGACTATTGTATGTTCTACCAACAGACCACACTCACTTAAAGCACTTAAGAGGAGAACTGAACTTCAAGACTTGGGATAGAAACCCTAACAAGCAAAGAATGCATTTTGTCCTTGTGCTTTTTGTGGGGAAAGGGCATGGATGAGACTACTTACTCCTTAAAAATTTAATATAATATTATAAAATTCTTCTAAGAACTGCCTTTTGTAGTACTTTTATTTATACACATCAGTAGAATCACTAAGACTGCTTTAATAAAAATTTTAGAGCAAAATTATATCCTCCTTAAAAATTAATGTTTACTAGACATAGGCAAGGTAGGTGTAAAGCTTATGCATAGAGCTGATAATATTAGAGAGAAGAGAAGATGATATTAAAATTAATATGTAGGGAAAGCATAAAATAAAGCTGAGCTTTACCAAGGGCACAAAAAATTGGGGGATTATGGATGGGGCTGTTCAACTGAGGTAATTCCTTCTAGAAGCTAGACTGTGTCTCTCAAAAAATGAGGACACTTTGGGAGAAAACATCAATAAATATAAGGTAAAGGAGGAGTGAGAAAAAGAAGAAAAGTTGGAACAGGCTTTTATTCAGCGGCAAGTAAGGAGTGCTAAGGAGTAGAGGTTTGCAAAAGCAATGACTGGGGTTTCAGAGTTTTCAAGAGGGGGGAGATTAAGGCAGCAAGGTGTGTAAATTCATTTGGAAGGAATACAGGGCAGAAGTTGAATGATGGAGTGGCCAGGGACTCCAAGTCTGCCCTGGTATCATCAGCATGGAAGTGTTCAGCCCTGAGACACACCAATCCGCTCAGGACCTAAAGATGTGCTCCGTGTCCATTTGCTGGCATCCAGCATGGCAGGCCACACATAGTGCCCTTACCCTGCCATTGAAATCCACCTCTCCTAAACACTGACTGATTTCTGATTCTGTCGAGATGCTAGATCTCAGCTAAGCAGGACATAAGAGACACTGGCTGCCATGTCCCCTGCCCTAGATAAGATTCTCCTCTTCTGCCAATCCCAGACAAATCGAAATGAGTCTCAGTGTGCACAGAGAGGAAAGTGCAACAGTAGCTCCTTGAGGGTCAGAAGTCAGAGAGAGAATGAACCAAAAAGAAACAATAATGAGAGAGAACTGGGAACTACCAGGCTCTGCCAGGAGGAGATGGTGAACAAACAAGAATTAGGCTGACAAGAGGGGGGCGGGGGACGAGAACCGTGATGGCAAAAAGCAATAGAGAGAGTAAGAAGACATAGGAGAAACACTTGAGAAAATAAAAGGAAAGTGAGTAGGGAGTCAGAGAACAAAAATTAATAAAAAACAGGGGGGAAAAAAAGGAGCTAACAACAGAAGCATCAGAAAAGCAAAGCAATTGAGTTAAAGAAAGGAATAAAAGGAGAATCTATATGGACTATGCATCCTTTTGGCCATCTCTGACCAAGATTACTGTTACAAATCCAAGTTTATCTGGCTAATCAGCAAAACACAAATAAAAGAGAATAAGAGAAATAGAAACCTCTGCACAGAAGCCTAAGACTATCCCCCTTTGATAATCAATAAAAAGACATCAATAGATCCTTTTTTAAAACTATTCAATCATGTAATTTGCATACATTTGGAAACCACCTAGCTTTTGAAATACATGGCTTTCAGTGAATAGTCATCCTTCCACATGTGACCAATAACTAGCCTACTAGCCTTACTGCTTCATGCCACTGAAACATGAATAATTCATTAATTTTTAAGGACAAGAAGTCACAAGAGCTTTAAAGGAATTAATAATCTGACAGTGATATTAACTCGAAAGTCTTCCTCACCCTCCTCATCATTAACTATAAACACAATGACCAATCGCCACAGTGCTATGGAGGAGCTATGAGAAAGTAACTTTTAGCCTGTGATCTTGTTGTCTCTGACAAAAGAAAGTTTAAATCAAGGCAAATAATAAAATTGCTCAAGAACTGTGTGTATTATTGGCTATGTCATTTATTTCTTACCTGGAGTTAAGTGCTATCCCAGATGGATTACATTCACAGGTTAGGCTTTCAAGGTTGTATCTCCCAGGTAATATTTGATGAGTCCTTCTTGGTACATTTTAAGATCTGTAAGAGACGGTATGCTAAGAACATTTTCTATTTCTATTTCTATTTCTATTTCTATTTCTTCTATGTCACTAATGGCATGGCATCAATACTTAAAAATTGTTACGTTTTCATTAAGATTTTCATTGATATATATGTTTCATCTTTTAGAAAGTCCAGTTTGGGTTAAGAATTTGATTGACTGGAAGAGAAACAGTCCTCTGTCTCCTCAGAAACTATGATAATCAGGGAGATGAGCAGGCAGAGGGCCTGAAAAGACTATGAGCAACCAAAAAACTGTGTGAGCCACCCAGGGACCCCTAGGGATTAATGTTCTTTAAAAGAGACCCCACAGAGATCTCTAACTCATCCCTCATCCACCATGCGAGGAGACAGTGAGAAGGTGCCATCTATAAAACGGAGGGTGGGCCCCCACAGACCTGGAATCTGTCAATCCCCTGACCTTGGACTTATTAGCATTCAGAACAGTGAGAAATACACTTCTGTTGCTAATAAGCTATCCAGCCCATAGTATCTTTTTTACTGGAGCCCAAATGGTCTATGATAATCAAAAATATGTGTAAAGATTTTATTTTTAGTTATGTTGGTAAGAAGTGCTCCACACTGGATTATACATGGATGGCAGAAAAACTGGAACATAAAGATAAGAAAATATAATCAGATAAGAACTAACCATAATTTCACTATCTAGACAAAATCAACACTAAGCTTTTGGCCAATTTTTTTATTTGTGTATATATTTTTACATACATATGGCTTTATATAATTTGAGAGACTGCTCTTTTCTCTCAATAAGATATCACAAATATATTCCATATAAGTAAATATAATTCTTATACTTTCATTGTTAATAAATATGTATGTTATATATTATATTCTACTTGTAACCTATATAAAATTAGATATTAGGGGTGCCTGGGTGGCTCAGTCAGTTAAGCGTCTACCTTCAGCTCAGGTCATGATCCCAGGGTCCTGGAATCTATTGGGTTCCCTGTTCTGCCAGGACGTCTGCCTCTCCCTTCCCTTCTTCCCCTCCCCCTGTTTATGCTCTGTCTTGCTCTTTCTCTCTCTCTCTCTCTCGGTCTCTCTCAAATAAAGAAATAAAGTCTTACTTAAAAAAGCAGATTTTAATTTGTCTGACAGTATTATTTTTTCAAAGAAGAGTACAACACTGTTAATCTAGAATTTTTTAAGCATTTTTTAAAAAATATTTTATTTATTCATTTGACAGATAGCAATCACAAGTAGGCAGAGAGGCAGGCAGAGAGAGAGAAGGAAGCAGGCACCCCGCTGAGCAGAGAGCCTGATGTTGGACTCCATCCCAGGACCCTGAGAATCATGACCTGAGCCGAAGGCAGAGGCTTTAACCCACTGAGCCACCCAGGTGCCCCTAATCTAGAATTTTTAAAGAAAAAATTTACTCTAAATAAAGCACCGTCAACTAACATTGACAATATTAAGCAGAAATTTAGAGATCTCACTATGTCCTGACTTTAGTACAAAAGACAGATGTTCAAATATGTGTAAGAAAGATATCTTGATCTAAAGGAACATTTGTGGTATTTCCCTAAAATATTATGCTCCGTCCATTTTTAAATGGAAGCCTCCTATAATCATTTAAGTAGTTCTTGATGAACTAGAACCAATGACTACTTGCCATGTATCAATATAATGAGTCTGCTCTTCAGTTCTGGGCTTGCTGCTCTTACTGTCTCTGTTCTCTAACTGCCTCACTACCTTTTAGCTGTTTTTTCTAATTCTAAATGATCATGGGCTGAGACACTAGAGACTTAAGCTCATTAACATGTGTATGTTAAGTAAGGCCCAATCAATCTATGAAAGAAGTATTAGAGTCAGTAAATATCAGCCATTGGCTTTATATATCATTTTCACTGATACTAGTTTATATAATATTTATGAAAACATGGAGATATGTATTGGGTATTTTATGCTATTACAGAAAAGGAATCCGAGGTTTAGAGAAATAAAATAACTTGCCCAATGTTATCTAGCTGTAAAATGGTAGTAATAAAATCTAAACCCAATTCTTCTCATTCTCAATCAATTCTAAGAACTTTGTTAAATGCGTTTTCAGGTTTTTTTCTTGCCCCTGACTGAAGGATTATAATCCAGAGCAAAGTTTCCTAAAACACATTTCATCAAACACAAAGATACTAGGTTTAGGTATTACGCAACAAAAGAGAAAAACAATGGATCAAACAATTTGCTCTACTGCAGGACTCCTCAGAGATTTTAATATGCTAGTGTGCCTCATAAATCTCCAAAAGCAGCCTTTTCATAACTACTTGGACCTCACAGTGACCCTCTGTAATAGCAGATCTCTTCAGGCTCCAAGGAGCTAACTACAGAAATAATGTCCCAGTGGGGCGGGAGTAGGTGGAGGGCATTCACCTGTCCAGGTATGTGAAGCCCGATAGTCTTGGTCTTTGCACTCACTTCTCATTTATAGTTTGCTAATATAAGAGAGATTAAAATATAAATTCTGAAGAAGATTGATGTTTGTGTGAACTGTTGATAATACAGAAAAATTACTTCAAATAAAAGGGAGAGACATCTTTCAGGAGTTGCCACAGAATACATCTGGAAACTACTATGAATAACATTTAATCAGGTAAAAGTTTAAATTCACAGAGAACATGTATATAAAACGAAAACCATTATGCTGTATTTGGAATTAAAAGCACCAGGACAGCAGACCATGCTACTGTTGTCCATACCTCCCCCATGGTATGACACACTGTCCTTAGATCTTCATGATCTGTAACAACAAAAAAAAGAATTCCCAATATAAGTTAACCTTCACAATTTTCACAGACTACACATATTTGAGCAATCCTTCAAAAACTGGACAAATCACTTTTAAAGTAGCAAACTCTCTTTGTAGTTTATTAAAATATTTTTAGGAAGTAGCACCGTTTTAGAATAATAACAGGGAAAGTCATCATGTAGTCCATGAAATAAGAGATTTCCTAAAGGGAAACACTTCCCCACCTTGCCTTTTCAATAAGGTTTTTACATCATGGAAATATTCCTTGCAAAATGTTTCCATCAACATCTGTGAGTGGAAATTTTGCTAAGAATTTTATGTTTATTATCATATTTAATATTTAAAGCAGCCCAATGAAGTGGGTATATTATAAATAATCTCTAGCTTTACAAATAATAAAATTGAAATTGAGAGAGATTAAGTTTTCTGAGTAGGCAGAGCTAGGATTGGAAGCCAGCCTAATTGCAAAGTACTTTCCTTCACCCACCTCTTTCTGTGATGCTCATATTCAGTCAACTATTTCGTGTATTAAATATATATAACCCCCCTGATGTTCCTATTTAAATAAGACTGTAGCCACAGAAGGTTTATAAGGAATAATATATTCTCTGTAAGATTCCCCTATTTTACCCTAGCAAGCCTCTTGTGACAACAGAACTTCCCTTCATTCACTTTGACCTATAACTAACCTCCACTCTTCAACTGGAAGTCAGAAGACCATGGCATCTCATGATTTCTTCTTCTCTTTTGACATTTCTGCAGTCTCATCAAGGCCTTTACAAATGGAACTTAAGTATGATTAACTACAGTACAAGTTAAACCCCAAATAAAAGCCAACGGGGCATATGTGAATGACAAAGCAAGCCAGCCCTAAAGCTCAAGATAGCTTTACCAGAAAACCAGTATATGACCAACCTGCAATTTTGGATTTCATATAAATTAATGACTAATTTGGTCTCCAGTAGAGAAGTTGGAAGAGATATAATTGAAGGAGTCTAGAAGGACATCCTATCAATAAACCCACAATTATTTACTGAATTTTCTCCACCACTACCAATATGCCACATGCTCAGAATCCCAACCCTTGAGCTATCGATAGGGGTTAAATCATGACCAGAAAACAAATATGTGTAAATGTGAACAAATATTTCTTGGAGAGAGGATGGCAGTAACTCCTTGGTGATTATCATTACAGTAGTGTACTATAACATGGGGCCCCAGGGGTAGAATGAAAGACAGGTAAATTATGACTAATTCTGGAGAAGTCACATCAATGGAGTGAAGGACCAAAGATAAAATACCAGAGCTGAGGGTCTTAGTTCCAGAAGATAACATCATTGTATGGTACTGGGTAGTAGAAAAGTGAAATAAAAGATAATGTTAAGAGGGCTTTTTGTTTTTATTTTTTTGTCTTCCATTTGCCTATGGAAGTTGGTAACTTTTTACAAAGAAAATACATTCTGGCCTTTGAAGATGACACCTCACAGGTAGAAAAGAGTCCCTCCCTGTACAATATAGGAAAAGGTCACAGAGGTCTATTACATAAAACTGGCATTGTTATACACAATTAGAGCTCTTGTTCAAAAAGAATTCCAAAGGAACAAGCATAGATTTCTCTGGTATCCCTTTCATCTGCAGAGTGCTCATCTTCCAACAAAGCATGCCCTCCATCCTGTGGTATGCTAAGTGCTTAACAACTAGTTCTCCAAGGGAAAAAAAATTAATATAAAATGTACTGCTTTAAGAACACTAGCACCCAATTTATAAATAATGATAAATATGTAATAACCATCACTGTAAATTCCCTACCAAGGACTTTGGTGTGACTTGGTTCTTATAAAATCTATTATCAGCTTCTCCTTCCATTCTATCCCCAACAATAGTGCCACAAAGTTAGACTATGTATCGTGCTCGATTATGATCCTACTCCAAAAAGAAGTCTCTCATGTCACTGACAAATAAGTGGAGTTCTGACATAAATGTTAGTTGATATTTTCTTTTATATTACAGAGTGAGTCTAAAGTAAAACAACAAGGACATTTGTCAGACTTCATTCAATTTTCACTGACATGAACAATTTCTTTGTTGAATCAGATAGTGGTTTCATATACTAGACAAATATTTTCTCCATTTTATGAGCCATTCACAATCTAACAGCTACAGACAGAAGAAAATTTTCAATTTAATCTGCATTATTAATATTTTTCTCCAGTTTTTAAGCCCAGATAATGAACAAAACAATAATTGTAGCATTTGTGATTTTCATGGTCTAAATACTTCCATCGTGGTTGGTTCTTAACTACCAAGGCAGAGCTGGGAAAAGCAGGTAAGAGACATAGTATTGCTACCACAAAGCCACCATAGATGTAAATAACATCAAAAGCTTGGATAATAGTAAATCGTAGTAAAAATAACTAGGAAGCAACAAGTCGAATATTACCTTTGTTTTTAACATAATGTTCAATTACAAGTTTATATAATTTAATTTTTAATAATGGCTATTTAACAAAGAGCAAAATTGCTGCAAATTAACAACAGACTCTTTCAAGCTTATATGAACTGGCTTCAGGATGTTACTGCCTCTTGAATCCTAACTACCAGGATTCTCTTCTTTCTATGGGTATTTTCTCAGTGGCGGAACTGTTTTGCAAATTCCCTACTACTACCTCTTTGGTTTTTAAAAGTTCTCATTTTTATTTCCTGAACTGGATTGAAATTAAGAAATGAGTACCGGAGGTAGGAAAGGTCGGTCAATTAATCATTAAAGAGCAAGCTGTGAGACAAGGCACAGAGCTCTGGTGTAGAGTCAGGAGCCCTGGCCTGAGATCCTGTCCTGATATCGTGGATGTGCCTTTTCAATTCAGAGCTTCAGAATTCTTATCTGTGAAGTGAAGTTCCAGCCACCCACTTCACATGTCTTTTTGTGAAAAATACATAGGAAAACATCTATGGAAATGTTTTATAATTAAAATTTATGATGCAAAATAAATCATTTTATAATATGCAATTTTTTCAAATGAGTTTAATCTCTTAGAACTTCTTTTTTTTTTAATTTTTTATTTTTTATAAACATATATTTTTATCCCCAGGGGTACAGGTCTGTGAATAGAAATGCCTACAAATAACACATCATATTAAGTTTTGAACTTATGAATTTTTAATTAATTGATAAAATACTGCAAATTATTCTTGCTTTTCTCATTTTTTTTTATTTTTTATTTATTTTTTTTATTTTTTATAAACATATATTTTTATCAGTTCAACATTTGCTGTATTAAGACCATGCATGTGTTCCCAGACCTAATTCTTTCCCTAGGTCTGATTTTATAAACTGCTGGTGATAAAATCAAGTCCTGATTTATATGATGCATCTCATGTGGGAAGGGTCTATGGCTCTTGGTATTTTTGACCTACCCTGAGAAATGATAGCACAGCTAGTGTAATATCTTTTGAAGATAACCGCTGTTAATTTGATGATAACGTTTCCATTTACTGAATTGTGAAATGATCGTGTTTTATTTTCTAAGTGATTCTAATATCATTAGAAGCATGCCAGAGCAGACTGGTGAAGAGAAAATTGTGAAAAAATTTTTTAAAAACTGGCAAGCATATGTTTTAAAAACACTGTATTCACTTCAGTTATTCTCTTTATAGCTTTGGTTTCAGGACACTCTCCTGAAGGGATTGGAGAGGACGAGGCAGCTGGAAGTGGTAGCAAATCTTCTGGGTTAAGAACCCAATGTCCCACATTCCATGTTCCTGTTTTTGTAAAGGGAGTGGACTGAGTTCCTTTCCTGTACTAGGTTTTGAAGAGACTTAATTTTCACCATTCTAGTCTCAGAACATTGTTGACATTTGGTATTTTAAAATGTTTGAAAGGAAGCAAGTTTTAATACCCAAAATTTAACCAGAAGTGTATCTACCAAATTTGTAGCAAAGAGGATTAAATGAAAGGAAATACGTTCCCCCCTCCCATGCAAAGTTTCATCAAAGGCTGAGAAAAGTTCTACAGAACTTTAATGAAGAAGGATTTTTCCTAAATGTATGTAGTGGTTGGTGTAGAAGAAATGTACTTGGACATTTGAATAATCCCAGGTCCTCAATAAGTTGCCCAGCGTGTTTTAGTCCTAAAAGATACACAGTGAAGCATGCTCATTGCTTAGAATTTGGGGAAACTGCATATTACCTCTCCCAAATATGTTCCATAAAACCCTTTACCCACATCAGTTAATATCCTTTGGAACATTCAGCAGAATGAATTTAGGGAAACCAGTGATTCAGATACATCTTGATTTACAGAGTTGAATAGTGCTAGTAGTGGGTACCCTATACAGTTTGTGTGGGGCTCTAAGGGAAGCTGCAAATATGTCAGAAATAACACTGTCTTTTCCATTTTAGAATTAATCAATTCACAAAGGCAGTTTTTGGTAGTAGATGACTGAGACATGGGAGACAAGGATACCTTCAATATCCTATCCAGAAATTCAAGTATTTAATAAACCTAGAGTCAGAAAACTCTACCTTTTAATAGCTATATAACAACTATGAATAGGTCAAATTTCCACTTTCACAAGTGAGGGAACTGGTTTGTTTCAAGCTAACATTACCTGACTTCAGTTTGTCTGATGTTCATCTAAGGTTGTGGTTGTAATTTGGAGAGCAAAGACATAATGAACTGCAGTTTTTTGGTTGTTGTTGTTTTGGTTTTTTTTAATCTTTTTTTTTTTTTTTAATTTATTTATTGGAGAGAGAGACAGTGAGAAAGAGCATGAGTGAGGAGAAAGTCAGAGGGAGAAGCAGACTCCCCATGGAGCTGGGCGCCTGATGCGGGACTCGATCCCGGCATTCCGGGATCGTGACCTGAGCCAAAGGCAGTCGTCCAACCAACTGAGCCACCCAGGCGTCCCATGAACTGCAGTTTTATTGGTTGTTAAGCTGCTCAATATTTAGAATTTCTTTTTTGATAGAAGAAAGTGGTCATATTTTGAATGTTTACTGCTACTTCATTACAAATGACAATTTATAATTAAAGATATTTTATAGCTTAGAAAGAAGATTGTATATATTACAAAATAGGTAGGTTTGGTTATGAACGTTTCCATTACAGAAGATACCAAATATATTTGAGAGAGCTTGAATGCAGGAATAACATTCAAGAAATCAGGATTTCACATCTAACTCACATTAAAAAAAAAAAAAACTTATGACACAATTTTCAGTTTCTCTGAGCCTCATTTTCTTATCTTTTCAACTGCAATGACAGAGCAAAATAATCTCGTGTTCTTTCTAAATTGGCCTATTATTTCCTTATAATTTTCCTGAAGAGTCCTTTTAAGTATTGTCTCATTTAAGTGATTATTTATAAAATATTATTATCATTTGTGGATTTTAGAATCCTAAACTCATGACAGTAGGCCTTTACATAGGAACATACTTTGAAATAGGTCTTTTCCTTAGAGTGAAACAGTCCAGAGCCTGTTTGATGATGATTACTTTGCTTTTTAGTGACTGATGTGTATAGAGAAGGGAAATGAAAATAGGCAGAAAATGATATGAAAAGCCACCTTCTCCAGATAAATAAAATGAAACATCTCCGAAGATATAAGTCAAATAAAACACAAAATTTGACTTATTTCAATATATTTTAGTATTTTACCCTTAAAAACATACCAGCTCCAGGAAGATCTGTAGAATGTCTGAAAACACCTTCTTTTTTTTTTTTATACCTAACTCCAAGTCTTCCTTTTTCTAAGAGTTGATTCCTCACCCTAAGTGGTTCTCCAACTTGCCTCTTCGTTCTTTTAGATCTGCCCCTTGACACAGAGCTCCAAAATCCACACTTCCTCACCCATCTCAAAACATGGGCTTCTAATTCAAACAAAAGGAAAACTAAAACAAACCAACAAAAATATAATTTTCAGTACAAATAAGAATAATTCACATGCAAGTGAATGTGGAAATTGCCTGGATCCTACAGGGTTAGGTACAGAAGCGAAAATGCCACCTGAGCAATTCCTCAGATGGTATGAGTCCTTCCTAGAACTTATTTATTACACAGTAAAGAATAATAAGATGTTCTTTCTGAAATATTTTTCTTGGGAACTCAAAATATAAGCCTCCACCATTGACAGGGTAGCATTTTTAGATTAAGCCATGGGAAATGTAGCATGATTTACAAATACAACAGTCCAAGAATAACAGCCTTTCTACCATCCGTGATTGGCATTGCTATTATAGACTCTATTATAATCTTATCTCGATGTCCAACCAAGCTATTCATTCAGCAACTAAGCTCACGTCAAAGGCAAGGCAGAGTCTACTTATTTGCAGAATAATGTTCTTGAAAAACACAGTCTCACTGCTTAGACAGAACCAAAAGCATACATGACATGGTGTAAGGTGCTTATGATAGAAGGTGACAGGAAATGAAGTCGAAACAGAAATACCAACTGAGAAGGTGTTTAATCTCTGAGGTGTGAGGTATTACATTCTAGCACTCTCTCTGACTGATATCAGGCATGAAAGGAAAAACTAGCTAAAACATATGGGGAAAAGGACACGTAAGTCCCTTTGATGTCTGTGTCAGCAAAGCACTTCGCTTTCACATCCAGTCTTTAATAGAACAGCTGAAGTCCCTGGTTTGTAAATAAAGGAAGCTAAGAGATTGCTGAGTAGAGTCTGTTACACACAGAAAAATGCAACTTCCATGTATGTCTGAAAACACTCATCCCAATATTCATTCATTCACACATACACATACACACACCTCTTAGAGCTATCTCATAAGTAACTCTATTCCTGCTTTTCATAAGGCCTGCAGTTTTTAAATAATTTTCGCCATGGAAAACTAATGAACTCCTACAAAATGCATATATTCAAAATCTTGAAGACTGTTGGATAGCTCCTCTATTCTCACAAGGCAGAAACTGAAGGCCATGAGCACAGTAGTGATAAAGCCAATAGAGGTGTCTGTGCATGCGGAAAGATCAATAAAACACAGAACTGGCTCCTCAGGAGAAGTGAGGGGAAGACACAATAACAGCAAACTGAACAGGAGATTTTGTCAATGATTCAGAGTCCCCAAATCCATGAGATCAGTGACTACATGTGAGGCAGATAAATCTCAGCACCAAGAGAATCCAAACCCCACACCTCGTTGGTCTTCCCAGTGGGCAGTGTTGATCCACACAGTCCCGGTTTATAGGAAGGAATTCTTTCTCCATCTCTGTCCTCACCAGCGATGCACATGTGTGCTGCCATGCTCCTCTAGACTTACTGCTTGACACCATTTCCTACCAAGGGTTGATGGGGGAGACTTTGAAAGCATTCAAAGAAATTTGTGCTTTTCAAGCATGTCTATTCCACTCTCCCAAGACAGCTGCATAGAATTCCAGAAACTAAGAATTGGGACTGAAATCTGAGATTGCCTAAATACAATTCCACCCAAAAAGAGTCTCCTTAATTTCTCTTCAGACTGTGGTGGTGTCTCTGCTTCAGTGACTGTTCCTTGCATGCATTCTCAATAGACATGTAGATATGTTGATGGTTCAAGTTTGGGCCACTGTAAATATTAATGAAATTTATCTCAACTTGAGTTGTGATCTGGTCCCCTGAGGTTTCACCCAGGGATTAAAAGAGAGGCATAAGAGGTATCTTCTAAGAGATTATTAGTTAATTATTTTGGTTTTTAGTTCCAGAAATTTTTTAGCATTGACATTGAATATATCAACAGCCAATTTTCAGGACAGATACTTAGAAAAGTATCAGTATACTCCTCATGTGCTACCTCCCAGTTCATCATGATTTCTTAATTACTGATGGAAACTCTGCAACTGTGTTTATAAGTCCTTTCCATAAATGATAGGGCAATTTACTAAAATTAAAATGATTTTGTTTATATGAGATTAGTGTCTTTTATTGTTTCATCATGTATTTCAGACTTCATTCTACTTTTCCAATTAGAAAACTAATTTTATTGATCTTCAATATGGAAGAAAAATAGCTGAGTAGAAAAGTACCTATCATTTAAAGTAATACAGCATCTAGGGGCACTGTGGGCTGGCCTTGTCCTTATCCAGCTCACTCTGTGCCCTTGGTAGCACTATCACAATTCTCTTCTGTTCTAGTCTTTTACCTATTCTCGTATTCTTCCAGACCTCTGCCACTGTTTTACATGCATTCCATATTTGGGGACCTTTAGAACTTGAATTCATCACAGAATTTTCTGTCAAGTGTCACTGGTTTCTTTGTTGGTTTCCCCTTTATTTTTTTTTTCCTAAGAATCATCAGCAGTATTACCATCAGATTTTCACGTTTGTTTGTTTTCTTTCTTTCTTTTTTTTTTTTTTTTTTCATTTCAAGATTACCTGGTTTTACAATGTGATATCTCATTTCTTCCCCCAACTTTTGGAGCCCAGCTTCTGTCAAATCTAGAGATATGCTTGACTGGGACTAATATTTCTTTACTTCTTTTAATGCATCCTAAGGTATTTTCACTCAAGATTCCAATCACTTACAAAGCTCAAGTCCAAAATTGCTTTATTCCATCCAAGCAATAAAGTCTTGGCAGGACTCTATGCTATGACTGTCTCAGATTTAGAATTCAGATGTGAGAGGGTTTCATGAATACACATATTAACACATGTAAGTGGATTAAGAAACAAAATTACCTTTTTTGACAGACAATAAATCTGACTTGGATGATTGGTTTGACATGAGGACTGCTTCGCCAAATAAGTTTATTTTCCATAAATTAGCTAATTCTATAGTTCTGAGATTTTAACAATAGTGTCTTGAAAGTGTGTGAAAAGAAAGCATTTTATCAAAATTACTTATTAAATGTGTATCAAAACTAATAATAACAGCTATTGAATACATCTCAGTTAAAAAAAAAAAAGCCTTTTTGGTATACTTCCTATAAATTGAGAAATAAAATGACTCTAATGACAGGGTGACAAATCTTTTTGCAAGTCAGAACCAAAATTGAAGAGAACCTAATTGAATTGCCAGCCGATAGATTAATAAGAATATTTTCGATAATAGATCACTATATGAATTTTTGGCACATAACTTGGAAGGAGTTCAAGGAATTGAATGATATTGCTCTCCCAAAACTCTTTCCATTTTTATCTTCTCACTTATGATAATAAGTTTTTTCCAAGCTTACATATACATAGAATACAAAAATATCATCAACTAATTGATGTTGAACTTGTCTTAATCAAATAATAACTAATATTCATCTGGGAGCAATCGGGCTATTCTTCTTAAGAGGTTCTTTTCAATAATATTTTCTTTTTTATATTTAATAAGTATCAAAATCTATAATATGTTGTTTTGATCAATTGGGTAGTAATAATTTTCACAAACTTCAATCTGGTAGAAATTCTTTAACACTTAGAATGTTATGGCCAGGAAAATAAAAGTAATTAAAAACTTATACAATCATTCTTGTTGCAGAGATATATGATAGGTGACCAATGAAAGCCTTTAAGAAACATAAAAGTGGACTGTACTAGGGTAAAATTCACTGGAAAAATATAATGGAAATATGAGTTCAAAGAAGAAAACAAAACCTCAACTGAGTGGTATTGCTATCCTAAAACACTTGCCAACTATTAAGTAAGAACTTGTTTCTATATATTTAAATACACAGTTCTTAAACCACAGAATTTAAAAATTGGAAGGGAAATTAAAGGTTGACTATTAAACTGTTCTTCATTTTTACTCACTTGCATTATTAGAAATAATTCTGAATAATTTTGTATTCCCTCAAATATTAAATTGACTTCTACATTCTTCCATCTTAAGTTGACATGATTACCAAAGATGTAATTTCTGGCACAACATAAATAATAAAATTAAAAAAAAAATTTAGATTTTTAAAAAATTTATTATTTGACAGAGAGAGACAGGGAACACAAGCAGGGGGAGTGGGAGAGGGAGAAGCCGGCTTCCTGCTGAGCAGGGAGCCTGGTGCGGGGCTGATCCGAGTACCCTGGGATCATGACCTGAGCTGAAGGCAGATGCTTAATGACTGAGCCACCCAGACACCACTAAAATTTAAAAATTTTTTAAAAAGAGTTACACCCACTCTTCAAAATATAGCCAAACAGAATGCAAACACTATGGCAATTTTATTCTAGTATCACCCATGTCCTCCATCCCACGGGGAAGCTTCTGCAGTATCTCTCTCTTCTCTTCTGTTACTCTCTTCATGTTTCCACCATGCTTCTGCTATCACCTCTATCCTCTCAAATTCTGGTGGTAATTATGAATTTGCATTTACTTTGTACATTACAGATTATTGCAACATATCTAGCACACAGCAGATGCTCAGTAAATGTTAGCTATAATGGTTATATTATCTTCCTTAATAAATACTTCAAGTATACTTTATTATAATTTTCATACACATTGTTTTATATACATATCAAATTTTAAGTATTCTTCCTTTTTTTCAAGAGTCCTGGGCAACTTGTTAGTTTTACATTTTTTTTTTTAAAGATTTTATTTATTTATTTGACAGAGAGAAATCACAAGTAGATGGAGAGGCAGGCAGAGAGAGAGAGAGGGAAGCAGGCTCTCTGCTGAGCAGAGAGCCCGATGGGGGACTCGATCCCAGGACTCTGAGATCATGACCTGAGCTGAAAGCAGCGGCTTAACCCACTGAGCCATCCAGGCGCCCCTAGTTTTACATTTTTATGTAGGTATTTTTCTTCTCCTTCTCAGATTGCTGCTTGAAATATGTATTCAGAACTGGGATATTATCTCAATGACCATGGATATTATACACTCCAAAACCTTTATTTTATGGTTGAAATATTATTACAGAGTGAGTTTTCACCTGATTGAATTAGACAACTAGTTATTGACCAAGCTAACCCTGGAAACTGGATAGACTTTAACACATACTTGTTTAGCTCTTTTCTGGAAAATGAAAACATTATCACTGATACTCCACTCTCTGGTTATCTTTCCTACACTTCGTTCAACCTGACATCATATACCATTGTTTTTCCATTACCAAATTTTCATGTCTTTATAACTAAAACTTAGTTTCAATTCTAAAGATTGAAAACCATTAATATTATTATTAGGTAAAAATTATTCACTACTGAACCAAGTATAGTAACTGGACAAATACAAAAAGACAAGTAATTTTATTCTGAAAGCTATGCTTCTTGAAGGAGGATATCGAAGGCTTGTGTTCAAATGAGTTATTTAAACTCTCAATTGCTCAATTTGTCCCATTTATTTGGGTAGATTCCTTCTTAGCCTGTTTGTTTTCTCTTGGAAGTTTAATATTTTCCTTCAATTCCCACATTTATTTTCTTGTTCACAAAAGAAATGTCTGCCTCCTTGGCTAAATAACTAAGTCATACAGTTTCTTAATCAATAGAATATGTTGAATGGAATAACTTTTAAAAAATATCTTCTTGGAGACCTGCTGCTATCCTTCTAAATTTGATGCAGTTTTCTCATTCTGACATTTCTTTTAATAGTATTCCAAATTTAATCTCACACTTTTTTTTATTTCTATCCTCTTGTTTAGTTTCCATTTATGTTTTGGTGGAGTACATTCTTAATTTTTTTTTTCTTTTTCGGGTAGTGGTAAGTAAAATCCTTCCAAGTTTGAATATGTCTTCCTTTTGCTCTCACACTTGGTTGATAGACTAAGTGGGCTAAAATTTCTACATTCAAAATTATTTTGATCAGATTTTCAAAAATTAAATCTTGGCTTCTAATATATATTGTTGCCCACGTCTTGGAAGAAGTCTGACAATAGACTTCAATAATTAGATTCTCATCCTTTTGCTTGCAAATTGTTTCATTTGCCCTGGAAACTTTGAAACCCTTCTCTTTGTTTTAACTCTGACCCTTCATTAAGATAGATCTAGGATGGATATAGCTTCCTTCATTTTATTTGGTCCTCAATCAACTCCTAAACTTTCTTCATCTCAGTGAAATCCTCCTATAGTCTTTTTGGATTTCCTCCCATCAGTCACTTCTGTCCCTTCCCTTATATAAATCCTATTAGAGAAATACTGGATCTCCTACCTTGCCCTCCCTACCTCTCCCTTTTCTCTCTCTGCCTTTATTCTTCTACATTATCAACTATTTCCAAACTTTATCTCTCAGCACTCCTATTCTCGTTTTTATTTTACTGAGCATACCTTGAATGCACAATAATTACTTCCTGCCATCTGCTTGATTCTTTTACATAGCAGCCAGTTCTAATTCTATGAATTAGCTCTTCTTTGAAATACTCCAACTACATAAATTAGAACTTCTTAAAACTCTCTTTCTTCATTTGAAAAAAATGAGTTTTCCCCTCTATTTATTCTTGTACTTTTCTTTCAGGCTTTTTATTTTACTCAAATATATGTGCATCCTTGATTTCCCACTTATATTTATGAATCAAATATTAACATTTATAATATAGGCATCAAACACTAGCTTCCCTAGAATATTCATAGTTCCGCTATTCCAAGTGGCTTCTCCATGAACCTAAAGACTCGCTGCTTATATATTCTTAAACATGAAAGACCTGAATAATTATGCTACGGATATTAGTCATGCTAGCCCTAAAATTCAAAGGGTAATAATGGTGACACTTGATTTGATGCCTTTGCACAATGGCTGCAAGTGGGAATGTAAAAAGCCAGCCTCCGGAGGTACAGCTAAAAATGGAGATAGCCACAGATGGGATGGAGTTAATAGAATAAGTTACGTTACCTTTCTCATCCAGCAAGAATATTTGCTTGCCATAATTCTACCATTTTTCTTCTCTTTGTTGAAAATCTTCTTAATTCGGATAGTGGATAGTACAAAGACAAAGTTAGATCGGAAATCTCAGTATCTATGCTAGGCATTTCTGCCACTAACTGGCTATAAGCCTATAAGAGAGCCATACCCTCCTTGAATCATAACACAGTCATACTCGAGGTCCTACCCATCCTAAAATTCTTAACATTAGGAAAATAAGTGTTCATTAATGGTCCTTCTGTTCCTGGGTATGTACAAGCTAATCAAACATTAAGCCGACAGGGATCATGTATCAATGAATCATATACACACTTACATACTTATTTTATTACACAGACACTGTATTTAGTGCTAACACCTATCTTCATCCTCTCCTGAATGCTGTGATTGGTCTCTACATAAATTTCTTATCCCACTCAACCAACTGATGAGTTTTAAGGCACATAGAATCAGAGGAATACTTGAATTACAGTACTTTAACATAATTAACATGTGAAATTAAAAGTTTCTTTTTAATGAAACCTCCATTTCCACATATAGTTTTATTTTTTCTTCCTACCTAAATGTTATATTATCCAGCTCAGTAAACTCACTTTTAACACCTTACTGGTTCAGAGATCTTACAGATCTCTGGCCATGTTCATTATTTTGGCTACTGTCAAATGATGTTTTCATATATGTCATCTTTGCAACCTTAGATCCGATCACTTCTCTTTTTCATAAAACTGCAAAGTGCCTCTCACATTCTTTTCAATCAAGAAAGGAGACTTAATCTTTATAATTGGTAAGTATGTGCTTTACATATACAATTGGGGAAAAATTATCATTCTTCCAATTTTCCATACAATCGAGGTCTTTATCTTATGATAACTAAGATTACTGAGTATATATTTCTTGGTTATTTAATAAGAATAATTTAGTCCATATGGTTTACCTATCTTATGTAATTACTTCATTTGACTCTCTGAATTAATCTGGGATGGAAAAAAAGAAATGCAATCCATGTTTTACAGATTGAGAAGATGAGGCAAGAATGCGTAGAAGGATGAGTTACAGTTCTATCTCAGCATGCCAGAAGCCAATCCCAACACATTTGCTGCACCCTCTCACTACTAAAGTTTGCATTATATTTTTTGTATTTTTTTCTGTCAGCTCAACTCTAATACCTATTTTCCATAAATCTTTCTATTCCTAACTTCTTTCCTTCATTAAGCAAATATTAATCAGGTCCAACATGAGTCAGTTTCTATATACTATATACTATAGTATATAGTATATAGTATACTATAGTATACTATATATACATACTATGTATATATAGTATACTATAGTATACTATAGTATATATACATACTATGAGTCAGTTTCTATATACTATATACTATATACTATAGTATATATATTATATATATATAATATACTATAGTATATAATATATATTATATACTATAGTATATATACTATATACTATATACTATATACTGTAATATATCCCTGCTCTCATGAAGCATGGATCAGTAAAGAAAAAACATTAATCAAATAGTTTCAAAAACAAATGGATGTTTTAACTGTGGCAAATGCTTCAAAGTAGAAGCAAGCAGTGTCATCAGATCTTGCACTTGGAAGATCTGACCTAGTCAGAGTGGTCAGAGAAGGCCATCCTGAAAAGGTGATATTTGAGCTTTGGTTGAACAATGAAGCAAAGTTTACCAGAGAAAAGGAGAAAAAGAAAACAATAGATGTAAAGACCTTTAACACCAGGAAGCATGACAAGTGGGGAATAACAAAAGGAGTCCAGTGTGACTAGCATCCAGAGAATCAGGGAGAACATAATTGTAGATGAAACATGAGAAGAAATGGAGTCCAGGCTCTGTGGGGTTTTAATGCTAAGGTTAGTGCATCTTGTCTTTATCCAAAAAGCAAAGGGAATTATATAATTTAATTTATAGGCAATTTACAGAATAGGCAAATCCATTGAGACAGGAGGCACATTAGTGGTGTTTGGGGCTGGGGCAAGAGTGGGAATGAAGTGCGACTACTAATGGATTTAAAGTTTCTTTTTGAGAAGATAAAAATATTCTAAAATTAGATAGTGATGATAATTGCACAATTCTATGAATTTACCAAAAACTGTTGAATTGCAGCTTTAAAAGGGTGAATTTTATGGTACCTGAATTATTTCTTGATAAAGTTATTAAAAAATAACAATAGAAAAGCATGAAAGACTTTGTGAAGAAAATTCTCTTGAAGGGATTAGTTTTGAAAGGATCGTTCTGGCTTCAATGTGAAAAAAAAAATAGGTTTGAGAGTGTAGAAAAGAGGCTATTGTAATAATCTAAGTAAGAGAAATTTAGAAAGGAAAACCAATAGAACTTAATGATAGATTGAAAGCCAGAGACAAATCAAAAGGATCTGTCCTTTTCTCGCTTGAACAAGGGAATGGATGTTGGTACCACTGACTGACATTGTGGTATTGGAAGATGATCAGATTTGGGAGGTAGAGGGTGGACAGAGGGATATATTGAGTTCAGTCCTATAGGGTTGAGTCTGAGGTCCCCTGGAAAGCTAAGGATATATAAGGATCTATATAAAGATTTTTAAAGATAAGGAAATAAAGATTATGATACACAGGTAGTCTGAAACTCAAAGTAGAGTTCTCAGTAAAAAGAAAACTTATGAGTCTTCTCTATACAAATTAAAATAATAGGCCTAGATACAGAGAACAGTCTGGGGAGAGACTATAAGGTGAGAAGAGGCCAGGACCAGCCCTCAAGGAACTGGCCCTAGTTGTTGGCCATGTAGACAGTAAAAGTCTGCAGTAGAAAAATAAAAATTAACAGAAGCCAGAGAATTGGGAAAACTAGGAGAGTGTTCTGTCAAAGAGGAAAAGGAGAGCATTTCAGAAACCTCTCTGGCAGATCTCATATTATAGTATTACATTGTTCCTTACCCAATTCTTCCACTAGATTATATGAGTTTTTTGAAGGCAGGTATATTTTCTTCTCACACTTTACTTAGTGTTTGTCCCATATAAAACATCAATCAACATGTGTGGTTTGCAACTGAGTGTTTAAATTCACTAGCTGGTGAGAAAACATTGTTACATTGGTAACCCAATTTTTTAAAACATGCCTTAGAAACAAAGAAAAAGAGCTCATAATTCTATGTTAGAAAGACTTTAATGCAATAGATGAAAGGAAAAGTTGTCATTTTTTGTAACTAAACAGAGAAATCTATCTAACTCCATAGTACACTGCAAATGTACAGCATAAATAGAACTAAATGAAAATAAGTAGCAGTAGCAGAAGGCTAGCAGCAATTGTGGTAAAGGCAGAAATGCACAACAAAATTGATGTTTGCTTAAAATGAAGAAAAGGAGCCAGGATATTTTCAGAGTTAGAGCTTTTAGGAAAAAGCCAAACCAATGAACAGAACCAAAAATCAAGGAGCCTGAGGAAGAGATGAATGCGCTACAATTTGGCTCCCACTCACCCAGGATTCAGAAAGATGTGACCAATTCCTACTGAGCAGGATTGTGAAACCTACCCGTATAAAAAGTATACAGCACTATATTCATAATTACACCTGTAGACAATTACCAAGCTTAACTACTTAGTTACTAACTTCGTAAGCTATTTACATTGTTCTTTTATTTGATTCTTTTGTTTCTATGTCCCAGGAGCTTGTTGAAAGCCTCTGACCATAGACCTGATGTCCAAACAGGGTCTTCCCTAGACCAGACGCATTCAACTGCAAGGCATTTCTTCACAGCAGGCCTGAGAAAGTCTGGGGATGGCAGAGTAACCAAGTCTTACCCAATGCCGGCTAACTATTCTAAGAATCATACTGAATGTCAGGGACTGTTGGGACAGTGTTCACTGCTGTACGTTTACAGTATACAAAGACTATTTTCTTTAGGTAGACACTACCCCACAAAAGTTTGCACTGATTTATACTTCTACTAATGTATATGAGAATGTTTGACACCGATTTATAGCTGGACTGAATATTTCACCCTAACCAAACCTGCTTGAGCAGCCCTGTCAGCCAGGGCTTTGCAAGTTAAAGAAAATCTATGATCTGCATTCAGAAAGTTCATCATGTCCTTTTTCCTCATTCTAACCTTCTCTCAAAAGTTTTACAAGTCACATATCTAACTTCTACAAAAAGAAGTTAGAAGTTAAGTCTAATCTCGTTATCTTCTCTTGCTCTCTTACCATTTCATATATTTCTTTGCTTTATCTCTTTCATCCTGGAGGTCTGTAACATATACTTTCTCTTAGCAGCTTTATTAAGCCTTTTAGAAAAGCACTAACTTGCTCTTAAATTTCTTCTTACATGAAAATTAGTCCATAATGCTCCCATTCATACACTTTCATCCTGCTTTCCAGTTGTAAGCACATCGCATAATAACATGTTTTAGACTTTTCTGTCATCCTGCAGCACTAAGACTTTTTTTTAAGCATGAAATCTTTGTATCTCATAATTTTCTTCCTTCACCCATGCTGAGGATGCTTTGTTTCTAGGGTTACTAGCCAGAGGCACAGATACTCAATAATTTCCATTTCCTTCTCTTGTCCAACTTTGTCCAAATTTACTTAGATGGATAGATCTTCTCTTATTTTTCTGAATGCAGAAAAATAAAAGTAAAGGTACTGTCTTTCAGTTTATTTTTCATTTATGTGGAAAGCCTAGGAGCTTAACCTCCAAAAGCAAGCATGCTTATGTTTTGGTTCAAATCAGTTCTCTTGGCTATCAGGACTATTACGGTGACTTAAAGACTAGTTTTGTCATGGCTATCGATTAGTCTTTTCTTCACTGGCCAGGGACTCAACAGACATGGGAACAATTAATTTCGGCCATGGTGGGTCAGAGCAGCTATTGGGCTACTTCCCTCCACTGCCTCCAACCGAAGAGTCAACTGGAGAGGGATTACAAATCACTATATCCACAACACATTCCACAAAACAGGTCAATCAGCAAGTAATGGGGGTGGAAGTTATTTATTCCACAGAAATCCAAATAAGAACCTCTAACATTCTGAGAATCACTGCAGTAAGGAATATTTCACTTTGTTTAACCTTGAATTTCCTACTCTCCTTAATTTGAGAACATTTGTTGTGTTACAGGCCTGTATAAAAACTATGAACATTTGGTGAATCAAGGCTTATAAAACAATCCTCTGGAAAACTTTAGATTAAGAACCAAGGCCAATTCTTATTCATCTAAGGTTAATAGCATTTAGAACACTGGACAAATCTTTTTATGACAGGATTTTCTCATGTGGTTTTTCTCCTTGGACTTCTATAAGAAGTTTTATTTATTATTTGGTGTATATTTTAAAGTGCTTCCTACAGAGGGAACTGCCTCTACCCTACTCAAAATTTGGGAATCTAATGTCAACAGATTGGTGTTCAATTCCCAGCTCTGCTTTTTACCAGCCTTTGGATAACAAATTGAATCCCTTTTAGCTTCAGTTTTCTCCTCTGTAGAATTAAGAACCGGTCTCCACTAATATTAGCACAGCCCAGAGCAAAAGGACAAATGAGGACCAACATACCAACATACTGTATGTCTAAGTACCTGAAAATTATCAAATAATCTTATTTCCCACACAGACTTTCTCTTCCCCACTCTCAAGCCTTCTCCTGTGGAATGTGCTCAATCCCCAGAGGCCAGAGAGCCACCTTGCTTGCTTTCCCTGTGCCAGGCCCTGCCCCCTGCAAGCCTGGAAGAAGTTCTGGTCTGCTGCAGCGGGGGTGGGCAGAAGGTTCCCAGGCCTGCTGGATGGTGATTGCAGTGCCAGAGGGATATCTTTCTGACTCATGATTTACAGACATCTCTAAGAACCTAACAAAACTAGATCATCCAAGCAGAGGGTAGGGAGGAAGAGAATGACACTAACTAGAGATCTCGATCAGCCCAGGCACCCAATTTGGTGATTTGGGACAGTGAGATATAAGCAAGAACCCTGGTTCTTCTTCTAGTTTCCCAGAACAAAAGACATGACATGCACACACACACACATGCTCGCTCTCTCTCTCTCTCTCTCTCTCAGCTCAGATTCTCCAACCTGGGCCAGTTATTTTGGCTAATGATTTTACTTTCCATAATACTTATATAGTCAAATTCATTCTAAACAGAAGAGAAAAAGAGAGAGAGGAGAAAATCTTAAGCTTGAAAAGTAAAATAAAAAAGTCTTTGGGTTTCAATATCTAGGCTCCGAACACTGACTAAGACCCCTTTTACTCATGTCTAAGGACAGGAATGATTGAGATAATCACACCTATCGCATAGAGTTGTGTAAAAATTAAATATAAGAATGCATATATTTATAGCATTATCAAAATCAGGAGTAACTTTTCCCTAGTATGATCTCTAATTCTTGCTAGAAGAACAGAAGGCAATAAGGCTGTATTCTTAGAAGATGAACGAACCTGGAAACCACTCAAAGTGTTACTCCACTGCTCAATTATTTCAACACATAGACATTATTGCATTGTGTTGGACTCTGTTTAAAAGATTTATTTCTCATATATTCAAGAAGAGCTAGATAACTCTTTAAGCATTGAGGCCTGTATTCAGTTGACTGTCTGCTTTAATGGAGAGGGGTATAGACCCCTTATAACTTCTCTCAGAAATGATAAGCAAAGATGGCATTCAATCTAACTTGATGAGCTCATATAAAATATTTTTATGTTTTTATTTTTTTAATGGAGGTCTAATTGACCAACAATGTTACATTTGTTTCAGGTGTATAACACAGTGATTTGACAAGTTAATCCATTATGCTATGCTCACCATAAGTGAAGCTTCCATCTGTCACCATACAGTGCTATTATAATACCATTGACTATATGCCCTATGCTGTACCTCTTATTCTCATAACTTATTCATTCCATAACTGAAAGCCTGTATCTCCCACTCCCCAGCACCCATTTTGCCCATTTCCCCATCCTTCTCCCTCTGGCAACTAAGTTTGTTCTCTGTATTTATAGGTCTGATTCTACTTTTTGTTTGGTTACTCATCTTTTTGGTTTTTAAATTCCACGTATGAGTGAAATAATATGGTATTTGTCATATAGAATATTTCTAAACAGGAGGTCCTCCCTGATACTTCGTATTAATTAGACATAGGTTGGCCCAATTTCTGAATAAAGAGCTTGCATGAAACTTCATAAATCTAAATATTCCAGTTGCAACAACGATACAAGATTTATTTTTATGGGAAGCAAACCCTCAGATTTGATGGGACTGTCTTGAGGTATCATTTGTTAATCTCATACAAAGGCAGGAAAACTAACTGTATTGTGAGTGTTATAGGGCTTCAGGCCTCTGAAATGAAAGCCAGTCAAAAATATCCTGAACAAATGAGTAACACTTTGAATCACATATAGGCTATATATCTCATGCCCATATATATTTACCCTACCTATTCATATACTCACACATAGTCTTCAACTCAAGCAGGCCATCAGCCTACTGAAGAGCCCATACTCTTTGCTACCACTAAGCTAACCTTTTATCCATGCAGGGCAACGTCCTCCCACCCAAGCAACCTTCCAGGAAACAGCCTTGAACGTCTCCTCTGGATTCCTATCTTTTCCACTCCTTTGGTCCAACATATTTTAATGTCATATATACATATTTTGCCTTGCTATTGAGATAAATCACTTGAGAGTGGAGAACAGATATCAAGTGACTTCATATCCAAATGCCTGGCATAATGCTAATGGCTTCATTTGAGCACAGAAGAGTTAGTTATGAGGCAGACCTCCAAGGTCCACATAATTAATTAGTGCCCAGCCTAATCACTGTTTTAATTCCAGAAGTAAGGTTAGACAAGGTAACAGGCCATTTGAGCTCTGCTTTGTTCAACATGGTGTCAGACACCTGACAAATACAGAGATATGAACTAAGTAATGCAAACCCTCAACTAATTAAGGGGTTTAGTGTGTATGTGTTCCTATAATGAATAATTAACAGAAGCAATTGGAGAGACTTACCCATGCTACCGTGGTGGAAGCTGTGGTTCGATTTGATTTCCCTTCTGTGTTTCCTTTGAAAGCATTCACACACCAGCCACCATCCTTTATGCTACGTTGAGAGGTATGTCATGTCTGGAGCCTCTGAGGTGGAAATTATGACAGTTGTTCTAGCACCAGTGATAGAAAGATAATTAAAAAATAATTAACAAGAATAATTAGCATGGGGCCAAGGGAGGAGAGCTGTTATTTTATTAGCTAGTTTGACATGATTAAATGTACACAGAACACATAGCTAGAAAAGCACCTTTATATGGCAATATGGAAGAAACTCCAATTTTTCATTTTTATTTTATTTTCCTGCTTTTCCTTTTCGCCGACAGCAAGAAGTTGCCTCTGTGATCCTCACTGCTTTTTGAAAAATGCCATCCTGCTTCTCTCACAGCATATCTCCATTTGACTGAAGATATAACTGCACAGCTCAAATGAAAACACAGAAGTGGAACATCAGGATCTGTCAGCATAATGCGTCTGGGGGTTGTGTATTAGGTGATTACTTTGGCACCCGCTCAGGAGAAAAGAAAGAAAAAGGCAAAGGCGGAAAGCATCAATAGGGTTTTTACTTGTTTTTACTTATCATGTTTTACTTTCCTGAGAGCAAGGCTAACCTATGCTGGTCAAAGAACAGAGGCATGAACACTCACTTTTTAAGCCAGTAAGGTGTTCCCGGCACTGATTATCTTATAATTGGACAAGACAGCATACAATTTTATCCAGTAATTTCCCTGTTACAGGGAAGCTGTACACACTCAAGAATGATCTCCTGCTGAGGGAAAAGCCCTTAGTTAAACAACTCAGCCATCCAGCAAAAGTGCAGGCTTTGTAGTCCCATAGATCAGGCTGGAACACTGGCCTCCCTCACATACTAGTACTGAGTGGACCTGGACACAATACTTCCTCTCTCTGAAATGATACTGTCTATAAAGTGGTGATAATAACACTCACCCCACCTGATATTTGCACTACTATTTATTTGAATGCTACTCTTTGTATCACCATACCTGTTGTTATTATTTGGTAATTTAACCTCTCTGAACCTGCTCCCTCACCTAAAAATGTAGGTAATACTTCTGTGTTTTAGTATGAAAATTTAAGTGAGCTCCTCAAGAAAAGTTATCTCCCCATGCTCTATCATCTATCCACACCCACTGAGTGCAAAAGTAAGGAATGCTAGAAGGCCACCAAGTTTTTGACTTAGATTTATTGGGGGGCAGTGGAAACTGAAGATCCGATATAGCTACAGATACAGGCATCAGGACAATGGCTTTTGTATTCCAAGAATCTGCATATAGTAGCTGCTGGTTGTTTTTGTCTAGCTGCCTTTTGTTTGTTATTACAAATCTAAGCAGGAAACCAAGCTGTCTCCTAAGCATTAGATATTTGTTAAGGCATAAAAATATAATTAACACATTACCACACCACTCTGTTTCTCCCAGAACTTGATAGCACTGTGGAACGAGAAAACAGGGTAAATGAAGTGGGAGAAGCCTTTAACTGTGATTGTAATGGTAGATAGGAAATAATTTGTGGTGATTTGAATTCCTCAGATGAGTTTTTCCGATGCAATTTGCCTAGAGGACATTTGAGATGGAAAGTGGAGACCGGGTGGCCAATCACATCAGAGGGTGTGAAAACGGCTGACCTGTCTGAAGTTATCACAGAGAGTTTATAGTAATTTGTGTTAATCATATCAGGAAATTCACTCCCCAGTAGCTGTGGTTCCCCTGGCATCACTAATTTTAACGGAAACCAGTCTAGGCTTTCAGAGCCTCAAAGACTTCACCTACGCTCATGAACTCTATCAGCATGATTCATTCATCTAACAAGTATTTTTGAACACGTATCCTTTGCTATTCATTGCCCTCCTTGACTTCCAGTCCAGTGGAAGACAGGAAGAGGCTATTTCAAAATTAAGCTCAAATAAATAAACATTAAGAAAATACATAGGGGCGCCTGGTACATGAGTCAGTTAAGCATCTGCCTTCAGCTCAGGTTATGTTCTCTGGATTCTGGGGTTGAGCCCCATGTTGGGCTCCCAGCTCAGTGGGGAGTCAGCTTCTCCCTCTCCCTCTGCCTCTTAACCACCCCCACCCTACCCCCCCGCTGGTGCTCTCTCTCTGTCTCAAATAAATAAATAAAATCTTTTTTAAACATCTAAAATATATATATATATATATATATATATATATATATATATATGGTATTTACTCTATAGGGTGAAACTTCATCACCATATCCAACAGTATCTCATAATAAACAGAACAAATATTATCAGAGAGGGAAAGATTGAAAATGCAAATGAGTCTTTCCCTCTAGCAAGACATGTTTGCCCTTGGTGATTTCATGTTAGCTATCTTTCTTTCTCTTGAGAGTTTTTGGCACCTTGTTTTACAGCATGACCAATTAGCTCTGAAAAAGCTCTAGATATATCTCATTATTCTTACCATGTTAGAACCAAGAATAAGTCTCAAATTCTTCCATGTCCAAAGATACTAAGACTAAGCATTCCAGCTCAGGTGATGCCAACTGAACTTTAATTACAATGCCTAGAACATACTACTCAAATATTTATTGACTGAATAAATGAACAATAAAAGTCTTTGAAATGGAAGGGAATGAAGGAAGTCTGTGGATGATAAGGAAGGAACATTTTCAGGGGAACAAAAGGAGGAATACACAGGCAGCCAGCCTGCCTCTGTAAACTGGGTGTTCCTCACAGTTCATTCCAATTCTGCCTGAGACTCTCCCTTTCAAAACATCCACAACTGTTAGATAAAAGAAAGCTAACAGTTGGAGGACATTAAAGCTGATTACCAATAGATTGCATTACCATGCAGAGCAATTAGGAACCACTGAAGGGTATTAACATGATGGGCTGATGCTTTGTGTACCGATCATAATTCCGAATCTGTGAAAGTTAACTCCATCTGCAGCCAGCCTTAGACACTGATTCAGAGCTTCAAAATGGTACTTGTCAATAACCTTTTCCCCATGTCCTTTTCACATGACAAAACACCCTGTCCAACTGAATGACTGCTTCCTACTTCCCAAGTGAACCATGGTTGACTGAATCCTAGAAGCAGTTTTCTATTAAAGTCACTGTAAATTGATAACTTCTCATCTCATAGGATCCTTAACACTGCCAAATAATCCTTCTGTCTATCTACATTTATCTCTAGATCCCATGTTTCTCAGCTGTAGTCCAAAAATCTCCTTCAAGCATTGTCTGCCATTATTTCTTTCATAGTTCTCGGCTAAACATGTGGCTTCCTAGTCACAAATAGTGAAGTCCATGAGACTTCCCTCAAACACAAGGTCTTCCTTGTCCTATCCACACTAATCCTTCAACTGGTATCCTACCACAGGTAAATCATTGCATCAGTGATTCCATCTCTATCCTGTGTTTTAGCCATTTCATGTTGAGTAGTTGTATATAAATACGTTCAAATCTCTCCTACTTAAAAAAAAAAAAGGCACAGCCATATAATCCCTTAATTATCTTCATAAAAATTATAAAAATTACTTTCCAGAAATATTATTCCATTTTGAGAATGGATTTCATTCACTATAAAACTGATAATGCTAACTGGCTGAAAATGAGTCAGTGGATCCATATTGAATACAATATAAATTCCCTGATAGAGCATACTAGATTCCTCATTACCTGTCCTCCACTCCGCTTTCCTCCTCATCGCCTACCCAACTTTCTTACATACCCTATGAAATACTGAGCTATCTCACGCAACATTTCGTATCACCACTCTGCCTTTACAACATGTTGTGCTCTTCCAGGGATATAGCTTAAGTTATAAATCAGGGGCCTTGGGCAACTCCCTTTAGAAGGAAACCTGAGTAGGGCAACAATCAGAGCCACAGATCATTCACTGGAGCGATAGAAGAGCTTTAAAGTTATTCTACAGGCAATGATAATTATTCAAGCTAAACAGAGGTGAAATATTGGGTTGCAAGGTAGATCATTATATATGAGAACAGATTTAAAGAAGACAATGATACAGAAAGGTAAAGCTAGCTAAAACTCTACTCTGACTATCCAAGTGAGAAATGATGGGGGCCTGAAATACCCATAGCAGTTGGGATGTGGTCTGTCCATGGAATACTACCTCAGAGGTTATTACAGAAACCAAGACTATAGAATCCAGCATGAGGACTGATGATTCCAACATCAAATGTCATAGAAAGGAACCAAAAAATGTGGCCATTTGGGCTAATAAGTAAAGAGCCATTTTAACCTAAATAACAGCAGCTCTAACACAGTAGGAGCAGAAACCAGAATGCAGAATTGAGTGACTGGCAGACAGGGAGTGAGTTGGTGAGTGTCTAATACTTTCCAAGAATTTTGAACAGAAGAGAAGTGAAATAGGCTAGACAGGTCTAGAGGCTCTATAACTTCAAAGGGTTGGTAAGCCTGAGAAAGAGATTCGTTCATTCATAGGCTGAAGGAAATCTTGGGAATCCTTTTCTTAAAGGATCAGATAGTAGGTACTTTGTGGGCTTATAAGCCATGCGGTCTCTGCAGCAACTGTTCAACCCTGCTGTTGTAGGACAAAGTAGACAGAAACATGGGAATTAATGGGTGCCATTCAGTTCCCACAAAATTATATTTACAAAAAAAGAAAGAAAGAAAGAAAGAAAGAAAGAAAGAAAGAAAGAAAGAAAGAAAGAAAGAAATATATATATAAAGAAACAGGCCTCTGGCCATAGTTTTCTGGCTCCTAAGTGACCTCAGACAGACAGAGGGGGTGGGATCCAGGGCAAAGCTTGGCCTTAAACAAGAGAAAAAGAGAATATAATGATATACACCTGTCAATAGAGGCTAGATTTGCAGTAAATAAAAACTTGAACACTTACTTAAAATATTAATTTAGTCTTTTGAAAATTATTGAGACATAACTTTAAAATAAACCCAGCTCTTTCTAAAATAGCTCCTTAAATGACTCTTAAAAAGAAATATTTACTTAGTTCTATTGAAATAATTTGCTTATTTTTAAATTCTCAACTTTGATCCATCTAGTATCAACTCTTAGAAATTATGAAGCAGTATTAATGCTGGCAGCAAGACCATCCACCTTAACAAAAACTTGGTAGAACACAAACTCATCACTGCCTACTCTAAAAGGAAGGTCTGATTTTAAAAGGATCACATTATATTCTCTTTCAACCCTAGATCTACAGATATCTTACTTGAAAAGCTGATTGTGCAATCTTGGCTTATTTCCATGACTAAAGCAATGTGATTAAGTTCCTATAGGGCTTTAGATAATCACCCACGCTTTTTGATTCTTATAATCAGGTCAGAGCTTCAATCAATGAAGCTCTCCTAACACTATTGACTGCTTTAAGAACGTGGACAGGATAGTACCTAAAAACAAGAACTGCAGTCAAGCTGAAGAAAAAGCCTTTTAAGATAGTTTTCTTGATATAGCTTAAGCAATATGACAATGAGGAGCTGGCATGAAATGGATATTCACATACTATGTATAATGGACAGGGACATATTTGCAGGGCAAAGTGGAGTAATTCTATGTTTGTTTGTTTTCTTTTTTAACCCTCAAACCTGACCTTTAATACAGTGATAAGGGTGAAAGTGTAAACTTCATTTGGAAACAGCACTCAAAATACTGTTTTGAAGGGCCTTTACAACAGTGGTATACTCTTTGAAAAGATTTTTCAGATCAACTGATTGAGTCATATTTACTTTACCTAGGGACAATTAGATAAAATTTAAAATTCCAAACAAAAAGGTAATTCTATGTTTTGCTGATTTTCTAATAATTGCAATGATTTTTCTTTGAGACAAATACACTAATCACCATCATAATAAAGCAGTGTGGAAGACGGGTAACTTTTCTGACCCAGCCAAAATTTGCCAGGTGAGGTTATTTTTTTACAACTTAAATTATGTGAATAGCATTCTTAATTCCTCCTAAAAACATGTCTAGCAAGGGAATTTTCTCCTCTATACAAACAAAGAAAAAATGAAAACATGAATAACAGTGGCTTTTGCCTAAACATCCACCTCTCCACCCATCCACCCACCAACAAAATTGCCTTTTCTGGGGCAGAAACAGGGTGGTAAATATTTGGTGGCAAAGATCAGTGATGCGAGTGTTAAAAAATATATACTCTAGTGCCTGTCAGGGGAAACATTGAAGACTTTAACTCCTCTCTAAGGCTGCTCTGCTGAATGACTCTGGGGAAAGCTGTAGGCAGCCCTTCTCTGCTGTGGATGGAAGAAAAATAGAAATGGAAGAAAAATGTGTTAGGAAGCAAAGAGGTGAGGGGGTGAGAGGAACAAGCAAACAACAAATAAATCTCTTGGTAGTGTTTTGGATTGATAGATAGCACTTCATCTTAAAGCATTTCTCAAAACCCCACACATGCAATTTCACCAAAAAAAAAAAAAAAAAAAAAAAAAAAGTAAACCCTTCAGGAATAGAAGAAAAGCAGACAAAATAGCAAAGAGCCTGATGGTGAAAAAGGGAAGGAAGTATTCTGGACTAATTTTGATTGGTTAAAACATTACAGAGAGAACCACGAGTTCTTGAATTCCCACAAGGTCCAGGTAAAGGCTCATTTTTTATGGTCTTGTCCTTCCTGGCATTCCATTTGGTTGGGTGAAGTGTTGAGTCACAGCCCTGCTGGGAATAGAATCTGTCCCAGAAAACCACACAATAACAAATGTTATGACCAGTTCACTAAATCACATGCTAGGAAAACCTTGACTTACTCTCAAGCTGTATTTCCTCAGTGCTCAGAATCTGAACCTGGCTCCAGGCATCCACTTGATGGTGAGTTATCTCCCTAAAATCCTCTGTAGAAACAGGAAGCCTAAAGCCCTGCCAGCATTTTAAAAGCTCTTGTTCCACTGGGATGAGATACCAAAATCACAGCTCAAAATGAAAACCTCCACTATGACCAAAATAACTTGTTCCCACCTACAAAACTTCACATAGTATCTCTGGATGCCACTCCATAATTTTTGTATAACTAATAGTTTGCATTTCTAAACCATTTATATTTTACCCAAGTGCTTTTACAGGCTGTCACATTTATACACTTTGTCTTTGAAGAGTTGCTATACTTACAAGTGATCTATATTTTCCAGGCTATTTGAGCACATAACCACATAGCAAACTGTTTCTAATCCTCTCCTGCTTATTCTTTGAGAACTCAAATATCCTGTAAGTTCCTTGGAAAATATTCTAGGAATCAACACAGGATTTTATTTTTTAAAATATGAAAACCAAGAATTCATTAATTCTCTTGGTCACCACTATTTTCCTGTCCTCTGGCTTAGGTCTCTATTTTGGTGCCTGTAGCCAGCATCGCTTGTAGCCAGCATCAAAAGTGGTAACTATGCTTGCCTCAGTTCTCCAAAGGCATGACCACCACCATCACGGCCAACTATGACCACCAAGTCTGCCAATGTCAGCCATAAACACTGCATCAACACTTGTAAACATCGAAAACTGATGCCAAAGTCCATGCCAAAGTCCGTGCCAATGTCCACTAACTCTGATACTATTATTGTCCACACCACTGCCCCAGGGCTAGAGATGGCCCTGTTAACAGGTGTCAGGGCAGTGACTATCGAAGCCAATACTGCCACCAACGCTCAGATTACTATTACCACCCTGCTGAGGTCTAATGTGGATTTTATCCTGGCTGCTGTGACAGCACCAAGGAAAAGTTTCTTTTTAACCTTCATCAGTCTTTTATTATAGCCCTCTTAGGATAGAAACCAGGAAGTCTCCTTAGTGGTAGACTAACAGATGGCTGCCACATCCACCTCATAGCTCCAACAAAAATTCTAGAACACATGTTTGAGAAGACTTTCCCTCATCCCCACATCCAAAACATCATTAAAGTTACTACTTCCAAATCATATCCAGAATCCAACTACTTCCCTCCATTTCTATACTAACTACTTTCATTCAAGTCATGATTATCTTTAGCCTAAACTTTGAAATAACCCACGAATTGGTCTCTCTGCTTCCATTCCTGCCTTCCAACAATCCATTCCTCAGAGGTCAGCTAGGGAAAGACTTTTGTAACTATAACTCCAATCATATTACATGCCCTTGATTAGGGCCCTCCAATGTTTCCCTGCCCCATTCTAGCTTATGAAGTTCTTTGTGATGTGCCCTGGCTAAGCCCTTTAACTTCACACTATTTTTTACTTCACCAATGTATCTTCAGGCACTTCGGCCTTCTCTCTGTTCCCCCAAATACCAAGTTCATTACATCCTGAGAGTCTTCTCACCAGTTATTTATTTTCACTTGAAATGTTTCCTCAATACTAGTATGGTTCCTGTTTCCACAGAGAGCTGTCTCCTGACTAGCCAATCCAAATAAGCTTCCCAGTCATTGTCTTTGCACTGTTTTTTAATTCACAGAAAAACAGGGGAGCCTGGGTGTTTCAGTGTGTTAAGTCTCTGCCTTCAGTTCAGGTCATGATCTCAGGGCCCTGGGATCAAGCCCTGCATTGGGCTCTCTGCTCAGTAGGGAGCCTGCTTCCCCCTCTTTCTCTGCCTGCCTCTCTGCCCACTTGTGATCTCTCTGTCAAATAAATAAATAAAATCTTTAAAAACATTTTTCACTGAAAAACATTTACCACTCTATTTTCTTATTTATTCAGTTGTTTATTTCTTTAATTGATGTTTATATAAATTAATGTCACATAGATATATTGATATGAAATAAAATCTTCAGCCACAAAGTCTATAGGCTCATATAAACAATCTACTTCAGAGAAAAAATTTCACCCTGATTCCCCTGAAAGTACTAGTCAGTAATTGACTGATGCGTCTAGTCCCAAAAAAGATAAAAACTCAGAAGTTCAATCAATGTTAAAATATCTCGGCCCATATTAGGCCCCCTGACATCAGGAAAGGAAGGTTTGGGAAGGTTCTTTGTGCATTACTTCCCTTTCCACCCTTACCATACTTTCTACTCTATCCTCCTAGCACAGCTTCCAGTCCTTTCCATGGTTGGGGAGAAAAGGAGAGAAAAAAATGAGGAAAGACTTTCCTCCAAGACTGGTACCTGATATCATCTGGAATTGGTTTCCTGTGGCCCTGGCAGATATCTCCTAGGCACTTCTATGGATGGCACTTCACAACCATCCCATCTCGGGAAATCCCTCTCCGTAGTTCTCAGATGGACAAATTCTCACTCTTTCTGGACACCAAAGAGTCCCCCTTCAGCCCCTAGTCTAGGCAATAAGTGTCTAATCAGATTCTTTCTACTAGAGTGTCCTAATTCCCCCAGAGGCCCCTCAGAACTCCCCTACATGGGTCAGGCTCCAGGTGGCCATGTGAGGTGTCAAGTAATTCCATACCACTTGTTCCTCTCTCCTTTCTCACTGGACAAGGCAGTCATGGTTGTTAGCACTTTCTTTACAAGCTTTCTTAAGGGGTCTAGCACCTCGCTTTGAAATGTAAAGGTACTTGAAACATCTTATCATGGGTTTCAGAAATGGGCTTATCATAGGCTTAACTTTCCCCTTCTTATCAAAATATACAAACTCTATTAATCAGTCCTTCTATGAAACATTTTCCACATAGTCTTAGTTTGTCACTCTCAAAGTATCAGTTTAGGCAATGAGGAAAACAGAGAATATTCCCAAAATGAAAATGTATTCCCAAAATGAAAATACCCTTACATATGTAGTCCAGAATATGCAGCCTAAACTTATGGATATTCCCACATAGCAATTCTACATTAATGAGTCTGAAGAAAAAAAAAAAAAAATGGTGATCTGGTTCATTTGACAGTGACCATCACTAGTCCATGAGCCCATGAAGAAAAGTGTATTTTATTTATTTATTTATTTGACAGACAAAGATCACAAGTAGGCAGAGAGGCAGTCAGAGAGCGGGGAAGCAGGCTCCCCGCTGAGCAGAAAGCATGACATAGGGCTCAGTCCCAGTACCCCGAGATCATGACCTGAGCTGAAGGCAGAGGCTTAACCCACTGAGCCACCTACATGCCCTGAAAAGTTATTTTTTATAAATATTTCAACATTCTTGTTTTAAAGGTTTATTATATACTCTGGTGGAGCTGAGAGTTGATATCAGCATCTGGGTGAAAGTAAAGAATAAAAGATAAAAGATAAAGAATAAAAGATACCCAACCCACCATTGTCATAGACCCCAGTTTGCTTGTTGATTATTATTTGTAATAATATAGACCTCACAAAGCTCACTTGGAAAGGGACTCTCCAAATTCCTCACAAAGCTCACTTGGAAAGGGACTCTCCAAATTCCTACAAAGCCCACTTGGAAAGGGACTCTCCAAATTCCCAAATACTCACCTCTAGAGTAACTCAGAGTCCCCCAGCAAAGTCCCCTTATTAACGCCAACACTTCTGAGAGTTGGCCAGGGAAACATTAAATTTTTAGTGCCAGAATTAATGCCAGATCACAATTGCACAGGTATTAACCTTCCTAATTTATGATGCCATGTGGGACAGTAAATGAAATTGTTCTTTTCCCTTGGGCCAGTTGAGAATTCTTAATTCCTTCTTTCTCCTGATGCATTTTATTGGGATGGGATAAGCCATGAAAGCAAAGCAAAACCAATGGAAAAAAAAAAAAAAAAGACATCTTACAATGTAAATCCCAGGTATTTGATATAAATCCCAGGTATGCTCTTTTTTCCCCAAACAAGTCTAGATCACTATTATGGAGAAAAGTCAGAATCACACATAAAACAAAAATCCTAACAAACAAAAACTAGCTCACATACTCCAACAAATTGGAATAAAACCATGAAGATCATCTCCTCCACACAAATAAGAGAAAATTTGAAAGAAATTATAACTAACATTTAAAAAACACCCTCACAGAACTTTTTTTTAAGATTGATTGATTGATCGATTGTGAAAGAGAGAGAGAGAGCGCGGTGAAGGGCAGAGGGAGAGGGAGAGAGAATCTCAAGCACAATCCATACCAAGTGCAGAGCTGGGCATGGGACTCGATCCCATGACCCCAAGATCATGACCTGAGCCCAGATCAAGAAGAGTTGGTCGTGTAACCAACTGAGCCACCCTGGCATCCCATATCCTCATAGAACTTTAATAAAAGTTTACAACAATCTTTTGTCATATATTGCATGGATCCCCACCAGCCCTGTGGAATTGAACCTAAGTTTCCTAAAATATGAAATAGTGTAGGACTGTTTATACTTATGTTTGACATAAAATATGAACAGCTCAATATATAATAATTTAAGATTAGAATGCAGATAGGTTTGATAGGCCAGAAAATTTTACTTTTCTGATCAGAATATTTAACTTCCATTCAAACCAGGTCTTACTTATTCTTCCAGTTCAGAGACCCTCCATGAACATGCCTTATTTAGAATAGTGGCACAAAGAAGTTCCATAATCCCACTTTACCATTCCTGTAGTTATTTTATATCTAAGTCATGACCTCTTTATAAACACCTATATAGACATCTATATATTAGACCTTAAAGGCTATAAGATCCTACTTATTAGGTTGACTCAGTCTCACATCTTGACAAAATGACCCAAGAGCAGTAACATGCTTAGTTAACACTTCTTAGTTCTGCCAACAAAAATGACAACCTTATTTATATGATTTTTTTTTTTTAGCTTTTTAAAATGCATGTATCAGTCCATGAAATGCAAGAGTCCATTGAATTTTAAACTGCTGGTGTAGTGGCTAGAGGTTGGGATCACAAGCCCTCAGTCAAGTTTGATCAAGGGATATCAACACTATGAGGTGCAACATCTTTTCATTACAAATGATCTGTCATGCTGCCTTTACAATTCTGAAATTCAATTCACAGATGATATAATCCACCTATCACAGAATTTAGTAGAAAACCAATACAAGGTCCTGTCTGTATTATCAAGGAAAGAAGACGGAATAGACACACATAAAAATATGCAGGTCAATTTCTTTGAGTAAGTATCGAGTAGCAGAATTACCAGATCATGTGCTAATTCTACTGTTCATTTTCTGAGGAACCTCCATAGTGTTCTCCATGGTGGCTGTGCCAGTTGGCATTCCCACCAACAATGCATGAGGGCTCCCCTCCCCCTGCAACCTCCCCAAAACTTGTTATTTCTTGAGTCTTTGATACTAGCCATTCTGACAAGTGTGAGGGGATAGCTCATGATGGCTCTGATTTGCATTTCCCTGACAATGAGTGATGATGAGCATCTTTTCATGTGTCTGTTGGCCATTTTTCTATTTTCTCTTTTTTTTCTTTTTTCCTAATTATGTGTATTTTTTTAATTTTTTTAATAAACATATTATATATTTTTATCCCCAGGGGTACAGGTCTGTGAATAGCCAGGTTTACACAATCACAGCACTCACCATAGCACATACCCTCTCCAAGGTCCATAACCCCAATCCCCTTCTCCCAACCCTCCTCCCCCCAGCAACCCTCAGTTTGTTTTGTGAGATTAAGAGTCACTTATGGTTTGTCTCCCTCCCAATCCCATCTTGTTTCATTGATTCTTCTCCTACCCCCTTAATCCCCATGTTACATCTCCACTTCCTTATATCAGGGAGATCATATGATAGTTGTCTTTCTCTGCTTGACTTATTTCGCTAAGCATGATACCCTCTAGTTCCATCCATGTTGTCGCAAATGGCAAGATTTCATTTCTTTTGATGGCTGCATAGTACTCCATTGTGTATATATACCACATCTTCTTGATCCACTCATCTGTTGATGGACATCTAAGTTCTTTCCATACTTTGGCTATTGTAGACATTGCTGCTATAAACATTCGGGTGCACGTGCCCCTTCGGATCACTACGTTTGTATCTTTAGGGTAAATACCCAGTAGTGCAATTGCTGGGTCATAGGGTAGTTCTATTTTCAACATTTTGAGGAACCTCCATGCTGTTTTCCAGAGTGGTTGCACCAGCTTGCACTCCCACCAACAGTGTAGGAGACTTCCCCTTTCTCCGCATCCTCGCCAGCATCTGTCATTTCCTGACTTGTTAATTTTAGCCATTCTGACTGGTGTGAGGTGATATCTCATTGTGGTTTTGATTTGTATTTCCCTGATGCCGAGTGATGTGGAATACTTTTTTCATGTGTCTGTTGGCCATCTGGATGTCTTCTTTGCAGAAATGTCTGTTCATGTCTTCTGCCCATTTCTTGATTGGATTATTTGCTCTTTGGACAGCCACATGCAGAAAAATGAAATTGGACCATTTCTTTACACCACACACAAAAATAGACTCAAAATGAATGGAGGACCTCAACGTGAGAAAGGAATCCATCAAAATCCTTGAGAACACAGGCAGCAACCTCTTCGACCTCAGTCACAGCAACATCTTCCTAGGAACATCACCAAAGGCAAGGGAAGCAAGGGCAAAAATGAACTTTTGGGATTTTATCAAGATCAAAAGCTTTTGCACAGCAAAGGAAACAGTTAACAAAACCAAAAGACAACAGACAGAATGGGAGAAGATATTTGCAAACGACATATCAGATAAAGGGCTAGTGTCCAAAATCTATAAAGAACTTAGCAAACTCAACACCCAAAGAACAAATATTTGTATGATTTTTATATAAAACACTAACATTGTCCCTCATGGGTAAAATTAAAGAATTTTTTTTTTTAATGTCTAATACCTTTCTTAGAATAAAATGAGTGGAAAAAAGAAAACCGATACTTCAGACTAATTTGTTGAATATCTTTTAACTGTCTAGGGGAAACGGCCCTGGAGGCCAGCCCCTTCACCTGGCACGTTCAGAATCTCATTGCAAATGACTATGCCTGTGAATCAGAATCTGGCTGCTGAGCATGTCCCAATCTGCAGGCTGTGGAGCTCTAAGGAGATCAGCCACAAAGGCATTAATTAGGAAGAAGTTCTGGAGGACAGTTAAGCCTTTGCCATGTTGTTAATAAGCATTTTCATACAGAGTGACTGGAGAGCTTTCAACAGTGACTGCAAGCCCCAGTAAGTTGTCAAACAGGAAGCCCACATGGGTGAATTCACCCTGTTTACCTTGCATGATATAAAGCCAGAGGAGGGCCAGGCAACAGCCATAAATTCAAATAAGCTTTTAAAGCCTTCTCAATTGATCACTACATAAAAAGACACAGAGCAATTGTATAATCACCTCACACACAGGTAACTAAATATATTGCCCTTTCCAAATTCACTGATGTAAAACACAGAGCTTTTTCTCCCCAGCTAATGGCTGAGAGAAGCTTTCTATTGCTTTCTTGTGAACTTAATACCCAGCAAATAAATGGCAGTCCTGGAAGCAGCTCCTTGGGTCAGACAGTAACATATATACAATGAAATCTGCTTGTGGTAAAGTAACTATTACAAGTGAAGTGGAATTAACGCCTTAGTGGCACTTCTGTCTCTTGCATGGATATTAAATTTTTTCTGTGAAGGTCAAAGAAATCAAGATTTTTTCTAAACTGTTCATCCTCTTATGTCATATTAAAATGCATAAACCTGACTTACAAGGTGACATAAACTGCGGCAATGAATGACTGACACATAGACTATTTGTAAATTCACAAACTATTGATGACTTCTGAATCAACATACCAACAAGAGGCGGTGTAGCCATGGGGAACAGAAATCATCATCACACCTAAATGGGGTAGGAAGCAGATGCTACATACCGATAATACTTTCCTACTGTAAGTACTGTATGTGATAATTGGGGCCAACAGAAAATTGAAGTCAGAATTTAAATGCTGGATTTTATTCTTGACTCCACAGTCCAAGCACACAACTTCCATAACCACAAGAACAACTTTATTATTTTGTTCTCTCACTGAAGTAGTTTAAAAGGAGGAAAAAAAAAATCATTCCAACCTCAGTGACATTTCTAAATGCTTACATTTCCTCCTATGACTGTCAACAGAGAAACAGGCATTCTCAGTAATCTCATAAGCTTTTACAGGTTTCTTTGCTTCAGATTCTCCATCTTTTCAGTGAGTGTGGCTTCATAACACCAGCAATTCAGTCTTAAGTATGTTATTCATGTTGAACGGAATGTAAGGCATAGGATTTAGGTCTTTCTATCTCAGTATATTTTAAAGAAATAGCAATTTATCTGTTTTCAAAGATATATAGTCACTCACTAGAGAACCCTGCATATGTTTACATAAAAGTCACAAAAATTGAAACTTTTTAACGATTTGATAGTTCCGCAGTAGACTTAAGACTTCAAAGATTATCCTTCCCCCACTGCCCTGAAAGTCATATAAGTAGATTCAATTTGATGTTTATTGACATTAAATACATGTTCAATAGTCTTTCCCAGAAGTAGAAGCACAGTATGTTACTAGCAAGTACTGCTAGAATTAGAAGCTGAGATTGTGTTGCAGGCAGTGGTAAGAACCAAAACACTGGCTGAAATGAACCTTGCTACTCAAACTGTGGTCCCAGAACCAGTAACATTAGCGGCTCCTGAGAATTTATTAGAAATGCAGAATCTCAGGTACTGCTCGAGGCCTACTAAATCAAAATCTGCATTTTAATAAATCCACATATTTAACAGTAATTGACTTATGTCAATTATATCTCAATTTGTTAATTAGCAAGAGAAAATGAAAAAAATACAAAACCAAATAATATTTTGAGGTGATTTGTGGATATAAGTTTTGAGAAGCCCTGGGCTAGGCTGGGAGAGGCAGATGCTGTAAATTTAATTCAGAATTCACAGTGAATGAGGGAGGGAAAGGAGCCAAAGCCAAGGGTGAGGAGACCAAATGCAAAAACAAACCAAAGACCAAGAGGCATGAGCAAGGTCATAAACAGGAGCTTAGGATAAGGATCTAAAATAGGATGAGGACCAAAAAGTAGGTTGAGATGGAGTGAGGCATAAATTTTAGGTGGACAATCAGGTGAATAACTCAACCTAGATCTTAAATTCCAAAATCAGTAAAACTGACTTATAATGAATGAAGACTATAATCTGTTACCAGCTATGTCTCCAAAACCTGTGTCTACCTCCTAGAATCCCTGAATGGAAACAGGTTGATTGGTTGGTTTTTCCTAGAACCTTCACAACTTTCTGCTGGTTAAACACAATAGTAAAACTATATATATTTTGTGTTAAAAGTGAGATTGTGCAAGAAAGAATATTTTTAACCATGGGTTAAAACCATGGGTTTTAACCATGGGTTCTGTTGATAAAATAACTCTTGAGTTGGCAAGTTCATAGGCAATTTAATCTGATGAGCAACACAAGAAATATCAAAAGTTAGACCTTCAAGGGTAGTCATTGACTTAAATCTTAAGTCTTACTCTCCCCAGTTTTACCCATTTTACAACTAAAATTAAGGGACTAAAATAATAATAATAATTTTTTTCAATCTGACAGAACTAGGACAGTGTCTAGATCCTGCATTCCTAGCTACTATACTGCACTTAAAAAAAAAAAAAAAAAGGCAAGCTAAAAATAGCCCCCACTTGTCTACTTAGGGTCTCCCCTGTTTCACACAACACAGGAAAAGTACTCATTTCTGGACTTAGTAGAAGGCTCATAACACTGGACATCATACCCATAACATCATTAAGAACTTTAGCAGATTTCCAAATTTCATCTTCAGAACGTGGTATGTCCTGAGGATCAAATGAGATGCTAAAAGCTTTTTGAAATAAAAACTTGTGTGTATATGCATATGCATAATAAAATGATATCATTGCTACCACGAGATCTAGATGAGATCTAAAATTCTGTTTACCATGCTCTGCAGAGCATCTGTCCATAGAACTGCTTATCACAGTGCCTGACACACATCAGAACAGCAGGCTCTCACTAACCCTTTATTGAAGCATTATGACTATGATTATAATTGCTAATATGGAAAGCTAAACTCAGAGACTTCTACCAAAGAGATTTATTTTCATGTTTGCTATGATTTTTTTCTTAAACCCAGATGTTAACTCTTAGTTTAGAAAATATCAAAAGATTTTGTTACTTCATTACATCAAAAATAATGGTGGTGACACAGGAAAACTGCAGGCTCCCCAGAAAGATTAATATCAAATTCAAAAAAGAGCTGGCAGCCAAATTTGTCCATATTTGGGGAGTAATATACGATTGAAATTCTCCCCCAAGGAGAAATTAGATATAGCTTGTAAGCTATTACAGGAAATTGCTATGTAGCTTCTCCAATTACAGATTAAGTATCAATCATTTAGCAAGGCAGAAATGACACTAAATTTTCACTAATATCATATCAAATGATGCAAATTCTATCTTAGAATTCTATTTTACTTTAATTCCCTAATCTTTGTCAAAAAAGTGAATATTCCACCTCCACAAATTAGAAATAAATCTATCCCCAATACTTAGAAGTATTATTTCCATTAACCATTATTTGCATGCTATTCCATTCTCATGGTCTGCAACCCTGAGTAAAAGTCAAATTGCAAGAAAACACACTGATATCACACAGTTTGAGAAAATCATTTCTCTTAACACCAAAAGTTAGAAGAAATTTAGTTCAGTTTCCTGAACAACACAGGAAACTCTTCTGTTCTAAATGACCACTGTGAATCATTTATTGCAAGTATCATAATAAAAAAAAAGGAAATTCAATTATGTTCATTATATTCTACTAAATCAGCCAAGTGGTTGCAAATGTTTTTTTTTTTATTTCTATCAACATAAAAAGATTATAAGCTTGAGCACCAATTAATCAGAAAATTCAGTGAACCCCAAACCCTTATTCTAAGAATTTTATTACATTTTTATGCAAATCCAGAAACATCACAAAAAGAAGAAAATTAAATAAAACAGCTCCATAACTTTGTAACAATTGGACTGTATTATACTAGTAAAGGTTCTGTAACTAAAGTATCAAAATCTATTTTACGAACTTAGCTTTTAATGCCCAAGATCAGAATGTGTTTTGACCTTTCAAATGTTAATCTCCTTATTTTGAAGAACACAGAGTCACTACTGTCTTATTTTAATATATTAAAGGAAGAATGCTGACATGATTCTAGGTAAAATTGCATATGTCTGTGAATGGTCTAATGTGACTGGCTTCTAAAGCTGATTATGATAGAGTTCTTCATACAATCTCTAGCTCACATTATCATTTCTTCAAGATGTTTTTGCTACCCCATATTTCAACTGTTTTCTACAAAAGCTGTTATAAGATTTCAAAACTTAAGTGAGGAAAACACATTTTCTTTACTAATTAAAATGAACACACTAAGCCCTTGACTTTATATCAGATAGTTCCTGGAACATTTTACAATCCTCAAATTTTGAAATATCACCACAGAGAATGAAAACTCTGCATAGGAAACTGTATATCTGAGTATTGGTTGGTCAGCTGGGCTGAATAACTGGTTAACAGCCGACTTTACCCAATCACCACACCCAGCCCAATAGATCAAGTTCATTCATCAGCAAAATCACAAATTATTTTCTGCCATGTGTAATAATGAAGTTATCTTTAGCTTAATTATGAGGGAATGAAACCAAAAATTTTAGTGTGCAAATATCAAAGTTATAGTATACATGGGATGTTTTCCAAAGTAAATATAATACATGTAAATTCAAGGACTCACTCCAAAGCCACTGGGTAGGTAATTCAAGCAAACTCTTCAGTTCAAGACAAGTAAAGAAGCTGGAAAAAATACATATTGGTGAGCCTACCTCATAGTAGAGTAGGATTCTAAAGGGCTACAATGTAGGAATAAAGGTGAACTGGAAATGAAAAGGGACCTCACAGCCACTGCAGCCCAACTTTGAATCTTGAAAGTCCCTGCAATTATATTAAGGCTATCTGAGAGCAAGTAGCCTAGATTTCAAAGTGATAGATCTGCAGGCAGAAATAAGTTCTCTGAAATAGAAGATGATATAACTCTAAGTTCTGAATTATTTCTTCACACAATATCACAAACACAATTTCAGGCTCAAAATAAAGAATTATCTTGTACACATGTGGACAACAGGATACAAGTAGAAAGCAATACCAGTAAAAGACAGGTCTACAGATTATGGTTATCCTCCCAAGTCTTTAAAATAAATAAAATTTTAAAAATAAATAAATAAATAAAACAAAATGAGTGTTCTTGCTTTACAGTAAGAGATGAAAAACAAGACTAGAAATTTCAACAAAAAGCTGAAAATCATAGAAATTAACTAAATGGACATTCTAGACAGTAAATAGTACAATAAAACAGACAAAATTAAGAACTCAGTGGCTCATTGTATCAGCAGATTAGACACAGCTGAAGAAAGAATCAGTGAACTGAAATAAAATCTAAAATGTTATATGATGAGGCAAGATAGAAAAATCCAAAAATAATAATAATAATAATAAAGAGAATAAAAGCCATAAAAGACAGTGAAAGGATTTACTTTACATGCAACTGAAATTTAAGAGAAAAACACATGAGAGAATGGTCAGAGTGATATTTAAAGAGATGATATCTGAGAAGAGCCATGACTGAGAAGACCTTAAATCACAGAATTAAGATAGAAATGAATTTTAAAATAAGATAACTAGACTATCTCTAAACATTTGGAAATTAAAAACTATACTTGTACTTATTAATGAGCCCATAAGATCACGTATAAGCACAATAAAATTAGAAAATATTTTAAGTGACCAATAATGAAAATATGATATATAAAAACTTGCATGCTAAAAATAAATACTTTGAAAGTAAATTTTAACACTATATGCATAACTAGGAAAGAATTAATGGTGAAAATCAATTATCTAAACTTTTATTTCAGAAAGTCAGATAAAGAACAGGAAACTTAAAACCAACAATAGGAGAAAACACTAATGATAAAAATTAGTTATTAACATAGAAAGATGAATAAAATGGATAAACCACTAGTGAAACCAATGCAGAAAAATAAAGAGTACCCAAGTAAATACCAATAGACTTGGAAAGGGAATAGCACTACAGTTTTTCATTAACATGAAAAGATATTATGTAAGTCCTATATCAAACTATTTAGACAGACAATTTTTTAAAAAACTTAATTTCCAATGTGACACTTAAAAATAGAGAACCTGAATGAGTATCCGATCAAACATAAACCAGTTTAAAAAGCCACAACTCTGGGGCGCCTGGGTGGCTCAGTGGGTTAAGCCGCTGCCTTTGGCTCGGGTCATGATCCCAGAGTCCCACATCGGGCTCTCTGCTCAGCAGGGGGCCTGCTTCCCTTCCTCTATCTCTGTGATCTCTTCCCTTCCTCTCTCCTACTGTGATCTCTCTCTGTCAAATAAATAAATAAACTCTTAAAAAAAAAAAAAAAAAAGGCCACAACTCCACATAATATCGCTAGAGAAATCAATCAAATATTTAAGGAAAAATAATTTCAATATTATTGAAACATTTCTAGAGTACAAGAAAAAGAAAAGCCATCCACAAGCCTAATTTTTGAGGCAAACATCAATGATAACAGAGCCCATGAATGCATGAATATAAGAGAGTCCATCCTCAACAAAATATAAACAAATTTGAATGCATTACAGGGATACAAAGGTTTTTTAGCATTTAAAAATTAATATGTCTCATACCTTTAACAGAATGATAAAGTTCATATGGTCATCTCAAGGAATGCCAAAATAGATTCTGATATTAAAAATATCAATGTTAAATTTTGACATCCATTTTTCATAACAACTGCATGCATAGAATAACAGACAGGAACTCTGTTGTATTATAAGGGATATTTTTAAAATCAACAACAGATATAAAACTTAATATAAAATATTGAATTCTTCTATTTTGAGATCAGTAAAGAAATAAGGGTGCATGCTATAATCACTTAAATTTAGCATTGTACTAGAACTCCTAGCCAGAATAGTAGGGTAATAAAAGAGAGATGTTAAAATTACAAAGGCAGAAGTAATACTATAATTATTTACAGAAAATCCAAATATCTATGAATAAATTATTAAAACTGATATGAGTTCGAAAATTAATTTCATTTGCTATTTTAATAATAACAAAAATCAAATATTAAAGATAAAAATTTCAATAACATCAAAAATATTAAATGCCCAGGAAATAAATACAACAACAGGTATGTAAGACTTCTATGCAGAAAACTATAAAACATTATAGAGAGAAATTAAGGAAAATCTAAATAAAATGGAAATATATATCACATTTATGGATTGGGAAATGACTGTTCTTCCCAAATTGATCTATAGATCAATGTAATATCTATCAAAATCTCAACAGATTGGTTTTTTATATTTTGATCTTAGCATGCTGAATTTAAACTTTAAATAGGAATAGACATAGAAATGACACTTCTAGAGAAAAACAGCAAGGGAGAACCTGTATACTGGATATCAAAATTAATAACAAATTTAGGTTAAGATAGGATGGTACTGGTCAAGGATAGACAATTTGACCATTGGCTTAGAATAAAGAGCCAGTAACACAGAGTTATCTCTTTATAGTTGATTTATAATAAAGTAGCTCTATAGATTATGGAGACCGATTTGGGCAGTACTGGGCCAATTCGGTATCTATAACAAAAAAAAAAAAAAAAAAAAAAGGTGACCCCCCCCAACCAACTACACATTGAACACAAAAATAAACTGTGAGTATATATAAATCTGAATTTAAATGCAAGAACAATAAAACTTACTAATCTAATGTAGAAGAATATATTCATGATCTCAGGGTATAGATAGATACAAAAAGCACCCACCATAAAAAAATAAATTGGTAAATTTGAACATTTGTTCATCAAAAGATGTATTAAGTGGAAGAACAGTTAAGTCATAGAGTAGAAAAATATATTTGCATTTCATTAAGTAATAAATGGTTCCTGTCCAGAAAGATTAAAAACTCCTAAATTAATAAGAAAAAGACATTCAAGAGAAAATGGACAAAAGATTTTAAGAGGCACTTCAGGAAACCAAATAGCTAACAAGTTTATGAAATGTTGCTTGACTTCAATGAAAATTAAGGAAGTGCAAATTAAAACCCCAGTGAGATAATTCTACACATCTGCTAGAATGGCTAAAATTGCAATACCAACTATACCACATCTGCCAACCCATACACTGCTCCTGGGTATATAAATAATAGTTTTCTTTGCTGCATAACAAATTATCCCAAACTTAGAAACTTGAAGCAACACATTATTGCCTCACAATTTCTGTGGGTCAGATCCTCTTACATTTTCTGTAGGTCTGACCTGGTTTTGCTGACTCCTCAGCTCAAAGCTTCAGAAGTCTATGATCAACATGTCAACCAGGCTGCATTCACATCAAGAGTCCTGACTGGGGAATAATCTTCCAATTCATTCATGTTGTTAGCAGAATTCATTTCAATACAGACTGGGGTTCCCATTTACTTGCTGGCCATCAATTAAGGACTACTCTCAGTTCATGGAGGCTACCTAGAGTTCATTGCCACATGGTCTCCTCTATAGGCCTTCTCAAAAACATGGCAGCATACTTTTGCAAAGCCAATAAGGGAGTCTCTTGCTCCAGTCTGTTTAAATAGGGTCTTACACAACATAATCTAATCATGAAAGTGACTACCCTATCACCTTTGCTGTTTAGCATAATCTAGTCAAGGGAATGACATTTGTCATATTCCATTGGTTAAAAGCAAACCATAGGTTCTGCTCACACTGGAGGGAAAATGATGACACAAAGGCAAGGACACCAAGAAGTATAATATATTGGGAGTCACCATAAAGCCTATCCACCCAACTATTTTGGAAAACATGTTGATTGTATCCACAAAAACTGAACCCACACCCTTTGACCCAGCATTTCTAATACTAGATATGTGACAAACAGAAATGTACACAAAAAACATGTGCAAGTGTATTCAAAGGTAAGAAAAAACCCAAAAGTCCATCAAATAGAATAGACATATTGGTACATTTACATAAATGCTATACAGCAGTGAAAATGAACAAAATAACACAGATAAATCTCATAAGCTTTTCATATTAAGATAAGCCTTACACAAGAGAAAATATACTACATGGCTCCATTTATTTGATGTTAAAAAATGTAATCAATTATATCTAGGGATGCAAGCCTGGGTGGTAAAACAATAGAAGCAAGAAAGAAGATTAGTATTATTTGCCCCAGGGGTATAAAAGTCAGATAAATGGCTACCATCAGGGAGGTTAGTGATTAAGAGTGGGTCTCAGGAGACTCCTGAAGTATTTTCTATTTACTGTAGTTTGACCTATTGGTGTTTATGCAAGTGGTTTTTTTTGCTGTAGAGCAGTGAACTATACCTTGGTGCAATATTCGATAAATATATATGCTGGGGTACCAGGTCGTGGGTATCATAGAGGGCATGGATTGCATGGAGCACTGGGTGTGGTGAAAAAATAATGAATACTGTTATACTGAAAATAAATAAATTTAATTAAAATATATATGCTACATTTCATATAATGTAATCAAAAGGTACCTTTCATAAAAAGGTGTACCAACACCATACTATAGTGAAAGTATTTTTAAATGCCCAAAACTTGAACATAAGCTCCATTAGAATATTACTTTTCTGTTTTGATCACTACAGTATTATCTTCAACTAGAACAATGTTTGTTATAATACATACTACTAAATAAGTGAATGAATCAAAGAATACATTAATCCAGTATGTGTGTTCTAGCCCAGTCTACTATTTTGCCACTCTGAACAAGTTTTACCTCTTTATGTATCTCAGTCTCATTTGTAAAATGAGACAAGTATCTGTTCCACAAATTTTACCACACTATTGATAACTGTTTAAATGAGATATTTATATCTTACATGACAGCTTTTTAAAATGAAAAAAAAATTATTTTGGTAGGATTAACAAAGCAACCCCTCAGTTAATCAGAATAGTCAAAGAATGAGAAAAATATTCCTTGTTTAATAGTATAGTTTATAACTGAGTAATACTGGAACATAGAATAGACATTTGAGAAGAACACGCAGAACGGAAATTTTTTTTTTATGATCAAGAACAACAAAGCGCCTTGTTATATTAATTTTCTATTGCTGCATAGCAAACTACCACAAACTGGCAGCATAAAACAACACAAAGTATTAGCTCACAGTCCTATAGATCAGAAGTCTGGAATGGCATGGCTGGGTTCTCTGTGTTGAGCTTACGAGGTTAAAATCAAAGTGTGAGTCAGGCTAAGTTTTTGTCTGGAAGTTTTGTGGGGAAAATCTATTGTTCACTCTCACTGTTAACAGAACTTAATTCCTTGCCTTTGTAGGACAGATCCCCGTTTCCTCGTTGGCTATTAGTGGGAGCCATTCTCAGCTCCTAGAAGCTGCCCACATTTCTTGCCATATGGCCCCCTGCATCTTCATATCAGTAATGAGGCACCAAATTCCTCTCATGCTTTGAATCCTAGAATTCCTCTTCTGCCACTAGCCAAGAAAAAACTCTCTTTTCATAAATGGCTCATGTAATTAGGTCAGGCCCCTGGAAAAATCCCCTTGTCTTAAAATCAGATGTCCATGTAATATAAAGTAAGCATGCAGTAAAATTCATCACACTCACCATGCCAAGGATTATGTAAGGCATGAACACCAGGGGACTGGGAAACCTTAGAAGTTTGCCTACCACAGGTGTTCTCAAAAATTATTGGGTCACATGGAAGCCCTGGAAAACTCTGAGCACTAAGATGTTTAATACTACTTTTAAAAAGAAAAGTATTGGTACCAACTTAGTTATTTGTCTTTTTGGTAGCTTGAGGTAGTGTAACATTCCTTTTCAGTATTCCGGAAAGTACAGTCAAGAGAACTAAAATTCTGTGGTTTTTGCAGCATTAATTTCTCCTAGGAAATTTCTCCTAGGCTTTCTAATTCTTTATTACATAACATTTGCACCATCACTTTTCATTTCCTTTTGCATCAGCCAGGAGAATCTTCAAGACCTGCCCATATAAGGGTCTCTTTAAAGACACTGAATATAACTCATCTTTAAATACAGGTATTTTTATTACAGCAATCAGTACCATGTTGCCCTATCTTTTCTTCATTTTCTGAAGGACATTTGTTATCAGTGATAAGTCCTTGGGAAGCAAGTGTTCCCACCAGGCTGTTCTCTCCATAGAAATCTGAGTAGCAGCCTAATTTCCCACACAGCCATAGTCAAGGTAATTCACCTGACAGTTACTGAGTGTTTCTCCATACACTGGCATGGGCCTCAGCACTGGAGATTCAAAGATGAATAAAACTGGTTCCTGTGTTAAAAAGTATTTATATATCTCCAACCTGAGAATGTATCATCAATGTTCTTTCCATTTTCATTTTCTAATTTCTTTTCCTTATTGGTCAAACCATTTGCTTTTCTCTCAGGTCTACTTGTATCTCACTGAATGTGCTATCCTCTACTTTACTCCCCTGTAGGGTAAATTCAGTTTTAAGCCAATGATCAATTTACCAATTTCTCCCAATCTGCATTGCATGCATTCCTGTAGCACAGGTTGCAAAAATCAATTAACACCACTATTATTTTCCAAAATATTAATAAGTACCTAATTTTTTAATGTGTGGTGGTATGCTTTAGCTTATGGCTTTTAGGTCTTGGTTCACCACAAAATTCATTGAATTCTTGAAATTAGATCAGAAAACATCTAAAAAGGGAGGGAGGACTTCTATAATCATGTTAAATTTTACAAAGAAATGTGAAATTGGAGCCCTCTTTGAAAAAGAGATTATAATAAGATGACAATTGTTTCATATCTATTGCGTGTATTTATGTTTTGTATGATTTTAAAAAAAGAAGATTAACATTTTTTCCATATCCATCAGAAATGTCTAGATAAGCAGTACATCAAGGATTCAACTAAAAACTAAAAATGACATCGTACAGGAAGTAAACTGGAATCCATTTAACAGTGGGTCGTCATCACAACTGGAATCACAATGCAGATACAGCTAACCTTAATTTATTCTACTCACTGAATCAGGGCAGTAAGCTGTGGGTTTTGCCACTTGGTAAGTCAAGAAAAATAAAGACTGGTAGGAGAGATTTTTTCCCCCAGAGAGCAGCCTGCCTACGGTGTTCACACATCCACCCACTGAAATTTAATCATTAATGTAGCACATTGCCAGAGAGATGAAAGGCAGCAAAGTGGCATAGGTTAGTTACATCTCAGGAGAAAAACCAACAGAACAAAGTCCTGTCAGAATAAGAGATGGGAACCCAAGAACAACATGGATTTTGTTTTGCACAAAAGAAATGTTTCCATTGACCAACTTATAATTTATTCATTTTCTCATCTTCTCCACCAGCACCACCACCAATAGGACTGATGCAGTACATTTTTAAAATCAAGGATGATCAAAACGGTGAAGTCTAACATAATTGCTGGAAGGAAGCTAAGGATTGATTTTGCAAGGCTGTTCTAATATTTTGTTTTTTAAAATATACAGGAAAATAACGTTACTGGCAAGATGAGTACAAAAGCCTGCGGACACAATCTGAAGAAGGGTCAAGCACTATTGAAAGTCCTAGACCATCAAAAGCAGAGTCACACATGCAAATGCCTATGAGGCCACTCAGGTAGCATAAGTAATGAAGCTGGTCTAACATAAAACACAGGGAGTGGTACCATATCAGAAAGCACCTGCTCTGCCTGGATATGCAGCACTACTGTATTCCATCAAGTCATTGTTATACAGAAAGTGAGGAAAGTGGTACCAGATCTTCTAATTTTTCAAGAGAATCTGAAGATCAACATTCTTATTTTAATGCTTTCAATTTTTTATCAAACTGAAAAGAAGCACAGATGAAAACTACATATCAGCCATTTTGAGCTCAAAAGTTGTTATATGTGACCTCTGCTCTAGAAAGAAAAAAAATCACATGATATAAGGAAAGGTTTGCTCTGAAATTCAGCTTATATTAACAAAAATACGTCAAAGCTCTGGAAACACCATTATTTTTCAACATTAGCTCTGGGACATGATTCAATTTAGCTTACCCTTTTGGTTAATGTTGAAGAAAAAATACACAAAATTGCCCTAAGAGGGCATTGTTTGTCAACAGAAAGGACCTAAAGGTCACCAGGACTTGGGGTCAACTTGGATATTGGTCTCAATGTCCAAGCCCCTGGAGCAAAACCAGGCATTATAAATTAGAAACTCCTTAGAAAAGGCCATTGTTTAATTTCCTAATCTTGATACACATAGCCTTAAGAGGGGGAGAAATGTGATTTTAATCTCTTTTTCCTATGTAAATGTCATTCAAATCTATCAGCATATTTGAAGGGTATGTTTATGTTACTTCCAGTTTTTTTATGACCTGAAATGTCAACACATAGTCAATAGCTCATTTCCTGTTGATCTTTTAGAACTAATTTTTTTTTAATGAAACCAATTTTTTTTTAATTGAAGTATGGTCAACATACACAAAGACTCATTTTTTAAGCCCTCCTGCTCCCTATTAATACAAATGCTGCTTTGGGCTCTGTATACACCTCCAAGTCAATTGGATGACCTTCCCCATCACCCACTCACCTTGCATCAGCATGACCTGGTTGTTTCTCAGGCTTCAAAATGGATGTTGGCTGGGGCTAAGCTCTCCTTAAGAGAGATCCTCCCTTATCCTCCAGAGTTCCCTTTCTTCAGTCTGTCACAGAGCAATTTACTCAACATCAGCTCAACACAACTGATTTTCAGTGAACTTTGCCTCAGTTTTTAAGTGAATTTTTCCTTTGTCCATGAAGTCAACTAATCCCAGTGTCACAGATAAAACTTGCTAAGTAGTTTTGACCTCAATAGTTGACCTGAATTTCAAATCCTTATGGACAAGATTCTTTCAGCACTAGTTAAATTTGATTTGGACTGTGTCGTTTTGAAAAATTTTCTTAAGTTCTTATTGATTTTCATTTTTATCAAATGAGGCACTAACCACTTTCTATTTTTTGGTAAAATCTCTCTCTTTTTAATAGTATGGCTCTAAAAGAAGATTTCAAATGGTGCTTTTCACTGCATTCTGAGTAAAGATTTGTAAGATATGAAATATTAAAAGGTGTAGTCAGAACAAAGAAAGTACAAGAGATAAAGAAAAATGTTCTTCATTGAAGCTCACCAAACACTTAGTTGTACATAATTCCTTCCAAAAATCAAGTTTGCAGCTGTCCCTCAACATCAAGAACTGTATCTAGCTCAGCAGATTGCAATGGACTTTCCATATGCATTACTGACTTCCTTTTGTAAAAGCTGTGAGTAAAGTCAGGTAAAGTCTCTCAAACTTACAATTCCAGAAACTCCTCTTTGGTGTTTATGAAGAGTAATAGCAGATAGATACATAATATAAATGGTAAAGTGGGTGAAATAGAAATCTATCATCATTTTTAGACAATACAAAATGTAAGGATTACATTCCCACTATACAGAAATATAGTTATATATATGGGTGGTATATGTGAGTATGGGGGATTGAAGGGGAGAAATATTATAGGAATATATGAGAAAAAAAGAGACTCCAAGGAGAACAGTTTTAGGAGAGGAAAAAGTGGACATAAAAATAAAAATTAAAATGTGAACTTTTCAAAAAGTATCTTGCAGGTTTGATATAGCCAGGATTCTGTGGAATATTGAATGTGCAAGATTATTGGCTTTGAGAGAGAAAGAGGGAGAAAGAATGAGTCCAGCATTAACTCCCAGAAGGTAGGAAGAGGAGGATCTCATCATACAGAACAAGACTGGGACTGCAGGGTCAAGATGGTATCATGAGGAGAAATTCTGTCATTTGTAACAAGCCTAACACTGTTCACTCATTATAGAGTTCACTTATATTGTTGAGAGGGAAGGGGGAAATGGGAGTTTTCCTTCTCCCTACAATGTTCTTAAGCTAATTTTTAAATACTTTGTGGGTTATATTTTTAATTAGTCGGTGCCTAGAGCATCTGTCAAAATCTGTAAGGTCCTTGTTTCTTCCAAACAAATTGAAAATTTAGACAAGGAAGGAATGTAAATAAAATAAATATCATACTTATTACCTAAAAAGACTGAGTTAAAGGACATAGCTTATTGTGAGAACCGAAGCAACCCTTCTAACTAAACCCAAGATTTTATCACCTTGTTACAGGCAACAAACTCTAAGCCGCAGAAGCCCTCCTCATTCTGCTTCCTGAGCCAGCCTGCCCCCAACAGGAAAAAGGACAGGGTGGGGGGTACAGAACAGAGATAAACATAGCAAGTGCATTTCTCCCAAATTCTTCAATCACAGAAGTGACTCTTATTTGCCAGGAGCAGAGTAAATAAAGAGGTGAAGAGATGCTAGGATGCTCTCATACCATGGACCTATATGAGAGATAATTGTGTAGGGAAGTCACATTCCTACCTAAGAGTATTTGCAAGAATATGTTTCTTATAAGTAACTCCCACTCATTTTTTTCATAACAGACATTCTCGCATATCATAAATAATAGAATAATGGAATTTTAGCAAGATTCTTTATCCAGGCCTTTAGTCCAGTAAATAGAAAAGAAATTGTACCTAGAAAGAAAAGATGAGTTCTAGGCTAGACACAAGATTTTAAGGAAATTAAACCTGTCGTTGGATGAACTAAATATTATCAGTTTCTTAATTTCCACTAATTCTCTCTAAAATTATTAATTTTAGAACTTATTTCAAGGAGAATCACCATTTTACTATGTCATAACACCAACTAATGCCCATTGGATCTGATAAACAAAAATACTGATAGGAGTACTCTGCTTTGACTTTTCTGTAATAAAGTAGTTAAGTTGTGATTATTAAGAACATAAGGAGTCAACTTTGAGCAGAAGAAAGAGCAAGGAGTAGCCACAAAGTATCTTTTTATTCAAACCCCAAATCTGTCACTTCCTTGCACCATGGCCTTGGATACATCTGGTTCATTTTTCTTACCTCTAAAATATAGTAGTTGGACAAAGCAATTTCTGGGCCTCTTTTATAGCTAAAGTTTCATATTGTTACTCATAATCATTTCTAATGTTATTAATATTCCCAAATATATATGAACCAAATCGAAACCATTTTGAAATACTTTCACATTTGATTCTCCATTTATCAGTATTTTCCCAGACTCCTGTACTAGCTCCTAAATGAGATACAATTTATATAGTTTGTACTACATATATATACTATATCCTGTATGAAATACCAACACAGATTATCAATTTGGGGGGTAATCATCTCTTAATGGTTTTTCCCAATAAGAAGGACTTAACCTTTTTTCAACACACACTAACAAAAAACTGTACCCTTCCTTAACAATAGCCCTATTTACATAGAAAAAAAAGTCAATGTTAAAAATGCGCACCAAAATAAATACAAGCCTTCACCAAGCCATTGTACAAGAAATTACTCATGAGTAATCAATAGAAATGTGTTGCCAACACATAAGCTGATTGTTAAAACTGAATAAGCAGTTAAAAAGAACTAGGTATTAAATAAATATGAACAAGAATATTAAATTATCCTTGTTACACTGCAAGAAGGCTTGACTAAAAGGATTTACCTTCTCCAAATATTTGGAGAGCATAAGCTGATTAAAGGAATATAAAATGCAAAGCTAAACAAACAGCAAAACAAGAAAGTACATAATATATAATATTAGAAGTTTAGGAACCACAACATTTGGAAATTTCCATGCATTCTATTAGTATTTCTACTAGCAATATTCAGAAAACATAGACACAGACTTCTCAAATAATGCACTATTTTGATAACAGAAATAACTTCTCTTTTCTATTTCTGTAAAGGAAGTCACCTATTTTCAAATGTTCTCATTGCAAAACGTCAGTGGACTGACTCCCAGAACACTCAACTTTCTCACCACAAAGATTTCTCTGACTGGGACTATTATCAGTGTGTATATTGTACTTAGACGTTTTGAGCACTATAGTAATCAGACAATGTGGAACTGTTTTGTTTCAATTTTCTTTTTCTCACATCATATGAATCACATCAAGCAAATATTTGTACATCCCATCTATAAAATTAAGATTTTTTTACTGAGACAGTATTTTACATTCACTTGATAGAAACATACAGAGTTTATGACTTTGGAATTATTGCAGGATAAGAAAAAATCTTGCTTATTAGCCTGGGCCCTGATGCCCACAAATTATTCTGGGCCTTAATGTAGGTGGATAGATCGTCTTTACAATTATAGCACATCCTGTGGTATCTCACTCGGCGAGGCCACTACAGTTCACCAATTTCAGGCATCTTCACATAGAGACACTGGTAAGTATGAGAAGAGCTGATCAAGTATTCACTGCCTGGAAGATCAATTGACTCTATCTTCAGTGCTGAGTAAGCCCACTTAATCTCCCTCCCTCAACACTATACTCAGCACCAGAAATTGAATGGAGAAGCTTATTAATGAGCACCCAGTCCTTTCGAGTGATTGAAGACAGGGTGGTGACAGAAGGAGTTTAAGCTGGTGCAACTTCGTAAGGAATACTGATGATCATGGAAGACTCAGGCCACCCTTTCCCTGATCACACAAAAATTCTTCTCTCTGCTCCTAACACTACTCAGAGTGCAGACTCTAGAGTAAGTGAAATGACATATATACAAAGAACAGTTGCTTTAATCAGCTAATTAGTACACTTTGGCAATTAATATTATATGTAATGGTGTAAATGTCCAAAACTGTGATACTTTTTTCATAGTTTAACAGACCCTTAATGAAAACCAGATAAGCTAGAGATCTTGCATTGCAGTATTAATTAAATTTAAATTAGGAAAAAGCAAAGTTAGCCTCTTAATTGCTTTGACCAATTCATAGAAAATGCTGCTGAAGTCATCCTGAATTTATTATAATGAAACAGGACTGGACAAGTCAGCATGCTTGTCACCTCTGTAAGCAGAAATAGTACCGTACATGCCTATCGTAATACAGTAAAGGAGACAGAGTCATGGCACACTCCCTGGAAGAGCAAATTCTTTTCCAAAATCTCCATTCTTCATTTAAAGACTTTATTCCAAACTTGGGATTAGAACAGCCTGGTGGATTTCATAAAACTAATACTGAAATAGAATAAATGATTCAATTCTTCTTTGGGCTACTTTTCAACATGAAAACATGCCTTTCTATAGCTCAGTCTTAACCTCAAAATACTGGGAAATTAAATAAAATAGTATGTTTAATCCTTCGGTCAATTTGGATTAATTAAATATAACTTACACACCAAACACAACATGAATTCCCCATATACATCAAACTCTCAGTGGCTCACAACAACAAAAGCTTTGTCTTATGAGAAAAGCATTTTCTCATTCAAGTCACATGCCCATTATGGTCGTGTTCAATGTTATCTTCTCAACAGTATTCAGGCTGACAGAGTATCTAGGATCCTATCTAGGATGTTGGACATCTCATCGTGAAGCACACTCTGGCTTAACATTTCTCCTTAAAAGACAGACACCACTTTTGCTCACATTTTCTTGGTTAAGCAAAACAAGTCATATTGCCAAGTCTAACAGCAATAAGATTCTGATATGGAATTCTCCCACAGGGCAACAGATACATGACAAGAAGGGTCACAGCAAGGAGGCAGAAAAAAATTTTAAACCATATAATAATACATAACATCTGCTCTTTTACTTTCAAGTATTTAACATCCCCTTTCCAAATATAAACTATAATAATTCCCATCCTGGCTGCACAAGGAAGCAATCCAAAGGCCCCTCATCCCCTCAAGACATAAGGCTTGCACTCTTGAGAGTTTCAACACTAGATTCATAGGTGGTTCCTCTTGATGCTAAGGACCAGAACTGAAAAATCAAATTATCAGTCCTCCCTACCCCTTATCATAAAAAGTACACCCATTCAGAAACAGGAAGAATGGCAGATATAAGCAGTCATTTATCCACAGTAATTCTAAAATCCCACTGGCAAGCATTGTAAGGATCCTACCCTGAAGGAAGTATTATGAACTGGATGTTTGTGTCCCTTCAGAATTCGTATGAATTTTGAATTTCGTCGAAGCCCCAATCCCCTAGCGTGGCTATGTTTGGAGATGGGGCCTCTACAGAAGTATATTAAGTTTAATGGGAGAATAAAGTTGGAGCCTATATCCATTAGGATTAGTGTCCTTATAAGAAGATACACCAGAGGGCTTGTGCTTGTTTGCTGTCTCGCCTACAAAGAAAGACCATGTGAGTACACAGTGAAGTCACCTGTCTGCAAGCTAGGAAGGGCTCTCATGGGAAACTGGTCATGCTGGCACCCTGACCTCAGACTTCCAGCCTCCAGAACTGTGAGAAAATAAATTTCTGTTGTTTGAGACATCTGTTCTGCAGTATCTTGTTCATAAGGTCTGTAGTATTCTGTTGGGGCAGCTCTAGACCAATACAATAGATAATGTTTCTTGATTAAGCCTTGTTTCTGCCTAGAGGAGTAGCTTTCTATTCCATTGTTACCAGTGGTGTTTGGCCAACCCTCTGGAAGGTCTTTTTCCATTATTTCCCTTGACCTCTTTAGAAGGGAATTAGAGCAAATGAACTTTCTGGAATCAGAAAATTTCTCATCCTATTTTCTGCTCACAAAGAATTGGAAACCTAAGGGTCACAGTAAGTTCTAAAAATTGAATCTGTTAGTTAAGGATAGTGAAATTTAGGGTCACACTGATCTATTTAAAGAAAAAAGTTTCTTGTCTATTTGACTAAATCAGCACCATGTGCCAAGAACCACAATAGTAATTCTTTTTAGAACATGCCTCCATTCCAGACTAAGCTTATCAGGCTTCTATGGGAGAGCCATGATCTTAATTTCTTCTCCCTGGAAAATTTTATCTAGTTGAAAGAATTTAGTGGGTATCGCTTTAGTCAACTTGAAGATTTTAACAATGGGATTTATGACCCCACCCTTGCTTTTGTTTAAGATGTTTTGTCTACTTGAATTAGCCTGTGTTGCTAATTAAAGGCTTTCTTTTGCCTGAGGGTTTGGCAGTTTAATCTTTTAACAGTTTTACCTGTTTAATACTATGTGTGGGCAACACTTGGCTGTGTTCAACTATGACCAAAAAGAGATGAGCTCAAAGAAAAAAGTATCAAGAAGAAATGAAAAGGAATAGAGTCAAGGAAAAGAAACCAACAGCTTCTGCTTATAACAAAGCATATCAGTTCTGCTCACATTTTATTGATTAAAGCAAAACATATGCTCACTCTTATATCCATGGAAAAGGGAAGTATTAATCCTTCCATAGGGACAAATTATTCTTAACAATAATTCAGTCTGCCACAAAGTTTCATAATATTTATATAAAATTTTCATGAGGCACATATATCAGTTCTGTGAAATGGGTATAAAAAAAGCAGATGGTATTCCTAGCTTCATTCTCCAGAGTATCAGGGAAACTTCAATCATAACCGAAGGTCACAGAGCTAATAAAACAGAAGTCAACCTGGAACCCCAGATTCCTGACTTTTACTACAATATTCTTTCTACTACTCTCAGCTAGTATTCATGAAATTACAAAACAGACAATAAGGATACATGAACACAAATGCTCCAGGTGACAAGGAACACTGAGGGTGGGAACAGTGTTTGGGTGCAAAGAGCTCTGGGAGCCAGGTCCAGCTCTCTTGTTATTACTAGCCCTGTGAACGTCAGCAAGGCGCTTAACCTCACTGAGATTCCATTTCCTTATTGGTAAAACAGAAATAGTTCTATTTAAAAGTATTTGAGGTAGACTCTCTTATACTAATTTAATGCATATATTTGATACTGTATTAAAAGCTGGACCCCAAATGTAAAAAGAAAGACTAGAAAGCAAGATAAAAGTACAAAACAAGCATATTTGCCTGGTTTTCCTCAGTTACATCCCTATTTCTCTTTACAGAAAGTGATCCTTTTTTAAAAAGGTACACATAAACTATGTACTTGAATCATTTATGCAATTAATACGAAGCATCAAAAGCAGCCATTAAAATTCTTAGCCTTGGTCACCTGGGTGGCTCAGTTGGTTAAGCATCTGCCTTCGGCTCAGGGATCCTTCCAGGATCCGGGAATCCTGCCCCATGTCAGGCACTTTGCTCAGCAGGGAGTTTGTTTCTCCCTCTCCCTCTGCCTGCCACTCCCCCTGCTTGTGTGCTCTCTCTCTCACTTTCTCTCTCTCCCTGCCAAATAAATAAATAAAATTCTTAGCCTTTTCCATAAGCAGCAAAAACACAGGACTTAGGTAATAACAAAGATTGAAAAATGGCAATATTAGATGTATATTTGATTTCATGTCAAATATATATTTGTTTGGATAATAAATACAATGTTTTATAATGTGGAACATGAATGGTACTGTTATCCTCATTTTCCAGATAAAGTAAACTTTGTTCCAATTAAATTGCTTATGTTTTAAGATCTTGGACTTAGAAATCATTGTGACAAAAACTCAAAACTTCTTATTCTAGGTAATCATATTCTCATGGTCTTAGATACAGATGATGTGAAAAACTTTACTCACAGTTCCATTTCTCACCAATTCTTCCCATGCACATACGTATCATAATATCAATCTCACATAAAGCAGTGCAAGTGCCTCTTTTTACTACCTCAATGCCTACTATTAAATCACTGAAATGTTAATACACAAGGTTTTAAATCTCAAGCACATTACTTTTACTAGATTCATAAAGTTCAATGTGATTTCTTAAATATAACACGCAAACAAAATATTCCATTATTACTATGATAGCCAAGTTTGATCACTCAGAGAATAATGTGTGTAGTGGAAATTTTAACAACTATCAAATGACAATGACTATTGAGTTTGGACATTTGTGCTCTGATCCAACTGCAATAACACAACAAGAAACATATACACAGCCATATAAAGGGAATTGTTCAGGAGAAAAAAAAACTTAAGTAACAAGCAAATCTTAAATACAAGCTATTTTCAAAGCTGCAAAAATCACTACCCTTAAGGTGGAAAGAAACAGGATCCAATTAGTGAGTCCTGTCAGGATCAGCATCAATGTTATCAGATGACAGAGGACTTTCCCTCTCAGTTACCCACAAAGGAAAATTCACTCCTTCAAAAGGAGAGGAATCCACGCAAATTATGGTAAGAATAAGTAACACCAGTTACAACATTACAGAACATTGGCAAACAGAAAATGTTCCTAAAGTGGCACTGTGTGAGACAAAAATGATAAACATTTAACGTCTGCACCAAATAATGAGGAAAATGGATGCATTCTGGTGGGGGTTGGGGCAAAGGGAGGGAACCCCATTCCTTTCTTGGATTTTATAACTACTTGGATTTTCGGTTTCAAAAAACAAAACTTTATTCAACCTTTCAGCTAGTTGAAATATAATAATTAAAACAATAAAATATCGCCTTTTACCTACTATTCCTGCAAATATTAGTTGGATCCCAGTGCTGGTGAACATGTAAGAAAATAGAGTTCTTACACTCAGAATATAAATTGCAAGAGCTGTCTGGATGGCACGGTTTCGATGCACCCCAATAATCTAAGTATATGTTGCCACAACAATTTCACGTTTTGGATTTATCCTACAGGGAAAAAAAAAAATATGTAAGGATACATGGCACTGTGAAGTTAGTTAGAGGCATTTTTTCATCAGTAAAACTGGAAACAACCTAAAAATGTCCAATAAAGAGTTTTTAAAATAAATTGGAGTATATCCATACAGCAGCATGTTATGCCACCATAAGAAAGGATCAGGTAACTGAGAAGTATTGATTTATCATATATTGAATGAAGATTAAAAATTCAGTATAATACAGAGGGGCACCTGGGGCACTTGGTTGGTTAATTGATCAACTCTCGACTTCGCCTCAGGTCATGAGCACAGGGTTGAAACCCAGCCCATGTGAGGCTCCACACTCAGCAGGAGTCCGCTTGGGATTCTCTCTCTTCCTCTGCCACTCTGCACCTCGTCCCCACCCCCACCCCGCTCACACTTGCTCTCTGACCTGGTCTCTCTAAAATAAGTAAATCTTTAAAAAACAGCAGTATAATATAGAGAATCTACACATTTAAATGTGTACTGCAGAAGACTGGAAAGATAAATACTTTACTAGCAACGCTTTCTCTCTAGAGTGAGATTACTGGGCCCCTGAGAATCTCTCAACTTATGCAGATGTGAATATTGGACCAAAACAACCAAAAGAAGGACAAGGCAAGGTACACACATGCTGTGGATCATTTTATTGTTGTATTTTGCATAAGATACCTTCAAGATACTTTCATGGTATAATGACCTTGCTGGCAGAGAAATAACATCTAACTTCAAGACTGCCCCACAAATTATCTTACATTAATACCTGCCAGTTAGCTTTTGGGGCAAAGAGAAGGAAATTACCCAAAATTGTATTATACTGTATATTAACAAATATATCCAACATGTATCTGGCAGCACTATCTCCTATATACAGTTCTTTCCTGAATGTGGGAATGGCACTCATCCAGGATTGGAAATACTCCTGAATACACAAACAAGTAAAAGGCTACAAGAGGCAAACACACATTGTGCCTGGTTGATAAAGGTAATTTTTAAGGGCACCTGGGTGGCTCAGTCATTAAGTGTCTGCTTTCGGCTCAGGTCATGATCCCAGGGTCCTAAGATCGAGTCCCACATTGGGCTCCCTGCTTTGCGGGAAGCCCACTTGTCTCTCTATCACTCTCTTTGTGGCCCCTCTCTTGCTATGTCTCTCTCTGTCCAATAAATAAATAAAATCTTAAAAAAAAAAAAAAAAGGACTTTTTAAATTTTAGGTCACAATTGAAACTAACAACTCCTCTCGGTGTCTCCCTGTCTCTCAACCTCTCTGTCCCTCTCTCTCTCTGACACAAGCAATAATCTTACTGCTTGAATTGCTTTTCAGCTAACCACAGGTTATCTTTATTCTTAAATGTTAAAAATAACACCATATACATTCAAAGTTTCCTTCACCCAGCTCCAAATAAAAGGGAGGGAAAATGGACAAATTTCAAACACGCACATAAGATCAGGCAAAAGAAGGGCAACAGACATAATGCAGAGTTATAACAGATCCCTTCATTTTTGCCAAAGATGTTTCTGCAGGGCATCTCTATTTCCCACTTCTATTAACTTAATAAATGTCTTAACTATGTCATCCGCATAATGATACTGGGAGAAAGGTTCTGGCAGACCTACTCTAAGATGTTAATAGAGTGTCTCAGAAAATAAATATTATTTTGGTTTATCTCATTAATCTTGGCCAGTCCTTCCTTCCCTTTAGCCAGCCTGCTTCAGAAAGGCAAGTACTTTATCCATGTGACAGAGTTATAGGAAAATTGCCACTCAGACTTAGAAAATGAGTCTTTTCCATTTTCTGACAACCATTTATCTCCCTGCCATCAGGCAATATCTAAAATTTTTATGTGGGCTTTATCTTAAAGATGAATTCCTGCTGAATCTCAGGGGCTGTCAATATATTTTTAACCTTTGAAGGAAATGCTATCTTTCCAAAATAGCCACATTTTATTTTCCAAGGGTAATACTACCTCTTAAAACAATTATCCAAAAACTTTGGCAAGCTACAATATTCTGCATTTTATAACATTACCTCATTCCAAAGTAATTCACAAAAATGTGTTTCAAATGAATTAAACATCACCAAAAATCCAACACTCAATGAAGCAGGCCAAAAAATTGCAAAATCATTAAATTTAGCTACAGATAACAAAAATCACAATTATTAACTTCAAATTTTTCCCTTCAAGTCCTACCTCCCAAACTTTCACTTTATACTTTTTCATAAAGAAATATCCCAAAACGTATATAAACCCTTCTGACATTCCAGTTTTTCAAGTTATCATGATTTTCTCCTCCCAGTTCCTATGCTCTTTAGTATAATTTGTCCTAGACTTCTTAGTTCTTTCCTTGAACTGAATCCACATTTATCCGTAAAAGACATTTTTGCTATTCCAGCGGATTTTTATCACTAAATTGGTGATTCTTTTTTCAGCTTTTATTTTAATAAAACTCCACAAATTGCTTGTTACTATAGCCTATTTTATTTCCCCTACAATAACAGCTGTATCCAAAAATCCTTTTGCTACATGGGACATGTCCAAGCCTTGAATGACTAGGTTTCCCCTTCATTTGGAAGGTTTTGTATCAATCAGTCCTACAATTCATATCGACTTGAACAAGGTTGTTATATAAAAAATTTCATATGAGATCCACTGTGACAAACTCCTCTTTCTTCCTATGGCTTCTGTGCTCTATGTCTCATGAATCTTCCAGGTCCACTCTCTTCCTTCCACCCTGCTCTGTGCAGTAGGAAGCTGATCATCAACAGGCTCCCTTGTCCTGTGGCTTCTAGTTGGGGATCATCCAAAGAGAAGCATCAACAGGAACTTGGAGAACAGGAGGAGGTAAAGTTGAGATCATTATTTTTGCTCCATCTCCTGATCTCTGTGTATTGGTTGCCCCTGCCAGGGGCATATTTTCCATAAGGCTATCCGTTCCCACATACCCCTCAGTCACTTCAAATCTAGGGATGGAAACAGCTCCTTGCTTTGCTAACCCTGGGATGCTAAACTGCCTCTTGTTAGTCTCAGGAAGCACGATACACAGTTTAGTAAGTGGTCCTCTTATTAAACTTCCCTCAATCTACCCAAAGAGAATGTGCTTCTAAATGCTTCAGCTTCTTATAGACCTTTGAAAATACTCTAAATTTCAAATTCACAAACTTTTATTTTGTGAGTGGAGGTAATTTCATTCAAGCTATTGGTCTTTTTAAACTTTGTGTATTCACTTATAGTTTTCTGCTTCAAAATCTGTGCACAATTATTGCAGAAAATCTGAAAATGACAAAGAAAAAAATGTATAAAGCCAACACGAGGAAGTAGCACAGTAAACATTCTGACAAATTTCTCTATGAAGTCTTACAAAAATACATATCCTACACTTTTTTTCAACACATTATCATAAGCAATTCCTCACATCATGAAAGACTCTTTATAAAAATACTTAGTGGCTGCATAACGTTTTTTCACAAAATATATTACAATTTACTGAACTATTCCCCTGCTAGATACCTAAATTGTTTCTAATTTTTCCATTTTTAGTAACACTTCTATAAACATCATTGTGCATAAAACTGTCTATATTGCACACTATTTCTTCTGGATTGATTCTTAGCAATGGAATAGATGATTCAATAGTTATAAATATTTTAGTCTTTTGATACACATTATTAAATTCCCTTCTAGAAGGTTTCCACTCCCATAAGTATAAATGTATGAATCACTGACCTACTTCTTCAGTGTTATCAGTTGTCAAATCTTTAATAATATCTGATAACCCAAAATCATTTCTAATCATTTTTTTAATATTTTATTTATTTATTTGACAGAGATCACAAGTAGGCAGAGAGGCAGGCAGAGAGAGAGAGAGGAGGAAGCAGGCTCCCCACAGAGCAGAGAGCCCGATGTGGGGCTCACTCTCAGGACTCTGGGATCATGACCTGAGCAGAAGGCAGAGGCTTTAACCCACTGAGCCACCCAGGCACCCCTCTAATCATTCTTTTAATTTGCATTTCTTTGACTTCTAATGAGGTTGAAAATTTTACTTTCTCTTTTATTAATTTTCAGTTCATGAACCATTGTAAACTTATTGTCCATCTGAGTTATATATGCTCTCTATTTTGAGGTTGTAAATTCTGCTTTTACCATATTTCTTGCAAATCTTTCTCCCAACTTGATGCTTACCTTTACGTTTACATTGCTTTGTCTTGAAGAACCAAGGCTGTTTGAACTTGTTTTTCAAATCAATTTCATTTTTTTTAAATTTCTAGTGCTCTTAATGTAATAAGTCTTTCCAAATCCACACACAGGGTAAATATTAATCTCTTCCAGTGTTTGATGGCTTGATTTTTTTTTTTTTTAAATTTTGGCTCTATCTGATATTTTGGTAGATGATAAAGTAAGACTCTGAACCAATTTTTTCTATTCCTTTCTTTCTTTTCTTATTTTTTTCTTTTTTTTTCTTTCCTTTTTTTTTAATAGCAAACTGTCCCAGCATCATTGATTTTGATATTTTGTTATTTATATCCCTTTTATTTACTGAGACTGGCTATTATTTCCCTTCATCTCGCTTTCTCAATTCTTGTAATGATATTCTGTTAATTTATCCCTTTTTTAAATTTTTTTATTTTTTATAAACATATATTTTTATCCCCAGGGGTACAGGTCTGTGAATAGCCAGGTTTACACACTTCACAGCACTCACCATAGCACATACCCTCTCCAATGCCCATAACCCCAACCCCCCTCCCCCCAGCAACCCTCGGTTTGTTTTTTGAGATTAAGAGTCACTTATGGTTTGTCTCCCTCCCAATCCCATCTTGTTTCATTTACTCTTCTCCTACCCCCTTAACCCCCCATGTTGCATCTCCACTTCCTCATATCAGGGAGATCATATGATAGTTGTCTTTCTCCGATTGACTTATGTCGCTAAGTATGATACCCTCTAGTTCCATCCATGTCGTCGCAAATGGCAAGATTTCATGTCTTTTGATGGCTGCATAGTATCCCATTGTGTATATATACCACATATTCTTTATCCATTCATCTATTGATGGACAGCTAGGTTCTTTCCATAGTTTGGCTATTGTAGACATTGCTGCTATAAACATTCGGGTGCACGTGTCCCTTCGGATCACTACGTTTGTATCTTTAGGGTAAATACCCAGTAGTGCAATTGCTGGGCCATAAATGAAAATGTTGAAAATGTTCTATTGCATTCTATTGCATTCCCACCAACAGTGTAGGAGGCTTCCCCTTTCTCCGCATCCTCGTCAGCATCTGTCATTTCCCGACTTGTTGATTTTAGCCATTCTGACTGGTGTGAGGTGATATCTCATTGTGGTTTTGATTTGTATTTCCCTGATGCCGAGTGATATGGAGCACTCTTTCATGTGTTTGTTGGCCATCTGGATGTCTTTGCAGAAATGTCTGTTCATGTCTTCTGCCCATTTCTTGATTGGATTATTTGTTCTTTGGGTGTTGAGTTTGCTAAGTTCTTTATAGACTTTGGACACTAGTTCTTTATCTGATATGTCGTTTGCAAATATCTTTTCCCATTCTGTCTGTTGTCTTTTGGTTTTGTTGACTGTTTCCTTTGCTGTGCAAAAGCTTCTGATCTTGATAAAATCCCAAAAGTTCATTTCTGCCCTTGCTTCCCTTGCCTTTGGTGATGTTCCTAGGAAGATATTGCTGTGACTGAGGTCAAAGAGGTTGCTGCCTGTGTTCTCCTCAAGGATTTTGATGGATTCCTTACTCACATTGAGATCCTTCATCCATTTGACTCTATTTTTGTGTGTGGTGTAAGGAAATGGTCCAATTTCATTTTTCTGCATGTGGCTGTCCAACTTTCCCAACACCATTTATTGAAGAGGCTGTCTTTTTTCCATTTGACATTCTTTCCTGCTTTGTCGAAGATTAGTTGACCATAAAGTTGAGGGTCTATTTCTGGGCTCTCTATTCTGTTCCATTGTAATTTATCCCTTCTAACACATTTTACTATCAAGTAATACTAAACAGAACTAGTCTTTTCTTTTTGTTTTGATAATCTTCAACTGAATTGAACATTTATTTATTTATTGCTTCATAAGACCAGAAAGTCTGGTTTTTACCAAGAAGTATACAAAAATATATTTAACACAATCTCAAGTAGTTTACAAAATGGTTGGGGAGAAAGGACATGAATACAAATAACTATACTACAAGTAGAAAGAAGGTGGTTTCAGAAAGTTTTTAGGTTCCAAGAAAGAACCAAGAAGAAAAATGATAGACTAGAATCAGCAGGAAATCCTTCACTTGAAGATCGTATTTGATCTAGGCCTTAAAGAAGAACTAGGATTTCAGCAGGCAGAAAGTGGCAAAGAAGAGCATGTCCATCAGAGGAACCAAGATAAGTAAGACCATTAGGCTGAGAGAAGGGAGGATTCATTTGGGAAAGAGTAAATATTTTAGTATGACAAACACACAAGGGAGGAGACGGAGGGAACCATAGCAGTTTGAAGCAGGGGTCTGGAAGGATCAGTGCTATATATCAGGTAAATTACCCCATCAGGCTGTTAATGCGCCCATATCTATCTGTTAATATATAACTTTCTATGTTTCAACAACAGTTTATCTCCAGAAGATCTTTCCCTTTTCACTTGTTTTTAAACATGAGAAAGCAGAATTTGCTACTACCCCCAACCAAAATGAACACCACCAGAAATCATCATTACATTTGGCCTCAGTAATGATATCTCCAAACAGTACATACCAAGACTCACTTTCCCCCTTTACCTGTGGCCTTAAAATGCTTGCTTTAATTCATCTGGACAATTGTCATTCATTGAGTTTCTTTCTTTTCTTTTTTATTTCCTTTTTAAAAATTCTGTACCCTTGAAATGATTCCAGTAACATCTCCTTTTCTCTTAGTTGGTTTTTCAACAGAGGGCATTTCTGTATGCCACCCTTTAATGACGGTGGTTAGCCAAACTTCACAGGCAGATGTTTATCTGAGCCCTATATGTAACAAGCTACTGACTTTTGCTCAGTACCTAGAAATCTCTACTGGTCAATATAGGCTAGACTCTGTTAAAATACAAACAAAGCACCAAATATCATCAACTACAGTATATTTCTCACTCAGGCATAGTGTGGCAGCAGTCTGGCTGCCTTCCTCCAATGTGCATAGCTATTCCAACTGCAACATTTGGCCTCCACGCTTGCAGTGGAAAGAGGAGAGAGAGCTGAGGGTCAAGAAAAACAATTTAAGGTCCAGGCCTGAAAGTGCTCATATCGTTTCTGTCTTCATTTCACTGGCCAAAACTCACTGGTATCACCCCAACGTAACTGCTAGGTGTCCCCAGGAAAAGAGAATGGTGTGATTAACTATTCTGCTCCAGATAGTTAATCCCATCCAGACTGACTTAAATTCAATTTAATACTTATATTTTCTAATCTAAAACCACACCAGAATATCCCTCTTACTAGGACATTTAATACAGAACAAAGATTCCTACGTCCTGAATCATACATTTTCCTAGAGGGAATGCACAGAATTTGTACAATTGTTCCATTAAATGGTGTAAATCCCTTTTCTTCTAATGCAGTCATGAAAATACACCACTTCTTTGCAAGCTAACATTCACATCAGACTCCAGAAATTTGAACTCTGAAGAATATATTCCCTGAGTTCATCATAACTGATCCTAATCGGGGTTTCCTTACACATTTCTCTCTTCCTGGAGAGTTACTTTTACGGAATGTAAAACGTAATTTCTGGAAAACTACTTCTTTCAATCAAACTTTAGGTCATCTATTCTACTTTCATGGGCTTTCTATATTTTTCTTCCCTTTTGAATTTCATGTGTTCTCAACCATTTTATTATGTAGAATAAAAAAATATCACATAACAATCTCTGCTTTCTTTCCCTTTCCTTGGATTTCTTCTCATTGTCTTCTCTCCTTTCCTTCTCGATCTGCTCTTCTTCTCTAGCTTTTTCCTTCCACTCCTCTTCTTCAAAGTTCTTGTGCGCAGCTGACCTATAGAAGTTATGGAAGAGAGGCCTTCTGAGGGTCTTACTCTTCCTGTTTTTATACGTTTTTTTCTCTTTGCCAATCCTTCCTGCCTCAGACATACATTCTTTGTCATTCACCCCCACTTCTTGAATTCCTACCACATCTCAATCTACTCCTTGCTCAAATCCCAAAGCCATTTTGAAAATAGTCACCAAAACTAGTAAAACTAACAAACATGCCTGATGAGCTTATTAGGCAGAAATTAGCCCCTTTTTCCAGATAATAAATTGGAAATACACAGCAGATAAACAACCTCCAAAACTAGATCTTCTACATCCTGGAGGAGGAGCCAGTTTTCTATAAATTGCAAGTTTAAAATAGTTCTATGCTTTTAAAGGATTGAAAAACAAAAAAACAAACAATAATACAGAAGAGACCACATGTGCCCACCAACTTGAAAATATTTACTATTTAACCCTTAGTGAAAAAGTTTGTTAACCCCTATTCTAGACGATAGCTTTATTTAAAGTATTTAGATAATCATAAAGGTGCTTAAAAGTTTGGGTCCTCCAGGAAAAAGATACCAAGAGAGAATTCAAGGGCAAGAGATTTATTGGGAAGATAGGGAGCAAGAAGAGACAGGAAAAGCCTTCAAATGAAGATAAATATCTACAAAAGGAAAGCAGGAAGGAGGGAGGTTTCCTTAGAAAGAGTTTCAGATGACAATACAGCTTTGACAAAGTCTTGACCAGCCCATCGGGGTGCTCCAGTGCAAAGACAATCATAGAGGAGCCTGACAATGCTCAGAAATCACCAGGCCCTGTCACTGCACCATACTCGGGCATCAGCTAGAAGCAGCTCATGGGAGCATGGCCACAATGTGAAGGCAGCGGCAGATGCCCAAAACATGGTGGATGGAGACTGCCAGTTCTCTACACTCCTCTTAACAGATTCTCCATCTAAGTCCATTCCATCTCTCTGCTGCCTCTCCTGCTCAACTACTTTCACATACCAGAATTCAAATTTCTTCATCACTAGCAATTGATTTAAATTTTCATACAAATGCATTACAGACTATAATGAATAATTATGAAAAAAAAAGTAAACCAGTGCATACTTCTTCAGCATTTGTTTAGATTTTACACATTACAGAATTGAATTGTTTCCCTATAGAGAGAAGAAAGCCTTCCAATACAAACAACTCGTGCTGCCGTCGACTATTTTTTGCTCTTCATATTTAAAGATGAAGCTGCCAACAAGATTACTCGCAGCCAGAGGCATTCCCATGACTGATGCATGAGCCGCAGTCACTCAGGGTATATAACAACCTTCTCCAGGGCCTGTCGTTACTCAGTAGCCTACAGGACTCTGCACTGGGTCTCTCACTTCTGATTGGCATATGTCACCACACTGCTTGATGGCATCACTTGTCCAGTTCTTCTTGTCTGCTGCAATTAGTCTTGAACAACCACATGAGCACACGCACACACACATCCACACATGTTGTTGTGTATCTCCTCATTATGTCATAAACACCGTTATGCAATCCCCCCTGGGTGTACCTGGAGCCCTACCCTTGCTACACCGCCTTTCCTCCTCCCTAGAAGCCCTGCCCATCTTTGAAGTTCTCATTCAGACTCTGCTCCTTCTGTGCACCATCTCTGTCTACTTTAGCTCTCAGATAGTTCTCTACCTCTGCCCTCCTATAGCATTTTAACACTTCACTGTTCCCTTCCACTTCACGTGTGCGGGTCTTTCCTCTTCATGTCACACTTCCCTTCCTTCTGATGAAAGACTCTTCTTTGGACTACCTCTGTACCTCTCAAGGCACCGAGCTGGCTTTCATACATAGTTACCTACATGGAATACCCTAAATTCAAACCCCCACCCTTCTTTAAAGGCTCTTTTCAAGTTCCACATCCCTAAGTATTCTTTCCAAGTCCACCTTAAGACTGCTTGTATCTTACCCTGCACCACCATAACACTTGCTTGGACTTTCAATGTATCCTTCTTCCTGCTTTGAAACATCATCAGTTGCTGATATATTTTTCTTCTTTATCCTCAGTAGGTTAAAGAATCTTAGAAGACATATTCATCTTTGTATTCTTCATTGTACTTTGTGCTCTTCATAAGCTTTACCCTGGGTTTTGGTTTGAATGAAGGAATGAATGATGAAAAGAAAGGCAATAGTTGAAACTTCGTCTGAAAAGGAAGCTGACATGAGAGAAACTGGGGCCAGTAATGGGAAGAAGTCTTATCTAAAAGCCTCAACTCTACCCTCTGACCAGCTGTGGGGATGAGAAAAGCCAAGTAATTTCTCCAAGCATGACTTTCACTGTTTGTAAAAATCTGTGGGTAGAATAAACATTAATAAATCACATGATGTTTAGGAACACAAATTCTGCACTATTTGAATCTTTGCCAATTACCACTTGGGCAAAACCTCAAACTATGGCAAGTTTTTTTCTCACTTCTGAAATGATCATAGTACAAAATGATAGTTTTTGCTGAGAATCTAACAAATTAAATAATATATATAATGATCTTACTAAAAGACCGAGAATATAGAAAGTGTGAGGTGCCTTGTACTTGTTGGTATTATGATTATTACCTAAGATCCTTTTCATGTTTAAAAATCAGTGATTCTACGACATCATATTCAAATGTACCATTAATCTATGAATAAAAGTCTTGCTTGAAGACTCAAGTCAACACTGAACTTATCATTTGTCTGCCTGCTCACTGATACAAGTAGGCTTCCTGATGGTGACATGATTATTAGAGTGTTGATTCACTACAATGAAAAATACACTAGAAAGTTAAAATTTACTAGAATTTTAGGATCTCATGTTGACTATTCTAGCAAAGGCTCGTAAAAGAGATTGATTAAAATGGCCACCTTCATAATACGCTTAGAGTCCACGATGATGGCAGTATAGCATAATATATTGAATCAAATTGACTTGGGTTCAAATATCAGTTCTACACTTAATTGCTGTGAGAACTGGGACTCTATGCAAACTGACAGCACCTTTATGTTTTAGTTTCCTCATCTGCAAGATGTGATAATAATTATTGAAAATTCAAAAAGTCATAAGCATTAAATAAACACATGTTTTGGGCATCTGGCATAAACAAAACATCTGACATATATTGGCTGTTGCCATTATCCATGCAAGTACTCTGTGCCTGCAAAACCTTATAAATAAAGGCTAGTATTATTATTGCTACCACCATACCCCATACAAAACTACTGTGTGAAAATATTAACCAGAGAAGAAATATATACTACAGCAAGAAGAAAGCATCAAGGTCTTATCATAGAAACAGAAGTTAAATAAGTGAATTCAGGGAAATTTTTGGAAATTATGTAGACTTTAAGGAGGAGTGAAGAGAGAAAGGCAGAAATCTCCAGAATGGCCTGAAGGAGACCAAACAAGAAGAAACAGAGAAAACAGCAAAATGATTGGCACTTTTTAACTCAAAGGGCTCAGGGAATGGAAGAGCAAGATGGGCATAGAATAAGGGATAGGTAAAGGCTCAGGCCAAGCTGTACTATGCATATGCCATTGCTGGTTTTCCTGCTAGAGTACCCACACCTATGACACTCACGTTAGAAAAATAAAGTACAGGTGCAAACGAAGTATAATAATGGGCATTGTTTTTTAAGCACTGTCTGGGAAGAACTTTAGGAAAAATGTGTGTCTTAGACAAAGACTGAGGTCATGGACAAGAAGAATGTAGCGTTTTATATAAGGTGACCTTGAACAGTTGTTAGACAGCATCCTGAGACTACTGATGTCTAACTCCTTCCAATTACTTTGGTTGGCAACAGCATTAAGCAATAAATCCCAGAGTTATATTTCCACAGTTTTTCAAATGATCCATTTGCCAGTGTTGATGCTTAGAAGGAAACTACAGATGTCAGAGACCCACACCTGGGGGTAGGTAGATGCTCACTCTCTATTGCTTGCCTACCCTCCAAACCTCCTTACCACAACCCTCCACCACTGCCCGTGCAGGGTTTGGTGCACTGGGGGAATTGTGGAAAGAATAACAACATAGACTACTTACTATCCTGTGAAAGGATAGCAAAGTTTAACAAGAAAAATCAAGACTATCAATAATGTATTTATCCAGTTTCCCAAACTAGATCACGCCCCCAAAATTTCATATGATAAACATGGCAAATCAGCTTCAACTGAGAATAACTGAAAGTACTATAAAATTCTTCAAGTAAAAGTGGGTGCTAATTACATAATTAGATAAACAGAAAACAGAAAATTTCCCACTTGCATAGGACCATTTTAAACTACACCCTCTTCCTTTTTCAAGCCTTCTCCCTCTATTTTCTCACCTCCAATTCCAAGATAAACATATGACTTCATCCACTAATAGGGAACTTTGGTAGAAAAGTTTAAAAATCAGAGGATTTTATTCCCTTCACATCACAAAGACAAATAACCTTAGATGAATGGGTTGGTGCAGAATGAAAAGTTTCTCACTTCCCACACAGTATTTTAATAAGCAACAGCTAAAAAGCCTTCCTCTACCCTGTGGTTCTTCAGTTCTACATCTGTCACTACCTTTGTGTTACTACATTTGTAAATTTCCCCTTTTGGAAAGTCACAATCTGTCCTTCACCAAACACACTACCCAACAGCTTCCCTGATGAAAATATAGGTTTGCCTTATTTTGGTTTCCTGATTAGACATGGGAGAATGTAATACTACTTGCTTGCCCTCACTGAGGTTGGAAAATTGCTAGTTTTCTCTATATAACAGGAGGCATAAGTGGAAGCTGGCCATCCTACTTCTATCCTGCTGCTCAGCTGTAATCTTTACCAAGAAGTTTCCCCCTTTTCCTTAATGATTGCACAGGATTTAGCTTACTGAGAAATCATCCTATCGATCTGCAGTCCATTTTGTAAGCATGGAGTCTTTTTGGATTTTTCTACAATTACAGCACTAAATACAGTCTTCATTTTTTACTAAGTATTTAGATTATATGAGTTTGGTGATATTTGGGGTGAAAGTGTATGAACTAAAACATTATTATTAATAAGCAAGTACATATTTAATATTTCCATAGATATGCATATGATATTCATCCTACCATTGAAGGCTATTGTTTCTAGGCTCCTCAGCACACATTCAGTGATGCTAGGAAGTATTTCTTCCTCATTAAAATCAGAATGATAAAGCCAATGAGATGAAGTGATTTGGACAGGAACAAGTCAGCACCTGACCGAGAGAACTCCATATATAAGGAGTCTGGCATCAGCTAGGATTGAACCAATAAGGAAAACAGGTTTGTCTGATTGGCCCTCAGTAGTTTTCAGAGTGGCAATGAATAAAGTAAAGCTAGAACAAGAGACAGCCTTAGATGACAGAGGTCAGTTCAGGCAACGGGTGTAGACAAACTTTTATAGAGCCTACTTTATAAGGTTGTGATGATTAAACAACACAATGCATAGAAAGTCCTTCACGTGATGCTGAGTGTGATTTCTAAACATGAGACAAGACTATCGATGAAAATGAGGATTAAACAGACAAAACAGATGTTAGTCTAGAGCTAGCTCTATACACACACAGGAAATCAGATTTTTTATATACAGTAAAATACACAGATCTGTGTACAAAAAAATAGTTCTGATAAATGTATACAGCTGTGTAACCACCACCCAAATCAGGAATCTAAAGCATTTCTGTCACTCATAAAATTCACATGTGCTCCCTTGCAGTCAATCTCCACCTCCATAACCAACCACCGTTCTGATTTCTATCATTGCATCTTGTTTTGCGACTCCTGGAACTTCATATGAATGGAATTACGTCATATATACCTTTTCATGTCATATTGGCTTTTGCACTTAACCTGTTCTTGAGATACTGTTGTATGTATGAGTTTATTATTTTTTATGGCTGAGTAGTATTCCATTATACACTATGGCTTGTTTATTCATACTCAAATGGACACTTGGCTTGTTTCTAATTGGCTATTATAAATAAGGCTGCTCTAAATATTCTTTTTTTTAAAGATTTTATTTATTTATTTAACAGACTGAGATCACAAGTAGGCAGAGAGGCAGGCAGAGAGAGAGAAGGAAGCAGGCTCTCTGCTCGAGCAGGACCCTGGGATCATGACCTGAGCCGAAGGCAGAGGCTTTAACCCACTGAGCTACCCAGGTGCCCCTGCTCTAAATTCTTATACAATTCTTCTCATGGACATATAATTTCATTTCTAGGATTGGAATTTCTGGGTCATACGTTTAACAGACATTTTCCAAAGTGGTTGTACTATTTCACATTCCCTCCAGCAACATAGGAGTATTCAAGTTGCTTTTATACTCTTGCCAACATTTTTAATTCTCAGTCTTTTTTTTTTTTTTTTAATTGTAAACATGCTAGACGGGGGGCACCCGGGTGGATCAGTAGTTAAGCCTTCACCTTTGGCTCAGGTCATGATTACAGGGTCCTGGGATCGAGCCCCACATCAGGCTCCCTGCTCAACAGAGAGCCTGCTTCTCTCTCTCTACCTCTACCTGCCGCTCTGCTTACTTCTACTCTATCTCTCTGTCAAATAAATAAAAAATCTTTTAAAAAAATGCTAGTGGGCATGAAATGACACCTCATACTAGATTAATTTATATCTCTGCCACCTAATGTTGTTACATATCCTTACAGTTAAGTCCTGTTCCAATCTGAATCATTTGTTATGTAGATTGTGAGGCAGAAATCAGGAATGAGGTTTCCTTTGTTTTTATAAATGTATCCAGTTATTTTAGCTCCATTGGTAGAAAAACTTTCCCTTCCCCCACTGAACTTTATTAGTACCTTTGTCAAAAATCACTTGACCATATAATTATGGACCTCTTTCTAGACTGTGTTCTGTCACAACGATCTATTTATCTACCTTCATTCCAATACCACATTTCTTCACTAATTACAATAGCTTACAGTAAGAGTTAATATTAGAGTTTTTGAGCTTTCCAACTTTGTTTTTTTCATAATTGTTTTGATTACTGTCCATTCTTTTTAAGTTCATGTACATTTTTATATCAACTATCCATTCCTTTAAAAAAAAAAAAAGTTGATGACGTTTTGACAGAGGTTACACTAAAATTATTGGTCTTCCAATCCAGGACTTAGAATGAAATGAAAGTAGGCCTTTTCATTTATTTGGAGTGTCTTTAATTTCACTCAGCAAAGTTTTGTAATTTTCAGTGTAGAGAGCCCTTGAGTATACCTTGTCACATTTATTCCTAAAACGTTTTTGCTTATTGATTCTATATTATATGAAATTTTTTTAATTCAATTTTTAAATTGTTTGCAGTTAGTATATAGAAATAAAACTCATTGTTTTTTTACCTTATATCCTGAGAACTTACTAAATTCCTTTAAAGAGGTAAAGTATATTTTTATGTTGTTGATTTTGGGGGGTTTTGCTTGTTTGGGTGTTTTGGTAGGTCCCTTGAGGCAGAGTAATCCCATAAATATGGACTTCTCTCAAAGTACCTACATTTTACAGCTAAGGTTTGTCCAGTTTCTGCCTGCTTATGGTCATTCTCCATGCCTTCAAATAATTGTGTGTGTGCGAGTGTTTTCATTTTGTTCAAAATTTATAATTGTTATTTGCAGGAGAATTACTCTGACAATTTACTTCCTTGTTGTTGACCAGCAATTTCCTTTTAACATTTTTCATTTTATGACAGGAAATTGGTGAAACAACTACATAGTACTATATTCTCTTGCATCTAACATACAGTAACCTTTATGCTCTTATAAAAATTTGGAGTGGGTGAGATCAAGGAGCACTGGTGAAGAACATATTGTGACTTTCAAAATAAGGAGATTTACAAATGTAGGAACATGAGTGGGGTAGTTTGTTCTGCTGGCTTGTTTTTTCAAACAAGAGTATTTGAACATTAACGTGTTCAAATACCTTTTCCTGCCAAGTCAACATAATCAAACAAATAGATTAAGAAGGCGACAGAGCACTCAGGGGTATTATAAGGTAAACTGAATAACACTCCCACACATGAAGACTGTTAAACAAATGAAAATCATCTCTCAGGGAAATAGTGCCCATCCCCAACATCAGTTTAGTCCCCTCTGCTTGAAAATAAGATGATTTCTTTCTCTTTAAGGTATTCAAATTCTTGCTCGCACTGCTACCTTTGGTAATATTTTCTTCTTGTCAGAGCTGGGACTGAGGTGGCAATGGTTACAGAAGAGATAAGAAATCCAGGGGTTTGGACTTAAAAGCAAGGTTCTGAGTTAATTACTCTTGGAAAGCGTTTGGAGGAATTTGAGTCACAGGTAGTACTACCATCAGTGAGCCATCATCCCATGATGCAGGTAGGATAGAAGGCAGAAACAAGGGGACAAATTATTTGCTGTTCAAGAGTAAGAGACAGTTTGAAACACAAATAGCTAATGAAATTTTTTTGACGGCAGCAAGGGGCCCGAATAAGTGTTAGCATGGGGGAATGTGATATCCAAAACAGAGATGATATAATGCAGGACACACATCACAAAGGCATTTTCAATAGTGAACATAATCTTGTTTCAGACCTGCTGCTTTTGAATGCCAGACCCATCATCTTGTAGTCATAGGATCTGGAGAATGTTGTTTCCTTTCCTTGTGTTTCATTGTGGCATCTGGGAACAGGGATGCTGTGACCAAGGACCAGACCTCAATGTCCAGAGGTCTCCCAATTCACTGATCCATGCCTCAGTCTCCTCACAATGTAGCCTTTTCACTTCTACTCTGGCCATTCCAAACTCTCCTTTCTCTACTCCTATTTCCTATTGTCTCAATCTCTCTGACTTTAGATCTAGTCTCTCCAAAATTAAACTCAAATATTTCAAACTCGTTTTCAAAGATATCTTAAATTGACTTTCAAGACAGCCTATACACTTCAATCCAAAGGCTGTTCTCAGAAAACCATTGGTCCAGCTGAAACTTCCTCTCTTCCGGCAGATGTTTCACATCTATTTATATAAGTAACCAGATACTTCTGCTCTAAGCACTTTAACAGCACTATATCTAAGCATTCCATATTCCTACTTTGCTAAAGGCAATATCCCAAAAATGGTACTAAAAACACAAATAAAGGGAAAGAAACACAAAAGTGTCTTTTGAAACCTTACAAAACCTGTTCAGAAGAGCAGGCACTTTTAATTAGAAATGCTGCAAGTCTGCAAGGGCAGCAAAATGTTATTCCTTACAACATAATAGGATGTGCTGATTCACAGGCTGGTGATAGAAAGCTTGCAATCTGCCTATCTGCAACAGCAACTCCAGTCCTTCCAACTCCATTTCTGAAAATCAGCCTCCGTAGGAACTTTTACACCCAAGCTTGGACTCTTCCAGAACCAAAACGGGCACAGCTTCTCAGTGTGTGAGACAACTTGTGTGATTCTCTTTTAGTGCCAAAGAACAGAAGTGTCCCCTATCCCTGAAAGCTCTTCTTGTCCTTCTAGGATTGTGGAGATTTGTGTAGATTGACATTTGTTTAAAATCTTCAAATAATTTGAAATGTTTAAAATGCCGTCATGAGGGTGCCTGGGTGGCTCAGTTGGTTGAGTGACTGCCTTCAGCTCAGGTCATGATCCCAGAGTGCTGGGATTGAGTCCCACATCAGGCTCCCAGCTCCATGGGGAGTCTGCTTCTCCTCTGACCTCCCCTCTCATGCTTTCTCACTCTGTCTCTCTCTCAAATAAATAAATACAACCTTTAAAAATTAAATAAATAAATAAATAAATAAATAAATAAATAAATAAAATGCCATCATGAGAAACATTCAGTTTGGTTTATCCTGTCCAGAAGAAAATGAAAGTGAAGTGACTATTATCAAATATAATCAAGGAACGTGCCTGTCTCACATGCCTCGGTTTACACTGTTTGAGAATCCTATACCTCGCATGAGGTTGTTTCTGGAAAATGTTTTCCAGGAGATACAGAGTCACTGCCTGCCTGATGTCAGGCATATAACCCACAAATGCAGCTCTCACAAGTCATCCTTAGGTAGTACTGACATAAACAGGCAGCTTAACTTTTAATTTTCTATGCCCAGTATTCATCTGAGCCACCACAAGAAAAATGCAAAGGATCACTCTGCACCTCTGACCTAAAACACCATAAACAGTAAAATGTATTATTAGAATGTTTCCAATAAAAAGCAAAACAGTTCCCTATGAGGCAAGGATTTCCTCTTGCCTCTGAGATGTGCCTGTATGGATCCCAAGAGAAGTGGGATCCACTAATTTTAATAGTTGCTAACAAAGGTTTAGAAGTATTCCTGGATACAATCAAAAGAACAGGTAAAAAGTCTTATCCTGAATGACTCCTCTTCCTTTGCTGTAATACATCCATTCTGATGGCTAAATCTGTGTCAGTCTGTTTGGGAAAGGTATGGCCCAGAGAGCTGGTTACACATTATTTCTGGGTATGACCATAGGGGTGTCCCCTGAAGAGATTACCGTTTGAATTCATGAACTAAGTAAATTAGATGCCTCTCTCCAATGTGGGTGGGCATCATCCAAACCACTGAGGACTTGACTAGAACAAAAAGGCAGAGGAAGGTTGAATTTGTTCTTTGCCTGAATGCTGAGCTGGGATATCCCCTTTCTCCTGTCCTTGGTGCTCCTCGTTCACATGCTCTCAGAACCAGACTGAGTCTCTCAATTGTAGATAGAAGATTAGGGTACTTCTTGGTTTTTATAATTGCATGAGCCAATATGCTATAATTAATAATAAAATATGTATACACTACTGCTTCTCTTTGTCTGGAGAGTCCTGACTAATAAAATTAATAATATCATAAAATTTTCACACTTAAGTATGGTAAAAAATAATAAATCAAATTTTTAAAAATTACTTATTGATTATCCACTAAGTAAAAAATACTAGGATAAGCACTGTGGGATATAAAATAAAGAAGATAAATAGTTTTTTCTCTTAAGAGGTTATTGACATTTTACCAATTCCAAAGTATAACCTATCTTCAAAAGATGATAATTTACCATAAAGGCTGATACTTTAAAAAATAAATGTGTTGCTGGCTTTATACACAATTATCTAACATTATTCTGATCAACAATGAAGCAAGTAATCCTCATGAATCAGAGGCCATAATATCTATTTGGATAACCTAAACTGTATAAATGCTTATTAGAAATTAGATAAACATTTATTTTAAGCCTCTCACATTATATTCTGTCTTTAATTCATTTGAATTCATTCCCCTATTTCCTGCAATTTTTAGTCTTTGAATCAAATTCATGGGATTTTAATAGTTTTGTCCTCAGTTTACAATTGAGAGGATTAGTATTTCCCATTTCAAAATCCCAAGTTCAACAGAGCCTTTGGGATATATCCACCGATGTGAAAAAAACAAAAACAAACAAACAAACAAAAAAAAACCAGACAAGAGCTCTGAAGTCAGAGCGCCCTGAGTTCTCACCCAGCTCTCAAGCTATCATTCTGACAGTGTGACCAGGGCCCAGTTACCTACCTTCTCTGGGTCATTGTTTTCTCTGCATGCAATCTTCCTAGCACGGAATACATTTTAACAATTCTGAATAGAAAACATTGCTTATCTTGTTAAGGATCTGACATTGCTTCAGGGTGATCATTCTAAAAATCTGCAATTACCAAATTCAAAATCATTTTAGTGCTTGAAAGCAGCAGACCCAAGCTCTTTATTTGACACAAGAATACACTGAGATACACAGGAAGTAACCTGCCCATGGCCACACCCTTAGATAGCAGCTGGCTTTGGATCAGGTCTTGACACTGAGTCTAGTCTTTTTGTAGCAGTATGGTAGACATGTCTATGAGAACTACAGAAAAGTAAACTGACTCTATAATGGTCTTTGATATCTGCAAATTAAGGATTTGCCTAGTCTTAATACCCTCTATTAAAAGATTGTTCCTAGATCTCCGAATTTAGGTAAAAAAAAAAAAAATAGGTACTAATCAGTAGTCGTGGGCCTCTCTTCCAATATAATAAAAGAAGGGATTTTTAACTTCATAAGTTTGTTTTTTCATCACTTAGCTATTCTTTTAAAAGAGAAAAACAAACTAAAATATAGATAATTGAAAGTTCTAGTTAACTGGGTCCTACTTAATCTAGGTTTTATTATTTCTGAACCATTTCATTACAAACTCTTATTGGTATAATTGCTTTAGAGCTTGTTCCATATGGTGCCTTCTGTTCTCTAAACTGAGCTGACCCCAAAATGAAGAACCCTTTGGATTCAATCTGAGAGCTATACTCAGTTCTCAGAACTAAGATGGCATTATAGGCTATGTTTTTGAGCTGGTGTCTTTTCATATATATATATATATATATATATTTTAATCCAATTTGAGCTGTTTGCCTCATGCCCTCATCTCAGACACCATTAAAAAAAGTGAGTAAAAGAAAATCTTTCCCATAGAAAATCTCACACATAATGATGCCAACAGGCCTTTCCTTTTACTGGCTGCCTGGCTGACTAGTACATTGGAAATAAGTGAAGATGGGAAAATAACAAGGAACTAGTTTCTGCTGAGAGGAACAAATTCTACAGTTATGAAGTTGTAAGGAAAAGCACAATGAAACACAATTTTAGTATCACAGAAGAAAGCAATTCTCAGCAGTAAAGCAGTAACAAAGAACTGAAAATCTTAGGAAACACTCAAAATAGACAGTAATGGCACAAAGACATTAAAATGTTTTAAATTGCAAGGTGAATTGAATGATGGAAGGACTGTCTGGAGAACTCCTGAGATTAGTTCTCAAATATGTCTTATTTTCTTTTTTTTCCCTTAAGCAATGATCTCATCTGGTTAGGCCTTCTAGTTTCTGTGTCAACAGCAACAGACAGCAAAGACACTCAAGATATTCATTAATTAAGACTCCTTATGTAGTTCTACTGTGAAGGATAATCACTCGTTAGCTTAAGACGGGAACTTCTGACTTAAAATATTTACATGGCAGGCTCTCTGATGTGAAGTTAGACTTTACAAGTCAAACCGATGACATGTACTAGCTAGATCTTTTAAATGAAGCAAATATTTTTTTTTTAATTTCAGCAGAAGAGTAAGAAGAAATCTTTTAATTAATTAATGGGATAGAACAAGTAGCAATTCTGTCTGACTTTATATATTCCACATCACTTGTTCTGTATAAAACAATGACAATCTTGTTTATGTGATTTTTCAAAGAGCTAAAGAGAAAGTGAAAGCAACTTGAATTCTTATGTGCAGAAAAAGTCAATAGCAATGACATTCACAGTAATAGAGACTTCTGGTTAGATAGTACTGGTGTTTCAGACACCAAAAATGCTCTCTGATACCACAGTAACCAAAGGTACTTTAATGACATCTTACAAGTTGAGTAAGTGTCAAGGATTATCTTTCTTTTACCGATGAGAAAATGGAGCAGAGACAGTTCTGTGATTTAGCAAAGATCAAATGTCAGTAAGAAAACAATCTCAAAATCAGAGCCTTTCAAGCCTCAATTGACAGTCCTGGCCCACAGGGTCAATTCTCTAAGTATTATGTGAGAAAATCAACTGAGACCATTAAGGCTCAAGGTCTGGGGGCTCTTGGTTTAGCTCTTTTTTTTTCCCCCTGTTACTAGACCGTTTGTTCTCCTACACAAAATTAGAATATTTGTCTTATATCATCATCTCAAAGTCCTAATTAAAAGTTGGCTATTTGGGGGGGGGGGAACCCTAATGAGTATGACTCAGTGGTGCCTCATGTTAGTTTTACAATTGATTTTTTACTCCACTATTAGCACATACTCATATGTTTTAGGCAAATATAAGGACAGCATTTTAAAGTAAGCATATGAAAGGAATTGGATACCTCCTGGAAAGCAATCCACATACATCAACTCCTTCCTCTTTTGCAGATTCTGTGCTCTGAAATCCCATTCAAAGGAATCATTTGTGCTTTTGATATTAATGGTAAGACAGGCCCAAGCCTTTATAAATGAAGAAAATAGCTATGAGGATTTTGCTGTATAATATTATAGCTATTACAGATTTTCGATTAACCTTTGTGCCTGCTTGGCAAACACCACAATGGTCAAACTCCAGTGTGATAGACTATGTCACAGTGCACAAGTTAAGTTCTAGAGATTAAAGTAAGTCTTGAAGGCAGTTTCTGCAAAGAAAAGATATAGAAATCATCCTAATTATTTATTTGTATAGAAAGATTGATCAAAGTAGGAAAAGTTCTCTGTTTCTGACAAGTAAATACCTATTATGCTTTGTGCAATACTAAATATCATTAATTTATCAAAGCATAATATCATCATTAAGTTATATTTTAATCCAAGTGTAAGTAGGATATCGGGTTTATGTTTTGTACAGACTACATGAAGAAGATATAATCCAGTCCTTTCCAGAGGTCAAAGGAATAACAATACTTCTTTTCATTGTCTGTTTGCCTTTGTAGAATGACAACACTCCTATACGCACTAAAAGACACACATTTGTACAATACACAAATAAATGACACTAGGAAAGATTGTTCTTATTTTTAGAGCTAGTTATCTGTGTTCTGGATATATTTATCACCAAAGTTATGCATAAGAAGGAGAGCAATTGTTCTGCCCTTCTGTAAAAAGGCTAGCTCTTAAATTTAGTTTTCTCCAATGTCCAAAAAAGTTCAGAATGAAGCACAGAGGAAGCCCAAAGGACTGCAAAGTAGGGAATGCCTTTGATATTTACTAGTTTTGCCTTATCAGTTAAACCAGCTAAGGGCATTTCATTCTCTGGAAGTCATCTTCTCATGCATCTTGGAGTCCATTTGATCATTTTCAAGGCTTCTGATGCATCCATTTTAGCCACGATGCCTAAGGGCTCTCTTATACAGATGAAGTGTTCCTCCTTAATGTACTCGAAAAAGGCATGCCTTTTAATCTTCAATTATAACCTAAATAACCTATCTCATTTCAAATCATGTTGAATTCAGATACTAAATCAATAGATTTGGTAATAATCTCCTAACATGAGCTATTTATATACAGAATTCAAGCATTCCTAAGCCAGAAGTTACTATAAGGGAACAAGAATGAGAAATGTTACCTGTCTTAACTAAATCAAGTTCATTTCAGAAGCAGAAAATCCAACAAGAATGGGATATTCTTTTTTGAAAGATGTTTAAGAAGCTTCATGACTAAAAACAGTTCAAGAGCTGCAAAAATTTCTGGAAATGGTGGAATGAGACAATTCCAAAATATGGAAGACTTGGGGTATTCATCTTTTGGACTTGAATTGTAAGAGGCCCTCTACTAAGCCACAGAAAACTGTACCAGTAACTCATGGATAAGGCAGGCAGGAGATCAAAAGGTGGAACTGCCAAAGCAGATGCTGAACCAGACCTGAGGATATTGTAAGACAATCTGCTCATGAAATCTTGTACCTCCCTGGGAAACCTGAGGCATGGGGAGTGGTAGAAGAAAGAAGAAGGGTTCTATTAATATTTTTTTTTCATTTCTCCTCCCTTCCCATTCTAAAGAATGACCTCCTTTCAAGTAAAATAGATATCACCAGAACACAAATGTGTTAGAGTATGGGGTTATGTTAGAGTATAGATATTTATTTAGAAAACCTTCTGGTTTTCCTCCTACTTATCTGATCTCTCCTCCTGCTTTACTTTTGCACATCTCAAAATTTTAAAATGCCTCAGTATTTATTCTTTTGTCCTCCTTTCTTCTGTATCTCTGCTCACTCCCTTGGTGACCTGATCCAGTCCCATCATCTATATGACACTGACTCCCAAATTTATATCTCTAATCCAAACTCACTACCAGCCTACTGCACTATTCCCTTTGGATACCTACTAACCATTTCATATTTAATTTGCCTAGAATTAAATCATTGATTTTCATACACATACCCACCTACCTCCAAAAGTATCTGCTTTCCCCTATAGCCTTCCTTATCTCTGATAATAACAATTCCTTCTTATTGTTCCAGTCAATAGCCTTGGAGCTATATTTGACTCTCACCCCCTTTCTGCAACATTCACCCAATCCTTCTACAAACTCTGTTGTGTCCACCTTCAAAATATATCTAGTACCTAATGCCTTTACACCACCTCCATTGCTTTCACATTGTCCAAGTCACTGTCATCTTGTTCGATCTCATCTTTCAAATTTTTGTCCAACACTAGGAGACACAATATCTCTTCAGAAAAGCTCAACAAAACCTGAATTATCTTGTGGCTACATGGATTTTCCTCTCTCCTTTGCCTCTAGTTTGGGAAAAGAAACATGTATCCAGTCTTTAAGTTGGTGGAAATACATTCTTTTTTTTTTTTTTAAGATCTTATTTATTCATTTATTTATTTTAGAGAGAGAGCACAAGTGAGGGGCAGAGAGAAGGGGAGAGAGAGAATCTCAAACAGACTCCTCACTGAGCATAGAGCCTGACTTGGGGCTTGATCTCAAGAATCTGAGATCATATCCTAAGCCAAAATCAAGAGTCAATGCTTAACTGGCTGAGCCACCCAATCACCCCAGGGGAAAAAGATTCTTATGAATGAAATATATTCTTCTGAATCTGTTGCTTACCAAAATCCTATATGATCTCTACATTTGATACTCAACAGACTAGATTTTCAAAACCCAAAAATTCTTGTGTCTGCTTTGGTGTTACAACTCTGTACTATAACAGGGAATGCTTCACAAATTCTACCTAAATGAGGGGAGAACAAGTTGAAAAATAATTGCTGGGAAAGATGCCTCTCCCCATATGTACATGTAGGCAGATTGAAGAGCAGGCCAGTACAGCTGATGTTGCTGGAAGGACTCATCCTTGGCCAGAAAGAGATTTGGCTATTTTAGAAGTTCAAAGTCCTATCAGCCTCAAAATTAGCCTTTCATATATCTCCCTTTCTTCCTTTACCACTTCTCCTGAATCTAGGATTTCCTTTAATAGAGAAATTTAAGACAACATATAGTTCTCTTTCACACTAAATTTTTCACTGAAATCCCTCCCAACCTCTGAATCCCCTTTACCTCTACACACTAAAACCCTCAAAGGATAACAGCCTTTGCTTCTCGAGAACTTTGGGCCAGAGTTTACAATTAGTCTATGGTACAGAGAGGCTGATCATGAGGACACCTGGAAATTCTGAACAGGCTTAACCTATGACAAGTGTGAATAATCTTAGGTCAACAAACTCAGGTGTTCAAGAAAAACAATTTGCTGTTTTATGCCTGAATTTGATTTCTATTTTGAGTACCCAGTATTCTAGGTGATAGTCAATTCTGGTTCTCCCCCACCTTGTTTTCCCCAGATTCCATTTTATATTGTGGTCAGAGGATAAAAAGAAATTACCAGGAGAAACAATATCAACAAAGTTGGACAACAGGTCTATGGAGAGACAGACTTCCCAGGTCACCAAGAGACCAGGGTCAGGGCTGTGTCTAGGGCTGCCTGGACCTTGAAAACAAGGACAGGGTCTCACCGATGCCTCAGATGATTCAGGATCTAGAAAAGTCGCATGTTTGTAGACACTTCTTTAAATGGAAATATCAACACTGTTCATGTAATTCTCCAATATTAGAGTCCCCAGTAAAAAGAGCACAGTCTGACTAAAAACCCACCTTCATTTTCACTCTGGCAGCATCTTAACTGTTGAAGAAAGTTCACCAGCTATAGTTGCCCCATATAGAACAAGGGGCAAGAGAAAAACTATGCGAAGATATGTGGCTTCTTGTTCCTGTTCTATATAGTGACCTTGCTCTTGTTTTGTTCTTGGCTGAACAAATTGGGAATTTCAGGAGGTGTGTGTATATTGTCTTCTTGCCTATTCAAAATCTAACCTGTAATGCTACAATATCAAAACACCTCACCTGGTATCTTCAATAAGTCACTTCTAACATGAAGCCTAGAAGGCACAGTTTAGTTCTTTGTAAGATTGATTATAAATTATGGATAGATGATAGATAGATAGATAGACAGATGGTGTTGATTATTGGATTACCTAACAGGTGTAGATGTTTCCCTTGACCTGACACTGTAGCACAGCAGGCTGATAGGGAGCAAGAGTTAACAAGACTCTGAGCTTTTGGGGTGAAAGGCAAATACTTTTTATCTATTACATTGTTGCTGATGCCTTGCCCTTTCCTAGACCCTAAACCTGGGGTTCCAACCCAGGCCTTACACCTAACCCATATTTTGTTCTGTTGTTGTTGATTATGAGCTCTGACTCTGATTAGCCTGGAAATACCAAATCTAGAACAAGTGACCGCATCTATGTTCCTGTCAAAATTAGCATAGAACTAAACAAGAAAAGACAAAAACAAACTGGAATGAAAACCTAGGTATCACATCTAAAATCGGGGCTTTTTGTTTGGGCCTTCATACTCTTCTCTCCCTCTACCATATCCTGCTGGAGTTCCAGGCCCCATTCCTCTAGGACCCTGTCTGGGCAGGTAAAATTATGTAATGCAGTGTTTCAAACGGGAATTTTTTTTTATTTACTTTTTTTTTTAACTGTATAATGTCCCTCAAGTTATGGCAGTGTATCAATTCAGCCACTGAATTTCCAAAGTGTACCAATTTTTTTTTTTACTGTGCTTCAAATAAATAGAAAAAATAGTTTTAAAAAATTAGCATAGAACTTTAAGTCTTGAGGACAAGTTTACTACAAGAATTGCTTTGTGCATGCAATTTTATATAAATTATTAGTTTGCCAAGTCATTGTAAGTAACATGAGCCTAACCTCACTTGGATACATTAAATAAGATTTCATTTCTCATATCTAACACTAGCTTAGAGCTGCCCTGTTTTCCAATAGAGCTGCCTCCAACCACATGCAGCTATTGAACACTTAGAACAAATATGATATTCATTTCAGTTATTAGAAAATTTCAAGTATTTTTGAAACAACTTAAATATGAATCTATTTTTTTCTGTTGTATATTTTGTGAAATCTAAATTCAGATAAAATATTTCCAATATTAGTATGCCAATTAAGGTATGCCATAAATGTGTGATACTGGATGGTGAAGACTTAGTACAAAGAAGAAGAATGTAAAATATCTCAATTTTGTGTTGCTTATGTTTTGAATTGATAATATTTTGGATAAACTTGGTAAAATAAAATATATTGTAAAAGTTAGTTTTATCTGTTTTTCTTTTTATTTTTTTAAGGTTACTATTAGACAACTTAAAATTACATATCTAGCTTGAAATATATTTCTATTGGACAGTTCTGCTCATTAAATTGCCTCAGTACACTATTAGAGTTATATTATTTTCTGTGGGAGTTTAACCTGAGTCTCCCATGGCAAAAAATAAAACTCCATGTTCTTTATTCCTACAGAAGATACTATAGGAGGGATGCCTGGGTGGCTCAGTGGGTTAAAGCCTCTGCCTTCAGTTCAGATCATGATCTCAGGGTCTTGGGATCGAGCCCCACATCGGGCTCTCTGCTCGGTGGGGAGTCTGCTTCCTACCCTCACTGCCTGCCTCACTGCCTACTTGTGATCTCTGTCTGTCAAATAAATAAATAAAATCTTTAAAAAAAAAAGAAAATACTATAGGAAAACCTCTCTTTCTGATAGGAACATAGGATCAGTTATGCAAAGCACAACAGGAAGAATTACTTGGCTCCTCACTCTTCTCCAACATTTGCATCCAATAATGCATTCCCAACATTATTTCTGTAGCTTCTACCATCATGGAGCTCTTTCTGTTGAAAATCCTCCTGAATGAAATAAAGAGAGCAGATGAATGAATGAAACAGATTAGGATGTTATTTCCTTCTTCTTTTGTTAGTTGCAAAATGTACCATATGGACATATCACAATGCGCCTTGCAGTAATTTGAATCTCTAATAAAGTTTGGTGGAGTTTTGGGGTTTTTTTTTTTTGTTTTGTTTTTGTTTTTGTTTTTGTTTAAGAATGACATGAAGTACTCATGATGAATGAACTTTGAGCATTAAGTGATGAATGAGGTTTTGAATAACCATCCTTTCAGAAGTTATATCAAGTTTCTAGTAACATAAGCATCTAAGTTCTGCTTAAGTGACTCATACTTTCGGTTTTTAACAAATCTAATGCTTCTATAAAATCTTACAGTGAAGTAAAACCTACATATTCTAGTGTTTACATATGAACAGATTTGAGGATTTTCAAATTAAGATGTTAATCAACTCTTTCAGAGATTCTTGAGTGAGGAAAGTAAATCAACTTTGCTTTGGTTTTTAAAAATACTTTATTATAGATTTATTTGAGTAAATGCTATCATTCCTTAAGAATATTGCCAAGATAATACTATTATAACCTTGTGGAATATACTACTTGGCCAACTGTATATTAAATCAAAGACTTATTGAGTACCCTAATTTTATTAACCAAATAAAAATGAATTAAAAAGACAAAAGTAACTGCCCTGACTTTTCAGGTATTACAACATAGTCCCAAAGGTCAGAAATACACACGTAGAACATTTATATAATAGAGTTGGTAGGTTTTGAATAGACAGAGTGTAATAAAAAAAAAAAAAGTAATAGAAAGGATCAGCATAATCAAAGACATGGACAATAAAGAAAATCTTGGACCAATGGAAAGAACAATGCAAATATGTTCCAAAATAGGGCCAGTATAATTACTATAGTTCAGATTCAAATATGGTTTTACTTCTGTTTCTGGTAATATGGTGGGCTAAATACCTAGAACAACTTGTTGCAAATAATAATCCAGTATGTAATAAATATTTTTAAATATTCTTTAAAAATATTAAACTGGAAAGAATAAAGGAAATTCTTACGTGAAAAATATCTAATTGAAAATGACAACCCAAAGAAGTAAGGAGAACACTTTCACCCCCTGAGATCATCTGCCTAACTAGGAAATGAAAGCTTCAATTTTTATAGACTCATGAGGTTTTACAGGTTACAACTCCAAAGAGATAAACCTTCAGTTTAACAGGCAACCAAAAGTCTTCTGTCCGCAACTCCAGAGGTTTGCAAGGAAACTTGTTTCTCTCAAAACCTAATGCTGAACAAAGAAAAAAAAAATCACCAATGAGAATTCAGAACCACAAGCCAACCCTCACCAACATCCACAGCACAAATGTACACTGCCTTAATGTTTGGAAAAGTTTCAAATTAAAGATTAAAATTTGATATCTGGAGAATTTCCCCTAACTCTCAGACAGAGGCAAATGGAAACACTCTCAAAACAAAACAAAACAAAACAAACAAACAAAAAAACCCACCTCCTCTTGTTTCAAAGAAAATCATCATCTCAAAAACAAAAACTAAAATCAAAAGGAAAAGAAACACCATGATTGAGAATCAGCAGGAAAAAAAAAACAGAATTTGAAAGGACTTCTGATAAAGAAGTCAGACACAAACTTGAAATAAAAATGTTTAGTATGTTTAAAATAAGCTTTTAAAGCCGGATAAATGTAAGTGAGTTGAATAAAGCATATTTGAAACAAACCAAATGTAATTTCTAGATGTGAAATATAAAAACCAGTGGATAAGTTTAACAACACATAAATGAGACAATCTGCAACGTGAAAAATAGTTATAAAGAAATTACCCAGGTTATAGGCAGCATAAAAGAACAAAGGTAAAAAAAATAAGAAGGAAGCATAAGAGACATAAACGTTTAAAGTGAAAACACATTACTACATCTATTTGGAGTTCAAAAATGAGACACAGGTAGATGAGGTAATATTGAAAGGAATGTCAGCTGAAAATTATCCAGAACCATTGAAACACTCTAATCCAAAAACTTAAAAATCCCAACAAAACCATACCTAGTAAACCTGCTCAAGACCAAAGCAAGAAAATGATATTAAAGCAGCCAGAGGGGAAAGATCAACTGCCTTCAAAGAAGCAACAATTTAGAATAACAGTTGACTTCTCGTGAGTAACTACATAAGCCTTAAATTAGACTGATGTATTTCATATTGTGAGAGAAATTACAGAATTATGTACCTAGCAAAAATAGCCATCAAGAACAAAGATGAAATAGGATATTTTTATTAAAACAGAATCCAAAAGTATTCATGCTAGTCGTTCTTCACTAAAATGTGGTAGAATGCATTTTTAAGGAGAAAGCAAGTGATTCCAGGATGGCCCAAGCTCTCAGAAGAGATGATGAACATAAAAATCAACAATCACAGTTTAAAAAAAAAAAATCTTTTTGAAACTATAACAATGATGTGTTATAGAATAAATAAGATGATTCTAATGTAAAACCACTAAAAAGCAAAAATCAACTAAGAGAGAAGTGAACCAAATTAACATGTCTAGGCCTTTCCTATGGTCCAAGAGAACAAAAGAGGGATTAATTAAATTGAGATTTTGGTCATTTAAGCATGCATACTATCATTACAAATAATAATAATGGAATGTATAATTTCTAAACTAGTAGATGGGAAAACAAAGAAAAATTAATCAATCTAAGGAAAAAAGAGAAACATATAACAAGTGACAGAAAGTCAAAATAAAATAGTACAATATTGTATGTATATATGTATCAATAGTTACATAATGTAAAAGGACTAAATATTCCATTTAGAAGACAGATCATTTCAGAATGGATTTTTTTTTTTTAATGAAGGCTAAATGCCATTTAAGAAAGACACATTGGAGACTTCCATTTTCAGGAATATGTTAAAGACTTACTTTTCCCCTACTCCCACCCAGTACAACAAAATACTGAGACATTAGATATAAAACAAACATAAGTTGATGCTGAAAGATGGAGGAACAGAGGCACATCAACTAGAGAATCTTGAGACCCAAGGAACGAGACACTATTGTGTCCTCTGGTTTTCTTTTCCTTTTATAAATCTCAGACTTGCTGCTGAGGAAGCTGGCAAGCTGGGAACACCAACAGGGGCCAAGAAAAAGCCCCAACAAACACCTGATTTCTTTAGCCAAAGGATGAAAAATGGAATCTAGTAAGAAAGAAAATTTTTAGGTGACTGCTCAACTCTGAGCAACTACCACAGAAAAAACTGGAGCCCCACCCAGAGCAGCAAAGGCAGAATGGGAAGCCTAGACTTGCAACCTCACCAAACTATATATAATGAGATGCTCTGACCTCCCCACCCTGTAGAGGTGATGTCAGAGAAGACCTAAGAGGAGGCTGTGACTTCATCCTTCTGGGCAGGAAGGAGCTCCCACTCTGCGGTGTCAACAAAGATCACATGAAAAGACTGGATACTTTTATCCCTGCCTTAGAGTAACAAGGTTCCGGGGAGGTGTCCGAGAAGAATTAGCAGCAAGACAAGATTTCATGACTGCCCATCCACCCGATGTGGGGAGCAGTAATGATTCATTCCTCCCCTCCCAGCCAGGAGGGTATCTGTGTAGATCTAGTGGGAGCTAGAACTCTCACCTCTGACCCAAAATTAACAAGCCAGGCCCACCGTCCACCTCTACTTCCCCTATCAGAGAAGTGTCAGAGAAGACCTGCTCAAACACAAGTTTTAAAAAGCATATACAGAATCTCATAACATAATACCCAAAATGTATACATTTTGATTAAAAATCATTCACCATAACAAAAGTGAGGAAGCTCTTAAATTGAATGAGAGATACATCGAAAACATAAAAATACAGAAAACCTAAATGTAAAAAGACAAGAGGAAAAAAGGCAGATCAAGTAAGAATTAACCAAAAGAGAGCTGGTTTGGCTATATAAATTACAAATATAAATGAACTTTAAGACAAGGAGCTCTGTATAAGATAAAATGGGTCTTTTCATCTAAAAATTTCAATTGATCAAAAAGACAAAATTTTAATATTACCTAATTATATAGCCTCAAATTATCTCATAATACAGCCTCAAAACTTACACTGTCAGAACTATCGGGTGAAATGAAAAATAGAGATCTATTTGTTAGCACAGCCAGCCTCTCACACTGAAATCCCTGCACGACCAATTTAATTCAGCAAGCAGCCTTATTTAATTCGGGAGAAATGAGTTATCAAGTATTGAAGAAGCTTTTTCCAAAAAGAAATATGGTTTATTGTCACATCAGCCACTTGTACACCACTTCCATTCCTCTGGGGCCTAAGGAGGTGTTTTGAGGTGTCAAATTGACTGCAGCCTTTCTCCTGTAGAGGCCAGGCTAGGTGAATTGGGAATGAAAAGAAGAGCCATGGAAAGCCAGCTGTGCCCGATGCTCACTGCAGATTTCACTGCTATAGAGTATGAGGCTTAGTGAAACTCAAAAAAGAAAAAAAAAAAAAAAAAAAAAAGCATTAGACATTTCCATGAATATGAATAACATCTGTTAAGATTATGGCTTTTCCTACAGAAAACACAACAGTAATGATTACAGAATGCTCCCATTAGAATACCCCATGAGTCAGTCACTCAGAAGCAAATAAACCTTCAACACCCAAAGTTATCTGAAGCATAATCCCTTATTACTGGTTCTTGCCATTATGCTTTCCTAGGGTTGCCTAGACTCTCCTGTGAGCACTAATAAAAATATCCTAGGGGGAATCATAACTTTCCCTTTCCCTGGGAGTAGCTCAAATGACAGCATTAGAGAAACGAAGGAAAGGTTCCCCTTACCAACCTCTAGTCACTAAGGGAAGTATAGGAGTAAGCCCACAGTGGCCCATCACCTGATTTTAAACAGTCTAAAAGGCAAAAGCTGAATGGAACAATCCTTTAACTACCCAGGAGTGTGTTAACAGAGACAGTATCTCTAAGCAGGACATCAGAAAATCCTGCAGATTTTTCTCTCTGCTCTCCTTCGGACATGGTGAGGGCACAGGCTAAATGGCCCGGCATGCTGCGGTTCTCAAACACACCACCAACAGGAGGCACCCAAGGAAAAGTCAGAGCCGTCCGAAAGACTCTCAGGGCTAAAATCCCTTCTCCAGAGCAGTCTTCCACAATCTATCTTTGGCTAATCACCAGGACTGTACATCATAAAGGAAATTCATGAGATACCAGATAATAAGTGAAGAAAAGAGGGGATCTACCTTTGCTGGCACGATTCCAATGACAAGCAAAGTTGAAACCAAGCCTAGTAAGACACGTTTCTTTCTCCAAGCATCATTACCAGGAAACCACAGGAGAAACAAATGTATTGTTAAAGGGTTTCTTTTAAGTCTAAAAGTATCGATCACATGGATTGTACGTAGTCTTCTTTACAGAAAGACCTTTTATCCCAGGCTGTAATCTAAAAGACCTAAAACTTCACTGCATGCACTGCTGGAAGCTTTTCCATTGAACCACGTGCTTCAAAAAAAACCTCTACATTTTGGTTTTCATCTTCTCAGCAGAGCAAATTATCCCATCAGCCTGTGGAGAAGTGGGAGGTTATTGTTCATGAAACTATGAAAGAGCATAACCCAACAATGCAAATAAGAAGCTTGAAGTCGGTTTCACCAGTTAAAGCTTATCCTGGAAAATACTCATTCTCAGAGAAAAGAGTAGGGGAAAAAAAGTACACTTCAGCTTTTATATAGAAAGTTCTGAGAAGCATATTAGCACTGTATTTAAGGGAAGCAATAAATAGCTATTCAACTCACTATCTCCTTCCATCATTCCAAGGCTACTTTTTAAAGACATTTTGTTGTTATGAGACAAAATGAATGTTTGCTACCTGTCTGACCCAGAGAGGTATGTCAGTCTATGCTTCCATAGCTTCTGCCTAGAATGTATTGACTTAAGGCTATAAAAAATCACGGAAGGACATAAGCTCTCCAGTATGCAGGCAAACACACATTTCCTACTCCTGTGTGCTCCCAAATAGTTATCAGTAGCTTCTACTTTTAGACTTAAGTCTAGAAGCAAAGTGCCAGGAAGAAAGAGGAAAATTCATTCCAGTTTCCTATGTAACCTCTGGGTATTCCATGAATTCTCCCTGCTTTTCAGAGAGCGTGAACAATTTATTCAGACCACCTGCATCCTGGGATAGGTCTTACCTGGCCTATCTGATGCTTTCTGGAGAATAGCAAATGCATGCCTCAAGATACGAGTGCATGGATTCAGGAAGAACATTCACCTTTTTGAAACCAAGGGTATTGAGAAGAATTTTGTATGTTTGGACCAATTAGGGAACAGCCAGAAACCAAAAGTCTACTTGGAATGCCTCAGTTGTTGCAGGACAGGGGAGAAAGTCATGTAAGGCACACAAGACTTATAGCAGGCCCAGAAATAATGGATTCTTAGAACCCTTTCCAGGCCCACCTTAAGTAAGGTGTCTCTGAGGTCTTTCCTTACCTCCCAGACAGCTTCCTCATCTGCAATGCTGTTTATCAGAGTTCCTAAAGTCCCATAATATAATTATGTATTTAGATGTCTATCCCCCCCCCCCATCAATGGGCAGTTTACTCACAAAAGGCGGCCCTTAATTTTTTTGTGCATATATCCCCGGCTTTGCGCACAGGTTCTGTGCTCAATAGTCAAATGAATTAGGAGTATTTCTTTGTAGATTTCCAACCTGAAAGAACTACATTTATCTTTGCTCCCAGATCACTTGAGAGAGCTGATGAATAGTCATGATGAACAGTCTTTAAATCCATTCTAAATCCATGGTTACCAACCTCAGGGGGCCTTTGTGATACCCAGCTATTCTATCACCTTTCCCACTCCCTGTCTCATCTCCAGATCCCTTGCAGCAGTTTAAAACTTTTAATTCTCTCCTTATCCCATTAAAATCAATTCCATAATCTGATTGCCAACAGACGTCACAATACTCTACCAAAAAATAGACACCATCATGCACAAATTTCTTCCATTTCCTTCTTCTTTACTTCCTCACCTTCTTATTTAACTCCATACTCTTCCTTTTTTCTTTTTCCTTTTCTCAGAGGAAAGTTTCATATCCTTTCCAATGTGAACCACCTATGAATGGATACCCTTCTCTTCAACATCCTGTGAGATTTCTCTCCATTAGTTAGCCACCTCCTCTTTGTACCCTCATTTTCCCTGTCTCCACTAAGAGCTTTGAAGACAACAGAACTTTCTGACTATACCATCACTTTCAAGCTACATAATGACAGACAAGCTCTCTAACCCCAGCTTCCTTATCTTCAAAGTGGGAATAATAATCCATGCTTCACAAGAGTTTGGGAGAGGATTAATTCAGGTATTGTACATAAAGTGGTCAGTCCAATGCTTGGTACATATATGCTCACTCAAAAAATACATATCATTTTACTTTCTTTATTCCCCACCCAAAATAAAATCACTTCTACAGACTCTGCTTCCCAGTCTTAATTACAACATCTTTATTTTTTCCCCTTCCTTCCAAACCCTAAATTCTGTGCCCAGAGTTCTTCTCCTCTCATTCGCTCCTCAGCCCACTACAATCTGGCTTCTCCCCCACTGATCCACTAAAACATTTCTCACACATGAAACCCAGACTTCTAAGTCCTTGGAGTTTCACAGATTTCAATTTTTTCTGAAAAAGCCAAAGAATGAATCATGGAACAAAAGATGGGATGAATGCATGAATAGATGATATTCTCACTAGGTGATTTTATCTACTTTCATGGATTTAACTTTTGCCCATATTTAATAATTTCCAAAAATATCTCCTAAACTCTCTCTCCTAAACTCAACCACTTATATATTCAAGAGCTTTCTAATACTTCCTACCTGGATATATCATGAGGCACAACAAAGATTTAGTCAAGAATCCACCCAACTGCCCAAGTTGGAAACTCCAACACAGTCCATCTTTATGAAGTCTCTTTTTTCTTATCCCACAGAGATGATGAGTCACTATCTAGTCAATTCTATATTCAAGCTATCACTCAGCATTAATCAAATTTCTGGAGAAGAAGATTTTCTAAGTGTTAACTATATGTTCTAAGACTCAACCTCCCAAAAGTACAATCATGCTAACTTAAATAATCCACATTTCCTTTTTCTTTGCAACATATATGTGTGGGCTCTCCAGTATCCCCATCCTGTCAAGGGAGAACCTTACACACACTCAGAAACTATTTGCAGTTTTTGTTCTCCCCTGCAGTAGCTTCTCTCTATCAATGTACCCATCAACAGTGATAATTATAAAATACCTAAAGGTAGCATCATAAGCAGACCTCATGCCTTGACTGTCCTCCTCCAAGTTTTCCAAAGACACACACTTGGAGACATCAGGCAGTGTTATGTTTTATGTACAAATGAAAAAATGGCCTCCTACCCCACTCAGGCTGCATATCATTCCCTGGCCTGGAAGAAAAATTACTGGTACCCAGCTGTATGTTTCAACATCTTCCAGAAATCCACTCCATCATCTTTCTTGCCCTTCATTCCCTAGAACTACTACCCTCTCCAAAACACCAAGGAGAAAACCAGTGGTGTTCAATTTTCTCTGATGGACTAGTCAGTTAGCTCGCACCTCTGACAAAGAGTATCTTCTCATTCTTTGTCTAACCAATTCCTCAAATGACAATAAATATCAGCTCTAATAAATCATGCTCCAAAAATGATATGACTCCACCCACAAGTTTCACAAACAACCAAGCTCAGAATCCTAATTTAGGTTACCTAGGATACTCTACTATGTTTACTTGAGGCATGGTAGATACATAGAAAAGAAGAAACAGAAAAATTAAAAAAAAAAAATTTTCTAAAAATCATTAGCTCCTTGGCATTACAAAAAAGAAAATAATTAAAGGAAATTGCATGTGTGTGTGTGTTTCCATATATATGGAACAATACTGCAAAGGGATAATACCTTAAAATTATAATAAATTCAAATAGATAAGAAAAACACTAAAAACCCAGTGCATAAGTGAGCAAAGAATGTGAACAAATTATTTAAAAATATGAAATTCAAATATCTAAACAGTATGTAAGAAAACGTTCAGATTATTAATGAAAAAATCATAAATTGAAATAATATAATTTTTTATTAGGTTACTAAAATGTTTTAAATGAAAGCATCTGATGATCTTAGATGAAATGAGCTCCCCATATACTGCTTCTAGGAGTACAACCATCCCAGAAAGTGATAAATAGCAAAGGTATCAAGAGTCTTTTAAAGTACTCATTTCCTTCTTACCCAGTAACTGCTGTTCTGTGAAAATATCCCAAGAAGATAATCAGAAATGTAGACATTTATGCAAGCAAAGGGGTATTTATTTCAGTATGTTTTCAATAACAAACAAACAAACAAAACAGAAACATGAATGCCCACCATTAAGGAACTGATTAAATATGTTACAGCACATCTCCCAATGGAATATTATGATATATTATATAATATCAAGTTTCTGAAGTTTTGAATGATATGAGAAAATAAATATAATGTAAAGTTTCCCTTAAAAGAAGAATTTACCATTTTTCATATAATATGAACTCATCTAAAAAAAAACTTGTTGCCAGATTTTTCTGATTTTGTCACTCCTCTGCTTATTAACTCTTATAAATCTGTAAGGTTCATAGGTTTAAGCCCAACTCTTTAAAGATGAATTTATAATCTAACCCTGTCCTCTTTTTTAACTTTATCTTCCATAGTTTCCTACCCATAACTCTGTTTTCCCCAACCTTATAATCTAGATTTGCTGTACTGCACACAATTTCATAGATATGACAATCTCACACATTGGTTCTTAGATCCCCATGCCTTCGGCCTCATCTATTAATTGATTTGAGAAATCCGTATTAGGTACCCACCACATGCAGTGTAGTAGGAATTTTCCATTTAAAAATAAATCACACCGGAATGCCTGGGTGGCTCAGTGGGTTAAAGCCTCTGCCTTTGGCTCAGGTCATGATCTCAGGGTGCTGGGATCCAGTCCCGCATCGGGCTCTCTGCTCAGTGGGGAGCCTGCTTCCCTCTCTCTGTCTCTGACTCTCTGCCTATTTGTGATCTCTGTCTGTCAAATAAATAAATAAAATCTTTAAAAAATCAACCAATCAATCAATCAATCACACCTTTTAATACATACATACATACATACATATACACATACATACATAAGGGGTACCTGGGTGGCTCAATAAGCTAAGTGTCCAACTCTTGATTTTAGCTCAGGTCATGATCTCAGGGCTATGAGTTCAAGCCCCTGTCAGGCTCCATGATGGACCTGCTTAATATTCTCATTCGCGCTCTCTCTCTTCCCCTTTCTAAAAAAATAATAGAAATAAAAATAAATCATACCTTTCAACTTCCAAAATCTCAACTTAGTAAAGTCCATCAGACATATGTAAAATAGTAGGTTCTAAAATATATAGGTGCTATTATAAAATCTTACACAGAGTAAAAATTGGGCAGAAAAGTAGAAGGGGTCAGTTTTACTAAAGGCTTGGGAAATACTTCAAAGCAGAGGCAACCCAAAGTCTTAAAAACAAGAGCAGGTGTTCCACTAACCTTCCCCCCTCACCTCCACTAGCTGACTGATGAAATTCTATTCGTTCTTCAAAGGCCAATATTCCCAGACATCAGGAAACCATTCACCTGTTATTCTTTGATCAGTGAATTGTTCAAAGCATGGTACTGTTTGTGCCTCTTTGCCTTTGCAATGAGATTAGACAGATGTCTGCTCTCCTACTGGCCCACGCCATCCTGGATTGGCACATTCAGCATAACCTTCGTGCTACTGGCCTTTATGCAAGGATCCCTATTTTTTATAAAAAGCTCTGTAACCTTCCAGAGTCTTTTTCTCACATTATCATACTTGAACTGCATTGAGTATATGAGATTATTTCCATTCTACAGATAGGTAAAGCAACACAGGTGGTGAAATGGCCTGCCCTGAGTTCCACCGTGAGACAGTGAACTTCAGAGCACGAGATGACTCCTGGAGGCACGTTCTCCAAGGGCACTGCTCTTTCCAACAGCACATGTAGTCTCTCATTGCTTTGCCACCTTTCTTCAGGCAATGCTTCAGTTTCTAAATCCTCATTAATTTGCTGTTACTGCAGTACAGACTTCTGTAGAGAATGTAAATAAGTGTCTTCATACCTCTGTGGGAAAGTGCCACACTTATGTAACAAAAACCACAACCACAGAAAAAAATTAAGATGACTCCAAATCTCCTGGTGTCCCGGCTGAGGTCAGTATTAGCTATAATCTTCTGGGGACTGCTCTCTGCCTGCTTGCCTTCTCTCGGTTGCTGTTGATGTTTAGGATAATCACTAATTTATTATCATAGCACCCTTTAGCTATAATGACCTTTCCAATACTAGTTTTTTGTCCCCATCAATATTTATTGCATTTTACTGCAGCTATTTTCCATTAGGAAACAAAAACAGAAATCAATATTAAGATCATTTTCTAGGAGTACGATGTCCTCTACACTGTCACTCCTTAATAAGCGATTTTTAGTAAGCTCAATATAATCTGCTGTTTCCCAAGACCTCGGTGATAAACTCAGCCCTTGGAAAATGCGTACATTTTCAAAGTAAGCTAGTGCACTTCTCAGGGCTGTGTTTATGGTGTGAAACTTCACTTCATGCATCTCAGCCGTGCCTATCGAACTTGCTAAAAAAAGATACTCTTACCTCTCCCTTTCTGCATCAGGCAGACCCATTTAATTATTTCCCCATGAATTATTTCCTTGGTAAGAATGAAGCTAAAAGCTGTCTGGGACTAAAACAAAGCACATCTTTTCCCCCAGCACCTGTGTTTCAGGACATTTTACACCTTGAGAGCTACCAAATTGTGTCAAATCTGAATATCTCACCAGGATCCCAATTTGGAAGTGACACAAGGGCACCTGTGCTGAAAGCTGTGCCCAGACACCAGCTGAAGGTGCAGGACGGCTCCTGCGAGGTGAGCCCGTGCACAGCACATGGCAGGGCTGAGCCCAGAACATGTGATAACACACCAGGTGGGTCTGTGCAGCTGTTACAACATTAATATCAATAAGATGCGGTCTGCAGAGTATTTCATAAAGCTGTGGGAAAAAATGAGATAGAGGCACCAGTTGTCAGAGCACATTAACCTGCCGGGATCTTTCAGATGCGTGGCAAAGCAGCCATCAGTGGGTTGCAAATTCCTCACAGCGTTGCTGCTTCCAGGGACTTCCCTGATTTAGTGTGTGGCTTCTCTTCCTCTGTCTGTCCACCCTCTTTTCTAAACCCTCCCCACCACCATTTTCTTTGTCTTCATTTTCGGGCAACTGAAATCTTCGCATCGTGGAAAGGTTTCTCCACCAACAAACAAGGAACATCTCTGCTTTGAATTTTCGCTTGCCTGTGGGAGGTAAGGCTGAGAACCTGGAGGACTGGGAAGAAGACAGGTGGAGCACGAGTGGGAGAACAGCACCCAGCAGGCGAACATACGGAGACAGGTTTTTCCTCCGCACAAATTTACCATCACCTGGCACCATACATTCCCCCTGGGAACCCAACTGGCTACACAGTGTTAGTAATAGGGCAGAATGGAGCTACCCATGTTGACCTGCCACACCCAGACCCTTTCCCTCTGGGGCTGGCGTCCCTCCCAGTCTAGAACAGACAACACTAGGCTATTGGAAGTGGGCTTCCGGGCTGGGGGAAACTTCCAGCTGACCTCACTGACCACTGAAGCCCAATGGGACATACCGCACAAGCTCACCCAATGGAGCCTAAAACAAGTACTGAAGAGATGCTCCCTGACTCCTTCCCTGTGCACCCAAACAGACCTCTCCTGCAACAGTCACAGGAATGGCATGAAATTCCCAGCTGCTGCCCTCTGCCAGCCTGTTACAGGATCAATATTTAGTCATATTGCATGAAACCGTCCTATTCCTCTGACAGGAAATTAGTACATTTTGATTTTTCTCCCCTATTTTTAAATCTGTGCAATAGAATCAGAGCAAGCTTTAGGAATAATGATTTATTACCTCCCTAAGTGCATGTCTGGGATGCAAAGCTATTCCCAAAGCCCCTAAAAAGCAATTTGGGGTAGGAAAAATGAAAAGATGGTCTAGAGAAATGACTATGTTGTTATTATGCTGCCTGACTTCCTGACTAAAATAGAAGCCGTGCCTAATGCAGTGCTGGCAGGTGAGCTAGAAGCTTCATGTCCTTTGCGTTTGGGAACCTGAATTTAAACAGACTTTGGAGTCATAAGTAAAAGCTATTTCCCAAACACAATTGATGCACATCACAAGCTCCTCGCCCTCCCGAGGTCATTTGGCTCCATGTTTATTGATGAGCCTGCTTCATCTGAATCAGTATTCAAATCAGAGTGTTTGGCTTATTTTAAACGCAATTTTACATATACTGTGGTTTTAGAAGTTGTTTTAAAAATGAAACCTTGACTAACAGCATAAAAATAACAAGCATGCAGTAACAGAAGGTTTTGCAAAGACTATAGAAAAAAAGGGGGGAAATGCCAGTGATTACTCAGGAAAAATCTTTGAAAAACATTCTGTACAGAAACAATTTCTGCTGATGTGTCACGTCTTGCAAGTTTTCTATGAGGCATCAGTGTCTCTTTAAAGAAACATTTGTCAGGAAGGGTGAGCTTGAAATGTGTCATCTTAATTATTACATGAATAACCTTCAGATTCAAAATGATTTTTTGATTCACCCACTGAGTGAAATACTTGAAAGCTAACCAAACTTTTTATTTTTTTTAACATTACCCAAATTTTCTGCTTCTGTGACTTCCAATCCAAATAGCCTAGTAACACTAGGACGGAGATAACTCTAACAGTTAAACTCTGTTCTCTGAACCATGGGAAAAAAATCAATAAAAAATTGTTGCTGGTGTGATGAGAGTGAAGATAAAGACTGTCACCTGCTCTAGTGTCACATATGAGCCGGTTAAGTCTCTAGCAGGTATCTGTGCTCGTGGACGAATTCTAATGCCCTTCAGGTCCTCTCTAAAAACTGAACTCAACAGAGAGGAAAACATCTGGAGAAACACTGAGGTTGCTTCTGCTGATTTCTCTGACTGCTGTAACCTTAACTTTCAAAGTTGATCTTAACATCGTGAGACAATGATCGGGAAGCAATGTGAATTATATTAGTTCATTTTACTTCTATGAATTACTTCAGTGGGACTGGAAGACACCAACCATGCAGAAAACATCTGTCTTTAGGACTCTGTAGAGGCTCTCAGGAGACAAGCAGACATGCTTCAAGTGGGGGATTAGCACTACTGTGAACAGGTCTAACTGGTTAAATTATAAAGATGCTCTGTGGCTGCTGGGAGGTGTCAGAGTAGATCTCTCTGTGCCAGGGAATCTTCATGGGAAGGCAGGTCAAATATAAGGAAATGGAATTCAACTGCAAACTAGATTCCACCATAATTTTGTAGGAAGCAGAAATCGAGTCTCTAACACAGTTTCTAAAGCTTCCGTAAAACAAAAACCTAAGTGGCAGAGAAGAATGCAAATGGCAACCCCCATAGTCTAGAGGGGTGTGGAGACTGGACTGCGAAAGAGCCCTGTGTTCTATTCAAAACAAGTTCCAAAGAGCTTTGAACTCTGTTGGTTTAGTTTCAGAATCAATACAAATAAGTAATATACCCTGGAATGAATCTTTATTGGTTGTAATATACAATCACTTGAAAATTGTTTTTCAAAGAATAAACTTTGAGTATTTATTCTGTGCACCCTGAGGGCACCCAGTTGCAGATCTGAGAAGCACAATTCTAACCTCTCAGGACTCTCAGTCTTTAAGAAAAAAAAAGTGAGATAGATGACACAACAATAGTTTAATCTTCTCTTTAATAACATGTTTTGAAAAAAGAAAAGAAGATTCCCACCATAACGTAGAAAAAGTCTGCTCAAGTGATTCACAGATCAGTGTTCCTTGAGTGTCATACTGAGACAAAAGGGGACTAAGTAAGTTATGATCAGTCTTAGAACACACAGTGCACCTTCAATTTAGAATTTAAAATATTTATAAAGATAAAACTACTAGGGGCGCCTGGGTGGCTCAGTGGGTTAAGCCGCTGCCTTCAGCTCAGATCATGATCTCAGAGTCCTGGGATCGAGCCCCGCATCGGGCTCTCTGCTCAGTGGGAAGCCTGCTTCCCTCTCTCTCTCTGCCTGCCTCTCTGCCTACCTGTGATCTCTGTCTGTCAAATAAATAAATAAAATCTATTAAAAAAAAGATAAAACTACTAGCCTAATAAAGACCTATGAAGTATGATTAACTGTCTTTGGGGGATCTTAAGGGATCAGGACCTACAAAGAAGTCAAAACATGGTAAATTTGATATTTATAAAATTGTATCTAAAGAGTGCTGGATAATTTGGAACTGGTCAAGATCACCAATGATTTCCAGATGTTTTTCCTCCCCCAAACCCTTCTAAATAAACAAAATGTCTAGGTAGGAGCTGTGGGATTCTCTGAAGTCCTTACCCTCACTTCCAGCTAGATTGCTGCTCTAAACTTTCCTCCATAGAAGTTGAACGACCAGCTCTAGATTTTACCTGGAGGTGTTAGTAACCATAGGCACACTGTATTCCATTATACTAGAGGCATCTGTTGTTATGTAAGCTATCTGCTGTAATGACTCTTTGGTATGTATGCACATATGAATTGACATTTAAGTTTATCCTTTTTTTTTTTAACTTTTAAAATACCACTCCATTGAGTTTACCTTCATATAATTATTTCTTTAATGTGGAAAAATTTTAATGAGATTGAACTGTTACATGTAAAGCCATGAACATTTTACATTTTGAAACCCTCTGGAAGACCTGTTCTCATTTACTCCTCACTAATGGTCCATAAGTCTGAACATTTTCTCACACCCTTATTTCCAATGTCTTTTTATGCTCTTGACCTTTTATTCATAAATACATTGGCCATTTTTTATGTCTATTTTTTTAAAGATTTCATTTATTTATTTTAGAGAGTGAGAGAGCACAAGTGGGCCAAGGAACAGAAGGGGAAGATCAAGGAGAGAGAAAGAATCTCACACAGACTACCATGCTGAGTGTGGAGCCCAGTGTGGGGCTAGATCTAACAATCCTGACATTATGACCTAAGCCAGAAAAAGAGGTGGACACTTAATTGACTAAGCCACCCTAATGTCCCTATGCCTACTTTTTTGAATGGCCTGTTCATGAGCTCCGCCCATTTTCTTTTGGAGCAATGACATTTTCTTATTGATTATAAAATCTTTCTCTAAATCAGCAATTTTAACTCTTTGTCACATGAAATGCAATTTTTTCCCAGTTTATCATTTGTGCTTTAATTGCAGATACATTTAACATTTAAATCTTTGATCTACTGAGATTTATTTTGGAATAAGAAGAATACAACTTTATTTTCTTGTAAATGGACAAGAGTTGCCACTAAGTCCTTTACTGAAGCCACAGTATAACATTAAGTGTTCCTAATATAATCAGAAAAGTCAACTAAAGGATTAGTTAAAAATAAAAATTTCCAGATCCCAACTGAGACTGCATTATAATCTGCATTATAATCTGCATTATAATCTCTAAGAAAGCAGTCAGGGCATCAATATCATTCTTAACAGGCATCTCAAATGAAAATTATGATCAGGGAAGTCAGAGAAATAATTAGAAGAAAGATGTGAAAGTTATTTATACCTCTAAAAGACCATTCAAATGGAGGTTTATTTTATTTTTTTATTCAATTTTGGAAAACCTAGATTACAGACAATCCTAGACATAAAGATTTAAAGCTGCTGCAATAAGCTACTGTAACAAGTATAAGGAAACTTAAACACCAACTGAAATTTAAGGTGAGCTGTGGTAAATTGGAACTGGTTCATATTAGCTCATGAGAGTTGACTGTTAAATATTTAGAAATTTTGCAAACTGATTACTAAATATAGGCATTATTAAAGATGATATTATATAATCTTATAAGTTAATGAATTATATTAAAACAAAGCTAGTAATGTTCAAAAGTCATCAATTCCAAGTTATTTTGGAACATTGTACTACTCTGTGTTCTTGAGTTATTTACATCTATTGTAGCTGTGGTGGTAATACTACTATTGGATGTGTCTTCCCCACCCTGTGCTCAGTGATGTCACATTTGTAGCTCAGAATCAGCCACAGTGTGAACATTTATAGCAAGGAAACCCAAAATGCAACAAGCCTTGATTTACTGTTTGCTGACTGCCTACACAAAAGTTGGCAAATGTTTTCTGTAAAGGACTACATAACAAATAATTTAGGCTATGCAGGTCAGGTAATCTCTGTCATAACTATTCAGTTCCACTGTTGTTGCATGGAAGTAGCCAAAGACAAGATGAAAATAAATGGGCAAGGCCCGAATCTCACCCACCCTCTATGACCCAGGTTGGGCCTGAGTGTTGTAATCTGTCTATCTTTGAATTACACTTAAGAAAAATGTTATTAGGAGGAGGAGTCAAGATGGCAGAGGAGACTGATATGACATTAGGTCGCAGGAGTTCAGTTAGATAGTTATCAAGCCATTCCAAACACCTACAAACCCAATAGGAGATTGAAGAAAAGAAGAGCAGCAATTCCAGGAACAGAAAATCAACCAGTTTCTGAAAGGTAGGATGTGTGGAGAAGTGAATCCAAAGTGACGGGAAGATAGACCATGGTGGGGAAGGGCCAGCTCCCGGCAAGCGGCAGAGCAATAGAACACAAAATTCAAACTTTTAAAAGTCTGTTCCAATGAGGGACATCACTCCAGAGGCTAAGTGGGGGTGGAGCCCTCGTGGGGACTGTGTCCCACAGGGTCATAGCAGGAAAGTTGGAAAGAACCCAAATATATGGAGGCTAAAAAGCATCCTACTAGGGGCGCCTGGGTGGCTCAGTGGGTTAAGCCGCTGCTTTCGGCTCAGGTCATGATCTCAGGGTCCTGGGATTGAGTCCCGCATCAAGCTCTCTGCTCAGCAGGGAGCAGCCTGCTTCCTCCTCTCTCTCTCTCTCTCTGCCTGCCTCTCTGCCTACTTGTGATCTCTCTCTGTCAAATAAATAAATAAAATCTTTAAAAAAAAAAAAAGCATCCTACTAAAGAATGAATGGGTCAACGAGAAAATTAAAGAAGAATTGAAAAAGTTCACGGAAACCAATGAAAACAAAAACAAAATTGTTCAAAATCTGTGGGACACAGCAAAGGCAGTCCTGAGAGGAATGTATATAGCGATATAAGACTTTCTCAAGAAACAAGAAAGGTCTCAAGTACACAGCCTAAAGGAGCTGGAGAAAGAACAGCAAAGAAATCAGTTGCATTTCTATATACCAACAGCAAGACAGAAGAAAGAGAAATTAAGGAGTTAATCCCATTTACAATTACACCCAAAACCATAAGATACCTAGGAATAAACCTAACCAAAGTAGCAAAGAATCTTTTCTCAGAAAACTATAAGGTACTCATGAAAGAAATTGAGGAATACACAAAGAAAGGGAAAAAAGTTCCATGCTCATGGATTGGAAGAACAAATATTGTGAAAATGTCTATGCTACCTAAAGCAGTCTACATGTTTAATGCAATCCCTATCAAAATACCATCAATTTTTTTCAAAGAAATGGAACAAATAATCCTAAGATTTGTATGGAACCAGAAAAGACCCCTAATAGCCAGAGAAATTGAGAAAGAAAGCCAAAGGTGGTGGCATCACAATTCCAGACTTCAAGCTCCATTACAAAACTGTCATCATCAATCAACCATCAGTATGGTACTGGCACAAAAATAGACATATAGATCATAAACTGTTGCATTTATGGCCCGAATCTCATGTACCCTCTGTGGCCCAGGTTGGGCCTGAGGGTTGTAACCTGTCTATCTTTGAATTATACTTAAGAAAAATGTTATTAGGAGGAGGAGTCAAGATGGCAGAGGAGTAGCAGACTCAGATGACATCAGGTTGCAGGAGTTCAGCTAGATAGATATATAGATCAATGGAACAGAATAGAGAGCCCAGAAATAGCCCCTCAATTCTACGGTCAACTAATCTTCAACAAAGCAGGAAAGAACATCCAATGGAAAAAAGACAGTCTCTTCAAAAAATGATATTGGGAAAATTGGACAACCACATGCAGAAAAATGAAACTGGGCCATTTCCTTACACCAAACACAAAAATAGACTCAAAATGGATGAAAGACCTCAATGTAAGATAGGAATCCATCCAAATCCTTGAGAAGAACACAGGCAGCAACCTCTTTGACCTCGGCCACAGCAACTCCTTCCTAGAAACATCTCCAAAGGCAAGAAAAGCAAGGGCAAAAATGAACTATTGGGACTTCATCAAGATCAAAAGCTTCTGCACAGCAAAGAAAACAGTCAACAAAACCAAAAGACCACTGACAGAATGGTAGAGGATATTTGCAAATGGCATATCAGATAAAGGGCTACCATCCAAAATCTATAAAGAACTTATCAAGCTCAACACCCAAAGAACAAATAATCCAATCAAGAAATGGGCAGAGGACATGAACAGACATTTCTGCAAAGGAGACATCCAGACGGCTAAAAGACACATGAAAAAGTGCTCCACATCACTCGGCATCAGGGAAATACAAATCAAAACCACAATGAGATACCACCTCACACCAGTCAGAATGACTAAATTTAACTAGTCAGGAAATGACAGATGCTGGTGAGGTGGTGGAGAAAAGGGAACCTCCTACACTGTTGGTGGGAATGCAGGCTGGTGCAGCCACTCGAGAAAACAGCATGGAAGTTCTTCAAAAAGTTTAAAATAGAGCTACCCTACGACCCAGCAATTGCACTATTGGGTATTTATCCCAAAGATACAAACGTAGTGATCCAAAGGGGCACGTGCACCCCAATGTTTATAGCAGCAATGTCCACAATAGCCAAACTATGGAAAGAACTTAGATGCCCATCAACAGATGAATGGATAAAGAAGATGTGGTATATATATACAATGGAATATTATGCAGCCATCAAAAGAAATGAAATCTTGCCATTTGCAATGACATGGATGGAACTAGAGGGTATTATGCTAAGCAAAATAAGTCAATCAGAGAAAGACAATTATCATATGATCTCCCTGACATGAGGAATTTGAGAGGCAAAGTGGGGGATTGGGGGAGTAGGGAAGGAAAAAAATGAAACTAGATGGGATGGGGAGGGAGACAAACCATTAGAGACTCTTAATCTCACAAAACCAACTGAGGGTTGTTGTGGGGAGGGGGGTAGGGAGAGGGTGGCTTGGTTATGGACATTGGAGAGGGTATGTGCTATGGTGAGTCCTGTGTAAGCCTGATAATTCAGAGACCTGTACCCCTCGGGCTAATAATACATTATATGTTAATTTTTAAAAAATAAAAAAGAACTGAGTGGGGTGGAGAAAATTGTTATTAGTCTACTTAGATTACCATAACAATGACCATAGACTAGGTGGCTTAAACACAGAAATTTACTTTCTCATAGTTTTGGAGGCTGAAAAGTCTGATATTAGGGTCTGGTAAGGTTCAGTTTCTGGTGAGAGATTTCCTCCTGATGGGTAGATGGCCACTTTTCTCTGTATCATCACACCGTGGCCAGAGAGAAAGCAAGCCCTTTAGTGTCTCTTCTTCTTTTCTTTTTTTTTTTTTTAAGATTTTATTTATTTATTTGACAGAGAGAGAAATCACAAGTAGGCAGAAGCAGGCAGTGAGAGAGGGGGAAGCAGGCTCCCCACTGAGCAGAGAGCCCGATGCATGGCTCTATCCCAGGACCCTGAGATCATGACCTGAGCTGAAGGCAGAGCCTTAAGCCACTGAGCCAACCAGGTGCCCCAGTGTTTCTTCTTATAAGGACAATAAATTTACAGTGTCAGGGACTCACCCTTATGACCTCATTCAACCTTATTTACCCCTTATAGACCCTATCTGCAAATACAGTCAAACTGGGGACTAGAGGATTTTGGGGAGACATGGTTCAGAACATAGTAGAAAGTAATAAAGAAAATGTTACTAAAGCAAATTAAACTTAAAATCGTGTCAGGTCTATAGCCATTACATTGTGAGAAAATATTCTTGCAGTATTTGAAAGCTATTACCTAGATCAACAAAGAACTCATTCATGTCACTGAAGGATGAGTGAAGTTTCAGTGTAGCTCTTCATTGTTGTCCTTTCATCTTAGTCATTAACATATACACTCCTGTTGGAACTACACTCATCTGTCAACTGTAGTCATAGGTTGACTATGGGTATAAAAGTGTGACAAAAATTTTAAAAGTATTTTATGATGATCGATTGGCTGTATGAAATTTCAAATAAAGAGTACTGTATATTATATTATTAATAGTAAATTCCATATTATAGGTCCTTTAAATTATAAAAATATTGTGCATGTGTGTTTTATGTGTGTATTTGAGTGGGAAGGAGATAGCAGAGCCAGGTAAACATTTGCCAACACACCACTTTCACAACCCACTTATTTTATAAATAAAGAAAATGCACTGAAAGAAATGCATATGTCAGTAGAAAATTTTTGGTTTTGTCTGCACGGTATTTTTCCCTAATTCTGTTAGTAAGATACCCTTGACTTTCCTTTGGAAACTGGCCTCTTTAGATTGAGAGTGGTGTTGGTGAGAAAGTGTGGATTGCATTATCTTTTTTTTACTTTTAGACCATCATCATGATGAAGATGCAAAGCTACAAATATCCTCTAAACAGTCAAAGAAATTGAGGTTCATGACATGCAGGTGACTTACTAGACTCCACACAGGAAATGGGTGGTGGGACTGAGCCTTGAATTCATGTTGTCTGACCCTTTCCTTTGTACCTGACTCAGTTGCTGTGTCCTTTTGGCTCTAGTGTGACATCTGATTGTCCTACACTTTGTTTGCTGTGTATACACAAAACTCATCTTACTTCTACTTCTTACTTCTGACACTGAGCCATAGCCTTAGCTCTCCTGGTACTCACAATCACCTCTTTCTCCCAACTCTCCCTCCTCCCTGCTCTACATGGAAACAATGTGATGACACTGTTGAACCTCGCTGTCAGGTCACTTTCCCCAGGTCCTGAGCTGAGAGTGGACTTCTCCCCAGTGCATGTGCACCTGCAGCAGTCACTCCGGCTGCAAGCCTCTACCTTCCTGGATCCACAGAACAATGAAGCACAGAGCAGAGTTTAAGGAGCCAAATAAAAAATGACTATTTTCTGATTGCATAGATGTTACCCCAAGCTTCATGACTCCCTACAATCATAACATGAAAGAAATTCAATTCTGAATTAGAAACTTTGTTTGAAAAATCTGACTTTGAGTAAACAGCTCATGAAGTACAAAGTAAATGAGATCCTTGCTAGACAGTGAAAAGGCATGTACTAATAGAGAGGAAAGACCAAAAAAATCTTTCAGATACCCACACAATTACTTCTCTTGGGCTGATAACCTTTCAGCTTGCCTAGATTTCTCTGCTGCCCTAATTTGTTTATTTACTCGTTCATTCATTGTATATTCATTAACATTTGTTTAAGGGCTATACATACACATATTTGTTTCACACGCACATTTACCCAACAAAATCATATTAAAACTTATCTATGTGATATTACTGATATTTCACATTTATATGATTCATTTTCATGAGGAGGAATTGGTGAGTTGATAGATTTAAAGAAAAAAGGAAGAGAACAATGAATCAGGACAGGAAGGTAGAAGGCAAGTGAGGAAATGAGAAAGAAAATCAATATTTATTTAGCTACCATGTCCCAAGAATTGCAAGAAGCAATGACAAGGGTTCAAGCCCTCACTTTGCAGTGTAATAGCCAGATGACTGGAGACTGGCTCAACATCTCTCTAGAGCTTAGTGCCTTTAGCTATAAAGTAGAAACAACAAAAATGCCTACTTGTCAAAGTGCAGCAAAGATTAAATGGGACAATGCATATAAAAGGTGTTTTACAAATTGTGACACAATAAACAAATGTTAATTATGGGTTTTAGCATCTGTAGTTCCTTTCTTTCCTATTAATGTGAAATTAAAGGACATGAATCATTGTCATAATCTCCTTTTTATACACTGGACGTTTGAATGTGGTTGACTGACTTATTTAACCAATGAAGAGAGAATACCAGAACTACCTCAATCTGAGAAAAAGTAACATTAGCTAAAGAGCCTAGGTCAGCTTTACCTATGGACAAATACTGCTGTACTCTTGAAGAACTACAAAACTCCCATAAGTTTAAATAACTACTTCTATGTCCTGGTTGCTGCCTAAAATTTTCTTATATATTTGTCTCCTCAGGTACAATCTCTTAAGACCTCTAAAGTGAAAATATCTTTGGAAGGGCATCTTATCCATCATTTCTTTTCAATCATTTGCAAGTCAGATTAATGAAGGATCAGGAAGATAATCTCGGTGGATGTGGGACACAAGGACACTCACTCTCTTTGGATGAAAAGGAAAGAATACTCACTGGGAAGGCTGGGAACCAAAAGACCAAGCTGTTTACATCACGACTTTGCTTGCAGTTAGTTTCTAGCCCAACTTTCACCACATTTTAGTGATATTCTCCACTTCAGGAGTTTGAATACTTTTGGAAATTTCTTGAAGTAAGATATATTTCTCATTTGTGTAAGATATAAACTGTAACTAAATTTTCTGAATAAAAATGGGTATTTGCAAGTTCCCCAGTCAGGAAATACCACCTTTTAACAATTTTTTTTAATACAAAATCCATTAAAGTGAGAATAGCACTTGAGGTTTTCAACATAGCTGGTTTCAACACAGTGGTTATAAGTTGAAAACTTCAGAACTGTCACCATTAAAAGGTGCTCACTAAGTTAAATGCACATTTTAGAACTTTTTTTGCCCAAACCCTGGGGAAGTTAAAACTTGAATCTATGTTCTTACGACAGATTCTACCTATTGTCATATGTATATTTGTTACTATTTTCAACTAGAAGAGTTTTATTTTTTTACCTTAAGAAAATCAATGATTTCCTTAAAATTACATACCTTGTGAGAAAAACAAAGAACAAAATCCAGTGTGAAGGTACCTAATTGCCAGTCTATACAGTGCTCCTTCCAAAGTTGTATATGTGTATGTATACACATATGTGTGTATATATGTATGTATAAAAATGTGTGTGTGTGTGTGTGTGTGTGTAAAGGAAACAATATAAAAGCTCTGATCTAATGAAGTAATTAAGACCCTAGAGTCAGTGAAATCCCAACTTTGTTTTTATGAGCTGCTTAGCATTAAAGAAGTTTCTTAAATTTTCTGTATCTCCATATACTCATCTGTAAAATGGATATAATAACATATATTATAAACATATTATGAAGTTTAAATGAGGTAATTTATATACAACAGTGTATATAATGTCATCACATAGTTGTAGTTTAATAATTTTAGCTATTATTACTGGACAGGGAAAACAGTAAATGATCTGGGTAGAATGCCTCAAAATATGAAAAAAAAAACTTCCAAGACAGCTACTTAATTCCTACAGTCATGTGAAAAAAAAAAAGAAGAAAATATCTCTACCATATCTTAAAATCTAAAAACCATATTTCAAATTGACAGGCTCAATCATGCACTCCCCCAGCTATTCAGGATGGAACAAAAGAAGAATGTTAAACACAAGTTTAAAACAGGAGTCATGCCAACTACAACATTTTCTCAAAAAAAAAAGAAAAAATTTCTTTCCAAACTGCCAAAAAGTTTCAAATGTCGATAATTGTAGATCTAGTTATCTCATATCAGAATATCTGAAAGTTAACAAATATATTTCCAATCTTGTCCGAGGTAACATACATCTTTATGGCATACTATAAAGACCAATAGAACTCAGAGGATTCCTGACAGTCATTGCTTGATAAATTAGATACGTTTTTAAAGATTTCATTTATTTATTAGAAAGAAAGGGAGACCACAGTGGTGGGGAGGGTCAGGGGCAGAGGGAGAAACAGACTCCCTTCTGAGCAGGGAGCCTGACATGGGGCTTGATCCCAGGACCTTGGGATCATGATCTGTACTGAAGGTAGATGAGCCACCCAGGTGCCCCTATAAATCAAATGTTTTTTAAGAGTTTACACACTTAACATTGCTTCTTGCAATAAGACTCCCTCAACCTAGCTAGAAGCCACATATCCGAGGGGGAAACTTATTCTAAAAACACAGATCATCTCATCTCCTTATACTTCTCAACCTTCAGCAGTTGCATCTCAAGGTACTTGACTGAGTTGCCCTCTATGAGGAGAAGTTAGCCTAAAACGTGTAGTTTATGAATAGCCAATAGGAAGGTTCCCAGCACAGGTGGGCCATCCCAGTCTCAACACCTACTCCGAGAGGATAGCAAAGGGAAGAACCACCTATTTAAACCCACATCAGCAGTTTTCCTCAGAGAGACACCAGAGCAACTCAAGTGAAAATACAATTAACCCTTGAACAACATGCGGATTAGGGACACCAAACTTTTCTGGACAGTTGAAAATCCACTTAGAACTGTTGATTCTTGGAAAACTTAACTACTAATCACCTACTGTTGACTGGAAGCCTTACTGATAACCTATACAGTCAATTAAAAGATATTTTGTATGCTCTCTCTATATTAAATACTGTATTTTTGCAATGAAGTAGAGAAAAGAAAATGTTATTAAGAAAGCCATAAAAAAAGGGCACCTGGGTGTCTCATTCAGTTAAGCATCCAACTTCTGATTTCAACTCAGGTCATGATCTCAGAGTTGTGGATGGAGCCCCATGTCGGGCTCCCTGTTTGGTAGGAAGTCTGCTCGAGAGTCTCTCTCTCTCTCCCTCTCCTTCTCCCCCTTCCTGCTATGCTCTCTCTCTAAAATAAATAAATAAATCTTTTTTTTTTAAAGGAAAGTCATAAAAAAGAGAAAATATATTTGCTGTACTATATTTATTTTTAATAAATCCTCATATAAGTGGACCCATACAATTCAAACCCATGTTGTTCAAGGTCAACTACAGATGGAAATAAGTGACCCCTGCATTTTCTAGTTCTTAATACAATAGCAATACATGATTGTTAAAGAAAATGGAGATAAGACCAAGAAGAAAGAATCATGATTTATGATGCCTTAATATATAGTTATATATTGAAAACCAAGTAAATTTTTTTTTCAGCAAGAATGGAATTATATTGTACTTGATACTTTGCAGCATACTTTTTCTATTAATAATTATGTCATCTGTTTCTCAAGTCAATAAATGTTCTCCTACAAGCTAAATGCTCACCTTAAGAAAAAAAAAAAAAAAATCTCGGTGTAGTCTATTAGGAATATAGAGCTACAAAGCTTTCCAGAGATCTTCTTTCAGAAATTCTAAATCTAAAATCTCAAACAGGCAGGAATTAAGCAGAGGTCCAACTCTATAACATGACAGTAGACTACAAAACAAAACTTCTTCAACTAATGTTTATAGGCTATTCTGGCCCATTGGTTACTGGAGTGCATATAAACTAGCAAAGTTCAATGTCTAATAAAACAAATTTTACAATTCAAATGAGAAATACACAAGGAGTGCATTAAGGGCTAAAAGACTACAGAGTCTCTCTTGCCATCCCGGTCATCCAATTACTGAATTAATTTTATCTCTGACATAATTCTTTGATTTTCCCCTGCTTCCCATTGTCATTCATTGCCTCTGCCCTTTTTCAGTCTCTAGCATCTCTCACCTGGAATGAGATACAAGAATGTGTAAGGATATAAGGAGGTAGGCCAACTTACCTTTCCTGTCACCTTCCTCCAGTCTTGCTCTGCTCTCTATCTAAAATGAAAATTAGAGCTGCTCGAAATCCTTGAATGGCTCTCAGAGCCTTTGGGATAAAGGACAAACTGCCTCAAATGGCAGCTGAGGTCATCGTCTCCCATCATCCCCACCCCAACTCCTCCCACACACCTGCCTTGTAGGCAATACTGAATGTCTCCAATGTTCAGAGCATGCCCTGTTGACTCACTTCTCTCCTGTCTTGGCATATGCAATTCTCTCTGCCTGAAATGTCTATATAAAAACTCCTACTCACCCCTCCTTCAAATTTCAACTCAAATGTGATCTCTTTTTACCTGTTCTTTTCTCTCTGCTCTCATTTTACTTTGAATATATCCTTGAGACTTGCTTCTCTTGTTTGTCTGTCAGTTTCCATCACTAATATTCTGTAAAGTCCTCCCATCCTTGGTATCAAGTGTTATATGTATTTCCCTTGCAAGCAGTGGCTGGCCTATGGAAATTCAAGGGGGGAAAGAAGGAATGAAAAAAAGGAAGAGAGACCAGGAAAGAGGGTGGGGGGGAATATGCTTGTGAAACTAGAGGATTATTATTTTTTTCTTTATCAAAGGCAACTTCTTGAGCTAAGAAAAAAAGATAAATGGTGGATGAATAGATGATAGAGAAATGATAACAAATAGGTAGGTAGATAAAAAGATAATAAATAGATGACAAACAAAATAAAAAGCCCTGATACAATCTTGAGTATGAGGATCGCAGGGTTAAATGTCACTTTATCGACCTTTCAAGAATTTACCAGTGAAAAATCTCTAAAACTTCATACATTGATCTTTTATTTAGAGATTAAAAAAAGGGTATATTTCAAAAAGCAAAGAGTAGAAAAAATATCTCCAGAGTGCTTTGGAATGAGAATGAAACTGATCATTTCTAATGAATCAAAGTAAATAAAGTCTAGAATCTTAACAGAATCTGATAAGGGATTACCTCACTTGGATTGAGGTTTATTTTTTATACTCTGTATCTTTTCCTCTCGGGGGCAGAATTGGGGACAATAAGGGTAACCGCATCTTTCAGAAGCCTAGAATGGTTGTAGGAGCACTGCTCCTTGTTGAGAAACTAGCCTGGATTTGTGAAGGGAGCTTGTCAATAGATACAGGACTATACCTTTCTATTTCACAGAATTTCCTCTACTGTTAGGATCTGACTTGGCCAAATGGTAAGGACATCTTATAGATCTCAATAATCCTCTTTTCAGGGCATCAGGGTGGCTCAGTTGTTAAACATCTGCCTTCAGCTCAGATCATGATCCCAGAGTCCTGGAATGGAGCCCCACATCAGGCTTCCCACTAGGCAGGAGGCCTTCTTCTCCGTCTCCCACTCCCCCTGTTTATGTTCCCTCTCCCACTGTCTCTGTCAAATAAATAAATAAAATCTTTTTTAAATAATAATAATCTTCTTTCCTAATATTTTGTTTACTATAAGGAAATAACTCTAAGCATTTTAGCCCACCTTGAATTCTGAATTTTACTATTCTGAACTATTAAATTTAACTTCAGATGTTTCGCAGATATATGGTAGGAGAATATCAAGAGGATGTAAGCTCTATTTCTAAAGATTTGAATATTCAGTTCAAGTCTATAAATATGGTATCCGGACTTAAGAAGTTTACAGTCTAGGAGGAGAGATAAGGCATATACATAAATCATAGTAATGAAAGGAAAAAGTAGATTCCATATTGTAATAGAGATATAAATACATGAGGTATAGAAACACAGAAAAGAGAACAATTCATTCTACCTGGAAAGATCATAATTACACATAAAAATTTATGTGGAAGAAGACTATGATTCATTCTCTAAAATTTCACGACCTGATTCATAAGTCAAGACAACAAGCTCCTATCATTGCTCTTTGTGTCTAGGACTCAACTGAGATATTTCTTCCATAAATTTGGCTTGGGTGTAAGACGGCATGTCAGCTGATGCAGACAGCTCCATACACCCTTCTCCCTTACCCATCTGGGTCTATATACTCAGCTATACGTGGGGGTTTGAGTTTCGTAACTAGAGAAAAGGGAGACTATGTTTGTTTTAAGGGAGAAGGGAGAAAGGAGAGGAGAATGACAATTACAGTGTATTTACAACTTGCCTGGTCTGGGGATTGATTTTAAATTATATTTAACAAAAAGAGAGAACCCTCAGAACTATTTTTCCTAAGAGACTTACTGAGATTCTGGGTAAGTGGTAATCCTAAAAACCCTACAGAATCTTTCAAGAGTAGCTATGGACACAAGTGGAGATGCTTTAAGCCTGAAGTTTAAAAACAAGTAACCTGGAGTCTGTAAGAATGCCATTCTGCACCTCCCTCCCTCTTTCTGCACCCATCAGTTGGTTCCGCCTTGCACAGAACAAGCTGTAGGCTCACCTTAAATAGAAATAGTGCTGTTTTCAGGGAAAGAAGGAAACAGCAGCAATTCTTTGCCTAGTGAATGCTACAGAGCTGGAGATTAGGCAGGATGCCACAATGGGGCTCCAGCTGACTGAATGATTATAGATCCCTGCCAAACCCTGCTCTAGAGATGCTGGAAATTGCTGCTAAGCCCTGTAGAGATTGCTAGTTCTGGCATGCAGGTCGTGGGCTCAAGCCCCCTTTTGTAGATATATGTCCCTGAGGTGTGAGACACCAGTCTGACCTCTCACAGTCCAGCAGACCTAGGTGCAAATTTCTCATTTCTAACCCCAGTTAGCTGAAAGCTTAAGGTCTTAGCTAATTTAAACTTCCTTGGTTTCCTCAACAATAAAATGGGAATAAAAATACCCATATTGAAGGATTACTGTCAAAATTAAATGAGACATAGTTAATATCCTGGTAACTCCTGACATAGGAAAGAAAGATTCATTAAGACATAGCTAGTCTTATCATTGGCATTATTGTTTTATAAACACACTAATAGTCATTAGTTATAAAATATGCATCTACTCATGCTGATGTTTTAACTCATAAAGCATAGATTTTTAGAGGTGAAAGCTAACCTTTCAAATACCTCATCTAGCCCTTTATTTTACAAATTAAGAAAATGTGGCCCTGAACAGCTACAAAGTTCCCCAGAGTCCTAATTGTTAGAAGAACAGAGTAAGAACTCAAGGAGTCCATGTGCTTTCTATTCGAGGTTTTGTGACTCTTATTCTAAAAGATAAATCAGCCTTTAATGTATCTTTTCACACTTAGAAACCATGAATTTTTGTGAACAAAATAAATCCAGGACCCCATGTGGCTCAGTCTCACCTCAAAGTCACATTCAAAGCAGCACAGCCCAGCAACTAAGAGTAATTTAAAAGGAATTGCTGCCTTTACTTGCATATCAAATACAATTTTTGTGATTTAATTTATAACCCACAGAAATATTATTTTTTCTCCTCTTGCATTCCAACCATTCGCTATCATTTCACCCACCAATCCAGAAAAGCTTTTAAGGCTATGACCAAAATTCTCCAAGCACTTTTTTTTTTTTTAGATTTTATTTATTTATTTATTTGACAGACAGAGATCACAAGTAGGCAGAGAGGCAGTCAGAGAGAGAGAGGAGAAAGCAGGCTCCCCGCAGAGTAGAGAGCCCAATGTGGGGCTCCATACCAGGACCCTGGGATCATGACCTGAGCGGAAGGCAGAGGCTTAACCCACTGAGCCACCCAGGCGCGCCTCCAAGCACTTTCACCTTCTGTTTCACCTCTCCCTTTCACTTCCTCATTTTCCACCCCCACCCCCACCCTCACTCCACATCACTTCCCACACAGGAAGAGCCCAAGAGGACTTCAGTTTCCACCCATTTCCACCCCACTATAGACATAGGCGCTCTTCACATTGGGCATTCTCTGTATATCCTCCCTACCAGCTTCCCCTCAACAAGACTTTCTTGTGAGACATTCTTATGAGGACTTTCTGGTGAGTTGTTTGCCTCATCCCCATTTCAAATTTTAACTGTTACATAAAACTAGAAGTTTCACCTTCTGTTCCTAAAAAATATATACTTTAAATTTAGTAACTAGAATACTAAATATTTTGTGCTCTTTGAGCTCCCAGCAATAGAGTACAATGACCCACATACTACTGGTGAAAGAAAATCTCTGAAAGGGTAGTCCTCTTCATTTGAATTTACTTCTTTGGAAGGAATCCACCAAAACTAGGGAAGGAAATAGGCAGCCACTTAGATAAATGGATCAAATTGTAAATCCATCTGTTTGCCACTGCACTTAGATCATCCTTACATCCGGGCCTCTGTGTTACTTACGGCATTTTAAATACAGTGCTATAAACCATATGTTATATGTATCAATGTAAAATACCAATGCTGGACTAACAATAGGGCAATTATAATAGACAGAATATTATATTCAGATAAGAATAAAATTATTGGAGGAACCTCTTTCTAACTTACGCCTGTTCTACTGCCAGACAGCTTAGAGGATAAAACACAGAAGCCTCTGGAGGGTCTAGCTAGCCTCTTTGGTGGTACTCTTTATTTGAATATATAGACATTTACACCACTTGCTGGGCCTATAATTTTAGTTTCTGGTAAGAGTTTTCTCTTCCACTTACACTCCAAAAACTCATGTCTTAAAGCTCTCAGCCAGGTCCATATGACCAGTACACACAATACCTATTCCTCTTTAATACAAATAAAATGTTCAAACTCCTATTTACATTTATTGAAAATGAAAAATACTAGTTAGAACACTTAGTATGGAAATCAATAATGATTTGCTTATTAACTTTTACAAATAATTGAAAGCAGTGTTTCTCCTTAAAAGAATATTTCAATACTCTTTAGTTTTCAAGTTGATAAAAATACTGCCCATGAATATTGAACTTCATAAGTGATAATTTACAATCTTATATCCATTCATTTTTCAATAAGCTTAATGAAAATTATAGCAAAACTGATGGAGGGGCAGTGGCTTGAAAATCTGCATTTTTTCCACTTAAAATATTTACATTTACATGTATACTAGCAAATGTTCTGAATTACTTAGAAAATCCATATATTAGTTATTAATAAAGTTCTTTTTACCTTATAAACATCCATTTCACTAAATGATACCCATGTTATTACTAAGTACCATATGCACATAATGACTAATAGCCAGGTATTCTGATGAAGGAAAACTCATTATCCCTTATATATTTTATAGCTTCTAAAAGGAAAATAAAAAACAGTTCATGCAAAAGGAGAAAAAGCCATGAGAGGAAAACCATAGTAGAGAATGAAGCTGATGCTAAACCCTCTGACCTACTAATGGATTCTTGAAGAAAGACTGAAGAGATTAATTCTGTGGCGCTCTGAGCTGTTACTCATTGAACACTCTCATTGGGGAGTAATGGGAGCTATTTTCTCAGTAAATGCATTGCCAAAAGTCAAGATCACTAAAATATATTCAACCATTCCCTGTGAACAATTTATAATTGTTCAAGGATGGACTCCCTCCTTCTCCATGACCTGTTCATTTACCTCCTCATTCTCCCTCCATGGTTCTGCTTCTTTGGAACACAGCTTATTGAAGTTAGAAAATAAAAATGTCCTAACCAAGAGTAGCCATGGGATTATGAAGCCAAAGCAAAAAGGAAAACAAAAAGGAAACCCCATTTCAACCATTATGCTGACAGCTTCAAGCCCAGTGATGCTTGACCACAGTGCTCAAAGAATGCACAACAGTAACTGTGAGACATTATAGTAGTATTATTACTTGAAAATTATCAGGTTAAATGTGTGCACTATTAGACATGGGAATTAAATGCTTCTGAGTTCTGAGATTTTTACCCTCCATAGTTTTTTTTTAAATCTTTCCCAGGGATTAACTTTTAATAATAAAAAATGGGTGGATAAACTATCCATAACAAATATACATCCATTTTGCACCCAAGCAAGAATGATGTCCAAACACTTCTATTAATAAAAACTCAACAATTACATTTACTAAATCAAAGACAAAGTGATAATGAAGAAGAAACGGAAGTGAAATTGGCAATAATAAAGTTTATAATAATAATCAGATAAAAATATGGAAATTTTCTATAGTGTAATGTTAACAATAAAATGAGGTCTATTATGTTCTAAGGGTAATCATGGAGTTGCTTGTTATCACAGTAATTCTCTTGCCCATACAATTACAAACTGTAAATGAAGTATAAAATGCAACTGTGTAAAGGCACTGGAGAGTAACCAAAAGCAGATTGAAACTGGAGAAGATTCAACTCTTGAGAGAAAGGAAGCAGACTAAGTAAGATCATATTCATTTGGCTCTTCCCTAAGGGCATTCCCCAGCCCAGGTACAGGAATAAAGATCAAGGAGAAGGCTGAACTTTAACTGCCTTAGGAAGTCAGAGGACATTTTTAGGACACATTTAGAGCCACAGAAATTGAGGGACCCATAGTGGAAAATACCAAAATCCATGTAGAAACTCCCTCACATCACTGGTTGACTCCAGAATACCTCATAAGACAGCAAGACACCAAAAAGCCCAGGGGAGTTATGAACAGCTGAAAGTCTAAAAATGCTGAGCAAAAATTTTTGCAGCTTCCCATAGCAAGAGGAACATTGGAGTTCATGTCTGGCCAAGTTAGAGTAAATTCCCATTGAAACAAAAATGAGCCATGACTTAGGAGTCAAGAGCAAAATCAAAAATAAAGATCTACCAAACAAAGCCTAAAGCCGAGCCTCCATCATCCTAAAGTAATTTCTCATAGTTCAGCTGCCTGCTAGAACAAAATTCAATCCATTCAGAGAAAAGTAATATCTTGAGTCCCCACAACACGTAATTTCAAAGAAAACAGAATGAAGGATTTAGTTAAAATAAGAGACAAAATCAACAAAATAAAAAATGAAAAAGAAATCAGAAATTCAAATGGATTAATTAGTTCTTTGAAAAGTCTAAAAAATAAATTGATAAAAGTAATAAACCCCTACCTAAATCTAAAATAAAGGTAAAACAAAAAATTATCAATAATTCAAGAATGAAAGAGATGTCGCTGAAGAACCTGAAGATCTAAAAATATCATAAAGAAAAATTATGAATATTAAATTCAATAATCCAGTCAAATTGTTAAATTACTTGGAAATTTTAAATTATTAAAACTAAGAACAAAAAGAAATAGTAAACCTAAATAGTCTCAAACCAACTAAAGTAATTGTATTCATAATACAAAACCTTCCCATAAAGAAATTTCAGGCCACAAAGTATTCTTGGCAAATTGAATTAAACTTTTAAGGAAGAAACAATAACAACTTTATATTGTTTCAGAAAATAGAAAGGGAGGGAAGACACAACAAATCATTTTGTGAGATAAGCACAATCCTGATACATTTTTTTTTTAATTTCCAATAGAAGTGTGAATTTAATTCATGGTTTTTACTTTTTTTCGAGGTTTTATATTTTTGTTTCTTTGTTTTTGCCTGTAAATGTCCAATTACAATTAACCCTTAAACATCATGGGGGTTAGGATGTGCAGACAAACATCCATGCATAAATTTGACTCCTCAAAAACTTAACTACTAATAGCCTAAGCTTTACTGATAACATGAACAGTTGATCAACAAATATTTTGTATAGTACATGTATTGTGCATTACATTCTTATACTAAATAAGCTAGAAAAAAGAAAATGTTATTAAGAAAATCATTTTAAAAAGAAAATAGGCTACAGAATTATACTGCATTTATCAAAAAAATAAATAAATAAATTCTATGCACAAGTGGACCCATGCAGTTCCAACCTGTGTTGTTCAAAGGTCAACTCTACTGCAACAGTATTTGTTGAAAAGTCTTTCTTTTCTCCATTGAATTGCTTTTGCATCTTTGTGAAAAATTAGATGTGCATTTTTGTGTGGATCTATTTCTGGATTCTCTATTCTGTTCCATTGATCTTTGTGTCTATCCCTCCACCAAAACCATGTGGTGTTGATTATAACAGCTATATAGGAGAATTTAATATTGGATTTCTCCCACTTTATTTTTCTATTTCAGGGAGTTTCTCTTTCCATGTGATTTTTAGAAAAAGCTTGTCTGTATCTTCAAAAAACTTCTCTTGGATCTCGATAGGAATCTCATGAACCCTATGATTAATTTGGAGAAAATGGGAATCTTTATTACATTGAGACTTCCAGTCCATAAACATAACATTTATTTAGATATTTTTTTAGATACATTAATGTATCTTCAGTTTATTTCATGAGCATTTTGTAATTTTTAGCATACAGATCCTACACACATTTTATTAAGTTCATAACTAATATTTAAATTTTGTTTGGGCTGATTGTAAACAGAATTGCATTTTTAATTTTGATTTCCATAAAGCCATTGTTGGTATATAAAAATGTGATTGATTTTTTGAGTCCTGTGAAACTGATTAACTAATTTATTAATTATAGGAAATTGTATGTTGATTCATTGGGATTTTCTTCAAAGACAATCATGTCTTCTTCCAATACAGATAAATCAGTTTCTTCTTTTCCAATCTTTTTCTTCTTTTTCTTGCCTTATTGCAGTGGCTAGAACTACCAGTAATATGTTGAAGAAAAGTTGTAAAAGCAGACATCTTTGCCTTCATCCTGATTTTAGAGAGAAAGCATTCAGTCTTTCTCCATTAAATATGATGTTAACTTTAGGTTTTTTATGGATAGCATTTACCAGTCTGAAGAAGTTCTACTGTATTCCTAGTTTGCTAAAAAGTCTTTATCATTAATGTTGAATATTGTCAAATAATTTTTCTGCATCAATTGATATATTCACATCATTTGTCTTTTGTAGCCTGTTGATAGGGTAAATTATATTAATTGATTTTCAAGTGATGAACTAGTCTTGTATTCCTGGAAAAAAATCCCATTTGTTCATGGTATAAAATTTTTTTCATACATTGCAGATTTGATTCATTAATATTCTCTTGAAGACTTTTTGTATCTAAATCATGGAAAATATTACATCTGTAGGGTTTTGGGGGGGGATGTCTCTTTCTAGTACTGTCTTTGTCTGATCTGGGTATCAAGATGAGACTAGCCTCATAAAATGAGTGAAAAGATTTCTCTTTTCTTGATTTGCTGGGATAAATTGTGCAAAAATTGTTGCCAATTTTTTTAAAATTTGGTAGGATTCTCCAATGAAACCAATTGGGCCAAATTTATTTTTCAGAAGATTTTAGTTACAAATTCAATTTCTCTGATGGTGATAGGACCATTCCGCTCATTTTTTTCATCTTGATTGAAGTTTGATAGTTTGCAGTTTTTGAAATTTTTGGTCTATTTCTTCTAACTTGTGAAATTTGTGAGTATAAAGCTATTCATAGTATTCCTTTGTTATCCTTTTAATGTCTGCAGGATCTATCATTATACCACATATTTTATTCCTGAAATGGATGGCTTTGTTAGTCCTGCTAGAAAATGATCAATTTCATTTTTTTAAAGAAGCATCTTTTATTTCACTAATTTTTTCCTATTGTTTTTCTGTTTTCACTTTCTCTCTTTTTAAGATTTTATTTATTTATTTGACAGAGAGAGAGATCACAAGTAGACAAAGAGGCAGCCAGAAAGAGTGGGGGGAAGTAGGCTCCCTGCTGAGCAGAGAGCCCAATGTGGGGCTCAATCCCAGAATCCCAAGATCATGACCTGAGCTGAAGGCAGAGGCTTAACCCACTGAGCCACCCAGGTGCCCCTCTGTTTTCACTTTCATTTATTTATCTTTCCACCAGTTTTGGGTTAATTTTGTTCTTCTTTTTCTTGTTCTCAGAGGTAAAAATTTAGATTATTAATTTCAGACCCTTCTTTTTCTTCTAATGCATTTAGTACTAGAGATTCCCCCTCATCTTCAGTAGCATCTCAGATATTTTGATATGTTGTGTTTTAATTTCTTTGAGTTTTGTGGTGTTTCCTATTTCCTTTGAGATTTTCTCTTTGATCCATAGATTATTTAGAGTTGTGTTAATTCCCTCATGTTTGGAGAGTTTCCTATTATCTGTTACTGACAACTGGTTTGCTTTTATTTTGGTCAGAGAATAAACTGTATAATTTCAATTCTTTCAAATCATGTGAAGGTTTGTTTTATGGTAGCGGATATGGTCTTTCTTGATAAATATTTCAAGTCCATTTTAAAAATATATATATTATGCCATTGTTGGATAAAGCATACTATATATGTCAAATAAACCCCTATGCTGACTTTATTGCACAGCTCTTTTACATCCTTGCTGACTTTCTATTTAGTAGGTTTACCAATTGCTAAGAGTAAAGTCTTTGAAATCATAGCTATAATCATGGTTTTGTCTATTTGTCCTATATGTTCTATAGTTTTTCCCTCATGTATTTTGAGACTCTATCATCTGATGTATAAAAACTTAGGATTATTATTTCCTCCTGGTGGATTAATCCTTTTATCAGTACATAATGTCTTCTTAGCCCATAGGAATTTTCATTGCTCTAAGGTCTGAGGGGCACCTGGGTGGCTCAGTCAGTTAAATGTCTGCTTCTTGATTTCAGCTCAAGTCATGATCTCAGGGTTATGCGATTGAGTCACATGTCAGGCTCTGTGCTCAGCACAAAGTCTGATGGAGAGTCTCTCCCTCTCCTTCCCCCACAAATAAATAAAACCTTTACAAATAAATAAATAAGGTCGATCTGATATTAAAATAACCATTCTTGCTTTCTTTCTTTAATATTTTCATGGTGAGCTTTTCCATTCTTTACTTTCAACCTACCTACGAGGTTGCGTTGAAGTGAGCTTCTTAGAAAGTGATTGTTGAATTATTTTTGTTTTTGGTCCATTGTACCAATCTTCTTTTTAAATAGTGTATTTAGATCACTTACTTTTAAGGTAACTTAGTTTAGGCTGCTATAGCAAAAATACCAAACACTGAGTGGCCTAAACAATAAACATTTATTTCACACAGTTCTGGAGGCTGAGAAGTCCAAGACCAAGGCACTGGCAGATCTAGTGTCTGAGGAGAATCTGCTTTCTGATTTGCTGAAGGCCATCTTCATATTGTATCCTTATATGACATAAATAGAGAAAGGAATAGCTTTATTCATCATATAAGGACACTAATCACATCATGTTGGTTCCACAAACATTCAGTCCACAGAGTATCATTAACATGCTTGGGCTTAAGTCTTTTTTTTTTTTTCTATTTGCTTCTTTTGTTGCTTTTTTCTTATCTTTAAGTTATTTGAAAATACTTTAGGATTTCATTTTTTAAAGATGTATTTTTTTTTAAGAGAGAGGGAGAATGCGTGCACAAAGGGGATGGCAGAAAGAGAGAGAGAAACCTAAGCAGACTCCATGCTAGGCACAGAGCCCAATGGTGGGACTTGATCTCAGGACCCAAGAGCATGACCCAAAGCCAAGATTTGGTCTTTAACCAATTGTGCTACTCAAGCACCCTCTTTTAGGATTTCATTTTATTTTTTTATTTTTGAGTATATAAATTTTGTATACTTTTCTGGTATATAGGTAGCTCTAGGTGTTTCAATATACACACAAGATTGATCATAGCTGACTAATACTAACATTTTGCCACTTCAAATCAAATGCAGAAACATTCTTCTATTTAAATCTATTTATCCTTCCTATTGTTTAAATGTACTTGTCTTACGTATTTCCCTCTACATATCTTGAGCACCAGATCAGCTGTATGACTTTTGATTCTACTATCAAATATGATTTAAGAAACTCCCTAGAACTAGGATAACCTATTACATTTACCTGCATTTTTATCCATTCTGATGTTTGTCTTTCCTTTTGGAATTTTTTTACTTTCCGTCATATTTCTATTTAAAGAACTTCTTTTAGCCCTTCTTAAAGGTAGGTCCGTTAGCAATGAATTCTCTTAGGTTTCCTTCATCCAAGAATTTCTTTATTTCTCCTCCATTTCTTTTTTTTTTTTTAAGATTTTATTTATTCATTTGAGAGAGAGCACACAAGCAGGGGGGAGAGGCAGAGGGAGAAGGAGGCTTCCAACTGAGCCAGCCAGGAGCCCGATGTGGAGATCATGACCTGAATCAAATGCAGACGCCCAATCACCTGAGCCACCCAAGTGACCTCCCCTCTATTTCAAAAGGGTATTTTTCCAGTACATAAAATTCATGGGTAATGTTTTTTTCCATTGAGTATTTGAAAAATGTTATGCCACTTGCTTGTGCCCTCTATGGCATCAGATGAGAAATTCACTATCATTTAAATTGGTATCTCCCTATAAGTAATATCTTGTTTCTCTCAGGCTGCTTTCAAGATTTTTTTTCTAAGACGTATTTTGTAGGATTTCAAATATGATATGTCCTGCCATATATTTCTTTGGGTTTACCCAATTTGGAGTTGTTTATATCCACAGGGTTATGTGGTAAATTAAGGCAATTTCAGACTTAATTTCTCCAACTAATTTTACAGGTTTACTCTTTCCTCTCATTCTAGGAATTGTATTAAATAAATGTTATCTCTACTGCTGTTGTCCCACTGGTCCCTGAGAGTCTGTTTTTGTTTTTCCTGTTTCATTCTATTTTCTCTCTATTGTTCAGATTTAGGTAATTTCTATTGATCTGTACTTAAGTTCTCTGATTCTATACTTTGTCATCTCTACTATTAAGTCTACCCAGCGAGTTTTTATTTTGTTTATTGTATTTGTCATTCTATAATTGCTATTTGGTTCTTTCTCAGAATTTCTATTTCTTTGTTGAAATTTCTTAATTTTTTCATTTGTTTCAAGAATTCATGATTATTTGTTGAAACATTTTTACTACAGCTACTTTAAAATCCTTGTTAATAATTCCAAGTCTGATTCATCTCAGTGTTAGTGTCTACAGAATTTTTTGCTCATTCATATTCTTTTCCGTTCTTGGTATGATGAGTAATACTTTTTATACCCTAAGAATTTTAGATATTATATTTTAAGCCTCTGGATCTCATTGAATCTCTTTTCAGCAGGCAGTCTTCCCTTTTAAGCAGGCAGTCTTCCCTTTTAAGCATAGAGGAAAGGCTAGGTCACCATGCATGATCAGCTTCCCTCTGGCCCCTGCTAATATCACCCCAGCCAAAATGTAGCACTGACTTGCACTTCCATTTTTGCTCTGAATACGGCTTAGGATCACCACCTCAGTGGGCCCCACTGCCACTACAGAGAGAGTAAACAGAGGGTTGACTCACACTTCTTTGTTGCTACATGGTGGGATCAGAAACTCAACACTACATTGGGTCCCACTGACACTAAGGAGAAAGGATGGGAAAGCAAGGTGCCAGCTAGTCTTACCTGCCATCTCCTCTTTCCATTTCATAATGATAGATGAGGGTGGAGGCTCAGTTCTCTTCTAGGACCTGCTGATATGCCATGTCAGGTGTTGCAACCTGGTGTCAGCTAGTCTCACTTCACACTGCCAGGTTGGTCTTGTTGCTGAGTAGGGGTGGAACCTGAGGTCACTCCACCAGACCCTCCCAATATATCCTGACACAGGGGAATCAGAGCATAATCTGCTTCCACCAAGTGAGGAATGCAAGATCTTCCCCTAGCTTCACTGATACTACCCTGGCAGAAGAATAAGAGGACTGACTACATCTGCCAGGCAGGAAATGGAAGATCAGCTGTCCTTCCAGTCTGCCAATAATATATCAATAGGAAAATTAGATACGTAACTGCTGCCTTCTTCCACTGGGTAGAGATGTAAGAACAGGTCCCATTTGGGTCCCACCAATATGACATAGTAGGGGAATCATAGTGCACTGCCTGCTTCACCAGGACAAAGGGTAGGAGGGAGTGGTGGTGGAAAATCAACTCCCAACTGGCCCAGCTAAAACTGTGAAAGGCAGTGAGGTGGTTTTTCCACTGGTCTTTGGCCAGTGTAGGGTGAGTATTGCCAAAAGATTTTCTGTTGTTAGACCACACTCTTTCAATCCTTTGCCTAAAGGGAAAAGGTTTCCTTGGTGCCATTTTTATCTCTGTGTGTTGCCAATTTTATGTTGGAGGCTTCTGCACTATTCTGACATATATGGGAGGCAATGAGAAAATCCAGGGAACTCACCACCATGTCATTCCTAAGATCCTGATGTCCCTAGGTTACATACTTTCTTATTTCTGCTTTCAGTTTTCCTATGCTTGTTATTATAAAATATCTAGAGTTTTTTTAGTTGTAAGAAGGATAAAATATAAGTAATGATGGGGCTACTCCACTTGTGAGTAGAACCAGAGGAATTCTTTTTCATGGATAAACCAGAACCATGCCCTTCAATTTTTTTATATAACAATTTTATTGAGATACAATTGAATGCAATATACCATATAATTCACTCATTTAAAGTGCATAATCCGGGGTGCCTGGGTGGCTCAGTTGGTTAAGCATCTGCCTTTGCCTCAGGTCATGATCTCAGGTCCTGGGACCAAGCCCGGTGTCAGGCTCCTGCTCAGCTGAGAGCCCACTTGTCCCTCTCCCTCTGCTCCTCATCCCCGCTCATGCTCACTCTCTCAAATAAATAAAATCTTTTTTGCGTCTTCTCAGTTTTTTTTTTCTTTTTTTTTAAGATTTTATTTATTTGACAGAGAGAGATCACAAGTAGGCAGAGAGGCAGGCAGAGAGAGAGAGGGGAGGAAGAGAGCCTGATGTGGGGCTCTATCCCAGGACCCTGGGATCATGACCTGAACCAAAGGCAGAGGCTTTAACCCACTGAGCCACCCAGGCACCCCATCTTCTTCAGTTTCTTTCATGAGTGTTCTGTAGTTCTTCGAGAAAATATCCTTTACCTCTTTGGTTAGATTTTTTCCCAGGTATCTTATGGTTCTTGGTGCTATGGTAAATGGAATCAATTCTCTAATTTTCCTTTCTATATTTTCATTGTTAGTGTATAAGAAAGCAACTTATTTCTGTACATTGATTTTGTATCTTGCCACATTCCTGAATTGCTGTATGAGTTCCAGTAGTTTGGGGGTAGAGTCTTTTGGGTTTTCCATATAATGTATCATGTCATCTTCAAAGAGAGAGAGTTTGACTTCTTCTTTGAATACCTTTTATTTCTTTTTGTTGTCTAATTGCTGTTGCTAGGACTTCTAGTACTATGTTGAACAACAGCGACAAGAGTGGGCATCCTTGTCATGTTCCTGACCTCAAAGGGAAGGCTGTCAGCTTTTTCCCATTGATAATGATATTCACTGTCTATTTTTCATAGATTTTATGAAGTTGAAGAATGTTCCCTCTATCCCTATACTTTGAATCGTTTTAATCAGGAACGGTTGCTGTACCTTGTCAAATGCTTTCTCTGCATCAATTGAGAAGACCATGTGGTTCTTCTCTCTTATTGATTTGTTCTATCACATTGATTGACTGGCTAATGTTGAACCACCCTTGCATCCCATGGATAAATCCCATCTGGTCGTGGTGGATAACCTTTTTAAAGTACTGTTAAATCCTATTACCTAGGATCTTATTGAGAATCTTGGCATCCATATTCATCAGGGATATTGGTTTGAAATTCCCCTTTTTGGTTGGGGTCTTTGCCTGATTTGGGGATTAGGGTAATGCTGGCCTCATCAAAAGAGTCTGGAAGTTTCCTTCTATTTCTATCTTTTGAAACAGCTTCATGAGAATAGGTATTATTTCTTCTTTGAATGTGTGGTAGAATTCTCCAAGGAATCCGTCAGGTCCTGGGCTCTTGTTTTTGGGAGGTTTTTGATCACTCCTTCAATCTTGTTACTAGATATTGGCCTATTCAGGTTGTCAATTTCTTCATGATTCAGTTTTGGAAGTTTATAGGCTTCCAGGAATGCATCCATTTCATCAAGGTTGCTTAACTTATTGGCATATAACTGTTGATAAAAATTTCTGATGATTGTTTCTATTTCGTTGGTGTTAGTCATGATCTCTCCCTTTTCATTTATAATTTTATTAATTTGGGTCCCCTCTCTTTTCTTTTGGATTAGTTTGGCCAATGGTTTATCGATCTTATTGATTCTTTCAAAAAACCAGCTTCTAGTTCCACTGATGTGTTCTACTGTATTCCTAGTTACTATCTCATTGATATCTGCTCTAATCTTGATTATTTACCTCCTTGTGTGTGGGGTTGGCTTAATTTGCTGTTGATTCTCCAGTTCTTTAAGGTGTAAAGAGAGATGGTATATTCTGGATTTTTCTATTTTTTTGAGGGAGGCTTGAATGGATAAGTATTTCCCTCTTAGGACTGCCTTTGCCATATCCCATAGGTTTTGTACCAAAGTGTCTTCATTCTCATTGGTTTCCATCAACTGTTTAAGATCTTCTTTGATTTCCTGGTTAATCCAAACATTCTTAAGCAGGGTGGTCTTTAGCTTCCATGTGTTTGAATTCCTTTCAAACTTTTTCTTGTGGTTGAGTTCCAGTTTCAAAGCATTGTGGTCTGAGAATATGCAGGGAATAACCTCAGTCTTTTGGTATCAGTTGAGCCCTGATTTGTGACCCAGTATGTGGTCTATTCAGGAGAAAGTTCCATGTGCACTTGAGAAGAATGGATAGTCTGATGTTTTAGGATGGAATGTTCTGTATATATATCTATGAGGTCTATCTGGTCCAATGTGTCATTCAGTGCTCAGTCTTTATTGATTTTCTGCTTGGATGATTGGTCTATTACTGAGAATGGCATGTTAAGATCTCCTACTATTAATGTATTCATATCAATATGACACTTTATCTTGATTAATAGTTGTTTTATATAGTTGGCTGCTCCCTTATTGGGGGCATAAATATTTATAATTGTTTGATCTTCTTGGTGGGTAGACCCTTTAAAAATGAATCAGTTTCCTTCATCTCTGACTACAGTCTTTAGTTTAAAATCTAATATATCTGATATGAGATTCACTACCCCAGCTTTCTTTTGAAGCCCATTGGCATGAAAGATGCTTCTCCATCCCTTCACTTTCAGTCTGGATGTATCCTTAGGTTCCAAACTGGTCTCTTGTAGACAACATATGGGCAGGTTCTGTCGTTTTATCCAATCTGCAACCCTGTGCCATTTTATGGAAGCATTTAGGCCATTCACATTGAGAGTGATTATTGAAAGAAATGTTTTGATTGACATTCTGTTGCCTGTAAAATCCTTGTTTCTATAGATTGTCTCTGTAAATTTCTATTCTATGACACTCTTGGGTTCTTTCTTCTTTTATAGAACTTCTCTTAATATTTCTTGTAGTGCCGGCTTGGTGGTTACATACACTTTTAAGCCTTCCTGGTCTTGAAAGCTCTTTATCTCTCCATCCATTTTGAATGTCAACCTTGCTGGATAAAGTATTCTTGGCTGTCTCCTCTTCTCATTTAATTCCCTGAATATGTCTTTCCAGCCCTTTCTGGCTTGCCGGGTTTCTGTGGACAGTTCTGACATTATTCTGATGGACCTTCCTCTGTATGTAAGGAATCTCTTCCCCCTACCTGCTCTCAAAAGCTCTTGTCTAAAATAATGATTCATCAGTCTTGCAATCAAGTGCCTCAAGGTCTTTCTAGATTCATCCATCTTGGGAGGTAATCCTTCTACATCTGGAACATAAACGCTGGTTCCATTCCCCAGACTGGGAAAATTTTCACAGAGAATTTGTTCAATTATATCTTCTAGTCTTCTTTCTTTCTCCTCCCGCTTAGGGATCCCAATAATTCTGACATTGGAACATTACATGGTGTCATTTATTTCCCTAATTCTATTTTCATGGCCTGTAAGCTGTTTGTTCCAGGCCTCCTCCTGATCCTTTTTCTCTATCAATTTATCCTCTAGATCACTAATTCTATCTTCTGCCTCTGTTACTCTAGCTGTTAGAGTATTTAGATTAGATTGGATTGGATCTCATTGATAGCATTTTTAACTTCTTCCTGGGCAGCTTTCACTTCTGCCCTAATCGATTCCAAAAAGACGGAAGAACATTACATGTTCATCAATTGGAAGAATAAACATTGTCAAAATGTCTATACTGCCTAGAGCCATCTATACTTTCAATGCCAACCCGATCAAAATTCCACTGGATTTTTCAAAGAGCTGGAACAAACAATCTTAAAATTTGTATGGAACCAGAAGAGATCCCAAATTGCTAAGGAAATGCTGAAAAAAGAGAAACAAAACTGGGGACATCACATTGCCTGATTTCAAGCTTTACTACAATGCAGTGATCACCAAGACAGCATGGTACTGGCAGAGAAACAGACATATAGACCAGTGGAATAGAGGAGAGAGTCCAGATATGAACTCTCAACTCTATGGTCAAATAATCTTGGACAAAGCAGGAAAAAATATACATTGGAAAAAAGTCTCTTCAATAAATGGTGTTTGGAAAATTGGACAGCTAAATGTAGAAGAATGAAACTTGACCATTCTCTTACACCATACACAAAGATAAACTCAAAATAGATAAAAGACTTCAGCGTGAGGCAGGAATTTATCAAAATCCTAGAGGAGAACATAGGCAGTAACCTCTTCGACATAGGTCATAGCAACTTCTTTCAAGATATGTCTGCAAAGGCAAAGGAAACAAAAGCAAAATGAACTTTAGGGACTTTATCAGGATCAAAACTTCTGCACAGCAAAGGAAACAGTCAACAAAACAAAGAGGCAACCCACAGAATGGGAGAAAATATTCACAGGTGACACTACAAAGTGCTGATATCCAAGATCTATAAAGAACTTCTCAAACTCAACACACACAAAACAGATAATCATGTCAAAAAAATTGGCAGAAGATATGAACAGAGACTTCTCCAAAGAAGACATACAAATGGCTAAAAGACACATGAAAAAATGTTCATCATCATTAGCCATCAGGGACCTTCAAATCAAAACCACATTGAGGTGGCACCTTACACCAATTAGAATGGCCAAAATCAACAACAGTAAACAACAAGTGTTAGAGAGGATGTGGAGAAAGGGGAACCCTCTTACACTGTTGGTGCAAATGCAAGTTGCAGCCACTTCGGAAAACAGTGTGGAGATTCCTTAAGTAATTAAAAATAAAGCTACCCTATGACCCTGCAATTGCACTACTGGGTATTTACTCCAAAGATACTGATGTAGTGAAAAAATGGGCCACCTGTACCCCAATGTTCATAACAGCAATGGCCATAGTCACCAAACTATGGAAAGAACCAAGATGCCCTTCAATGGACCCATGGATAAAGAAAATATGGTCCATATATACTATGGAGTATTATGCCTCCATCAGAAAGGATGAATACCCAACTTTTGTATCAATATGGATGGGACTGGAAGAGATTATGCTGAGTGAAATAAGTCAAGCAGAGAGAGTCCATTAATATATGGTTTCACTTACTTGTGGAGCATAAAGAATAACACGGAGGACATTGGGAGATGGAGAGGAAAAATGAGTTGGGGAAAATCGGAGGGGGAGACAAACCATGAGTGACTGTGGACTCTGAGAGACAAACTGAGGGTTTGGGAAGTAATGGGGGTGGTGTGAGCCTGGTGGTGGGTATTGTGGAGGGCACGTATTGCATGGAGCACTGGGTGTGGTACATAACAATAAATTTTGGAACACTGAAAAAATAAAATAAAATTTAAAATAAATAAATTAAAAATGAATATATAAAATCTGTTTTTTAAAAATGTGTAATTCAATCGTTTTAGCATAATCAGAGAGGTGGGCAACTATCAGCACAATCAATTTTCAAACATTTTCACACCACCCCCCCCAAAAAACTCTGTATTTATTAGTAGTCACTTTCCATTTCCCCCAAACCTTCCTATTCCAGGCAACCACTAATTTACTTTCTGTCTCTAAGTATTTGTCTATTCTGGACATTTTATGTGAATGGAATAATACAAAGTCAGTCTTTAGTGACTGATTTCTCTCAGTTAACATCGTGTTTTCGAAGTTTTTTGTGGTATAATATGTATCAGTACTTCACTTCCCCTTCTGTCTAAATAATATTCCATTGTATGAATATAATACATATTTGTACAATGTTTAGCCATTCATCAGTTGAAGGACATTTGGATTCTTTTTTCACTTTTTGGCTATTTACTAATAATGCTACTATAAACATCTGTGTACAGATTTTGTTTGTGGACACGTGTTTTCATTTTTATTGGGTATATATCTAGGAGTAGAATTGCTGGGTCTTATGATAACTCTATGTTTATTCTTTAGAGGAAGTGCTAGACATTTTCCAAAGTGACTGCACTATTCTACATTCCCACCAGTGGCACATGAAAGCAATAATTTCTCCACATCCTCCCTAATACTTATTATCTGCCTTGTTGTAGTATAGCCATACATCTTAGTGTATGGTTTTGATTTTCATTTCCCTGGTAACTACGAGTATTGAGGTTATTTTCATGTGCTTACTGGAAATTTGTATATCTTATTTGGAGAAATGTCTGTTCAAATGCTTTGCCCATTTTTTAAAAATAGAGTTATTTGTCTCTTTGAGCTGTAAGATTCTTTATACATTCTTCATATAAGTTCTTTATCAAATATATGATTTGATACATATGATATGTGATTCTGTGAGGTTTTTTTCACTTCCTTAATAGTATCCTTTGAACAACAAAAGTTTTTACTTTTGAAGTCCAAATTTCCTTCAATTTTTAAAAAGTAAGTAATGCTTGCTTTTTCTTGGTAGTATACTTTTTGTTTAATTTAAAGATTTTATTTATTTATTTGACACAGAGAGAGAGAGTGAGCACAGCAGGCAGAGGAAGAGGGAGAAGCAGGCTTTCTGCTGAGCAGGGAGTCCAATGTGGGGCTTGATCCCAGGACCCTGGGTTCATAACCTGAGTTGAAGGCAGCCGCTTAACCGACCAAGTCACCCAGGGCCCCATCTTAGTAGTATATGTAGTATATGTATGTTGGTCTGTTCTTACACATATTAGTTGATGAGTAGGTATCTAGAAAAAACCCAAAACATTCTTTAAATATTTTCTAATACAAGAAATTAACCATTTCTCCTTGCTCTATGCTATCGTTTAAGCTATTTAAAGAGTATCTGGTATAAGCCTAATATGACAATATACGAATATATGGTCTATATGGCATTTTTAATTGTTATTTTATTATTTTGTTTGCTTTTTCCTTTTAACAGTTTAAGTATTATCTACAAACATTTTGGCCCACGTATACACTGTGTCATGAATATAAATTTCAACTGGCATGTGTGATATAGAAGAAAAAATAATGAGAAATGTATTAATGGGGGTTCTCCAGAGAAACAGAACTGTTAGGATACATAGAGATATATATGAGATGAGATTTATTATAAGAATTGGCTCACACAATGATGGAGGCCAGAAAGTCCCACCGGTCATCTGCAAGCTAGAGAACCAGACAAGCCAGTGGTATAACTCCTTTGAGTACAAAGGCCTGAGAAATGGGGGACTGATGGTATAATTCTAGTCTGATTTTGAAAGCCTGAGAATCAGAAACACTGATGTCTGAGGGCAGAAGATGCATGTCTCTGCTCAAACAGGAGAGAGAATTTACCCTTCCTCTTTCTTTTTTGTTTCATTCAGGCAAGGGGCTATATCATGGCCACCAAAATGGTGAGATCTATCTTCTGTACTCAGTCTGCTGATTCAAATGTTAATCTCTTCCAGACACAGCCTCATAGACACATGCAGAAATTATTTTCTGAGCACCCATTGGCCCACTAGGTTGATACATGAAATTAACTATGATAAGAAACTTGCTTATGGTCATCACAGTTGTTTGAATTTAGGAACGGACCAAAATCTTGACACTAAAGTCACACTCTATCTGAGCTCCATCTAGAGTTCAGGCTCTGAGAAATTCTCTGTAGGTGTCCTGGATACCATTTTGTGCATGACACAAGGCCTCTGTTAAAATCTTCCTGTGAATCATGGTGAGCTACCAAACTACACAGCATTAACTGTTCTCTGTCACAACAGAGATAATGTGTTCTGAAAACAGTAAAGGAAGGTGATCAATATTCTATCATGTTTCACAGTGTTTGATTTTTAAGAAAAATAAATGCCAGCTAAACTGCTTTAAAAATGAGTTGCACTCAAGGAAAAAAAGCCTAAAGCTTGGACCCAAAAATCATTTCCTAAAACTATTTTATAGGGACATAAAATTCCAGCATTATAGCATAATGTGTAATACTATTTTATAGTGTAGAGTATTAGTTTAGACATTACATTTTGTTCAGTAATAGCTTATTGAATATATAGCATGGAAGAAGACAATAATAAAACCATGAACATTGTAAAACGTGGGTTTGAAGGTTCATGCAGTCCCTCACCATGAGATTTTACAAGCATAGTTAACCAGACAATATTTTAGAATGGCCTGTCTAGAGTTTTATAATTTATGATCAGGGATTAAATAAACTACAAAACAAACTAATTAGCTCAGCTCAAAGGAAGTAAATCTTTTTTGAGATGGAATATGCTTAGTATTCTGGGATTGCAATTACTAAATATTATAGAGCAAATTATGTAAAAATATTTTGATGCCCAGGATATTCCCTAGAGATGTGTGTTTCAATTTCTTAAAAATTTCCCCACACAATGTTTGGCTGACCAATTAACTAGCATTACTAACTGTTTTAGAGAGCTGCTAAAGAAGAATAAGAAGGAAATAAGTGGTGTTTCAATATGGGCTCCTTCAAAAGGAATGGCTCATGAAAGGCTGATGATAAAAACATGCCAGAGGATTTGCATTCCTTTTCCAGTGGTCTTTGGAGTAAAGAGACAGAGGGCAGCAATAGTAGCCTGAAATCTGTACACAGGACTGTGGCATTATATTTTTTTAAATAATGTTTTTAATAATTTATGAAATAATATATCTTTTATAGAAATTTTGAAATAACAGCAAATCATAAAAAATTAAAATTATTCATATCCTTACTATCTAGGCATATATTACTATCAAAATTAATTTCTAAACTGTTGTCAGTGTGTGTTATGATATATATCATATATATATATATATGGTACAGAATGAGCCCATGCCATTGTCACCTTGACCCCAAATGGCATTCAGCTTAATGCTAAGTGGTGGTTACAGTCCCTCCCACCTTAGATACCAGCACATCAAGCTCTGGAACTCTTACTAAAGATATCATTGAGTATAAAGGAAGAGTTAAGAATGGAAGGAATGGCTGAGCTATAGGTGCTGAATTACTAGGATTTTCAGTTATCGTAAGTGAGATTTATAGATTCCATGTATGCAAAGATACAACTTCTATTACACAAGGCATTTCACTGAATTTAAGCCATCGTGGTTTGTTAAGATGCACTGTTGCTTTATGTTAAGAAAGAAAAATCACTGCCAGCTAAACTATGATATGCCATGGAGTGTGAGCCACATTTCAACTTCAGACATGTTAAAATGTGAAAAAAAAAGTGTGCCTTGGAATCAATTAATTCAAGTATTTCCATAATTGTACTGAACCCTCAAACCCCACTTTTACTGCTAACAGGAACATTGATCATGCCAGTTCAAAGTATACTATGTTTTCTAGACTTTACTATGTTTCATTGGGTAAACAGTTAATTCAGAATTCTCCTGGAGATAGCTCAGAGGGCTGTTTTCTTAATATCAAGGGGAAATGAAATATTTAGCCACAGTCTCCTCAGCCATAAAAGCCTTAGCTGAGATGGAGCTCACCTATCCACAGCCTCCATTCTCCTAGTTCATATATTCTGATGCCCAGTGTGATCAAATTGCATGGTGTCTCCAAGTCTACCAGCCCCTTTGGTCATCTCTCAAGAAACTCTCACCTGCTTTTCCAACTCTATAGAGAGAGGCAAGCCCATCTGCTGTATACGTCTCCCTCAACTAGGAACATGCTCCTGCTCTGTCTCCATGCTGGACCCAGGGCTTGTCAGAGAGAGACTTTTATTGTCAGAGGACTTCTCCTGATTACAATCTGAGGAGAAAGGTATAGATCTTATAGAGCCTCCAAATTTTTCTTAGATTTCTATTATTCCCCGCAACACAAAGGATTTCAACCCCAAGGGTAAGTTAGCTATATACCTCTTTCTCAGGGAGTAAAACAACCAATTATTTTCTCCTCTTCCCTCAACTTCACTCCTTCCCTCAGTCGACTGACTTCAGCTTTCCTCTCTAAAGTAGAAAAATATGGCTAGGTATTCAGACTAACCTATTGTTTATGCCAGAATCACAGTTTTTGATGATATACGGATGTTTCCTTAGAAGTTCAAATATCAAGAATTTGATTCTTTTCTTGCTCCAGATATCCCTTATTCTGAAGATAGCTCATACAAAAAGCTGAGGAGAAAGGAACATGGGAGCTGAACAGTCTGAACAAGGAGAAGGAATCTCAGGTAACAGTCAAGATACAAGTCTACTAAAACAGTGATTCTGTGATACCTGGCTATGTTCCTCCTGAAACAAGGAAGGAATTCAACCTTTTCTATGAGTATAGACAATTAACCACATCTTGGGTTAAATTTGCAGGGCAGGTAATTTTTGGAGGAATTTTAGGGCTGCCAAAGCACTAGACTTTAATGGTGTACTCCAATGCCAAAAAGCTGAGTTACTGGGTACAACATTCAAGATAAACATCAGTTTATTTTAGGAGTGATCTCACTGTTGCCAGTAGCAAACAATGGAACCTGTATGTAGCAATCTCCAAAGCCTGCCTTGAGATATACTGCACACCCTCTGCAAGGAAATGGAAGGATCTAAGCCACACTGAGTTGCACACAACTGATGCAACAGACCCTCCCCCAAACAAGTTCATCTATATTCATTCCACTAGGAAAACCAACTCGTTAGAGTTTGAGATGGTGGTGGATTAATGTAAAATTCTCCAGTCTTTTTTTATCCACACTTTTGAAATATGATTTGGAAGTTTCTTTCAAGAGGTAAACTCTATTTCCCCACTCCTGGAATCTGGATTGGCCTTATGATTTTGTGTGGCTGACAGAAAGGGCAGAAGTGGTAATGTGCCACTTCCGAATCCAGACCTCCAAAGGTCTTGCACCTTTCTACTTTCTCTCTCTTAGAAATATATCCAGCATTATAAGAAAACTCCCAGGCTAGTCTTTCAGATAATGAGTTGCCCCTGTTAGCCAAACAGCCAACCACCAGACATCCTATTTCAGGAAACCCCAACCATGCCTTTGAGTCACACTTGAGTCCCTCCAGCCAAAATCCAAACTTCCGAGCTGTCCATTAGACTCAAGAACAATAAGCAGGTGCTTATGGCCTTGAGGATTACCTTTTGGGGTGGTTTACTATGCAGCAATATCTAAAGAAGTTAATACCCAGGAGGGGATGCTACCTTAACAAAATGTAAGACATATACCACTGGCTTTGAGAGTGGGTAAGAAGCAGAGGCTGGAAAATAGAGAGCAAACTATTAGCAAAAGTTGGAAAACATGAAGAAATTATATTTGATGATGAAAATAAGTATTGATAAAACAGTTGTCTGGCTTGCTTGGAAGATGAAAAATGTACCCAATGAACTTCTGGATTTGACTGGGGAAATCTCCAGGCAAAATGACAAAAATGTTCTAGCTGAGCATGATACAGTACAGGGGAAAAAATAAGATAAGACAAAGAAATTACTATTTGAAAGCAGAATTTGGAGGAAATATCATGGACCATAACTTAACTGAGTTGGAAAGTGAAACTCTTTCTCACCACCAGTGTCCCCAGCCTGAGGACAAAGGGGTTAAAATAAAGAGTTAAAATCTCTGAGTTAAGGTGGTGCCTAATAGGCCCTCTCACTTAGACAAAAGGACTTACAGGAATTTTCAGAGTGTGGTTCCAAAGAAACCAATCCAAAGTAGCAGTACGTCTAAAGAAAGAGGAATGTTTGCTTCTGTGAAATGAAGTGGACTTTGATAACATTCATGTGAAACTATCACTAGCCTGGACTAAAAGGGACTGAGATTGTTCAAATTGTAAAAAGGTCTCGGCTTTCAGCTTTCTATAAGAAACAACAGATTTAAAAAGTAGATCTTATACTTTTTATAAATATGGGTGGCTCAGTGGGTTAAAGCTTCTGCCTTCTGCTCAGGTCATGATCCCGGGGTCCTGGGATCAAGCCCTGAGTCCAGCTCTCTGCTCAGCGTGGAGCCTTCTTCCCCCCTCTCTGTCTCTGCCTGCCTCTCTGCCTGCTTGTGATCTCTGTCTGTCAAATAAATAAATAAAATCCTTTAAAAAAGAAAAGGTATATCTTACAGAAAAAAGGTGGGGGGTTATTCAGAAGTAATCAAGGGGGTAGTGAGCAAGGGAGGATTAGAGAATAGAGAAAAGACTGATGAAAAACAGAAACCAAAGAGCCACTCCCAGGAAGCAGTGGGGGCACTCTTGGGAGAACCTTTGTCTAATCAAGGAGCATTCCCAACTTCTAGGATAGAAGGACCTAGCAACATGTTCCCAGTTGGATTTCAGAACTGCTATAAGCCAGTGACTACTGTATGCCTCCCATTCTCTTGTTTGGCAGAAATGTTGATTGCAGTTACCTTGCTGCCATCTTTATGTGAGGTAGGTGGGAGGAAATGTCTTTTTAGTTCATAGGCCTCTGGAGCAAAAGGAACTACAACTAAGGAGTCATATCTGAATCTGACAGAAAATTTTAAACTCTGGCATTCAAGCTTGACATCAGGAGTGACTGAAGCTTGCAGAGAGCCAGGGATGAAGGGGAGGAGGAGACTTTAATAAAATGGCTCTAATTTTCTCCCCCTTTTTAAAATATATATATATATATATATATATATATATATATATATATATATATATATATTTAAGACAGAGAGCACAAGCAAATGGAGAGGGAGAGGGAGAAGCAGATTCCTCATTGAGCCTGGATTCCAATGCAGGGCTTGATCCCAGGACCCTAAGATCATGAGCTGAGCCTAATTCAGTCACTTGACCAATAGAGCCACCCAGGCACCCATTCCCTCACCCTCTTTTTTTTTTTTTTTTTAAAGATTTTATTTATTTATTTGACAGAGAGAAATCACAAGTACATGGAGAGGCAGAGAGAGAGAAAGAGGGAAGCAGGCTCCCTGCTGAGCAGAGAGCCCTCCCTCACCCTCTTTTATCCACATCCTTACACTGTGACTGTGCAGCTCTGTTGACTTGACTGATCCTGGCCAGTGGAATGCGGCAAAAACTATGGTTTGCCAATCTTGAACCTAGGCCTCAAGAGTTCTCTCTCTCTCTTTCAACTTCCACCCCTCCAGCTACTATAAGAAGAACCTTAGGCTAGACCAGGGAAGAAACATGTGGCCTAGTTACCTTTCTCAATACAGACAGCAGTCAGCTTACTCCCAGACATCTGACCTAGGGATAAATGCACCAGCTGACAATAGATTCATGAGTGAGCCTAGCTAAGATCAGCCAAGCTTGATCCAGATCAAAACTACCATCCAGTTGACCTATAAACTTATGATCACTAACAAACTGCCCATTGTTTAATTTGTTAAATTTTAGATAACCTGTTGCATAGCAACAATTAACTACTACAGAATAATGCTCTACCAGGAGGATAATAGGGAAAATGTCAAGATATCCTTGATGAATACAGATGCGAAAATACTCAACAAAATACTAGCCAATAGGATTCAACAGTACATTAAAAAGATTATTCACCACGACCAAGTGGGATTTATTCCAGGGCTGCAAGGTTGGTTCAACATCCGCAAATCAGTCAATGTGATACAACACATCAATAAAAGAAAGAACAAGAACCATATGATACTCTCAATAGATGCTGAAAAAGCATTTGACAAAGTACAACATCCCTTCCTGATCAAAACTCTTCAAAGTGTAGGGATAGAGGGCACATACCTCAATATCATCAAAGCCATCTATGAAAAACCCACCGCAAATATCATTCTCAATGGAGAAAAACTGAAAGCTTTTCCGCTAAGGTCAGGAACACGGCAGGGATGTCCATTATCACCACTGCTATTCAACATCGTACTAGAGGTCCTAGCCTCAGCAATCAGACAACAAAAGGAAATTAAAGGCATCCAAATCGGCAAAGAAGAAGTCAAATTATCACTCTTCGCAGATGATATGATACTATATGTGGAAAACCCAAAAGACTCCACTCCAAAACTGCTAGAACTTATACAGGAATTCAGTAAAGTGTCAGGATATAAAATCAATGCACAGAAATCAGTTGCATTTCTCTACACCAACAGCAAGACAGAAGAAAGAGATATTAAGGAGTCAATCCCATTTACAATTGCATCCAAAACCATAAGATACCTAGGAATAAACCTAACCAAAGAGACACAGAATCTATACTCAGAAAACTATAAAGTACTCATGAAAGAAATTGAGGATGACACAAAGAAATGGAAAAATGTTCCATGCTCCTGGATTGGAAGAATAAATATTGTGAAAATGTCTATGCTACCTAAAGCAATCTACACATTTAATGCAATTCCTATCAAAGTACCATCCATCTTTTTCAAAGAAATGGAACAAATAATTCTAAAATTTATATGGAACCAGAAAAGACCTCGAATAGCCAAAGGGATATTGAAAAAGAAAGCCAACGTTGGTGGCATCACAATTCCGGACTTCAAGCTCTATTACAAAGCTGTCATCATCAAGACAGCATGGTACTGGCACAAAAACAGACACATAGATCAATGGAACAGAATAGAGAGCCCAGAAATAGACCCTCAAATCTATGGTCAACTAATCTTCGACAAAGCAGGAAAGAATGTCCAATGGAAAAAAGACAGCCTTTTCAATAAATGGTGCTGGGAAAATTGGACAGCCACATGCAGAAAAATGAAATTGGACCATTTCCTTACACCACACACAAAAATAGACTCAAAATGGATGAAGGATCTCAATGTACGAAAGGAATCCATCAAAATCCTTGAGGAGAACACGGGCAGCAACCTCTTCGACCTCTGCCGCAGCAACATCTTCCTAGGAACAACGCAAAAGGCAAGGGAAGCAAGGGAAAAAATGAACTACTGGGATTTCATCAAGATCAAAAGCTTTTGCACAGCAAAGGAAACAGTTAATAAAATCAAAAGACAACTGACAGAATGGGAGAAGATATTTGCAAACGACATATCAGATAAAGGACTAGTGTCCAGAATCTATAAAGAACTTAGCAAACTCAACACCCAAAGAACAAATAATCCAATCAAGAAATGGGCAGAGGACATGAACAGACATTTCTGCAAAGAAGACATCCAGATGGCGAACAGACACATGAAAAAGTGCTCCATATCACTCGGCATCAGGGAAATACAAATCAAAACCACAATGAGATATCACCTCACACCAGTCAGAATGGCTAAAATCAACAAGTCAGGAAATGACAGATGCTGGCGAGGATGCGGAGAAAGGGGAACCCTCCTACACTGTTGGTGGGAATGCAAGCTGGTGCAGCCACTCTGGAAAACAGCATGGAGGTTCCTCAAAATGTTGAAAATAGAACTGCCCTATGACCCAGCAATTGCACTATTGGGTATTTACCCTAAAGATACAAATGTAGTGATCCAAAGGGACACATGCACCCGAATGTTTATAGCAGCAATGTCCACAATAGCCAAACTATGGAAAGAACCTAGATGTCCATCAACAGATGAATGGATCAAGAAGATGTGGTATATATACACAATGGAATACTATGCAGCCATCAAAAGAAATGAAATCTTGCCATTTGCAACAACATGGATGGAACTAGAGCGTATCATGCTTAGCGAAATAAGTCAAGCAGAGAAAGACAACTATCATATGATCTCCCTGATATGAGGAAGTGGTGATGCAACATGGAGGCTTAAGTGGGTAGAAGAAGAATAAATGAAACAAGATGGGATTGGGAGGGAGACAAACCATAAGTGACTCTTAATCTCACAAAACAAACTGAGGGTTTCTGGGGGGAGGGGGTTTGGGAGAAGGGGGTGGGATTATGGACATTGGGGAGGGTATGTGATTTGGTGAGTGCTATGAAGTGTGTAAACCTGGTGATTCACAAACCTGTACCCCTGGGGATAAAAATATATGTTTATAAAAAATAAAAAAATAAAAAAAAAATAATAAAATAAAATTAAAAAAAAAAAAAGAATGATAAAATTGGCATACAATATTATACTAGTTTCAGGTATATAACATAGTGATTCAATATTTTTATATACTATGAAATTACCACCATTATAGGTCTAATTATCCTGGGTATAAACTAATCTTTCATAAGTAAGTCAATGGACATTTTATAAAGGTGAAGTATATCCTTAAAATATGATATTGACTATAAATGTGTATATATATATATATATATGTGTATATATATATATGAAAGACAGAAATTTTGGGATCTTTTAGGATCAAGTATGTCTTATAAAGACTTATCTAGAATTCAGTAATTCCTTTCACTTCAGTAAAATTCCATTTTTCTTCAGTAAAATTCACTGTTCAAAATCATATTTTCAACTTTTACTTTTTAAATCATATGCATAATCAAATCTATCTGCCTAAAATTGCTTCTATCATTTCATATATATTTATACATAAAGAAATATCTGAAATTATGCTAATCAAACTTAAATCAGAATTTGCAGTTACAGTGCTTATTTGTTAAAGCAAACAAGTGACTTCGTTCAGTTTATTCAAAGAATCAGTTGGTTCAGGTATGAAAAAGATATTCAAGCTTTTTTTTTTTCTTAACTGATTGATGTATTGAATTAAATCAACATAATAAAACTCAAAGCTCTGTGAAATTAATGATTAATCACATCAAACATATTCGCTGATGGAAAATTCTAATAAAATGAAAAAGATTTGTGCCTTTATACTTTCCAAACTTTGAGGAGGAGGTACAAAATACAGCATAATTTGATGCTCACTTCACTTCCTAAAGGACCAACATATTTTAATCCACTCATTCTTCATGACCATTGTCTAATAAAATGATCCCAAAGAGGACGCAGAACAACACTAATCATGGACTATTCATAACTTGACAATCAAATTTTTATTGAAGAATTCTCATTAAGAATTTCATCAGAAATTCAAGAAAATCCCTGAAATACTAGGGTTTTTTTTTCTTTTCTTAAACAATTTTGTTCAGAAATGATAATTAGTATTTTCTTTGGACAGGTAGAAATGGAACACTGGACTGCTATCAAGTCATCTTCTGATCTTTTCTTTTTAACCACAATTTACATTTACTTATTTCCTCTTAAAGTAAACCATGTTTAACCATCTAAAGACAAAAACAAGGTTACATTAACAAGCCCAAAACTCTATTTTATGTGGATATGCTTACAATGGCATAGAAACTCTCGCCTCAAATCTCTCACAAATAAATCTAGTGGTCTGTTAGATGCCATTTCTGTGCATCTGACCTAAAGTTCTCAGTTACCATGTAACTTGCAATCAACATTTCCCTCTTTTGTTCTATTCTCTCACTACTGTGATATTATTTAGGCCATCGATGCCTCTGGCAACATGCTATCAAGAGCAAAGATGCTGATAGTGCAGCCGGATGGATCCAGCAGAGCTGGGGAGACTGAAGATGTCTCATGGAGGCTGCTAGTTTGGGGTGTCCAGGCAGTTGTCCTATGTCTTCCTTCTTGTGCCATTTCTCCAAGTCAGACCTGTCTGCCGAGCTACCAATGCTACTTGAGCCAGTGATACTGATGTCTTATGTTTTCAGATATTGACGGAGATTTTGGTAAAATGGTATTTCTGGTGTTTACTTTTAGCTTTTAGTAATTTGCTCACTCATACTGAAGGGTTCTACCCTAGAACCCCACCTGGGGACTGGCTGAGCAGCTGGAGGTACAACATCCAGAATGACCTTTCACCTTTGACTTTAAGCAATGCAATGTGCCTCAAATCGTTCTGATACTATGATGGCCTTTTTGTCATACAAATAGTCCCTGGACAAGACCCTCAGTTGTTCAGGCACACACAGGCAGGCCTTAATCCAAGAATAAAATATAACTTGGGCTCAAGCTAGATCTCTTCTCCTTCTCTAAGAGCAAGTAAGCAAGTGGAGGGGAAAAAAAAAAAAAAAAACAAAAAACAAAAAAAAAAACTCAGTTACTCTCTATTTAGGTGAAGCAGATTTTCATACACATCAATACAAGAAAATGACATATAAAATTCACTATTGATAATGCCAAAACTCTTGTTCTTAATTACCATAATTTAGAGCAGCAAGAGATCTCTCCCACATAATGAATAGAATTATAAATACGAGAGCCACCCCTCCTCATTCAAATTTCTAGTTATGCCTTAAGCTATGCTAGATACTTGGAAACCTGATGAACAAGATGGTCAGTGCCTTCACGAAGCTTGATTCCAAATTTTTCCCCCAAACTTCTTGGCAGATAATCTAAGACCACCAAATGCAACTTGAGTAGGAGAGGAGAAAATGAACTTAAAGTCGGCTATTTTCAAAGGGCAATGAGGCATCTGACCTGTAGGGAAACATATACCACTTGAACTTCCCTGAAAGGTACAGAATTAAGTCAAGGATCACCATCATAATACTCTTTTCACAGAAGTCATTTGTTTGTTTCTTTGTTTGTTTTTTGTGCAAGGTGCACTGTGGTAATGCATGAGTTACAATTTAGTACTGTTCTGAAGATACTTTTTTTAGTAAATGTCAAACTCAGAACGATTAATAAACAGAGCCATCTACAGAAAGATGAGCTCACAGTGCAATTCCAAAATGAAACTTTCTGCATTCTCTGTTCTGCCAGCTAACTAATTTAGAATATACTACTTGTAAAACCAAAAATACTATCTTTAAAATAAAGCAGACTTCAAAGAATCTCTGGTTTATAGCTGATATCCACTTAAAAGGACTAACAGAAAAAGTCGATGCTGTTTTTCTCCTGCAGAAATATTGGATATTGCCTTCAATTACTGACAATCTATATAATATCTTAAAGACTAATTACATGTGTCAAATGGGACTTAGAGAAGGAAGGGGGATACATTTATGTGATCTTCAAAATAAAGTGAAAAACTTTAAACACATTGACTCACCAAATTTTCAAAAATAATAACCAAAGGGAGAATTTCCTTGATTCCTATTTTACTTCAAGAGAACCTTCACCAAATCAGAAATAGGAGGGAATTCACTGCTGGCCCAAAAGACATAGAACCTGTATTTCATGTCCCTCCATTAGAAAGAGCTTCCCTGCTGTACTATTACATCTAAAATTAAAATGAAGGAAAGAGTAAAAAATTGAATCAATTTATATGGAAGAGTAAAGTCTGTCATGCAACTATGTGAGATTGGCTGAGTGACTTACTATGAGAAAAAAATAGAACAAGCAGTGTTGCAGAAAGAACTTCATAGATTGCTCTACATTTAACCACTTCAGCATGAGTCTCTCCTGAAGAAATTTCATCTAAGGAAAGGACAGTAATATTGGTTTTCTTCCTACCAGCATAGCATATAGTAAACATTTAGCCTCCATAGTATGATTTGAAGGGTTGAACAAATCTCACCAACAAACCTACGCCCTTTCCCCCATATGCTTAAAATTTCACTATTATCAATTCAGTCCTTTGCATCTGATAAGATTTTGATTTTGAAAGCACCATCATCTTTTGTGGCCTAGCTTGTTGTGGTATAATTGTCTCTGGCATTTCTGAGTTTCTCTGTAATTTCCCGTCTAGAACTTCATATGTGTTTGGATTAGCATACTTGAAATGATCAATTAAGGTGGACTGCAAATGTGATTCTGAAAATTAGATATGAAAATACAGAAAAAATACTAAATTTTGAATGGAAAATAAGCTAACCTGAAAGGCCATTATACTTGTTCCTCCTCTTTCAAAGATATGAATCTATTCCATTTTTTAAAGATTTTATTTATGTATTTATTTTAAAGATAGAGAAAGAGAAAAAGAGAGAGCACAAGCAGGGGAGGAGCAAAGGGAGAAAGAAAATCTCAAGCAGACTTCCTGCTGAGTGCAGAGCTTGACGAGGGACTCAGTCTGAATACCCTGAATCATGACCTGAGCCAAAATCAAGAGTTAGATGCTTAACCAACTGAGCCACCCAAGCACTCCCTACCTATTCCATTTTTAATTACACAGTCTTCAGGAAATAAATTAGATGTCATATTGTGATACCTAAACCAATGCTTAATAGCCATAACAGAGGCAATTTTTCACCTAAGCGATATGAAGTTTACATTCAGAAGCCAAAGTCCATATCTCTTTGGTACAGTTTAAACATTGTGAACATTTACTAATGTCCAGCCACTGTGATAGGCACATGAGAGAATACAAGATCAGACAAGGTCCCTGGAGAAAGACACATAAACTCAAATAGTTCTAAGGCAGGGCAGACTGTGACAAATGCATCAGGAAAAGTACAAACAAAATATTAGTAGAGAAGGCTAGAGATACAGATTACCTTAAAATTGGGGCAGTGCAAAGACCTTGTAGAGAAGGTGAAATCTGCTAAAAAAAAAAAAAAAACCAAAAAAAAAAAAACCTACTCTGTGCCAAAGCATGACTGGAATAAATAAGACAATACCTGCATTTATGAAAAATCTCAGACCATCAGGAGAATAGGCCTTAAAAGCACTACAGTGGACCAACACAGTGCAGCAATGGTATGAACAAATTATATATCATGGGAAAAGAACACAGAGGTTGTATTCTTCTAGAAAAGTTGGGGGGGGGGGGGGCATGTCTTCCTTGAAATAGAAATAAGTTTCACCAGATAATAAGGTGGGGTGGGGTTGGGAGTAGCAGAAAATTCCTGGCAGCAGAGTATCACATAGTCAAGAAACTTCTCCAAAAGAAGGGTCTGAGTTTCACAGGGTAGACAGTGATGGGGATTTTAAAGACAGGGGTCAAACACAACAGTTCATTATTGCCTGCAAAAAAAAAAAAAAAAAAAAAAAAAAGCTTTTATAAATTAGAAGATAGCTTTTGACTCAACTTTGAATTTTCTTCTTCTTGTAATTTATTTTCTACCTTTTTCATCTCTGCGGTAAGTAAGACCTCCCATGTACCCTAATTTCATGTAGATTTTGAAATTCACACTTTCCATGCCTCTCTACCAAGACTCTGGCCAGTTATGGCCTCCCAAATTCTGTACATTCTACATGTTTTGGTAAGTCTGACCTCTATTTGACAAAGGCAGAGGAACTTCTTCACTTGCAAGGGTCATACGGTTTTTCCTTGTACAATTAAGTACTTAGACTATCTTTTCTACTATTAATACATTTGTAGCATTATTCTAAACAGCCCAGACTGCAGCCTGTCCCCATAGGCCACCACCACACTTTGTGTTATCAGACCAAACTAGAAGATACTTAGTCACCCATAGAACTCTGGCTTGAAATTCATCTCCTTCCTACCAGAGTTCCTCAGGAATGGGTACTCCTTGTTTCTGCTGGGTTTTCTTTTGTTGTACTGTTCATGATTTGACCTTGCTCAGGAAAGCATCTGCCTGGTAGTGTATTCATCAGAAACCTGCCCATTGAGAAGTTGTAAAGACCCTCCCTGGAATTACTTTCATCTCCTTCTACATGGTGGTTGGTTTTCCCCAGGGAGGCATCAGGCTACAGTTTCTGGCCTCTGATCCCCCAGATAATAACACCTCTCCTTTGAGGCCAAGAAGAGAAGAGAGCACCTAGTGTTGGGTCCAAAGTAGTTTCCACAGGTTCAGCCTGAGAACAATGCAATTACTTGCTATTTTTCTTGCCTTTTTTTTTTTAACATTGTTTCAATGTACATGGTTCTAGGTTACTCTACTTTCCAAGAAGGCCACTCTCTTGCTTGTTAATTTATGTATTCATTCAATAATTCCTGTAATCATGAAAAAGAAAAATGTTAATAGAAAGAAAATAAATGTAACTGTCTTATTATTGGCTCTTCATACACTTGAGACTCTAGAGTTTTCATTTCAAATTTGCATAAGACTTATTATTGGCTCTTTATACATGTCAGTCTTTTAGAGTTTCCATTCCTAATTTGCATGTAAAATCACCTGCCAATTACTTCAGTCTCAGGAGGCAAGTTATGAGAAGGGTAATACAAAACCTATTTACATTTTGTCCCAGGCTGATTTTAGATGCCATTTTGAAGTAGACAAAATGTATGAAGTCTCTCAGCTTCTAAATTCCCCTTGTTTCCACCCCCTCCCAAATTTTCCTTTTCCATATTTCCCAGATTTCCTCTAAAGACATGCAATATCTTTGCACCCTGCTCTTCTGCTACTCAACTCACTCAACTTCTCAACTCATCATTACTACCCAAGTGAAAAGGGAAAAGATCAGGTATCGGTCATCTATACCTTAGGATGAATGGAACCCCAAATGTGTCTCCCTGCAATTCTTGCCCTTTATAGCTCATCTCTAATTATGTGATGAATATTCATGTTCCCCACTTAATTAATGGGGAAATGTCATAGTGTATACTAGAGATGCTCCTTGAATGTCCTCTACTTGCCCAAGATAGAAAGTAAGTAGGACACCCTATCTGGAACAGAGTTTTAAAAAAAGTGGTCTACTGAGGAATAAAGTTATCCCTTAGCTACTGCTATGATGTATATAACATATAGTAAAAAAAAAAAAAAAAAAAAAAACTGTCTGAGATTGTAGGATAAAGGTCTGTTGTCCAAACTGATCATCAGAACAAGTGTTCTTAAGGCAAATACCTGGAGTGGACCAGTAAAGCCAGAAAGCCAGGGACCCAGGAACATGGCACTAGGGAGCAGTAGATCTGGAGAGAATGCAGAAATATTGGAAAGAACTTTTAAGAAGAACATCCACCAATATCACTGTGGTTAGTTTTTCAGAGCAGATGTCCATATGTATTGAAATAGTGGCTTAAATGCTCAAGGGCAATACTCACTACTAAATCGTCTTTTCCTCAAGCTAAATAATCCTAAAAATTTAAGTTCTTTGAATCCTTACTCAATGTCTTATTACCTTTATTAAATTCTTCATAAAATGTAACAAAAAATAAAATACTATAGGTAAGATGCTATTGATTTTTATCTGTCCATATTTGTTGGTACTCTTATAATATTAATGTCCTATAACAAGAAGAAAGTAGGTGGGCCTTTTCTCCATTTTCTTCATTTCCTGTTCCCCTGGACTTCAATGAATGGATATTTTTTCTTTTTTTTCTAGGAGGAATATATGTGTGCACAGATTTAAATGTGTTCTAACAGAAAATCAATCCCACTAATGGCATCTTACTTAGTATTGGAAGAATAGAAGAACTATAAACAAAGAAATCCCCAAACAATGAAGTATTTACATTTTCTAAGAAAGCAAGCAGAAAATAATTCTATAGTTGCTGAGATTAACTTGTCATTCTTAATCTAAAGGAGGCCTACTTTGTTAGGTCACTGAACCTGAGTAGAAAATATATCTATATAACTTTATTACAGAAGCCAATATGGCTGTCAGGACTAGGCTGAAGCACCAAGCCAACACTAAATAAATAATATCAAGACCATGATAAATCACTACTAACAATGATCTGTTCTGATCTAACCTTCAAAGACAACATGACTTCACCAGAGGAGATTCTCATAACCAGAGAAATAACTGGATTCTTTTGTATAGTTCTTGGGAGTAGGCATGTCCTAAAACTAGAAGCTCTGTCTAGAGAACAGCTTCAGAGAATTCTCTTTAAAGAATATCTGTATCATGTCTGTCTGTGTGTATGTATATGTGTGTGTGTATATATGTATATACACACCCCTTACTACTTACCCTTACTGTATATGTATATACACACACGCACATATATGTGTGTGTATACACTAAATGTATATATACATAAACATCTAGAAATATATACTGTATAGACAAAATGTGTGTGTATATGTATATAAACACATACAGTAATTCTTTCATAAGAGGATTCATGAGATAAATTCTTCTCAGAGTACAGAGACTCTATTTTCTTTATCATTTTATCTCTCCTTCTGAAAGTATATGTTTCTTTTTATCTAGGACTAAATAAGGTCTATAAATCTGATCATTTATTTTAGCCTGGGATATCAGAAAACTTAGAAAATTAATCCACAATTTTATCTAGTGTTCTTCTGTTTTTAATCAAATTTTCTTCCCCATTTCAAATTTTCTCATCCTCATTTTTTAGGTCCTGATTTACGAACATAATTATTGTTTCCTTATATAACTACTATTCTTAAATACTTCATGGCCTTTATTTGTGTGATAATGTGTAGGTGATATGAGACGTATAATATAGATATGCCCATATGTTTATATAATAAAAGTAAGATAATGGCTATTATTTACTTATATTTTATATTGAAATTATTCTGCTCTTTCTCAAATGGAATCTGAGAGTGAGGTTTTTTTTTTTTTTTTTAAAGATTTTATTTATTTATTTGACAGAGAGCGATGACAAGCAGGCAGAGAGGCAGGCAGAGAGAGAGGAGGAAGCAGGCTCCCTGCTGAGCAGAGAGCCTGATTTGGGGCTCGATCCCAGGACCCTGAGATCATGACCCGAGCCGAAGACAGTGGCTTAACCCACTGAGCCACCCAGGCGTCCCTGAGAGTGAGTTTTGATATGGAAGAAGGTACCTGGGGTACAGGAAACTAAAGGCTCAGCATCCACATGGAAGTGGCAGGTACTGAAAGTATTCTTCTTTGTCCCCACAGGAGTCATCAGTCAGCTTTGTCCAGGGAAGAACTCTGGTTGTGAGCAGTCTCTGGGTGGCTGGGGAAGAAAGATCTGAAGAGTAGGTCATTAGTAGTCAGGGGACTGCCAAATGGGAGCCAAAAATTCAGTTGCCCCTAACTGTTACTGAGCTAATTTCAATTCAGAGAGCCTCCAAAGAAAAAACAAGAGCTGTGTATCAGCTCTAGAATGTTTTAGTCTCTTGGAGACACTGCATTGGAGAGAATCATGGCTGAAAGACAAGTAGCCACACTTCAGAGTTTTACTCCATGGGGGGAAAGTGTAGGTTAACAAGTGGTCACATGATGGTACTTTATATTCTTTATTATCTCGAAAGAATTTTCCCGCTAATGGATAGTCTACATTTCACACTTGTTAAATAGAGAAGATCAACTCAGTTATAACTAATCAACTCAGATCATGTCTAAGATACCTGATAAGCCAGTGAAATTAATGATTGATCTCAAAGAATCTCCTGGTTTCTGCCACAGCTGGCCAAGCCCAGGTGACATTCTGGGACATTTAAGACCAGGAGTTCAGGGGGATCTAACAGTAATGTGAGGCCACTATGGGAAGATTAGCTGGCTTTTTGGAGCAGAGCCAACTTAAATGTAGCCGAGGCATGTTAACAACATTTCTAAAATCTCATTCCAAAGGGCAGGGGAAGGCACACAAAACAATTCCCAGTCAATGAAGAACTGTCCAACTAAGTGGAGATTCAGAATAAGATTAGGAAGGTCTATTTAAGTTGTTTGGAGGATATTAGAAGCAGGATCCAGGCCCAGAGAGAAAAACCTGGCAGATCCTAGAAAGAAGGTTCAGTCCCAGCCAATTTCATGATCCAGAATTTAGTCCCAGCAAAAAACTAAAGTAAGAACCAGAAGCCAAGAGCCCATCAGACAGAAGATCCATAGAGCAGACCAGCCCCACTTACAATGAGATGCAAAAAACAAAACAAGACAAAAACAGAAACAAAAAATAGCTGAAAATATAGTTCACTGCTTAGTCAGACACTGAATCATTTTTGCATACCAAATAATGAGTGCAAGGTGACAAACTATTTAGAGATCATGCCTGCTGGTGGGAAAGAGACCCTCAGTATACTGCCAGTAAGGCTTCCACTGGTCCAGGAACCAAGTAGAGCTGCACAAGCCTGAGGCTGGCAGGCCTGAATACCCAGAGTCACAGTTCTTGCCAGCATCTGACATGGTGCCTTCCCTTTTCCTGACACAGAGGCATCTGCATAGGGAGAGTATGAAACAGGCCAGCCAGAGCCACCGGGAGCACAGTGGGAAGAAGAACACATAAAGGAAGATTGATCAGTTCAGGAGCTCAGTCTTTAAAAAAAAAAAAAAAAAAAAAAAAAAAAAAAAAAAAAAAAAAGAATGACCTTCCCAGCATAATCATATATTGAATTTCAGGCTATACTGATGTTACAAAGGATAACTTTACCATAATTTTTTATGAATAATTCTCTGGAACCTCTATTCTCTCTTTAGAAACTTTTCCATCTAAATATTTTATATAAGCCCTTTAAAAAAATATCCGGCATTTTTATAATACATCAGCCGGATATATTTTATAATACATGCTGTTTGAGTTAATGAAAATCTGGAGATGAAACTTATTACTTAAATTATTTTAAGGTACATTATACCGCTTGTAGAAAACTGCCATTTTTCCCTCAGGATAAACCACTTCCCTCTGGTTTTGCATAATAAATACTTGCAATTCACAAATTCTGGTATTATAAATCATTGTATCCCCTTGAAACACAACCAGTCAATTGTCTTCCTCAACTAAAATATACTGAGTTTCTATTTTATAGGATATTATAATCCAGGATACAAATTAAGCTAAAATTAACTATATGCAAAACTTATTACAAAGGAGTTTATAAACCTACCATCTGAAAGTTTTAAACAACCAGAAAACACAAGAAAGGGGAAGATTTAACATGAAAACCATTATAAGGATTATTTTTTAACTAATAAATGACTAGAGTTATCCAATATTGTAATGAAATTATGCATATAATTAGAAGCAATGAGATTTATTCTTTAAAAAAAAAAATGAAAGCCCTACAGTAGGAGCTTTTTCTTATGGCACAATAAGCTGGAAAAAGGACCAGAACCACCTGGTATACCTCATTTACCTACTCTTTGGGAATAAAATATATTTTCCTCATGAAATTATGAGAGGCAAAGTTAACAATACACTATTCATGCATACAGCCACACTTAGAATGGGTCTTGCATTTGGTTTAATGCTTTACTATTACCATCTTAAAACTCTTGAATCATATTTGAAGAAGAGATCCTGAAATTTCATTTTGCACTGGGCCCCACAAATTATGTAGCCAATTCTGCATACAGAGAAACAACTGCAAGGAACATCATCTCAGCTGCCATGGGATTTAACATGTATCTGGTGCATGGCATGCAAACAGGAAATGTTCATTGACCGAATTAAATCAAATGGATTCTCTAATTTCTGAGATAGATTTTAATCCAAATAGTTAATTTTCTTCAAATCAATTTGGGGAGGGGGTCAGAAGAGGGAAGTTTTCCCACTGATAAGCCTTTCCCATATCAACTTGGGTATAGTATTATTCTTTTCTTTAAAAAAAAAAAAAAGATTTAGTTATTTATTTGAGAGAGAAAAGAGAATGAGAAAGAGAAAGCATGAGGGGGTAATGTCAGAGGGAGAAGCAGACCCCCTGCCAAGCAGGGAACCCCATGTGGGACTCAATCCCAGTACTGCAGGATCATGACATGAACCGAAGGCAGTCGTGCAAGCAACTGGACCACGCAGGTGCCCTTATTATTCTTTTCTCTTGTTTAACAATCAATATGCAAAACTTACTCAAATTTATTCAACTGTACTGTGTGACCAGATTATACTGGTATCCAAATTGTCAAGAGCACCTCCAGGACCCCCGGATACCCAAGCAGGACACCAGAATTCCTTTTAAATGAGGAGCCAATTCCATAAAGACTTCTCTAAGGAAACACAAAAGGTAACTTTCTATTTTGACAGCTAATTCTCTGAGGCTCCTGAGCTCTCAAACTCTTGACTCCAGTAAAGCAGTGAGTCATCCTGTTTCAGAAGGAACTAGGAAAGTAATTTGATTTTGGCCAGGAGTATTGCTACATGGGTAAATGTCCTTCAAACACACTTCTGCAGGCAGGTTTGGGGATTCCTGCCCAATCTAGATCATCTTTTCTCTTACAGCACAGCATCTACTTCAGAGGTAGGCCTCAGTGGCCATGTTTTAATCCTATGACCACACTCCTATGGCCACAGGTGACCAGGGAACACATGGGCACTAGTTTCAAGGGTAGACCCTTTCCCGAAACTCTGAACTAAGACATACAGAGCTGGAGTCAGAGTGGGAACTCCCACTGGAAAGTCATGAGGACAGGGGCTGGAGTGACCATTTCCCACCATGTGCCCACTTATGTTTAAGTTATAGCAAGATAAGTTGCCCAGAAAACTAAAAGAATAGGCCAAACATAGCAATACAGTGAAAGCCAGAAAGCCAGAAACCCAGTGAAAGACAGAGTAGTCTCCATGCCTAACAGCTTTCCAATTTTGAACTCTATCCTCAAAAGCCCAGCTTGTTTCCATTTTTCTTATATTAAATAAAAATTCTTCCTCTATGCTAGCCTGAATGGGTTCATTCCTTACAATCAAATGTCTAGTACAGCATCCTTGAAGAATGAATTCTAAGTTATTTGATAGCACTTACTGTGAAACTGAAACATCAAGAAGCTGGAGTTGAAAGACAGAAAGAAAGAAAGGAAGGAAGGAAGGAAGAGGAAAGGAAAGGAAAGGAAAGGAAAGGAAAGGAAAGGAAGGAAGACAGACCATCCAGGATTGACCATAAGAGCTCTCATTAGATTGGAAGAAATTTCTTCTTCCAATCTCAAAGACACAGTGTCAAAAATTTTAAGTTTTACATAATCTAAAAATCTTTGCTTTTTTCCTGTGCCCATTCTGGCTGCTCTAAATGTACCCACCCAGTCCTTAAAAACTGCTGTTTTCCTCTACTATTACCTAATAGACAGTGGGAGGTCCAGCGCTATCGAGGACTTCTTAGAGTCCCAGTTCTTGGGTAGTGGCAGCAGAATGCCAGTTATAAAAGCCATGACAATAACACCAATTGCCCAGAAGTGCTCTGGAAACCAAGAGAAAGAAAAGAATTTCAAGAATAGGGAAAACATAAGCAAAAGCCTATACTCAAAAGCTATTCTGATGGTCATCCATGTCCTTGCTTATCCTCACGACTGGTACATTCTGAGAAAGTAAGGAATAGTTATATATGTCAGTACTCTTGACTGTTTTTTGTTGAATTCATTTAAGATCTTTGCCATAAGCCTTATTATTTTTTCATACTACTTCATTTATCATCTTCCCCCAAAACTTTCAAAGGTAAGATAATGACAAGAATTATCTTTTATCTTACACAACATTTGACACAAAGCTGGACACATAGAAAGTTTTAAAAAATTCTTACTCAACTGAATTAATTGAATGACTAATTTCTCAAGAGGAGTTAATAAATTACTATTTATCATATGGTAGATTCTAGCCCACTATCTTGATGGATAGAAGAAAAAAGCCTAAAAGCACAAGAGAAAAATGCTTCACCTACTCTAACCTCTAAACCTTAATTGATTCTCAAGTGTTTGCCTAGTTTTCCCCCTAGTATTATTTAGGACTTTTTCACAATGTGGATTTCTGTCAAGCCAAGGTTGAAAAACATTATTTCAGTCTTTCTCCCTCTCACACACATGCTCACGAGTGCACACACAGACACACACAATCATACTGTCTTTGCTTAAAGCAGATTCTGTTTGTTGAGTTTTCCCTTTGCACAACACACAGAATCTTGCATGGTTGTCTGCATACACTAAGTACTTAATGAATGTTTTGTATTTTAAGTCACTGACTGTCCTTAGAATGTCTTCAAAATAGACCAAGAATAGGGCAAAAATGAAATCTCAGTGACTTTTTTAAAGAATGTGCCAACAAAAGAATGTTAATAGTTATTCCTTCTTTTCCTCAGCTACTGTGTCAAAATATGCCCCTGAAAACAGAGTTCCATCATCTTTACGGCTTCCTGTGGTATGTACCAGGCTGAACCCTGATACCTGAACCCTGAGCTCTGGCCATCTGGATGGACTCCAACCTAGTTGGTCATTTACCATACCATGGTGGTTTCTCTCCTTTCTTGCCTTGCCTCTCTTGTTGATTTGCTGAAGTCTTTATCTCCAAACTCAGAGTAAACTCAAATACAGTGGTTTCCTCCTACTCTTGTGACAGGAACTTGGGGTTTTGCAATTTCAACCTACACTTCATTATCACTCACCTGAATGTCTGATACATAGTTGTCTCGTGCCTAGCCACATAACAACCTTGGTACTATCCATCTTTTCTTTCTTTTCTCCTTCCTTCTTTGATGTTCATGCTCCCTTTTAACACATTAAATGAGGATTTACTATGACTCAGAAGAAGAAAAGAGTAAGACAGAGTCTCTGGTTTAAAGGAACACATCATCCAGTGAAGGAGACTATCAATTAAGCAACCAAATAGAATACAATATGAAAAGTGTTTTTCTATGTATATATACACAGTGAAATGCTTGATTATTTTGGGAGGAGCCAGGGAAAACCCTGTAGAGAAGATAAAGCCTAAGCTAAATTTTAAGGACTATTGATTATGTTATTGCCCACATGATATGTTATTGGCCAAAGTATGGGTGATCTGTGGGGTAAGATCAGAAAATGCACCTGTGTAGGTTTGAAGTTTTTTTACTTATATTTAAGCCTTTTTTTTTTTAATTTTTATTTATTTATTTTATTTCTTTTCTGTGTTCAGGAATTCACTGTTTATGCACCACACCTGTGCTCCATGCAATACGTGCCCTCCTTAATACACACCACCAGGCTTTCCCAACCTCCCACCCCCTGACCCCTCCCAAACCCTCAGATTGTTTTTCAGAGTCCACAGTCTTTCATGGTTCATCTTCCCCTCCAATTTCCCCCAACTCCCTTCTCCTCTCCATCTCCCCGTGTCCTCTGTGTTATTTCTAATGCTCCACAAATAAGTGAAACTATATAATAATTTACTCTCTCCACTTAACTTATTTCACTCAGCATAACCTCTCCCAGTCCCATCCATGTTGATATAAAAGTTGGTTATTCATCCTTTCTGATGGAGGCATAATACTCTATACTATATATGGACCATGCCCATAAAATGGCATAGTTTGCAGACTGGATAAAATGACAGGACCCATCCATATGTTGTCTACAAGAGACCCATTTTGAACCTAAGGATACATCCAGACTGAAAGTGAAGGGATGGAGAAGCATCTTCCATGCCAATGGGCCTCAAAAGAAGGCTAGGGTAGAGAGTCTCATATCAGATAAATAGATTTTAAACTAAAGACTGTAGTCAGAGATACAGAAGGACACTAACACTACATCATTTTTAAAGGGTCTATCCACCAAGAAGATATAACAATTGTAAATATTTATGTCCCCAATATGGGAGCAGCCAATTACATAAGTTTTTATTTTTCAGTTAATTATATTTACCATTTTTCTTTTATTTAATAAAAGTATTTAGTAAGATATTAAAGGCCAAAATGAAAGTAATAACAAAAAATAATCTTGGTTGTTTGTGAGAGATTTTTCTATATTTTTATTGCTGAATAATACAAAAATTTGAGCAAAAAGTCTAAGGCACTTCTAATGCATACATTTATTTTTATTGTTAACAAGATTTTTTAAATTACCACACAAGTCCTTCTTAAAACCTATGAATAATAAAAATTGCTCATATAAACTACACATATAACTAACCATGATTATCTTTATGTTTGGGTAAAATTTTCCTGCTGATATGAGAATTCCTGTTCCTGCTGATTTGAGAATTCCTGTTTATCTACCCTATGAAAGTGTCTATAACTACTTGATACTGAAGCTTAAAATTCTACTATTAGAGATGAGGCTTTGGATTTAATATAAAGTCTCCTTCTGGAAAGATACTTAAAAGTGGCCTTGGAATACTGACTGGGGAGATAAGCATTATCAGACAATAGCACCTTAAAGAGAATTAATTTATCAAGTGTGTTTCAACTGATAACTAAGTTCAAGTAGGTTACTAAGAAAATAGGATTCTTAACAAGTCTGGGAAAACACTAAAAAAGAGATGAGAACTGTCCTGAGTAAGGTTGTTAATAGCAAGCAGCAGAAAGCCAGAAGCAGACACAAGAGTATTGTGTGTGTTAGGAAATAGGGGCCAGTATAAGGGAAGAAAAACAACAGTGAAAAGAGAAGGAAAGCAAAGAACATACAATTATAATTTTTCTATGACTGACCTCCAAGTGTCCTTCTCAGAACATGCCTTTAATTAGTATTCTCACTTAAAAAATTAAGGAATGGGCATGATTCTGGAATTAGCTCTGGATATAAACACCCCATAGTCCCTTCCTGCAGCTAAATACAACTAAAAACTTTGTTGTCAACTACCCAAGGTCTCTAAACAACAAATAATGATTCTGAATAGTAAAATCAAAAGAGGCAGATTGTATATAAGAAAGTGAGGAATGGTTCCTTCTGTTTTCTCACAGCCTTGTCCCCAAGATTGAGCCCTACTCATACATTGGCTTGGTGTGACAGTAGCCACAAAACTTTCAGGTAACCCCATATTTCTGGACATAGAAATAAGAGAAAGTCAATCCAACAGGCTAAAGAGTATAAAGTATTCTTGGAGCACTAAGAGCTAAGTTTAGAGATTTCCTAAATCTGTGAGCTTATGCCAGTTCTCAGACATACCCTCTCATCTATACATGTGTAGGACAGACCCAACTTAATATAATAAAATGTCTGAGAAATAAAGGGAGATTTGAACCGTTGCCCACGTCTCAGACTAAAACCTGAGCTACTCATGTGTGGAACAAGCCAAAACTAACATAGAATGTGCTTTGAAAACTGAATTGAGATATAAGTTAGAGCCAGAAAAGACAAGACAGAACATTTAGTCTTAATCTACTCAAGTTCCTCAACATTCTCCAGAGGATTATAACCAGACCCAGGGTCTACACACCATAACATTTCCATTGTCCAGAATAAAATTAGACAAAATTCCAAGAACCAGAAATATCTGACCAATTCTCAAAGGAAGATACAATAAACAGATGCCATTCTCAAGATGACACAAGTGTTGTAATTATCAGGGAAAGACTTTAAAGCAACGATTACAGCTATGCACTATGAATTAAATAATAATAGAAATGAAATTAATAAAAAAAGATAAGAGTTCTTAGAGGCATACATAAGATAAAAAAATGAAACTTTTTAGCTAAAAATATTAATATCTGAAATTTAAAAATTCATTGGATAGATCCAATAGAAGACTGGAGATGACAGAGAAAAAAATTCTATCAATTTGAAGATAAATCAATAAAAATGACCCAATCTGTAGAAAAGGGAGAAAAAAATGTTTTTATGTATTTATATTTAAAGTTACATTTAAGAATATTTTAATATCTGTAAAACAGAAAAACAATTTTTAAAATGATAATCATGTCTTTACCTATCAATAACTGATAGGTAAATAAGCTATATTCTCTAATCAAATAGAATAGTTGAATAGGTACAGAAACAAGATCCAAGACATGTGGCCTACAAGAGATTCAGTTTAGCTTTAAGGATCTATATAGGCTAAGAGTGAAGAGAATAAGCATATGGTAATCAAATTAAAACAAAGGGTAGCTATACTTTTATCACACAAAATAGACTTTAAGCCAAAAATGTTCATAAGAGACAAAGAAGGTCATTATATATAATCATAAAGAAATCAATTAATCAAGAAACTATAAGAAAAGAAAAACAAGTAATCCAATTTTAAAATGGGCAAAGGACCTGAATAGTCATTTTTCCAAGGTATACCAATTATCAACAATTAAATGAAAGGTGCTCAACATCACTAATCATTTGGAAAAGGCAAATCCAGACCACAATGAGGTATCACTTCATCCCTGTTATCAAAAAGACAAAAGATAAGTGCTGATAAGGATGTGAAGCAAAGGGAACCCTGGTAGACTGTTAATGGGAATGTTAATTGGTACAGCCACTAAAAATGGCTTCATTCAAAAAAGAAGACATTCTCCAATCAAAGAAAAGAATATGGAGGTTCTTCAAAAAATTGAAAAATAAAACTATAACATGATCCAATAATCCCACTTATGGGTACATATCTGAAGGAAATAAAATAACTGGCTTGAAAAGATATCTGCACCCCCATTATCACTGCAGCATTATTTACAATAGTCAAGACACAAAACAACCTAAATGTCTGTCAACAGATGAATGGATACAGAAAATACAGACACATACATACACACACACACACACACACACACACACACACACACAGAATACAATTTGGCCTTGATAAAGGAAGGAAATCTTCCCATTTGTGACACCATGGATGAAACTTGAGGGCATTTTGCTAAGTTATTTAAGTCTTATAGAGTAAGACAAATACTGTATAATCTCATTTATATGTGGAACCTTATAAAACCAAACTCAGAAACAGGAAGTAGATAGGCAGTTGCTGGTGGGGGGAGGGTGAAAGGGAACTGGTGCTTGGCTAAATGGGTAACTATAAGTCAAACTTCCATTTATAAAATGAGTACCTTCTACAAAAAAAGAAAAAAAATTACAGAACATCAGAGACCTATGGGAAATCATCAAAAAGTCTAATACACATGACTTTGTAGTCCCATAAAGAGAGAAGAAAAAGATTAGGGTTGAATACTTGAAGAAATAGTAGCCAAAATTTATAATTTTTGATAAAAACCATATATGAACAGATCCAAAAGTTCAGCATACTCCTGTTGAAAGATAGTTCTCTACAGCAGTTCTGTACATTTTGTATCAGCTTTTATTTCAGATTATCTTTTCAGGCATGTTTGTGTAACAGATAATCTTGGATGATAGAGACAGTTTCTCCCTCTGAGACAAAGAACGAATTTGTTTTGTGACCATTATAATAAAGACAAGGTCTCTTTTTAGGCAAAATCTGGGCAGGTTTGTTTTTAGTGCCCTTTAAAAGACTGGAGTTTCCTCAGCTGTGACTCAAATCCACTGCATGTACGGCATCCTCCTTGACTGTTCTATGTCATACCACAGGACTTGAGAGGCAAAGGGAATCAATAGGAACCTAAAGCTCACACTGTCTAAAGCACCATGAGCAATAAAATCCTTTGTCTCTTACCCAAGAGTAACATGTCTTCCTTCAGTATCCATGAAATTGTATCAGGCTAACTTGTTTTCTTGAAAGTAGGGTAAAAATCTCAGACCTTTCACAGCTCTTGACTACCTAAAACAAGATAAATTCAACAAAAAATAAATTCTAACTCAGAATAACCTAACTTCTGAAAATAAAATATAAAGAAAAATCTTAAAAGCTGCCAGAGTAAAAAACTATGACATACAGTGGAATAATGATTTGAATAATCATCAATTGTTCATTCAGAAATAATGGAGGCCAGAGGCTCCTAAGTGGCTTAGTCAGTAAAGCGTCTAGTTCTTAGCTTCAGCTTAACTCATGGTCTCAGGATCCTGAGACTGAATCCTATGTCAGGCTCCATGATCAGTGTGGACTATGCTTGTCCTTCTCCCTCCTCCTCTGCTTCTCCCTGCTCTCTTTCTCAAGTAAATAAATAAAATCTTTAAAAAATTAAAAAAAAAAAAAATGGAGGCCAGAAGACAGTGGAACAACATCTTTAAGCTGTTGACAGAACTGTCAACCCAGAATTCTATATTGATCAAAAGTATCCTTCAAAAATGAAGGAAAAATGAAGATGTTCTCTAATCAATGAAAACGAATAAAATTCATCAACAGCAGACATGGTCTACAAAAAACAATAAAGTAGATTTTTCAAATCCAAGGAAAATAACACTACAGGAAAACCTGAATCTTCAGAAATAACGGAAGAAAAACAGAACTAAACATCTGAGTAAATTAAAAATATTATTTTTTTCCATGGGTGGCTTAGGTGGTTAAGCATCTGACTCTTGTTATCAGCTCACATCATGATCTTAGGGTCCTGGGATTGAGCCCCACCTCAGGCTCCATGCTCAGCAGGGAGTTGGCTTGAGTATTCTCTCTCTCTCCCTCTGCTCCCTCCAACTGCTCTCACTCTTTCTCTCAAATAAATAATTCTTTAAAAAATAAATAAATAATAAAAAGATTATTTTTTTCCTGCGAAGATCTGCTAAAAGCAAAAATTATAACACTGTGTTGGGATTTTCAATGTATGTAGATACATATATGATATGTATAACATAAAGGATCTTGGGAGTTAAAGAGAGCTGTATAAATGCAAATTTTCTACATTTGACATGAAGTAGTAAAATTAACCGTAATTAACTAATTAATAGGTTAACCATAGTTGACTATGAAAGGTTGGTATATGTAATGCAATTCAACCACAACCACTGAAAAATAATGCAAAGATATGTAGACAAAAATTAAGCAGATGAATGTAAATTGAATGTTAAAATAATGTTCAAGTAATCCAAAAGAAGTCAAGAAAGGAGAGAGGAGTAAAAGGGGTAACAGCTGTGGAATAAAAGACAGAAAGGATGAGAACAAATAATAAAATGCTACACTTGAATCCAACTATTTCAATTATTATATTAAAAGTTAATGGTCTATTTTCAAAAGATGGAAGTGCAAATAACACCTCTCAACTGATTGTATGAAGTTGTACTATACTGACACCAAAATCAGACCAAGAGATCAACATAACAAAAAAAGAGCACTACAGACCAATATCTTTTATGAATATAGATGAAAAAATCCTGAAAAAGAAAATACCAGCAAACTGCATCCAGAAACACATACATAAAAAGGATTATACACCATGACCAGTTGCTTTAACATATTAAAGTAATCAGTGTAATACACCAGAGCAATAGAATAAAGAAAGGAAAACACATGCTCATCTCTAGAGACATAGAAAAAGAATGTGATACAATCCAGCATACCTTCCCAATCAGATAAAAAGCATCTGTGAAAATCCATAGCTAACATCACACTTCATGGTAGATGACTGAAAACTTTCCCCTGATCAGGAAGAAGACAAGAATGTCTCCTCTTACCACTCTTAATCAACACTTTCCTGGAGGTTCTAGCAAAGGCAACAGGCAAGAAAAAGAATAAACAGAATCTGTATTGTAAAGGAAGAAATCAAACTATCCCTATTCTCAGATTACATGAATTTATATATAGAAAATCTTAAGGCATCCCCTAAAAATTATTAGAACAAATCGGGATGCCTGGGTGGCTCAGTTGGTTGGACGACTGCCTTTGGCTCAGGTCATGATCCTGGAGTCCCGGGATCGAGTCCCGCATCGGACTCCCAGCTCCATGGGGAGTCTGCTTCTCTCTCTGACCTTCTCCTCGTTCATGCTCTCTCTCACTGTCTCTCTCTCAAGTAAATAAATAAAATCTTTTAAATAAATAAATAAATAAATAAAGATTATTAGAACAAATGAATTCATCATGGCATAAGATTAATATACATAAGCTAATTTTATTTCTATACACTAGCAATGAACAATTCAAAAGTGAAATTAAGAAAAAATTTCATTTATAATAACATCAAAAAAGAATAAAATTAACAAAAGGAATAAAATTAACAAAAGGAGAGGAAGATTTATACATTCAACCTACAAAACTGTTGAAAGGAAATAAAGATACCAATAAATAGAATATCCCATTTATAGATCAGAATACTTAACATTGTTAAGATGGAACATTGCAAAAGTGATCTGCAGATTCCGTGCCATTCCTGTAAAAATTCTAGCTGATGTTTATGCATAAATTGACAAGCTGATCCCACAATTCATATGGAAATGAAAGGGACCCAGAATAACTAAAACAATCTTAAAAAAGAAAAACAAAGTCAGAGAACTCATACTTTACAAACTCAAAACTTAATACAAATCTACACTAATCAAGACAATGTGACACTAGCATAAAGATACACATATAGATCAATGGAATAGAACTGAGTCCAAAAATAAACCCTTACCTTGATGCCAAGTTGATTTTTGAAAAGGATGCCAAGACAATTCACTAAGGAAAGAATGGTACTGGAACATCTGAATAGGCACATGCAAAAGAAGGAAGTTGGACCCTAATCTCACATTATATGCAAAAATTACCTCAAAATGGATTATAGGGCTAACTGTAAGAGTTCAAACTATAAAGCTCCTAGAGAAAAAGATAATATATAAAATATAAATTTTAGTGATCATGGATTAGGCAGTAGTTTTTTAGATAAGACACCAAAAGCACAAAGAATAAAAGAAAAAGATAGATAAATTGAACTTCAAGAAAATTAAACACTTTTGTCCTTCAAATGACAATAACACACAGAATGAGCTAAAATATTTTCAAATCACATATCTAATAAGGGACCAGTACCCAGAGTAAATAAAGAACTTAACAATAAAAGGACAAGTAACCAAACTGAAAAACAGAAAAGAGATTTGAAAAGGTATTTCTCTAGAGAAGATATAAAAATAGCCAATAAGTATATGAAAACATGATCGATGTCATTAACCATCAGGGAAATGCAGGTCAAAAACTACAGTGGGATACCAATCCACACCCACTAGGATGGCTTTAAAAAAAAAAATGCATGATAACAAGTATTGATGAGGATGGAGGGACATTTGGATCTTCAAATATGGTAAGATTGTAAAATTGTGTAGCCACTTTGAAAAACAAATTGGCAGTTCTTTGAAATGTTAAACACAGAGTTATCATGTTATCATATAACCCAGACCCAGCATTCAACTTTGACATGTATACCGAAGAGAGCTGAAAATCTGTGTCTACAAAAGACTTTTACACAAATGTTCATAGCAGCATTATACATAAAAACAAAAAATGGAAATTACAAACATCTTTCAAATGAATGGATAAATTAAATGCAGTCATCCATACAATGGAATATTATTTGGCCATAAAAAGGAATGAAGTACTGATACATGCTACAACATGGGATCTTAAAAAATGCTATGTTCTATGAGAGAAGCTAGTCACCAAAGGGCACTTGTTAGATGATTATTCATATGAAATATCTAGCATAGGCAGATCTATAGAAACAAAATACATTAGTGGTTCGGAGAGGTTGAAAAGAGAAGTAATAGGGAGTAACTACTTATGGGTACAAGGTTTTGGGGGTAGGGATAATGAAAATGTTCCAAAATAAGATAGTGGTAATGAATGTACAATTTTGTGAACATTGTAAAAACCACTGAGTTGCACACTTTTAAATGGAGAACCATAAGTTATATGAATTGTATACCATTAAAGCTATTATTTGTTTAAAAGCTAATGATCTAGCCATTTTATCTTTGTTAATCTCTCTAGAGACAGAGAGTAAGAGTAAATATAAAAGTAAGATCCAACATATGCTGCCTAAAAAAGATGCACTTTAACTATAAAGGCATAAGATGCAAGCCAATGAATGGAAAAAGATATACCATGAGAACAGTGAGTATAATAAAACTGGAGTAGATATTTAATATCGATAAAAGAGACTTCAAAACCAAGTGTATTCCTAGCTATTAAAAAGGACATTTCATAGTGATAAAAGAGAAAATTTCGAAGAACGTCTAACAAATATTCTACCTCAGAATTTGAATTTAGAGGTCAGATGATTGTTCCTTGGTCATGTAATTAAAATTTCTGTCTCAAAGTAGGTCTGATTATGCAGATTCTTTTCACAGAGAGTAGACTAAAATATTATGAGCAAAATAGAATAAAATATAAATTTTAGGGAAAAAAGAATAATACTATTGTTAAAGAAGAGTTTGCTTGGAACATTGGGTGTGGTACATAAACAATGAAATCTGGTACACTGAAAAGAAATCTAAAAATAAATAAATAAATAAATATCCACCTTAAAAAAAATAAGAGTTTGCTCAAATTTTTCAAATGCAAAAGCAAATTACAATCATGTTTAGATTTTATTGAGCACATTTTAAAGAGATCTAATGGCTTCTTTAAATATATCAATACTTAGTATATATCAGAGATTACATTCTTTAAAACTATTAAAGTTAGAATGATAAATTTTAGACAACTTAAAAATGTATGATGATATTTATAGATTGAAAATCATTTTGAAGGTATTCAGAATTTGAAGACTACTGAAATAAAGAAGATAATGAAAGATAATTTATGGAACTTACAACTCTGTGGGAGAAAGATATGTCAGGAGAGGAAAAAAAAAAATTCTTCCTCTTTTGAATGTGCAAATAATGTAAAACAGTTAGCCTTGTCCTGATTTCCCCCTCTGGAATTTTTGGTCCTGCTCAGAGGAAGGGAGGTGAGATGGCTGCTTCCTACCTGGGTGGGGCTCTCCCTACCTGGGTGGGGCTCTCTTTCCCCACTTACCAATTCCTTACTCCTTACCAATTCCTTGCTCCTCTGTGAAATGATTTCTCACCAGACACACCATGAGCAACACCATCTCTGAGAGGGAGTGGGGAGGAACTGAAGTTGGAGACACAGAGACAGTATTACTCGGATTCTTCTAAATTTGGAAAGTTTTACTTTAGATTCTAATAGATATACTGAAAAGAACAGTGTGAGAGTTTTCTTTAAAAATATCAATAATTACAACCTGCCAAAAAGTACATCCTTTGCAACAGTGTAATACTATGATGGAAAAACTTTAGATATCAACTTAAAAATGTTGGGGGGGGGGCATATAGATTACTCCCCATGGATAGGGGTTTGGAAGACAAAATAAAGAACCTACACATTTTTCTGTACATCTAAGCAGATAACGGAAAGGCTACAACCATAATATCTGAGAATTTTGCAGGGAAAAAAAGGAGGTGGAAATTACATAAAATGAGAAACCAGTGGCTTTCATCAAAAGTGCCTCCCTTCCTTTAGTGGCTTTGATTTCCATGATCTGAGCCAGAATACACTCCCTCTGGACAATCAGCTCCAATATGGCCAAGAAGAATATAGCTTTTGGGGCAGAGAACTAATCTTTCTAAACATAAAATATAAGCTTTGCCTTCCACTTCTACAATCCTCCCCCAAAAAGTAACCAATATCACAATTTTTCCTTCTAAAGAGGGTGAAATTATCATATGGCTATATAAATTATAAAAAAAAATTAGTTCTTTTTGTTGTTGGACCATGTGTTCATGAAAATTTTCCATTAAAAAAAAGAAAGCAAAGAGAAGGAAGGACAGGTAATATCATCTCAGGTACCTATCTGGTCCACAACAGTGGTTGCCTCTCCAAACATGCAATGCTTTTGGTACTGTGTTTGATAACCAAGTGCACAGTGCAGCCAACTTCCTTCTGCTACACGTCAGAGCACATTTCTTGGCCTCCATTCAGCTAGAGCTCTAGACATGATTAAGTTCCACCAACAATTACATAATAATTAAAAGGGGGAATTGAGAATGAGGCTGTACCTCCATGCCTTCTCTTGTATCCACTAGAAAACACAGTCGTGGTTTTTCTGTGGTATTTTCCTAATTGCTCGCTCTTCTAGATCATGACAATTTCTTGGTCCCGGTCACATTTACTGATCACAGAAGAAGCAGGAGCTGTTTTGATAACTTCACTCTGCGACATGAGCTCAAAGTAGTCCCTGAAAGCATAACTTTGTTTCCTTTACTTTCTCACTGATTCTATAGTCAATTTAGTCATTATAATTACTGTAATTAATCCTTTCTCTTAAACAAGCTGGACTAGTTTCTAACAGATATCCTCCATTGGCCTGGCCCATCTGGAACAAGCTGCCAGTCACAAATTACCTTCCAGATTTCATTCTACAAGCATTCTCCTGGGGGTCTATTAACATTAGACTGCATCTAAAATCTGCATATTCAGCCTCAACTCTTCTCATTAACAGCCCTAGGAGCTCAGCATTCCCTTCTCAAGAGGAGAAAGGTAACTGACTTCCCCATTTATAACTGGTGCTTACTTAGAAACCCCTAACTTCCTAGTCTCTATCTAGCTAGTTTTGAGCCTTCAAACAGGAGTCATCTCTAGTCTCCACTGTCTTACATGTGTATATCATTTGTGCCTTAGTGAAGCACCTTACTATGAACATCCCAGTGGGATGTCTCTTTCCTTCCTGGAAACTACACTATATTAAAATTACCACATTATTCAGTCAATTCATCACATTCTGTTTCTGTTCATTTAGAACAGAGTACTATCATCTCCTCTCTCTCTAAAAAGAAAAAAAAAAAGCAAGTTTTTACATAGATTATTCCCTTTCTGAACTTCAAACAAGATTCTGTGCAGGTGTCACAGCTTACCGATTTTCTATCTCTTATTCCCTCCTCTTCTGAAAAATTGAAGTCCTCTGTTTGCTTTATATAGTAATTTTATCAACACACACAAGCCGATGCAATTCCTTTAATTTAAGCTATTTGATGCAGTGCTCAAGGCTCCCAAGAGGAAAGAAAATACATTCTGCTTCCCAAAAACTCACTTCCAACCACAGGCAATCAAGGCTAAATTATTTTAAAGCTGCATGCATTAGAAACTACATCCATCAGAGGATATTAGGCCAGCAATCAGGTCCTTAAACCCACATCTATACTTTCTCTAGATCTGCCTATTCACCTGCTAGTATCTGGACTTCTTTCCAACCTATTATTAGATATATAATATTATACATATTATCCATAAATATATATAATATATATTACTTTTACATTTTATTCCTTTTAGCTTCACCCCATACATGCCCATCTCGTTTTCACCTCTTCATTGTGTTATGTCACTATAAATAATAGAACTTACCACATAAGTCTGCTTGATGACTTCTGTTTCCTGGCCACACAATGACTACCCTCTGTGAGTCCTTCATCACACTCCCTTCCCATTCATTCATCTATCATGCCCTGCTTTCCTGTGGGTGTGATCAGGGCACTGGAGTCAAGCAGATCTTGTGTCAAGTCTCCATGTGAGCGGAGTGACACTGGACAACTTATTGTTTAAGCCTTTGTTCCTCATCTATAAAATAGGATTCATAGCATTTGCCTTAGTATATTGTCAGAGAAAACAAATGAGATAATTTATGTAAAACACCTGGCTTAGCACCTGGTGAAATTAAAAGGAAAAGGATGAGTCTTTTGAAATGTAATTCTCCAGATGTGGTTTTATCACTCAGTCTACTGCTCATGACTAATAGAGGATTTGTTTAATATCTCTAGAGGCACTTCCCCAGATGCTACATGATTCATTTCTGGAAACAGTCTACAACTAATCAAAACACTTTTTTTTTTTTTAATCCTAGGTAATGTGTAATAGATTTACTGAAACGTCATAATTATCCAGGTAGTTGAGGTGTCATTGGTCTTTGCTCAGACCTGCCCCCTCAATCCTGCCTTTTGCTCAGTCATTTGATCTCCTCCCTCATATAGCATTCCTCCAGCAAGACTCCTCCCCAGGATAATTCAGGACAGGATCATATCTTCTCTGTCTTTGCCTTTGAACAAAGTACAGATGAAAGTTTTCTTCCCAATTTCAATATCGGAGCACCCGATGCTCTTACTCTAGTGTTTTCTACAGAACTATTCTTTAAATAAATCTTGTGTTTGTGCTAAACTTTCAAATGCAAGCAACTTCCCCAAATCATAAAAATAAACATATCATCAGAAATTATTAATTCAATTAAAACTGGGGATGTTTGGCTCTGTGACTTGGGCTGAGGTTCTAGGACAAGGGCTTTCCAACTCACATAGGAGTCCAAAAGTTTCTTGTCCGCTTTTACCAATCACTAGGGTTTAAAGCAAGACCCATCATCTTTAATATGTGGTGAAACAAATTTATATGTAGAATTGATACAGGGTAAAATTCAATTTATTTTTTCTCTAAACAAAAGAGGTTCACTTTCTATTTGGTCAGCTGTAGATCAAATGTTATTAAAGTGCAGGGGTCACATACCAAATCTCATTTGTTTCCACAGAAGATCCACACACAGAGAACTATACTTAACTACTAAAACACTGTAACAAGCGAATTTAAATGACTTGCTATATTTCAGTACACAAAGGAAAAGCATGTTGATGGTAAATATTTTAGAAATTTGTCCTAAAGAACTAAGTCCAGTTTTGTAAAAAATTTATATGGAAGTAAATATAAAAACCCAAACTCAAATATTGACCTTCACATTTATAAGACTACTGACTTAAAAAATGCAGAAAAAAATTAAAATTGTCCATAATCAAACCATTCAGAATGTTTTCATTTTTCATTAATATTTTGATGTATTAAAAATATATATATATATATATTTTTTTTGATGTATTTTCTTCCATTCTTTTTTCTTTGCTCCTTTTTTTTTTTTTTTTTTTTTAATTTTTTATTTTTTATAAACATATATTTTCTTTGCTCCTTTTAAAAATATTTGCCATGACATAACCATCTAACCTTGTACCTTATTTTTCTACCAAAATACCATTATAATCTTAATACTCCATATCATCAAAAAACTTTGTAAGGGATGCCTGGGTGGCTCAGTCAGTTAAGCGTCTGCCTTCAGCTCAGATCATGATCTCATGTCCTAGAATTGAATCCCACATCGGGCTCCTTGCTCAGTAGGAAGCCTGCTTCTCCCTCTGCTTGCTGCTCCCCCTGCTTGTGTCCTCTCTCTCTCTCTGACAAATAAATAAAATATTTTTAAAAAGCCTTTGTAAGCACAATTTTAATAATCCACAATTTTAATAATCCATTATTATCTATAACTTATTTAACCATGATCCACCAGGACACTTTTGTTTACTTTTTATAGAAATGCTTTGTGTACTCAAATTTATCAAAATTTCTGATTATTCCTCCAATATAAAGTCACGGTGTATAATATTTACCAATTTTTGTATTCTAGCATCATGGTTAATAGCATGGATTATAAAGTTAGCCACATCAGGGCTGAATCCACCAAATGATGAGATTTATATTCTTGGCCATATTTAACTTCTCTGACACTCTTTCCACACCTGTGAAGCAGGAATAATACCTCATGAGGAGGTATCATAGGCAGATTAAAAATATATACGCATAAAGCTTGGTGGTTAAAAGCATAAATCTACCTGATTGCATCAAGGACTAATTGTGTGATCATGGCTTAATATCTCTGTTATAGTTTCCTCATCTCTAGGATGGAAAAAATATTAGTGCCTATTTCACTGGAGTAATTGCAAGACAAAAATTAATTAATACATATAAACAATTCACAGCCTGGTAGATGGGAAGCACTTAATAATAGTACTATTGCTGTTGTTAGTTTTCTAGTCCTGGCAACCAGTAAGCTCTTTATTACTATAATAATTACTCATTATTATAAATTTCCTTCTAGAAAGATTGTACAGATTTCCTTACAACCAACATTAAAATGCACATATACTTCATCTACTCCATAGAACAGCAAAACAAAAAATTAACAATTCAGGGGGTCACATAATTTACCTTGTCAGTTATGCTTGGGAAATATGGTCCCTTGGCAAGAAAGAACATCAGAGAGTTGATCCTATGCAACCCAACCATTTTACTGTATTTGATCATCCTCATTAAAGAAACATAAAACAGTTTTTTTTTTCCTAATTCAAATCTAGCAAGTTGTACCTGATTAAAGAAAAAAAAAAAAAACACTGACCTTTTTTCTCAAGTTTATTCTTCTCACCTCATTGGGCAGAATACCACCTACACAGCTCCTATGAATGTCCAGGTCACTAGGATCAATCACTGAACAGGAATTAATTCCTTTCTACTGTTACACAGTCTTGTAAGGGGAATAAAATAAAATATCCTTCATGGACCTTTGTCAGAGTATTTTTGAAACATGAGCTGGTGTTTCCTCTCCCCAGTATTGTCCCTCTCCCTTTCCCTTCTCTTCTCAGCCATTCTTCAATCAGCCATGCAAGCAGCTGCAAGATACATATCATTTCCTCAGAGGAGTGATCTAAGAACAGAAAAAAAAAAAAAAAAAATGTGGTCCTTTCCTGGTTTCTGTGTTTCTATAAGGAGGCTTTCACAACATATATCACATATTTCAGAGAAAGTATGATGAAAAAGGGTAAGGCCCCCTTTCCCGTATGACCCCTCAGCTAGGGGAAAGTCTTCCTTGTCTTGACCAAAGGAATAGAGTCAGAGAGAAAGCAAGGAGAGTGTAGGAATGGTGCTTCCCACAAAGGGGGCCCCAGACCTGCTTTCCAAGCCTGTCCTAATAGAAGTTTTTGAGGTCCAAGAGAAGAAAGGAACAAGAGGATATATTGTGGGAATACAGAGGGGCACAAGGATTTTCAGGGGTAAGGGATGTTTCCATTGTCTGGATGGACTGTGGTAATAGTTCCATGGGTACACGCACACAGCAGAAAATATCAAATTATACATTTTTTTGAGAGAGAGAGAGAGCAGGGGAGGGAAAGTAAGAACCCCATGAGCTGGGAGTGGAGACTGATGCAGGGCTCAGCCTCACAGACCCCAATATCATGACCAAAGCCAAAATCAAAAGTCAGATGCTCAACCAACTGAGCTACCCAGGCACCCCTCAAATTGTACATTTTAAATATACATAGTTTATTTTTTGTCAATTATACTTCAATAACATTAATACGAAAGAAAGAGAGATCTGTGCATCAAGTTCCAAGTACATTCCCAGAAATGAAGCAGGACCTAGAAAATAAATTGTTGCCTGGTAGTATGTCTGGACAGGATCTTAAGCAGCATGTGAATTTCTAGTCTCTCTGAGTGGTAGATGAGACATAAAATGAACACTCAATACCCAGAAGTAGCACAGAAGCAGAATAGAGAGTTGCCTGATATTCTGGAGTCTTGTAAGAACAAAAGACATCTCCAGTCCAACAAGCAGACCACTGACCAAGCAGCTGATGGAGCTAAGGCCACTTCAGCAGATACCTGATGGAGCTAAGGCCACTTCAGCAGATACCTGCTGGTCAGATGGCATCAGGAACCTGCGGCACACTCCCTCCCTACCCCAATCCTTAGTCTTGGCTCCAGTTAAACTCCCTGGAACTCTGACATAACTCCAGGTCCAGGGGAGAAGGAGAAACCTCTGAAATCATTGGCATTTAGTATCTGTCGCCCTGGCAGAAAAAGACTTAAGATAGAAATTGGATGGTTATAGATGAATAGATCTACAAGTCTTGTATCTTAGTTCCAAATTCCATGATTCCATGCTGAGATATAGTTCTCGCCTTCACAGAGCAATATTCTCACTTAGAAGACTATAGATGAGAATGTAAGATCCACAAGGGTAGGTTTTATGACTACATTATACACTTACTATCTAGCTCAAATCTGGCACATACCTGTGCTTACTATGTATTTGTGGAGTGCACGGATGGGTGGGTGGGTGGATGGATGGATGGGTGGGGCAAACTCAGCTACATCTGCAACAACACATAAATACAAAAGGAGAGGTTTTGGAAATAAGTGCAATAAGAAGAAAGCACTAAGGGCTAGAGTCACAACTGATTACCTCATTGGGGAGAAAGAATTGAGGTGGTCTTTGAAGAAGGACTAGAATTGGCTGAATGAAGAGACAGGATGAGTGGGAAAGGTGGGAAAGGTGGGGCAAGCCCGGCACAGGAAGGCCAAAGCTTGAGGCCACAACTCAGACAAGTAATCTTGCCACCAATTCAAGGTACTTTCTCCTTCACTCTTTTCTAAAACTCAGTATGCAGCCCAGGATCCACTGACAATATTTGATGTATGGGGATGGATGGATGGAGTGGAGGAATGATACGAATAAACAAATTTTTTTAAAGAATTAAAAGAACTGGGCTTGAAATCTGGAGATAATTTAATTTCTACCTAAAGGTCTTTCTAAATATTCAACTTTTATTCTACTAGCAGAATACTTACTAGGAATCTTACAGCACTTGGACCTGTGTTTAACCAGTCTTAGATTTTTTTTTTTTTTAGAAACCTGGAATCCACCCCACTCAAGGACTTAATTTTATAAACTATTTCTAACTCTGCCCACCTAAAAAGAGTTCTAAGTCCACACCATCATTTCAATTCCTGTTCTGCAGTAATAATTAACATCATGTTATAATTTACCAGCATCCCTTACATACTTTACCTCATTTATTCCTCACAAAATAGAACTTTGAAGTAAATTTCCATTTTTGGACAAGGAGAAACTGAGACCCAGGGGGTTCACTCACTTGCTTTAATTTACCAAGCAATCAATGGTCATACCTAGACCTGCACCCAGGCCTTTCCTCCACACCATCTGGCCTCACCATCGTCACCTAAAATCCTTAAAAAAACGAGGAAATATACCAATGGCAAAGCTGGGAACCTATGTCTGTGAAGAGGAGGGTATAGTGATGGGTTAACACATTAGAGAATTTTAACCATGGCAAAAAAATTAATTGCCATTTGGGTAAAAAGAAAATCTTTACTCTTAAACTAGGAGGTAAACAAATGTTCTTTGCTCAACAACTCCATATTCATTATGTGTATTTGAGGGTCCATCTATGTAATCTCCCACAATTTACCCTCCTCTGTTAAATTCTCTCCCTGGGGCTAGAGTGCCAGAGAGAATATTTTTAAGGAAATATAATTAGGTTTTGTCACAGAGCAAATCCCCCAAAGCAATTTATCATAAAGAAAAACTCTAACCCAACATTTCTCCTACCTGAAAGTACCAATTTAATTTTCCAACAGAACAGTTTTAGGGATCCCAAGAACAGGATCAGAAAATAGAAGAGGGTCTACCTATTTTATCCTCTTATTCAGCCCCTACGAATACAGGATTGTTTCATACCAGGAAATCTTTTACACTCTGCTGAGCCCGGTTTTAAGTGTTTCACATAATAAAGCTAGGCCACATAGAATGGGTGAGTCTGTGTTGCTAATAATTGGTTTGAGTCCTCTTTCTCCCTTCATGGGTAATGAATGTTGAGGTAATTTTGGGGGATAGGATTAAATGTTAAAAGTGTTGTAAGGCAGTCACAAATGGCTGGCATTAAGTACTTCTTTTGCTTTTAAGTTTTTATTTACATTCCAGCTAGTTAACATATAATGTACTGTTGGTTTCAGGAATAGAATTCAGTGATTCATCATTTATATATAACACCTAGTGCTCATCACAAGTACCCTCCTTAATACCCATCACCCATTTAACCTGTCCCCTGTCCAAGTACTTTTCATTTTTTTTATTTTTTTTTTAAGATTTTATTTATTTATTGGACAGAGAGAGATCACAAATAGCCAGAGAGGCAGGCAGAGAGAGAGAGAGGGAAGCAGGCTCCCTGCTGAGCAGAGAGCCCGACGTGGGGCTCAATCCCAGGACCCTGGGATCATGACCCATGCCAAAGGCAGAGTCTTTAACCCACTGAGCCACCCAGGGCCCCCCCCGCCAAGTACTTTTTAAATTCAAGTATTTATGAACTGCAAATGGTTTGTCTTTTCCTCTCCTTCCACTCCTTCCTCTTCCTCCTAGTCACACTGACACTGTACCCATGTTCACCTAAAACAGTTGACAGCTGAAAACATTCATGAGAGACGGCCCAGACATCACTCTGGAAAAAATTTTTTTGAAAAGTTATTCATGATATATTATGCCAAGCATTTTGAATCCTCTTCCACAAAGCAGAACTGCACATTCTCAAATACACGGAATCAGTTTCAAGAGCTTATCCACCTGATACCTGGGAGTTAAAAGAGAATCACAATTGGACCCGCACTCTGGACAGGTCAGGCTGGTGCTCCTGCATTCCCACAGCAACTTCATGATGGGCGGATTTTGACATTTGTATTTTGATGCAGTCACGTTAATGCAGCACCACTGGCAAATTCTGTCAAAATCTAAATTCACTGTTTTGTATTACCAAGTACTTCTTGTGACCCATTTCTCCAACTCTTGCCCAATGCTTAAGCCATCACCTGATCATACAGCATTTTTCAGCTTCTAATTTCTCTATAAGTTCACTCTTTATGTTTGTGCAAATTCTTGTTTTTATTCTTAGAAAAAAACATAATTGTTTTAATTTTATCTTTCAAAAGCAGGTTAGTCACTAAAGTTTATGTCATTATCTCCCAACAATCACAATAAAAGAGTTTTATATTAACCATGGAGCGCATACTTTACTGATTCATGAGAGGACTATTCAAGATTTTTTGTGCACTTTGGAGAATAAGAGAACATATTTCGGAAGCCTGCTAAAAGAAAAGGTGTCCATGCTCTAGACTTTCAACTGGAAGATGAAGAACCATTATTAAGCAGACAAATCAACTTATTAATTGAAAATAAATGAGTCTGGCCATTGATGATATTAAATGCAAAATATTCAAGATTCACATGAATTCTAGAGATTAAGTGAAGAGTTAGTATTTTATTTAATATGACAGTTCACACTTTCTGAGGAAGCTGACATAGAGCTCACATTTGATATGTTGTAACATTACTCAGGATAAGTTCAAAATGTTTGTATTAGTTTCCATGCATTTTTGAAAGTAGCATTTTATATACTATCATAAAATACATATGCTACTATATTTTCTCTTTCTCCTAGTGAATTTCTAGTTAAAAGATCCTACAGTAACCTATACTTTAGATACCTTATTTATTATGTAACTTTATTAATACTTCAGTAACATTGTATATACATATTTTTAAATATCCTATATTTCTATATATTTTTCTTTTTTAAATTAATTTTAATTTAAATTCAATTAATTAACATAAAATGTATTAATTGTTTCAGGGGTATAGGTTTGTGATTCATCCATTTTACACATTTCACAGCACTCACCATAGCACATACCCTTCCCAATGTCCAGTTAGCTAATCCCCCCCCATGCCCACCCCTCCAGCAACTCTCAGTTTGTCTCCTAAGATTAAGAGTAACTTATGGTATATTTCTATACTTTAAAGGTTTTACATTTACTCCAAGTTAAGAATTAATACCCACTGAATATCTACTATAAGGCTCTGTATAAATGTCATTGTTACTGTTACTAAAATGCAATTTTTGTCACACAATTTCATTTATAATAATACAAATTAACTCAGTCCTTTACATGTTTGTAAATACTTTAATGACTTTTAAATTGAGAGGTATTCCTAAAAGCACTGGGGATAAAAGATAAATGCATAAGTAGGTGTGAAAATAATTAGAATTCTTGTATCGTCCTTGTTACTTAAATATCTGGTTTAAGCATCCCTATACCTGACACAATAATTTAGCTACAATGCAGCAAAACCAGCATTGTGGTAATAGAATATTGATTGTACAGTGTTCAGAGACAAAGAACTTATGTTGTACTTTTTATACATGCATGATATTGCAGCACAATATCCATGTCAATAATTTTCACAAAATGAACCCTACTACCACTATGCTCAATAGCGATTTAATTATGAAATAGCCAGTCTTTTGATTAAACCTTTTGTCTTACATTAGCCTAAAACACAAGTAACCATGCTAATCTTAGAAGACTTTAGTGTAAAAGCACAATGAAAATATACTTTCTACGTTCATTTTAGTACATTATTTTCCTATTTTATTATTAAGATTTACAGTCTCATGAAGCACTCGAGACAACTTTCTCACGGAGATTCTAGTCTCACAGGGATTAGATATATTCCATTTCCTAGCATGCATGCATACGTATGTGCACACACACCCACAGCCACACACACACACAAAGAGTGATTTTTATCATGGTGCCAAAATTAATTTTAAAAAGAATTCTTCCCATGGGGCCATTCTTATGGATACAACATTGATGTCATTTTTACAAATAGTTTGGTCATGAGGAAAACAACAAAAAGATGTCATTTTAGTTACTTGGAAAAGCAAACATAAGACCTAATGAGGATTGTAAATAGAAACCAGAAAGTAATCTTGGCATTAAGATCAACAAGTCTTTATTAAAGTGTTGTTTTGAGAGAATTAAGCAGTGAGGAATGAGGAACAGGAAATAGTATTTTACAAATTTGAGAGTTGAAAAGGTCATTAGAATTTAAGTAAATCAAATGCCACCCAATATGAACCTCCTTTCCAACATCCATGACAGATGTTCACTCAACTTCTGCCTGAATCTCTCTAGGACAGCTATTTTGTGAAAATGTCATTTCCTACATTGAGACAAAACCCACCTCTTTGTCTTAAGATGGTCTACTATACTACTGGTAAGATTCTAAAAGGGTACAACTTTTCAGAAGTTTATTTTGGTAAAACAGATCACAATATTCTAAAATGTATCTATTCCCTGGCCTTAAAGTTCTAGTTCTGGGCTTTGTCCTGAGTAAATAATCAGTTATATATAAAGAATACATATATTCCATATATAAATCCCATATACATATAAGAAATTTCTTATGAGGAATGTCTTTGCTTTCTTATTTAGAAAAGTGAAAATCTGAAAGCAAACTAATGTTTAAGAATGGCAGGTTACTAAAGTAAATTATGATAAATCCATACAGTAGGATGCCATGGAATAACCACAAATCATGTTGTAGATAAATATAGCCACAGTATGTTTTAATGAAATAATTTATATAAAGTGCTCAGTAGAAGTTTCTGACACAGAGGACAGAAAAAACAAATATTAAATCATACACTAATTTTTAAAGTAGGCAATAAAGAAATGTATTCAGCATACATGTATAAAAATAGATATACATATATGTATATATATTATTGAAACCCCAAGTTCAGCTGCCCATCACTCAAAAGGCCAAGACTCAAGAGGCAAGCTTTGACTGGAAAGGAATATGAACTTTACTTAGGAGACCAGCCACCCAGAAAGAAGGTAGACTCTTGCATGAAGGCCAGCTCTGAGGCTCTGCTTGGCCCAGGGTTTTTTTAAAGGGGCTTAAGGCAGTTAATCAGTAAAGGGAGTGCAGCAGTCCATAACATTCCTCGATTAAGTGCAGACTCAATGGTGCCAGCTACAGTCCTTATCTCAGTGCTAGGTGGTTATGCAAAGGGGTCTGGTTCCTTAGTGCCCAGGGGTTATGCAAGGGGGTCTTATTCCTTAATGCTTGGGGGTTGTGCTCTATTCTCTCTGGAAAAGAATGCGTGATCTATAGATATACAAAGAAAGGTTAGTTTATCAATCACAGCAGGCCAAGGGAGGTTGCTGAAGTTTAAAGACTACTAGGTTATCCAGAGGGCCCAGGCAGCTTCATATATATGTGTGAACAAGTATGAGAAAAACATGACAATAAATTAACAAAAGTCATGTTCAAATAGTGAGATAAGAAGAGACTATAGCTTTTCTCTTCCTGTTTTCCTGTTTGCCAATGTTCCTCTTGCAATCTAAAAACTGTTACCCTAAATACATTTATTTCAGATATTTGATGAATATCTACTGTATGCTAGGTATCAATAAGGCTTATATTTCATTATCTCATTACATAGGCAAGCTATATAGTGATTATAAATATATAATATAGTGATTATAAATATATAAATATATGCACATATTATGTATATACATTATATATATTTTTATATTTATAAAAATTATACACACACACACACAACACACACACATAAACAGGAAGACTATACACCAATTTCATGATAGTAGAAACTTCTGAAAAAGAAGACAGTAGGTTTGTGGAAAATCAAATTTAAATTATATCTAAAATGTTTCATTATTAAAAAAAATACCTCAATCAAGTGATAAGGTCCTACCATTTTTCAATTATGGGTGGTAAGTGTGGTCATTCTGGGTTCCTTTATTTTTTAAAGATTAATTATATAACAAAATATGCAACTGAATGATTTTTAGGAAGCTTATAAGGTTGTGAAACTATCTCCATTATCTAATTTTACAACATTTTCATTACTCCAGTAAGATCCCCCATGTTCCTTCACCATTAATCCCTGTTATCACCTTTAGTCCCAAGCAATCATTAATCTACTTCTTGCCTAATTGCAGTCTTTTCTTGCAACAAGCAAATTGTGGTATATTCTTATCAAGAAAATTATATAACTCAGTCAACAACAGTGAATCTCACAGACAAAATATTGAATATAAGTAGCCAGATAAATAAAAAGTATATACTACATGATTCCATTTATGGAAGTTCAAGAACAGCACACCCCAATCTGTCATGATAAAGATCAGAATAATGATCATCACTGAGAGTGGCTATTGACTTGGACAGGGAAAGATGGAGACTACTGAAGTGCTGAAAATATTCTATATATTGATCTGGGTTGTTGCTATGTGGATACATACATATGTGAAAATTAATGAACAGATTCATTTAATTTTTCACTTGGCACTTCAATAAAAATTTTTAAGGAAAATAATACCACAGCCATTCCAATTCTTCTGCCTCAAACCCTTTCCTACCTCATCATTCTTCCCCTCCCCTTCCACTTCTGTTTCTAACACGTTGTTGCCAAGTTGCACATAAAGCTTTGAGAAATGCTACTGAAACCATTCAGTTGTTTGGTTAAAAGATGTGGGCAAAGACAAAGCAGATGTCATAAACTCATCTTCTTTATTCTCTATTAGTCTACATTTGTACACTGATGTGCTAGGATAATGTATGCCCTATGAGAAGAAGAAAAGTGTTTATGAGGATAAAAAGCAACAATGAAAAAAAAATAATAAAACACCGACGTTAGCTGAAAACAGCTATACAGCCAGCACCACAGCCAAATTGCTATGGTTTTTTTAAGAAAGAAAGAGACAGAGAGAGAGAGAGGAAAGGATGGAGGGATTTGCCATCCATGCTGTTCAATTACTTGAATGTTTACTTGCCTTTTTTTTTAAGTAAATATATCATGTAAAAAGATAGCAAGATTGAAGAATTTTCCTTTTGAAAGCCACCTTTAACACCTTCAAGTAGTAGTACTTAGATGTTAAAAGACTAGTGCTTGGGTATTACAAAGTATCTGGTATTCAAAAACCACCAAAGTAACAAGGAGTAACACTCTGTGGTTTCTGTGCCCCACGTTGTAAGTCAATCACGGTAACCTGTCACTACAAACCCACCTCTAAATAAATTACTTAAACCGAGGGCAATGACACCAGCTATTACATGGCCATATCCTCTAGGGAATTCCAGGGGTTTGGAATCATTTAATCAATCCCCATCACAACAACTGTGCTTGATAATGTGCATCTTAAACAGCTATTGTTCATTTGAAGAGACTGTGGGAGAGAACTGTCTAGTGACTTCCTAGCATCACTTCAATATCACTCTTTAATTATGCAGCCATTTTAAGAAGAGTGTTATGCAATTAGTCAGTAGCAATTCTGAAAATAATTCTCAGGCTCTTTTATTATGAAATCAGAGTGTTGTCTCATTGTTTCAAAACCATGGTCTTTCTCATGTGATACCCTATTTCTAGATTAAAACTAAACTATAAAATCCAGCCATCAGCAACTATTCAACAATAATAATCTTCAGCAGGTGAAAGTCTACAACCTTACTGTGACATTAATCAACAATCTTTTAGTTGCAAGTGACAGAAATCAAGGACAACTCAGCATAGTTTAAAAAAAGTGGGGGGGAGAAGAGCTAATGTAGTCGGTAAGCATCTAAGAGTTGAAGGTTTAGTACTGACTTCAGGCTTAGCTAGATTCAGGTCTCCACTCCTCTGCCTCATCTCTTTCTCTGCTTCTTTGAATGGTGAAAAAGCAAAGATCATGACTTTAATAAGTACCAACATATATTTTCAATACAGTTTATGAACCAAAAGAAAATGAGACACTTTCTTCCCCTCCCTCCCCAACGCAAGGGCTCAGAGGTCAAACTACAGAGAAAACTGAACCTACTTTTTGATCACATTATCATCATTGATCAAATCACTAAGACCAAGGGGGAGGGACATGTGATCTGACTGGCCATTCTTTCATATACCTGCCCCTGAGGCAGAGAAAAGAGTACCTCAGGAAACAGAGCTCCCACAGGACTACACAGGGTTAAGGAGAGGATATTTTCCAAAAGAAAATTGGTGTGCTGGTACTGAGGGAGGAAGAAATGGTGAGCAAGCCAAAACAACAGATGTCTACCATTGTCATCACACTTATGAGCTAATTCTTTCCATGTACCCAGCAGAGATTTTCTGGCAAACAGAACATATGTCTCTGATCTTCTCCAGTATAACAATGTAAAATAGTACTGTTGTGGACCTTCAAGAACGCTGAAAGTCATTTGAGAGATTCAAATATAGGGGGATAATTTACATTTGTTGCTTCATAAACTTGGCAATAAAAAATTATAAAGATTTTCTTAGGAAAAAGTTACACCTCCATCCACCCATGAATACATTTGGCAATTGAACTGACCTACCCTTTTAAACATGAATATTTTGGCTTGACTGCACCAAAATGATAAACAAACATGAAAAAACAGTCTTATTTATTTTTGTTTAAATGATGTGCTAAGTCAAACTGACACCTCTATGCTTTATTCCTATCTTCACCTTTGCTGCACCTGATAAAGCTGGGCATTGGGTGAAGCTGAAGGACAGCTGACAGTGTCTGTTCTGTACAATATGCAATGGCCAAAAGCATGAGAAACAAAAACCCTAGAAGGAAATTTAGGTAAATACCTCTGTTAAGTGTAAACTTGAGATGTCAAAATATTTTTAAAACAAAACATCAAGGCCATAAACAATAAAGGAAAGATGGATAGATTTGACTACCAAAGTAAACATAATTAGCAACAAAGTTACAAGAAAATGAAAAAACAGCAAAAATATCTGGAGCATATATAATAGAGGTGTAATATCTCTATTATATATATAATAGATATATATAATTATGTACATATTATATATATAAATATATAATATAATATATAATATATATATATAATATACAAGAGTTTTCAAAAATCAATAAGAAAATACAAACATAGCAAATGAAAAGTGGCCAAGGAACACATATGAGGAATTCCAAAAGAACTAAATGAAAATATATATAGTCCACTGACACGGGAAAGATGTTCTGTTCATTATTAATCAAAGAAATAAAAATTAAGAAAATTTGATCTTCTCCAGTATAACAATGTAAAATAGTACTGTTATTTTACTTAAAATGGAAAATATTAAACACTTAATAACATCCACTGCTATTAGATGTTTAGATTGGTATAGCTCCTCAGGAAAGCCATTTGGCATTACATATGATTTTCAATTTTAAGTGTACATTCCCATCGACCCAACATTCATGCTTCTGATACTTACACCAAGAGGGAAAAACAATAAAACCATATGAAAAGATTGCTTGTGTGTGTGTGTGTGTGCGTGTGTAAGCAATCTGAGTGTTTATGTTTGAATATGTATTGTGTAAAAGGATTTGGAGATTGTTTCATATACATCATTGAGCAATTAGAAGTCCTTAAATGCTAATAACAAGGAGTTGATTAGATAAACTAAAAACCATTCTGTAAAATGAATTACCTAGAAATTTTAAGACAGTGTTGGTCTCTATGTGGAGAATTAAAAAGATGCCCATATGTTTTAGGTAAGTGTTAGTCTTTTCTTTGCCAACCTCAACTATTTTTTAAATACACATTCAAGTGAAATCAACATTCAGACCACATATTTGCATGCATTGTTTCCCACTCCTCTTTGGAGGAGATTCTTGATTTTGTGTCAAAATTCTTAGCCAGAGGAGCACACTTCTCACTACCAGGAAAGTCATTGTCCATGGACAACCAGGTCATAGCTATTCTCTAAACAAAACGTTACAAAATAGCAAGAATGTATATAATTTTTCTGGACAGAAGACAAGAGACATTAGAATTGTGTAGAATATTTTAAGCTTTTGAATCCCTCTCAATTGCAACATGTACAAATTATCTCATAAAATACAAAACCCAAGATCTAGAAACAGATGAATCGGTTTATCAATCAAACCCTTTCTGCATAAAGAAAAATGATCACATGACATATGACCAGGAAGCTCCACAACAGGTGATTCTGGTGTTTCTAAAGTTCTCCTGGCACATGGGGGCCTTGTTGATGGGGTGCAGGGGGAGAATCTAGATCACCAAACAATATGAATGATGTGTTCTCATTATTTTTTCAGCATACATATATGAAATGTCTTAACAATGATTGTATCTGAATGGTAAGATTACAGTTGGTTTATATTTTTTCTTTGCTTGACCCACAATATTGTTTGACTCTTTTATGGTTAAAAATAACACCATTCCTGGGGTACCTGGATGGCTTAGTCATTAAGCATCTGCCTTTGGCTCAGGTCATGATCCCAGGGTCCTTGGATGGAGCCTTACATTGGGCTCCCCACTCAGCAGGAAGCCTACTTCACCTCCCACTCCCCCTGCTTATATTCCCTCTCTCACTGTCTGTCTCTGTCAAATAAATAAATAAAATCTTTTAAAAAAAAAAACAAAACACCATTCTTAAGTGTTTTCTTTTGTTTTGTTTTTTTTAACTTTCATTGGCAGGGGTGATGGAATCACTTTATTAGTTAATTTGTAGAACTTGTCAAGATGTTTAATTTTTCAAAATAAGTACAGCTAAAATTCTATCCATATTTTGTGTATTTCTAAAGACAATCCTGTTCACTTTTCTGCCTTCATTGCCTCATATCCACTACACAGAATTTCCTAAACTATTCCATCATATTGTTATTACATGAAAAAAATGACATATATTGGACATCCTAGGATAAGCAAAATTAGTCAGGTTTTATTGCTTCAGAACTTCTCAGAATATTAAATATGCTAACATAACATGTAATATTTCCCAAACTTATTTTGCTGCAGATTTTTTTAAGGAAGTTTCTCACCATATTAATGTTCCAAAGAACAGAATGAGGCAAGTATTATGGCCTATCCTGGTCTTCCTAAACTCATACTTTATTGTGGACCTCACCTGTAATACCATTCACCTCATCTCCTGTATGTATGATGTACTTCGTTTTCTGAGCCAGTCCTCCTCATTAAACCAAGATACATCAAAATTTTTCATGCATGATTAAAGATGGAACTTTTCTTTTCAGTTATCATTTTACTATATTTGTCCTCAGCTTTTGACAGGTTGGACCTCTACATCTTTTTCCTTCATTTTTCTCTGTTGTCTTAGACATTCCTAGTTAGTTTCCTTTGCAGATGCTGTTGCACTGTCAGCTTCCTCTGTGCATTTTGCTTCTTGAATGTTGATTTTTTCCCTGGAGATTCTGTCTAGCAAGCACTCTTTTGACTCCCAACATTCCCTAGGTGATCTCATCCTTACCTATTATTTCAACACATAGCTCTAATAAGCTCATGGATCATAAATCATGAGGACTCTTCAGCCCAGATCTCTCTTCTAGGTTTAATGTTTACATAAACTGCCCTTCTTAATATCTCTCCTTGGAAGTCCTGCAGATACATCATACTAAATATATCCCAAACTGAAAAGCATTTTTCCTCTACCATATGACCTCGTTCCCTACATCAGCAAATGATATCACTCATCTATCCAGTTTCCAGCATCTTCATCTATATCTCTCCCTCATACATCCCAAGCCCTGAAAACAATCAATTTCTGTTGATTCACCTTCCTGATAAGACTGATTTCTCCACATCCTGATGGCCATTATCTTAGTTCTCAACACCTTCATTTGTCACCCAAGTTACTGTGGGTCTTCCAATGAATAATTTTCCTTAAGTCTTGTCCCTTTCCAGCCATTGTCCTAGTTGCAACACAGTGATCACAATAAAACTCAAATTGGATCATTTCATCTCACCTTGAAGGGTAACTGTTGCCCTGGAGAAACAGAAACACTTGCATTGCACATATCAATTCATGAGTTGACTCCTGCTCACCCTTCCAGCTTTACCTGTAACCACTCCCCAACTCAAAGTATATCCTCCAGCCAGTCATACTGAACAACATGAAGTTCCTTAAATGATACCAGAACTTTCTCCTCTTCCTTTCTTCTTTCCCCAGACTCATCTGGTCCTAATTCTTACTCAGCAGTCAGGATTCAAAATGATATTACTGCCACAGGAAACCTTCTGATTTGCCAATAATGGGTTAGGTGTCCTTTATATACTCTGTAGTACTCTATTCTTGCCCCTATTATTACATACATCACACTGATGACTTGTCCCTTGATAACTTAACTGGAGTAGCCTTAAAGACAGAATCTGTGAATTATGCATCATGTCATGCACAAGAACAGCCCAGGATCTGACACATAGGAGACTATTCATTTGCATAATCAGCACAGTTCCTTCTAACTTTACAGAATTATCAGAATATCATATATAGCTCTGTCAAATGAGATGCAGGATGGTTAGTTAAATTTGAATTCCAGATACACAAGGAACACTTTTTAGTGTAAGTATGTCTCATGCAATATTTGGAACATACTTACACTAAAAAGTTATTTTGTAACTATAAGAATTCAAACATAAGTGAGTTTTTGTTTTTTGGCAACCCTAATCAAGTAAGATTTTATATGTATGAAAGTGCTTTATAAACTATTAAAGTTTTTACAAAAATATAAGCAAATATAAGCCCCGTTCCCCGTTCCTTTAAAAGTCCATTACAGCTTTAAAATGAATGAGAGACATTTCCATGCAAGCTTCTGTGATTTTCATTCATTATTGACAAATCTTGCTCTGTGAATTTACTCACTCTCCCTAAATTAAATAAAAGCCTTTTTGAAAACAAAAGTACATTTCTTGGGGAAATATGTTTAATTTCAGGCAACCAGGTACCAAGATGCATACCAACCACCTAAAATTATCACTGCAATAAAGTACAAATGAGAGCAAGAGGAGGAAGTGGGGAGGAGAGAAAGAAAAAGACTTAAAACTGGAATCAAGTAACTTTAAAAGAGAAAACCCTGGCGCTCTTTTTTTAACACTATTTCCACAGTTACTACCATAAGTTTGAAACCCACTGATGTACACTTCTGTGCATTGATTGATCTAAACAAATTAGTGGAACACAGTTTTCTAATAACCACTTGATTTAAGATGTAAGAAGCATCAATATTAACTAGAAAAATCCTTAGCCTGGAAAGAGCTAAGATGCCTACTTCTTCAACTAACTCTGGTATCTCACCAGCTTCGGCATCTATTTTCCTATCTTTATTTTTTTTTATTTAATTTTAGATATTTCTTCTGTTTTTTTTTTTTTTTTTTTTTTTTTTTTTAAAGAAAGAGCAAGTGAGCAGAGGGACAGAGAGAGAATTCCACAGAGCCTGACACAGGGCTTGCTCTCACAGCTCTGAGATCATGACCAGAACCAAAATCAAGAGACGATGCTCGGGGCACCTCAGTGGCTCAGTGGGTTAAGCCTCTGCCTTCAGTTCAGGTCATGATCCCAGGGTCCTGGGATCCAGCCCCACATCAGGCTTTCTGCTCTGCAGGGAGCCTGCTTCCTCCTCTCTCTCTGCTTGCCTCTCTGCCTACTTGTGCTCTCTGTCAGATAAATAAAGAAAAAATCTTTAAAAAAAAAAAAAAAGAGACGATGCTCAACCCACTGAGCCACCCAGGCACCCCTGCTTTCCCATCTTTAAAAAAGGTGGTAGATTCAGGTGATTTCTAAATTTCACATAGCTCTAAATCCTCTGAGATTTTATGATTCACTGATATCATCATGCTATAGGAATCCGTAGAAATAAAATGTGAAATACATCTTATTAGTGTATTACTTTATCAAATGAAACCTTATCAAATGTAACTTCCAACTCTCTTTCTGAATGTGTTATAATTATACAAGTCTAGTCCATCCATAGATAGCAAGTAAGGCTAACAAAGTTTTAGTGGTGACAGAATCACGATGCTTAGAATTTCAGGGAAATTATGGGAGAGCCATATTGGGCAATGTTCAGATAGAAGAAAAGCCACAGAAGCATCATCTCTCTTCCCCCTTCTCCTTCCATTCTTCCAAAAGGAGAGAGAAGGGACTAATTTGGAACTGAGCTTAAATGTCACAAGTGCTGAGACATCAGGAACAAGGACAATTACCAGAATCACTGGCCTGGAAGAGCTTCAAGAAGTCATCCCAGACAGACACAAATCACCCTGATAAACTGATTCCCTTGCAAGTATCAAAGTTAAAGGACAAATGTTTCTGTTTTACGTACACCAATACCACAGAGGAGGTCCCCTGAAACATAACTGACCTTAAGTGTATGAGTGACATAAACAGTTTGCTCAGCACATTCATGTGCCTGTGTCCTTTTGTCTTCACCCACTGACTCACTCCTTCCAAGCTCTCAGAATGCCTGCACTGGGGGTGAGGAGAGTGGGGACAGCTTCGAGGGCCCCCTGCAGTGAGGCCAGGAAAGGACACAGAGTTAGCCATTAAAGAAGGGGGCAGGATTTGAAGAGGACATTTATTCTTCCCTTGCTTCTGATGAGCACCGCACCCTCCTCTTGGAAAGGGTGGCCCTTCCTCCCAACTTGTGAGTGGGATGCTCTAATAAGGAACTGCCAACTTCTTAAATGGTCCCATGCAGGGCCATAGCCATTGTCCAGGTGGCAAATGACCTAAGATGGCTGTTCATCAGCCTCCTTCATGATCTTCTAAATTAGAAGGAAAAGAATAGAGTCTTTTACTCTCTGTTGGGGAAGCAGGGAAAACATCAGGCAATCAGGCCACATTGAAGGCCAAGTGAAAGAAGCACAGCTGCAGAAGAAAAGAATGCCACCAACAGGCACACACAAGTGCAGACCAGGGGCAGCTGGAGAGACCTGCTCTGTTGCAGGCCTGATCCCACCTGTACTCTTGCCCTTGCCTGCTTTGCTCAATCTGGGAGCCAGTAACTCCCCTGTGTCCCTTTTCCCGGGATTTTTCACTTCACTTCAAGTTTCTCTCTAGAACCCTGGATTATAACACAAAAGACTGAGGAACAACATTTGCAAAGGCACAGAGCAGCTGCATAACAGACAGAATGTCTAATAAGGGTCCCAATATCTGCCTTTCTCCGAAATACTGGGAAAATATGCTATATTATAATAATCCAGGCAGAGTGAGCTTTTCTTTAATGATTTATGGCATCATTAATTTGGAAGAGGTCTGTAAATGAGCAGAATAGAAAAGCTTAAATTAGGGCGCCTGGGTGGCTCAGTGGGTTAAGCCGCTGCCTTCGGCTCAGGTCATGATCTCAGGGTCCTGGGATCGAGTCCTGCATCGGGCTCTCTGCTCGGCAGGGAGCCTGCTTCCTCCTCTCTCTCTCTGCCTGCCTCTCTGCCTATTTGTAATCTCTGTCTGTCAAATAAAATAAATAAAATCTTTAAAAAGTGAAAAAAAAAAAAAAAAAAAAAAAAAAAAAAAAAAGAAAAGCTTAAATTATAACAGAGAAACTTGGATAAGTACAGTAATGTATTTGGTATTGATTATACTCTCATGGATATTTGATCAGGCATTTCTAAGTTGGCCAGTCAACATTTCAGGAGGCCAGGACCTAAATTTTACTGCCCAGTAGACAGGATTAGGAACTATTCACAGGCCATTTGATAAAGCAGCCTTCCACAGACTGTGTTCCAAGAAGGGGGGCATGCTCACACAAGCTCAGGAAACACTGCCTAATGAAGTCTCCCTCTAGGAGATTCACAATGCATATTAACGCATATGAATAATATCAGTAAATAAATCTGCATAATTTTGTATGATAACAGTTAAACAAACTTATTTGCACAGAGAAAGATTTGTTTTATTCTTTCCACACTTAACGAACCCTTAGAGCACTTTGCTCTTAAACCCAGTTTGCATGGAATACCAGTAAGAGAAGCATGAACTATACGCCAGGATTTTAGGATTTTTCACTTCTCCTCTCGTCACAGAGACTCAACGCCAAACTAAATCATGTGTTTTAGTACCATAAAAGCCTAGGCAGACTTTAAAGAGGTTTAGTCAATTCTTTTCTAGTCAAGTACATTTTTGTTTGTATGCTAATTGTGTTGTAACTTCCTGCAAGAGATCAATTAGAAATTGAATCTCCAATATTTACCAGACCCTTTAAAGGCCAAATGCAGGGCAGATGGAGACCATGAGCTGTGGTGGGGTTAGCTTCACCCCTGGAAAAGAAGTGGGAAATGACAGAATTCACACAGGAAAGTGCTAACCAGCTCCACCTGACAAGAGAGAATAAGGTGTGAAGCCACACAGGACAGGTCGGGGAGGATGAGGGTCCCCAATTTGGTAGTAAAGATCTAGTAGTAGAGGGTATGAATACGAAAGATCAGGGGAGTGCTGCCTGGCCTGGCTCAGGAGGGCTTGAGGCAGAACTGTGGATGCTGATGAGATTTCTGGCTGGACCCCCAGCCGTGTGATGGACTGCAGAGCAAAAGAGCAACTTCTCTCCTGTTAGAACCAGAAATTCAGTCAGAAGAGAATCAGACAAAGGAGAAATTCTCTGTTGCTTGCTGGGCCAGCTCCTTCTTCTGACGCCCTCCCACTGTAATATGATTCCCAAGCACCAAGGGCATTTAAATCAGCACAAGGTGACAGAAACAAGTGCACACAAGAAACCTGCTCATTCACAGATAAGCACATCAACCCAAGTGTGGAGAATCATTTAGAACCATTCGAAACAAAATGAACTGTCAATACACAGCGGACAATAGCTGGTAGAGATGAAAATTGTAAAGTTGGTCTGCCTCACCTAGACAGAATAAATACCATATTAAATTCACTGGAAGGCACTTAAGATGCCTTTAAATGACAAGTTTTTGATGATGTGGAGGAAGAAAGAGTAATTCTCCCCTAAAAAAGTATTGTCACGTAACAGCCAGTAGTACTAATCATTAGAAATAATTACAAATGGTACAAAAATGGATTCAAACAACCATATAAATAAGGACTTAAAAAATTCATGAGCTGCCATCCCTTACTAAATTGTACATAATTTGGCAATATTTTAATAACTTGACAGTATTATAATAAAATCAGGATTTCTAGAATAAATCATTTCCATTTTTCACTACTGAAAACATAATCGAAAGCTTTTCATTAATCCCACTCAGCTATATTCAAAAGAAACACTGTATTCAACTGTATCTAGAATGTAATGGAATAATTCTAGGATAAACTTTAAAGATATTTTCTTTATTTTCCTAAATAAATCTTATGAATATGTCTGGTAAATAATTCTCTTTTCTTAACAAAATTATACTGCGGTCCTTGGTTATTTCATGCTAGCCTCAAAATTGCATATATACTATCAAGTTTGATCTCCTTCAGCATTATCTTGAATTCCTCAGGACTGAATGACTAAAGTAAAAATGTATTCTGTCTTGTTAATGCTTTCTTACAAAGTAAGTATATGTGTATCTTTTGCTGGAAGTTCAATTGCTTTTAATCTGCCATTATTAACAAGTTAACAGAATAATAAATTTTTATAAAATAATTTCACTTATTTTGCTACTAATGCAGATTTATGAATAATCTGTTCTTTACCAATTCCCAGTAAGATAAAACATATAATGGCATTAAATAGTAATTTGGATATTTTACTGACTTTATATTTTGGCAATGTTTCATGCCTCATTTGCCTGAAAACTCATTAGATTAGCGCAATACCATGTTTTAATGCAATAGGTTCAGACTTATTTTTCCAAGTAAGTTGAGCCCTGCTTGTTTTCTGTGCTTTCATGCTTGAGTTAATAAATTGCAAAGTTTCCCTCTTCTGTTTGCTCTGTTTTCCTTTATATACCATTTGTTGGTGGTTCTCTATTTTGAGAGAGGGGGAGGAGATGAAAAGTAAATTATCCCCTTGGGCTTGTGAAATAAAGTTTGCCTCTCTGCAATCCGCAACCTCAATGATTTCTTATATTTTACTGAGCCTTCAATTTGTGACAAGTGTATGCACTAAACTAACATATCAATGGGGAAGAACCCAGAAAACAGTGATTGGAAATGTGCCTGGCAAGGACCGCAGTGGAAATCACACCCTTTCAGTAAGTCAGGTGACTTCATCATGTCCCAGGCGGGACCTCAGAAGACCTCCACATTGCCTTCACACCCTTGTATGGGTATTTAACCCTTGTATTTAACACTGAGATGTATCTTGACCTTCTTCCTGATCATCCAGCTCCATCCTCCTTATAGTTAAGTTAGACTTGAATGGAACTAAAGTGTGCACTTTCTTAGGGAGAAATTATTAAATCAGGATAAATCAAAGTTTCATCCCCATGAGTCCTGTTGTCTGACCAGTGGTCTCCCTCTTCTGCATCTGGGAGGCCTTTAAGAATCATCTTAATTATGGGGGCACCCGGGTGGCTCAGTGGGTTAAGCTGCTGCCTTCTGCTCAGGTCATGATCTCAGGGTCCTGGGATCTAGTCCCGCATCGGGCTCTCTGCTCAGCAGGGAGCCTGCTTCTCTCTCTCTCTCTCTCTCTCTCTCTCTCTCTCTCTCTCTCTGCCTGCCTCTCCGTCTACTTGTGATCTCTCTTTGTCAAATAAATAAATAAAATCTTTTAAAAAAATCATCTTAGTTATGAAACTTGAAGTGAAAACATAGATTCGTTACCTCTCTCTCGCGCCTCTCTCCCGTGCTCCAATCATCACATAGAAAAATCAATCACATATCTTCTTAAGTATCTGAATGACTTTCTCTTTTTCTTGCTGTCCAAACTTGACGCCATCTCTCTGGCCTCTACCTGCCCCAGCTCTCGCCGGAGCTCCCACCATAGCACTCCTAGCTCAGTGCTCTCACCTCATCCTGACCACAGAAGGAAGCGTGGTCTGACCCCCATTCCACCAGTCGTCATATCCCACCTCTCCTTTTCCTCTTTACATTCTCTGATTTTTGTGTGTCGTGTGATTTAGCCCCCCAATAAAATAACATGCGGTATCTCTGTCATACTTGTACACCCAATAGTGTCCTAGCAAGAGTGCATGCTCAATGGATTCTTGTTATTTATTTGCTTCATTTTGCAGATACCTTTGAGACACAAATCGAACACAAAGCTTTTTTCCTTCCATTCTCTATCTCAAATTCCTATCTATCATCCACACCCATATTCTTTTTCCAAATTCTTTTTCCTCTGTATACAGAGGGATTTTTAAAGCTTTTTTTTTTTTTTTTTTTTAGGGGCTGATCAACTTACAATAGTCCAAGTTCAGATTATAGAGCTATGGTCAAATGAGTAGGTTCTTAAAATGGCCCTAGGGAAAAAAAATCTAATTTGGAATACTATGCAGCCATCAAAAGAAATGAAATCTTGCCATTTGTGACGACGTGGATGGAACTAAAGGGTATCATGCTTAGCAAAATAAGTCAAGCAGAGAAAGACAACTATCATATGATCTCCCTGATATGAGGAAGTAGAGATACAACATGGGCCTAAGGGGGTAGGAGAAGAATGAATGAAACAAGATGGGATTGGGAGGGAGACAAACCATAAGTGACTCTTAATCTCACAAAACAAACTGAGGGTTGCTGGGGGGAGGGGGTTCAGAGAAGGGGGGTGGGGTGATGGACATTGGGGAGGGTATGTGCTATGGTGAGTGCTGTGAAATGTGTAAATCTGGTGATTCACAGACCTGTACCCCTGGTGATAAAAATATATTATATGTTTATAAAACAAATAAAAATTTAAAAAAAGAAGAAGAAAACATAAGCCCTCTGTATTCAAATGTCACAAGCATCTTTCCCCATAGGTTGTCTTCACTAAACTTGCAGAAAGCTACAGTCATTTTTAAATTTTGGTCATTCTTGGTTATCTACTGTCCCCCTACAGGTACTGTATAGGTTGGAAAATTGCTCTAAGAGTAGTGAAATTTTTTTTTACTCAAAAGTTTATCCTCAGTTACTTATCATAACTTCCTGTCATGCCCAGAGTGCTGTGGTTTAATGCTCTGTGTTCTTTTGGGTAATGGTCAGGCAAGTACAGCCACAAAAGGGGACACAGGAGAGGCACAAAAAAACAAAGTCTCATGCTCACAAGGTCCTAGAGAGGACATGCCACAGAGAGTCACAGGGGAAGCACCACATTTTGGTAAAGTGGCAGAAGACAGGAGCCAGAAGGGTGTTTAAGCCACAATCTTTCTTGGTGCTTCTGTAGGAAAGGCAAGGCAAGGCAGGGCAGGGCAAACAGTTTAGGACTGACTGGTTTGAATGATTTCAGGGGACCCCCTACTACACAGGTGATATCCAGTTGCAGTACCTGGCTCTGGAATGATTAAGATAAAAGAATATTGCCTCCTGCTGTGTATGAGCTGGAGCTAGACACAAAAGCTAGAGCTCTGGATTGGTTCCTCACATAGCAATGGAACATTCCAGTGGAGTATTTTGCTCTAAGAATTGGCCAGCATTGGGGTGGGGTGGGTACATCTCTGTGCAGACAGGAAGTTTGGTTTGGGTTTTTTTTGTTTTTTTTTTTTTTTTTTTTGTCGTCAAAAGGTCATAATATACAGAATATACAAAACACACACTACATTCAGGAGCACAGCAGCAATTGATATGGGCAGCAGTGCTGTCTAGCACACAAGTAACTGAACCTGGGATTCTTCAGATGGCTTGACTCAAATGACAGCTTACTGTCCATGGGGTGTTGGGCAAGTTACTTAATCTCTCTGCAAATCACCTTCATCCATACAATGCAACAAAATCTGTAGAGTTGTCCTGAGAATTAAATGAGATGATACATACAAAGAACCCAGCCCAACACCTACTCCATGTAGACAGTAAAGTTCTTCAAAATAAACTAAGTGTTTTGAAGCAGAAAGAGAATTGATCTGAAAGTTTAAAGGAGTCAATGAGCAAGGTAACAGAAGCAGAAAGTTAACCTCACACCAAGAGAGTTGTTTGAAATAAGGGCATGGCTCTCAAAGAGTTACTTTTGGTCTCAAACAATTTTAGCACCCAAAATGTGCCTTCTATTTACTTTTTAAAAGTATTTTATTTATTTATTTGTCAGAGAGAAAGAGAAAGAGAGAGAGAGAGAGAGCCCACACAGGAGAAGAGGCAGGTAGAGGGAGAGGGAGAAGTAGCTCCTCACTGAGCAAGGAGACTGATGCGGGGCTCCATCCCAGGACCCTGGGATCATGCTCTGAGCCAAAGACAGACTCTTAACTGACAGAGCCACCCAGGCATTCCGTATAGTTACTTTTTAAAGTGCTTTCCCATGCCTATTTATACATGGAAAAATGTTAGAATATACTGTTTCTATTTTCTAGATAAGGAAATTAAATCTCAGCAAGAATAGCCTGAATTGTCCCCATTACCAGTAAATGGCCTTCACAAACCAGAGCTCTCTGAACACCTGTCTCAAGGCTCTTTCTACCGCACCAATCTGATTCAGAGAAATCATTCTTTTCCCTTTGGATCATAGGTGTTACAAAACTAGAGTTAACACTATCCATGAAAAGCCAAAGATGATATTGACAGTACCTAACTGGTATTTCAGGATTTCCCCCACAGACATAACACTTGGGTTAGAAAGCAAGCTTTGCAGTCAGGAACTCAAATACCCTGAAGAGACAGTGTCCCTACAGCCGTTCTGGCCAGTACAGTAGCCAGCAGCCACATGTGGCTACTAAGCCCTGGCAATATTTTGGATATACTGAGTTAAAGTGTAATATTAAAAATTAATTTCCCCTGTTCCTAATGGTTTTGTGGCCACAAGGAATTTTTAATGCACCAAGTATTATGTTTCCACTGGGCGGAACTATAAGATTCACCACAGTCCAAAGCTGTGCTCCTTCCCCACACCTCTGCGCCGGGCACTCTTCGCCGCTGCAGAAACACTCAAGTTGATATGACTAAGGCATCACTCTCCAAGGTCAATTAATCAGCAGTGCCTTTGTAGGAAGCAACTGTCTCTCACTATATATCAGTTCGGTAAAGCAGGTTGGTATTTTCCCGAACCTACTATAGCTTGGCAGTTATTATAGCCCCAGGGACTAGCATTTGCTCAATATGGGAGAGACCAATGCAGGTCTGTTGTTCAATCATCTCTCTCTATCTAACACAAGCAATATAAGATGATGGATGTTAATTTTTTCTCAAACTATCATCATGAGGAAAGTATCTGACAAAATTGAGTATTTCATAGAAAGGTCAAGTACTGTTAACAAAGTTAATTTTCCTGGATCTGCATGTCATAGTCTTCTTTCCAACTCAAGAACCGATTGCACAGAGCCCTTTGAAGGTGGGTACATATGATAGAAATGACATTTTTACCTGCTAACTTAGCACTGAAATGTTCACAATGTCAAGTGGGAAATTAATAATTACACCACATTTTAGCACTGAATGTCTGTCAAACAGAATAAAACCGTGTCGAGCAGAAGGTAAGGAAAGAGATGGAAGCATTAGTGACACCATCTCACTTCCCTGCATGAAATAGCAAACCGAAGACAAGTTCAGTATGTTCCCCCCGAAGTTAACAGACACATAGTACTAGTGCAATAGGACAAATTAAGTTAATTTATTATTCAGCCTGCCTTTGCTATGTATCAAGAAATAAATTCTGTCACACTTAAACAGGGAGAGATTTAAGTCAAATAAGGTAAAAAGCTCAGTTTGGAAGTCAAACTTCTGTAACAGATTCATTCTTACCCATGTGATACCCATACTCACACTAATGAGAATGAGTCAAGTCAAATTTCTGACTAGTTACATCAATAAAGAATCTCAGAACACTGATGGCTTCAGATCACCTCGTCACATGTGAGTGCTGCGGCCACTTGGGGTTTGGCTGAAAGGTGGATCAAGCCAGGTGCCAACTGAAAGTGTGTAACTATAAAAGTGTATATCCTCTAGGGTTTTTGTGAAAAACTGACACACTTGTTCATTAAGTAAACATCCTCTACATGATCTGATTTGTAAGCCATGAGAAAGAAATACTGGTAAAATACACACACACACACACACACACACACACACACACACTTTGCCAATGGATTCTGAAAGCTTTTCATTAATAAGAGTCATCCAAAAAATCCTTGTCCCTATCAGCAGTATTTCTAATTCACTTACTTATCAGGGTTGTTGGACCAGGCAGCCTCTTTCCTAGTCTGGAGGAGAGAATAGAAGGATGTAGATGCTAAAATCTAAAAGGAGTGGGGTACTATTTCAGAGGCACTAGAAACAGAGAGCAGGAAGTACTCAAACTAACAGCACACTTCAATTTCCTCAGGAAAAGGAGTGAGTAATCATCTTAAAATGATGGCTGGGGGTGGGGGAGCGGTGTGCCTGGGTGGCTCAGTGAGTTAAAGCCTCTGCCTTCAGTTCAGGTCATGATCCCTGGGTCCTGGGATCGAGCCCCGCATCGGGCTCTCTGCTCAGCAGGGAGCCTGCTTCCCCCTCTCTCTGCCTGCCTCTCTGCCTACTCTCTGTCAAATAAATAAGATCTTTCATTTAAAAAAAAAAAAAAAAGACGGCTGGGGTCTCAGGTTCACCCTGCATCAATCATGTTAAAGACAAACGTATGCTTTGCATTCATCATGGGCTTAAACTCCAATAGATCATCCCCTTAAGTCTCTGGTGCTAAATAATTTTTTAAGAATACTAAAGAGCTTAGTGCTGTAAAGGAAATTCACCTGGGTAACAATTTGAAGATGCTGAGAGTCTCAGAGCCCTGCTTTTATCACCAGCTGAAAAGCCAATAAGTTTAATTGTCTCTAAACAATCTCCAGCTGTGTAACCCTCTTTCCATGCAGGATCCTTATAAAAGAAAGGCCCATAAAATAGTTTTCTAAGCACCGTATTTATGCTGGGATTTAAATTTCAATTACAAAGAGAAATTATATCTCCCATTTGATGCAAATGCATTTGAACACGTTATGACTATAAAAGTAAAACCTGCTTAATCCTCTCATAAACTTAGTAATTTTATAAAACTCATATTGTTTCATACGCATAAAATGTGAATGACAATCAGCATTCTGAACAGTAGCCTAAATCAGCAACATAAGACATCATAATATTCTCAGTGTTTTCTCCTTCCATTTACTCTATATAACAAGCAGAGTGAAGTATGTCTCCCATATTTTTAAAGGGAAAATAGTTTATTGTTCTACAATTCCTGTGTCTCATGGATCTAATGCTCCACACAAAAGGCATTGAAAACTATATTCTCTGCTTTTTTAAGTAAGCACATCAATATTTCCTTAAGTCTATTCTAATTTGTAACGCAAATATGAACATTTTAAAAACTGAAAAACACTCGTTTCATTACTTAAAACAGTTAAATTCTTATGGAAATCTAATAGCCTTGATCCTCCCCCTAATCACAAATCAAAGCAGAGATTTGGAGCACTTTGCTTGAAAATAATTTGCCCTACCAGTCAATAGACAACCCTTGGAGGACCTGGGTGGCTCAGTCCTTAAGCATCTGCCTCATTGGCTCTGATCAAGCCCTGCACTGGGCTCCCTGCTCAGCGGGGAGTCTGCTTCTCCCTCTCCCCTGTCCAGTGTTCCCTCTCTTGCTGTCTCTCTCTCTCTGTGTCAAATAAATAAATAAAATCTTAACAAAACAAAACAAAAAAAGACAACCCCTAAGTAGTAAAGTGGGAACACCACAATTCCAGGGATGATGGGAATCATTTGCATCACAAAGTGGGAGGAGAACCTGTTCCCAGTAGAAAGGAAGATGGCTAAAGGAAAGGATTTGAGGAGTCCCCTTTTTCCCACATGCATAATTCAAATCAATTCCTATGTTAGAGACACATTCCTATTCCTCAGCACACACTCCCCTCCTCTAGTATGGAAGCTTCGGGAGTCTCCAAGAGTCTGAGACTCCTCAAATATTTGTCTCCGTCCCACACATTTCTTCCATCTTCCACTTCAATGGGATTTAGATGGAGATGGCATTATAGATTTGTAGAACTTGGGTGAGGAGCCAAGAAGATTGAGAATAAAGGCAAAAGGGCTTTCTGCCAAACCTCTTTTTTTAACCTTACACTTTTCTAGAAATATTAAGGTTTATGGTAAAGAATTACAATGTTTATTCATGTTCATGTTTTAGGGAAGTTTTCTGAATAATATATGTGTGGCATATAATAAAACAGAAGATTAACAAGCAATCCAAAAATAGTATCTCTTTTACTGCCTTGCTCACTATTTCTAAGGAGAACACGAGCTCTTGTTCTTAGAATTCACAGAGTTATCTTTGCCTAAAAATTGGAACTCATGAGGGAAAATTTGCCATTCACTAACTACATAACAAAGAAATTTCTGCACATTGTGCCAAGACACTATACGGTAGGTGGTGTTAACATGGAAAGCTTTTATCATGAGAAAGTAGAAACCCATTACCTCCTAAGTTAATAACTGCAACCTGTAATATGAAGTTCTATTTTAGCAGAGCCTTGTATATTTTTAAAGAATAAGAAAAGATCATTTGTCTTTCTATGAACCAGGCCACACAATTGGTTGCCGGTGTCTTTTCTTTTTTTATTCTATTCCCTCAAAAAAGAGAAGGCAATAATAGTCCTATAAGGTTGACTCCACATGAATGGACTAAATTCACAAGAATGGAATTTTTTCAGAAGGAAAAGAGACTCCCGACACTGGTAGGCAGAGATTTATATCTGGGAGTAAGTAGACCACAGACCATTTGATAAATTTTGTTTCAAACACTGTCTCTGAAGAATGATTTCAACAAGTCAGAAAAAACCCATCTTTTAAATCTGTAGTCACACCATGTAAATCAGGCTTTTTACAGAACTGCATCAGTCTCTCAGAAATGATTAGGGGGTTGATGATACACAAATGTTTCTGACAGTGCTGCTGAGTGCTGGGCAGGAGTGGGGGCTGTGCTCTCACATCCGCCCACCTGCTGCGGCCAAGTGAGAGACAGGAAGTGATCCTGAAGGAGCAGGGCTTCCGGCAGGAGCAGGGCACTGATGCTGCAGCTCCAGAAGCCACCTGGGAGGGTCTCTGTGTTTTCCAATATTCTTGCTTAAAGAAAACAATAAAGCTCTCAATGAACTCTTATTGACCTGCCCAACCCAGGCAGCTCTGCAAAACTTCTAATACCCTTGTTGGAACATTGCATAACAGGCTATTATTGTGATATAACCATACTTCATTCATTGTGTTCTGAAGGTCACAGAATACTCCTGTGACTCTTCTTCGTGAGCCCCACCAGAGTCTCATCCTTAAAGGAAGGGGTTGTACTGGTCTGGACATCAGCAGAGCCACTAAGTCAATGGAGCACATGCTATTCAAGGGATACTTGGTAACAACATTGAAGAGACCTTGAAGTTCTGTGAGAACAAGAACAGGATGGGCTCAAAGGAATTTCAGCCTTGCAAGAGGAAAAAAAAAAAAAAAACATATACATTGACAATGGTTAACTCAATTATAACTTCACAAAGCAAAATACACATAACATTCATAGTCATTGCACTTTGGGCCTGTTGAGCTGTCTATCATTTTTCAATAAGACATTGGTAAATTTCTAGCCATACAAGACTTAGCAAATGTTTCTGCCCTAGCTGTGTACAAGATCTTTTCTTCCCTCTTTTATTACATTTCTTTTTATTTAAATTAATGTTATTGTTCAATACCCCCTCCAAAAAAAAACTGTTCTAAGTCTTAGAGGCTATAGTGATGTAAATTTACATATATGCAGACTGCTTTAGGCTAGAATAAAATGGAAAGATGTGTTCACCCATTCTAACTGGTTCAGGTTAAAATGTGCTGAGAATGTTAAAAAGAAGAAAAGAAGAGGGGAGCAAACGGGAAGGGAGAGAGTGAAGGAAGGGAGGAGGGAATTGGGCTGCAGGTCTGCAGGTCATCCAGTCTGCCTCCCACTCCCTTGCTGTCCTACTTCTCCTAGTCCTTAAGCCCCTTCCCTTAACCCTGTGTCCCTGCTACTCTTGCTCTGCTGGCTCCTCTTGATGGACACCTGTGGATTCACTGTGTTTTGACCTCAGCACAATCCACCCAGGACCTGACATGTTACCTTCTAACTGATCTCCTACTTGTGAGACCATGGAATACAGTGCCTCAGGACCTCACACCCTCTGGAGTCCCTATGGGATCAACTAGAAGAGGAAGCTCTTTTCTAGTTTCCACACGGGGAAAAAACTGGGGAGGTGACTGCAGAGGGAGGGGTGAGCCCAAGAGTGAGAGGCGCAGACCAAGAAAACCAGAAGATGGTCCTGCTTTCCTAGTTCCATCCATTCCCTTGCAGGAACTAAAGTTTAGCCCATGCTGTAGTTCCAGTTAAGCCCACAAGACAATTAGAAGCATCATCTCTCTATCATATGGCATCGAAAATAATCTTGCTATCTAAAGTGTAGCTTCTATATTCACCTCGGTCAAGACTTTTCCCCAAATCCTCCACAACTGCCCAGTTCTATGCTCCAGTTCCTGGTTCCTGAGCAGATTTCCAACTGAAATTAGAGTTCTCCCTGATGCCACATGATTGCCTGCAGTGCTAACAGCATACCCAACCCTCTCTCACCCAACATGGGACCAACTTGGTGTGCTATCATCTGCCAGCTTGCAATCCAGCCTAAATCCAGACTGACTTTTGGTGCCAAAACGTGACCACCTCACTGATTTTAGTATCACAGAAGCTAAAAACTCTAGTCCTAATTATTCAGTAAGGGTTCTTCGATATCACCACCAGGCCCTGACTCCTTGATCACTGTGAATGACCTACTACTTACTTCTCTGCTGACCTAAACCCTGAACCTTCTTACAAAGTCAGTCTCTACATCCTTTGCCCTGCCCATTGCTAGCTTCCTCCCCTTTCTTTCTTACTATGTCTCCTGGTAAAATCAATATGGGATATATTAGAAGAATCCTGTCCAAGAGTGAAGAACAGGTTTCCAATTTCATATGTACATTATGAATGATAATGATAAAGTCTGGAGCTGAATACCACCTGCACAGAGTTAGGGAACTTAAGGGTAAATGTGTAGCAAGGGTCTTTTTACAAATGCCGAGCTCCCATGTGATATAAGGAGTATGAAAGGAGGGGCACCTGCATGGCCCAGTCAGTTAAGCATCTAACTCTAGATCTCAGCTCAGGTCTTGATCTCAGGGTCAAGAGTTCAAGCTCCACATGGAGCCTACTACAAAAACAAACAAACAAACAAACAACAACAAAAACCGAGTATGATAGGAAGATAATGAGTCTGACGCTCAAGTGGTCAGTAGGTAGGGAGGCATGGCCTGGAGGTTAGTACAGGAGTGTAGGTAGAATTCTTGGATGGCTTCATGATCTCTACTCACTGTTGTTACCTCTGTGATTATATTGCATTACACAACATAAAGGATTTGGAGATGTATTAAAGTGTATTAATCAACTGGCCTTAAAATAGGGTGATTAGCCAGAGAAGCCAAACCTAATCACATAAGCCCTTAAAAAACAAGAGTTTTCTCCAGTCAGTTGCAGAAGGAAAAGTCAGCAGAAAGGGGACTCAGTACATGAGAAACTCTCCATTATTGGCTTGAAGAAGCAGCAGCCACAAGGAAAGGACCTGAGAAAAGCCTCTCAGAGGTAAGATCAACCCCCTTCTAAAACCCAGCATGGATACAGGGACTCAGTTCTACAACTACAAAGAACTGAATTCTGCTAACAGTGAGAATGAATCTGGAAGCATATCTTTTCCCCAGAGACTCTAAAAAAGAGCCCATTCCAGCCAACACTTTGATTTTGGCCTGGTAAGACCCTAACAGAGAACCCAATCAAGTTTATCTGGACTATCACCTACAGAATTGTGAACTAATATATGGGCGTTACTTTAAGCCCATATATTAGTTAGTGGTAATTTTTTATACACCAATAGCACACTAATACAACAGGTTACAGTGACAAGGATGGGGAGAGATAAATATGGACAAGTAGCATAAGTCACACAGGGAAGGACATCCAGATATTTAGAAGTAACAGATAATTTTACTATAACAGCAATGATAAAAATCTTTATCTAGAGGCTATGTGTTTTATACATAGGTGCAATAGATCCTCCCACAGTTAAGATCAGAAATATACATTGAAAACTGAATATTAATACTAAATATTAGAATGTTTGAGGGCAGGGCTAAGACGTCAGAGGAGGAAGGCGACCCTAAGCTTGCCTCTTCCACTGAACACATCAAGATAAATATATATCAAGTCATTCTGAACACCAATAAAATCGATTGAAAATCTTAGATAACAAAGTGGCATGTCTACAAACAGAAAAAAAGGCCAATGGAAGCTTCTTATAACAAATAAACAAAAACACACCTAGGATCTAGCTTCCTTAATTTATTTTTAAGTCTTTGTTTTATTTTACCTTTTATTTATTTTTTTTCCCTTTTTCCTCCAAAATGACAAGATGGGGGAATTCACCCCAAAAGAAAGAACAGGAAGAAATGACAGCCTGGGATTTAATCCATACAGATATTGTTAGATTTCTGAACTAGAGTTTAAAACAACAATGATAAGGATATTAGCTGGGCTTGCAAAAAGCACAGAAGACACTAGAGAATCCCTTACTGCAAGGATAAACTAAAATCTAGTCAAGCCAAAATGAAAAATCCTATAACTGAAATGCAATCCCAGATGGATGCCATAACAATGAGAATGGATGAAATAGAGGGATGAATCAGTGATACAAATGATAAAATTATGGAACATAATGAAGCTGAAAAGAAGAGGGAAACAAAGGTAAAGAATCACAAAGGAAGACTTAGGGAAATCAATTACTTATTCAAATGGAGTAACATTCATATCATAGGAGTCCGAGAAGATGAAGAGAGAAAAAGGGGCAGAAGGTTTACCTGAGCAAATTATAGCTGAAAACTTCCCTAATCTGGAGAAGGACAGAGACATCAAAATCGAAGATGCACAAAGAACTCTCATTAAATTCAACAAAGCCACTGCCAGAGCATATCATAGCCAATTCACAAAATATACAGACAAGGCAATAATCTTGAAAGCAGCAAAGGAAAAAAAAAGTCCTTAACCTACAAAGAAAGATCAGGTTCACAGCAGATATGTCCAAAGACACTTAGCAGGCCAGAAGATAGTGGCAGGATATATTCAATGTCCTGAATGTAAAAAATATGCCAAGAATACTTTACCCAACAAGGCTCAAATAGAAGGAGAGATATTTTTCAAGACAAAAAAAAAAAAAAAAAAACTAAAGGATTTCATGATCACTAAAGCAGCTTAGCAAGAAATATTAAAGGGGACTCTTTGGGGTGAAAAAAAGACCAAAAGTAACAAAAACTAGAAAGGAAGAGAAAATATCAGAATACCAGAAATACCAACTTTACAGGTAACACTATAGTACTAAATTCATATCTTTCAAAAATTACTCTGAATGGAAATGGACTAAATGACCCTAATCAAAAGCCATAGATTATCAGAATGGATTAAAAACAAGATCCATCTATATGCTGTCTACAAAAGACTCATTTTAAACCTAAGGACACCTGCAGATGGAAAATGAGGAGATGGAGAATCATCTAATGGATGTCAAAGGAAAACCAAAATACCCATACTTGCATCAGAAAAACTAGACTTTAAAAACAAAGACTGTAACAAGAGACAAAAATGGACATTATATCATAATTAAGGGGTTTGCCCAACAAGAAAATCTAACAATTGTAAATATTTATGTATTATGCCCCCAACTTGGGAACACCCAAATAAATAAATCAATTAATAACAAACATAAAGAAACTCATTGGTAGCAATGCAGTAATAGTGGGGGACTTTACCACCCCCACTTACAACAATGAACAGATCATACATGCAGGAAATTAACAAGGAAACAATGGCTTTGAATGACACACTGGACCATAAGGACTTAAGAGATATATTCATAACATTTCATCAATAAAGATTCTTTTCAGAAGTAATGGAACAATTCTCCAGAATAGATCACATACTGAGTCACAAATCAGCCCTCAACAAGTAAAAAAAGACTGAGATGGGACCATGCATACTTTCAGACAGCAATGCTATGAGACTTGAAGTCAACCACAAAAAAAAAAAAAATTGGAAAGACCACAAATACATGGAAGCTAAAGAATATCCTACTAAAGAATGAATGGGTTAACCAGGAAATTAAAGACAAAATAAAAAAGCACATGGAAGCAAATAAAAATGAAAACATGTCAGTACAAAACCTGTGGGATGCAACAAAGGCAGTCCTAAGAGGGAAGTATATTGCAATATAGATCAACCTGAAGAAGGAAGAAAAGTCTCAAATACTCAACCTAACCTTACACCCAACGGAGCTAGTAAAGGAAGAGCAAATAAAGCTTGAAGACAGAAAAAGGGAAATAATAAAGATTAGAGCCACAGTAAATGATAAAGAAGCAAAAGAAGAATAGAACAGATCAACAAAACAAAGAGCTAGTTCTTCAAAAGAATTAATAAAGTTGACAACCCCCCAGCCAGACTTATAAAAAAGAAAAGAGAAAGGACTCAAAATGAATGAAAGAGGAGAGATTACAACCAATACCACAAAAATACAAACAATTATAACAGAGTATTATGAGCAATTATATACCAAAAAACTGGGCAATATGGAAGAAATGGAAAAATTCCTAAAAAATACAATCTACCAAAACTGAGAAGAACTAGAAAATTTGGACAGACACATAACCAGCAAAGAATTAAAACAAGAATCAAAAATCTCCCAATAAATAAATAAATCCAGCACCAGATGGATTCCCAGGAGAATTCTACCAGACATTTAAAGAAGAATTAATACCTTTTCTTCTCAAAGTGCTCCAATAAAATAGAAATGGAAAGAAATTTGCAAACTCATTCTACGAGGCCAGCAATACCTTGATTCTAAAACCAGACAAAGATCCCACTTAAAAGGAGAATTACAGGTCAATATCCCTGATGAACATGGATGCAAAAATTATCAACAAGATATTAACAAATTGAATCCACCAGTACATTAAAACAATTATCTACCATGATAAAGTGGGATTTATTATTAAAATGTCTATGCTACCTAGAGCAATCTACGCATTCAAGGCAATCCTTATTAAAATACCATCAACTTTTTTCACAGAACTGGAACTAATAATTGTAAAATTTGTATGGACCTAGAAAAGACCCCATATAGCCAGAGGAATGTTGAAAAAGAAAACCAAAGCTCATGGCATCACAATTCCAGACTTCAAGCTTTATTACAAAGCTGTAATCATCAAGCCTGTATGGTACTGGCACAAAAACAGACCCAAAGATCAACAGAACAGAATAGAGAGAGCCCAGAAATGGAATCACAACTATATGGTAAACTGATCTTCAACAAAGCAGGAAAAAATATCCAGTGGAAAAAAGACCATCTCTTCAACAAATAATGCTGGGAAAACTGGACAGTCACATGCAGAAGAATGAAACTGGACTATTTCCTTACAAAAATAGACTCAAAATGGTTGAAAGATCTAAATGTGAGACAGGAATCCATCAAAATCCTAGAGAAGAACAAAGGCCGCAATCTCTTCAACCTGAGCTGCAGCAACTTCTTGTTAGATAGGAAATAAAAACAAAAATAAACTATTGGGACTTCATCAGGTTAAAAATCTTTTGCATAGCAAAGGAAACAGTCAACAAAACCAAAAGACGACTAACAGAATGAAGAAAATATATGCAAATGACACATCAGATAAAGAGCTGTATCCAAAATCTATAAAGAACTCACCAAATTCAACACCCAAAGAACAAATAATCCAATCAATAAATGGGTAGATGACGTGAAGAGATATTTCTCCAAACAAAACATACAAATGGCCAATAGACATTGAAAAAGTGCTCAACATCACTCGGCATAAGGGAAATACAAATCAAAACCACAATGAGATACCACCTCACGCTAGTCAGATGGCTAAAATTAACAAGTCAGGAAATGGCAGATGCTGTTGAGGATAAAGAGAATGTGGAACCTTCGTACACTATTGGTGGGAATGCAAGCTGGTACAGCCACTCTGGAAGACAGTATGGAGATACCTCAAAAAGTTGAAAACACTGCTACCCTAAGACCTAACAGCTGCAATACTGGGTATTTACCCCAAAGATACAAAATGTAGTTATCCAAAGGGGCACCTCTACCCCAATGTTTCTAACAGCAATGTCCACAATAGCCAAACTATGGAAAGAGCCCAGATGCCCAACAACACCAACAACAGATGAATGAATAAAGAAGATGGGGGGTATATATATATATAATGGAATACTATGCAGCCATCAAAAGGAATGAAATCTTGCCATTTACAATGAAGTAGATGGAACTAGAGGGTATTATGCTAAATGAAATAAGTTAATCAAGAAAAGACAGTTCTCCTATGATCTCACTGATATGTGAAATTTAAGAAACAAGGCAGAAGATCATAGGGGAAGAGGAAAATATGAAACAAGATGAAACCAGAGAGGGAGACAAACCATAAGAGACTCTTAATCTTGGGCAACAAACTGAGGGTTGCTGGAGGGGAGGGGAGGGATGGGGTAACTGGGTGATGGACTTTGGGGAGGGTAAGCACTGTAATGAGCACTGGGTATTAAATAAGACTGATGGATCATAAACCTATACCCCTGAAACAGATAATACATTATATACTAATTGATTAATTTTTTAAAAGTTGAAAATAGAATTTCCCTATGATCCAGCAATTGCATTACTACACAAAGAATACGACGTACCTACCTAAAGAACACAAAAATACATATTCAAAGGGGTACGTGCACCCTGATATTTATAACAGCATTATCAACAATAGCCAAATTATGGAAAGAGCCCAAATGTCCATTAACTGATCAATGGATAAAGAAGATGTGGTTTGTGTGTGTGTGTATATGTGTGTGCATACATACAGAAATATTACAGTCTATATATAATACACATGCACACACACACACAGGAATATTACTCGTAAGATATTACTCTTAAGATAGAGAATAAACTCAGGAAAAAGGGACATGGGTGGGGCATGGGTTAAATTGACAATGGTTATTAAGGAGGGCACTTGTGATGAGAACTGGGTGCTGTATGTAAGTGATGAATCACTGAATTCTACTCCTGAAACCCAAATTGCACTCTATGTTAACTAACTAGAATTTAAATAAAAATTTGAAATTAAAAAAAAAAGGATGTAGAATGTGTGTTTTCCTTGTAACAAATTTTTCTTTGTCACTCACTATTATTTACAAAATAAAATTAATTGTATCTAAAGGTTGAATCTTGGTATATTTACACTAATATTAATTTTATTATAAATATCAACTAAGATAAGTAGATAGACATATAAATTAAATAAAATTAATGAGCTTTCAGTAATTTATCAATATTTCCTTCTCATCAAGAAGATGTCTATCTATTTTATGAATTACATATTGGCAAAACAATTTCAATTTATCATTTGATGATCTTATTGTTTCTATAACAAGTATAAATTAACTTAGAAAAAATATCACCTCATACATTAATCAATAATTAAATCAATTATAAATTTTAAGATAGAATTATGATTATACGTTGTATGCAAAAACCATATTTTGTTATTTTTTGTGTGGGAATGAACAGGCCTTCCTTATAATTACTGTTATATGAGGGAGCATCTGCTACAATGATCAAATTTTCATATTGACTTATCATTTTAATGAACCAAATAAAACCATTATCTCAATGAGCTGTAATTTATAGGACTTTTAAATCTCCACAATTAGGCAATGTCAAGGTGCTCTTCGAAATAGCCAGGAACTTCTGACTAATAACTAGTCACTTCTGAATTTACTTGTAATTCATTTATCCAAGTAATTCTGTAATAAATTCCTTTTTTCAGAATTCACCACTCAACTAGAATGTTATTACTTCCTGGCTATGAGGTATATTTAAATACCAATTCCATCTACAATAGTATCAGAAAAACCTCTATGTTGACAATAACAAAAAAGAATGCTGTGAAAAACTTTAAAAGATTTAAATAAATGAAAAGATATACCATAGTAATAGATTAAAAGAACCAATAGTATTAAGATGTCAATTCTCTCTAAATTAATGTATATATTTAATGCAATCCTAATCATAATCCCTTAGATTAGAGAACTTTACAAGTCAATACTAAAATTCACTTGGAAATAAAATGCCCCTCAATTGCCAAAACAGACTTGAAAAAGAAAAACAAAGCTGGAGGACTTAAGCTAGGTAATTTCAAGACTTGATCAAAAGCTACAGGAATCAAGACAAGAATGGCACTGGCATAAGGACAGGTAAGTAGATCAGTGTAACAAAATAGAGAATTTGGAAATAGACCACACTTGCATAGTCCATTGGTTTTCAGCAATGGGACCAAACCACCTTAGTGGAGAAAGAAAAACTTCTCAATAAATGGCTCCATGGTAACTAGATACCCATATGAGATAGAGAAAGCAAAAGAAAGAAAGAAAAAGAGCCCATCCTCTCTGAAATCACACACAAAAATTAATTCAAGATGAATTTTGGACCTACAAGAAAAGCTAAAACTTTAAAGCTTCTAAAAGAAAACATTGAAGAGTATCTTTACAAATTGGGAGAGGCAAAAAATGAAGAGGGAAGCCACAGATGGAGAAAACGTATTTGCAATACATATTTGATATTTTGTATCCAGAATAGAAAGAACTCCTATAACAAAGGAATAAAAAGACAACTAAACAAACAAAAGGAAAAAACAGAAAGGTGCAGAAGACTTGAACAGACACTTCAAGAGAAAAGATATACAAATGTCCAATAAGCACATGAAAAGGTATTCAACATCTTTATCATCAGAAAAGTGCAAAATAAAAGCACTAGAATGACTAAAACTGAAAAGACTGACAACACCTACTGTTGAGCAGGATGTGAATCAGGCAGAACTCCTGCACATTGCTGGTGGGAGTGTAAAATGCTACCGCCTCTCTGGAAAGCAATTTGGCATTTTCTTGTCAAGTTAAACATACACCTACCCTCTGACTCAGCATTCCCACTCCTAAATCATTAAAAAAAAAGAAGGAAGGAAGGAAGGAAGGAAGGAAGGAAGGAAGGAAGGAAAGAGAGAGAGAGAGAAAGAAAGAACAGAAGAAAAAACATATGTTCACAAGATTTTTACAAGAATCCTCATAGTAGTCATAACTGGAAATGACCCAAATATCATACATCAATAGGGAGAATGAACAAATACAATGCAATACTATTCATCAATGAAAAGAAACAAATTAATGTATTATGTACCAACATAAGTGAATTTAGAAAACATAATGCTGAGTGAAGTAAGACACAAAGGAGTGTATACTGTGTGATTTAATTTATACGATGTCCAAAAACAGGCAAATTAATCTGAACTGATAGAAAATCAGAAAGAAAATCAGAAAGGTTGCCCTTTTGTGTCAGGCGATGGATGGAAGTGTAGCTTCAGGGAACTGTTTGGATGCCTGAGACTGTCATATCTTGCTTTGGGTGGTTGTTAAATGTGTATGTACAATTGTCAAAATCCTTCACAGTGCACACTGAAAATCTATGCACCTTACTGTATACAAATTATGTCAACACTCTGCCTTGCTCACAAAAGACTGTAAGAAAACATGACCCTTTGTTAATGCTGATTGGTGGATATACGGTAAAGAATTACTCTCTGAAGTTCTCGTATTTACAAAAACCTCTAAAGTATTTTAAATTTAAATTTTTTACAAACATATATAAACCAAATAAGTAGTTCCTGTTCACAGGGAGTTTGCAAACTAACTTGAGTCAGACAAGTAAATAAATGTTTGCAATTCGTCAGGATCATGATGCCAGCAAAGACTTTGTTCCTCAGATTGCTGAGGTACCAGTGTGTCTGGATACAAGACATTGGATCTGAAGCGGGAGACATTCCTAAATCCCTAATGAGCTTACATTGGAATGTGACCACAGTGTACTCAAGCACATAGGCCTTTGTCTTGGACCACCAACATGTATAGGAAGCAAATAACAATAATAAATATATTTAAATTTGTTCCTATTAAAATATGTGACATCGGGACACCTGGGTGGCTCAGTTGGTTAAGCCGCTGCCTTTGGCTGAGGTCGTGAGCCCAGAATCCTGGGATCAAGCCCCACATCGGGTTCCTTGTTCAGCAGGGAGCCTGTTTCTCCCTCTGCCTCTACCTGCCACTCTGCCAGCTTGTGCTAGCTCTCTCGCTCTCTCGACAAATAAATAAATAAAATCTTTAAAATATGTGACATTTGCATGCTTACTGTATACACCCCCTTTCAGTAGCTCAGAAACAAGTGAGCTCCACACCTCACTGTAAAAATAACAAAAATAGGCAACAGCCAGATGGCACTCACTGATAATAGCGTCGTCTGAAAGCCACATCACAAATCACACGGGTGACGAGTCTGCTTTTCATTCTGCTTGTTCTGGGCTCCCAGACTGCTCTACTCTGAACTCTAAGGTCACAGAGTGAATGTTTTTCACTTGAAGCTAAGTGTGTCAACAGTTGGGTTTCAACTAACGAGGGAGAGGAAACTCTAAACAGCAAAACTATGCCTGAGTATATTTTTGTTGGTTGTATAACCCCTGCCTTCATTCAATCATAGACAAAAGTGTTCAGTTGAGCTAAATGCCAACTTCACTTCTCTCCCTCTGGATATTTCAAATACTGTTCCCTTGAAGTCACACCAGCAGAGAAGTCAGTACTTAAGCAACACTGTTTTGATACCTTATGCAATGACTATTCATAATACTGACAGTAATAGATGGGTTTTAAGGATGGCATTGAGGACATTGCCTATGACATCAAAAAGTGCCATGCATGAAGATCTACCAGAGACTGCTCTCGAAGGCCCCAGTATTAGGGCGACTCTTGAACGGTATTGTGCTGATACATGAATCTTTCCATAAAAGATGATATCCTCTTTGCTTTGGCCTCTCAAAAACTCAGAATTAAATTTGCAATCCAGTTCTAGCAATTTTCGATAAACTTATTGTATGATTTATTCTTATCTATTTATTTTATCATGATATATTACTGCATTCATTTCTGTTAGCTTCCCGAAATCCATTCTGGAGAAAATAAGATTATAAATAATTAAGTTTACAAATTCATCAATCACATAGAAATTTTTATTTATTTATACCCATACCTACTTCCAAAAAGGATTTTAAGTGTCTCCATCAGATATATCTAAAAATAAATTGAAACTCAGGTTGTATTTACCACAATTTCATCTTGTTTCATGAAGACATCACATATATACAGACCATTTGGATGAATACTTAATGAGATACATAAAAGAATGAACTGCAGTAAAACAGTAAATTAGCTAATGCATGGGCATCATTTAAGCTGTAAATTGGGTTTTTTCCTTAGGGTAATTAAGGAGAGGAATAAAGGGTATCTTTTCTGATACCTATATGGATGGACAGATATCATTGAGTACCAGACAAACTAGGATTTCCATACTATACTATACACCATATATATAAACTGTATATATACTTCCACACAATATGGATGGACAGATATCATTGAGTACTAGACAAACATCCCAATATTTTGACAGAGTGGGGACACCCAGACCTTAGCCATGACTCTGGGTGATATAAGAACTTCCAGACTGATAAAATTAAATTTGCACCATCTCAAAGAAAAAGAAAAAGTTGGAATAGAAACTACAGCTTTAGAGCAGTAAAGTTCTATCACCTACGCACTTTGATTTATATATATGGAGGATCAAAATGTGAGGCAGGATGATAAGCAGAATGTTTTTTCTATACATATGCACAAGCCTATCTGCCAAATTCATGTATGTACAACGTTTCTCTGAGAAAATATTGGTAGGAAATATAGAAGCCAGTGAGTGTTTAAACCTATATTTTACCAAAAAAAAAAAAAAAAGAGCCCTTTTTGTATATTTTCCTGTGGGATTAAAATTGTCATTTCTTGTTTGTTTTTATCAAAAAGATAAAGCAGTTATTTCTTTAAGTTATTTTTAAAGAAATGTTAGGAATATCAGTGAGAACACTTAAAGGAATATTGATATGGTGTATTTCTTCAAGGAGAAAAATCTATTACTGTAACTTCCAAGCATTTTAAAGAGCTTTTCTTTTTTTTTTTTTTTTCTTTTTAAGAGAGAAAGCACAAGAGCAAGCAGGGAGAGCGGGAAAGGGAGAGGAAGTGATGCTCTGTGCATGGTTCTCAAGACCCAGAGGCACACAGATCACAACTAGAACTACAACCCAAATCCATCAGTGAATTCTTCACCTTGTCAAGCTAATGGCTTTGTCTATGTGCTTCAAGCAGCTTGGTTTGGACTTCCGCATCTTAGTTTATACTATCAATTGCTAATTACATGGGCATCTCCCTCTTGGACTGTAAGCTCCTTAAGGGCAGTAACAGTATTATGTCATCTTTGTATTCTCCTCAGTATCCAGCACAGCTTTGTGTAGGACTGATATATAACAAGCATGTGCTGAATTAAAATAATTTGCAACATAACCTGAAGGGAGATTCCATTTACCCAAGGTCTCATTTATAGTGATTCATGTATGCAGACAACAAGCAGTCCAGTCAAAACTTGGCACTCCAGAGAAACCATGAAAAGCATCCAGCTACCTATTCATGTTTTCGCCTCTGCTGCCTGTCTCACATCTTAAATGACTGCATGCCAAGGCTCTGATGGAGTGCCCTTGCCATTAGCCTATGGCCATCTGTCATGCCAGGCTGTGAATGGCAGCAGGTTGAGAGATCCAGGCAAGGAGCCAGAATCAGGAAACCAGGATACAGACAAAACATGAGGGTCACTTCAGCAGCAGGGTTGATCAAAAGTCATTAAACAAATAAAAGTCAAAAGGACACTGACAGCAGAGGACAGAGAATGATAAAAGACCCGACAAGGAGCAAATGGGAAATCAGCTGAAGTTGAAGTTCAGCCCAAAGTAGAGGGTTATTAAACCCAAATGAGGCTGCACACACAGATGCAGAGATAAACTTACAGGACTGAAAGAAGGTACTTGTCATTTATCTTTAAATTAATAGTCCCATGGCCAAACCTACGAGGGCATTTTGAACTAAACTATTCTTTAATAAATCCTGAAATATCTCAAAGGATATTACATTGTGTGGCATTATTATCTGGTAAAACATTAATTTATTAAATTTAAACAATTTAAATAGACCACAATTTTTGCCAGCCTATTTTGGATTTTTTTCTCTTTCTTTTAACACATCAAAAACTTCAGAAACTTTAGGAGAGACTTGACTTAAGGGGTACTACTTCAGAGGGCCTGTTTTATACTTTGCCTTCATCATGGTGACAAACAGAAATTCAAGCAAACAAGAATTCAACCATACTCTAGCCCACCAAGACTCCACCTGATTCTTACCCTGATTTTCAAGGCCCTCCACAACCTGGCTTCAGCCATTTTTCAAACTTTAACTCCTACTAATGGTAAAGAATAAGGCTATCCCTCCCAACTGCCCTTCTTCAATGGCAGAAGTAAAGAACAGGCCAGGAGTCCCGTGAGCTCTGGGTAAGTCCGAGCCCTCCCCAATCTCCTTCTCACCATTGGCAGGAATAAGGAAGGAGCATTCTTCCCTGCATGATCTTGGCAAGACCTCCACCCTTTCTCCCCGACCACACTCAGAGTCTTGCCACCACCATCTGCCTCGAAACCTTTGAGGGCAATCTCACCTTGCCCTGTATCCTTAGGCACATATGTCAGAGGGGCTGGTTCAGATCTCCAGATCTAGACATACCCCTGAAATCATAATATCCTCCCGCATAATCCTGCCCCTCCTTTTCCCTGATTTTTCTCTACTACATTTGATGTAAGATGTATTTTTCTTATCCTATGATTGCCTATATTCCTTTGCTTGAATACAGCCTCTATGAGGACAGGAGTCTGTGTCTGTTTGGCTTCCTGCAATTTGCTTTCTTCCAAGAACAGAGCCAGGGACGTAATAGGCACAGGAAAAAAAAAAAAAAAAAAAAAAAAAGATTTATCTTATGAATGAGTGAAAATAATCTATTTGGAGAGTCTGCTCTACATCTTGGATATAAGCAAATACCATACTGTTCTATCACTCTCTCCAAATAGTTGCTGATGCTCCAGCAGGGGACCTGCCCTCACTCCTGTCTACCCCTGTAAATCATATCTGTCAAGACCCATGATAGTCCCTCCTCTGCTGGCAAGCTTCCTCAGCCCATTCTAGCCTGCAGGTATCCTGTCCTCCTCCAAACTGCCATGGTTCTTACTGTCATTTAACCATTAATCACCGCCCTGCCTGTGCCAGCTCTGCACAGTTATGTAGAGCCATTGTTTATATCTTCTACAGTTATTTAACTTAGCATTTTTAATTTGTCTTCTAAACTATACTGTAAAGTGGTAAGAGCAGGAATCTTAATTTTATCCTTCCTTATTTACCTTGCAAAGCGTTCCACAGAGTAAGAGTTCAGTAGATTACTGTTGAATAAATGATCGAAATAATTTAAAATGTGATCTTGAAGGAGGAACAAGAACAATTTTCAGTTATCTATTCTAAAGGATGGGATTGGAGCTTCTTTTTGTTGCTATTACCTTTTAGGAAAAAAATAGAATAATAGATGTGAAAGTATTTCAGAAAGTGTGCATTAGTTAGGAACAGGAGAACCAGTGTGTGAGTAGTGTAGAACAGATTCAGTGATGTGGACCTTGACTATCCAACATTGATTTACTCTTCCTGCTGGCAGACCCTGACTTTCATCATGTGTCTATGTTCCTCCACACATTTATGTGCTTTGGGAGAAATTATACAAGCCACATCCCAAAGAATGCTCTAAACCAATTAAAGGGGTCCCACTTTTTTGCTTTAGTCATGTGATACAATTCTGGGCATTTGATGCAACCTGAAGCAATAAAATAGGAGACAGTTCATTGAGGGACTTCTGGGCAAGATTCCCTGACCTTCAGGAAAAAAAAGATAGATCCATCTTCTACTTCTACTTCTACATTGTTCCGTCTCGGTATAATGTCTGATGCTGTCATAGCTATCTTGTGAATAAGAGTGAGGGCAGCTCAAAGACAAAACCATGCACAGAAAAATAATGGAAAGAGAGGAAGAACCTGGGTCCTGTTGATGATGTTGATCCCCTGAATCAACTGCTAAGAGCTACTCTTCTTGTAGACTTTTATCAGTGAGATAATAAATTTCTATATAAGTTGATTTGAGGCAATTTTTTCTGTTATTTGCAGTTATAAGCATTCTATATGATGCATTGATTTAAATATTTGCTTAAAAGGAACTAGAAACAAAGACCTGCAAATTAATGTTGATAGTAGCCTTAATAATAATAGGAAAAACCTGAAAACCCAAATGTCCATCAACAGGTACATGGATAAGAAGTTTATAATATATCCATTCAATGGAAAAACTGAAACTCTATACCCATTAAATAATAACTCCTCTTTCCACTCTATCCCAGCCCCTGGAAACCATATTTCTACTTTCTGTCTTTATGAATTTGACTCCTCTAGATACCCCACAGAAGTTAATTCATATAGTATTTGTTTTTTTGTGACTGGCTCTTCTCACTAAGCATATCTTCAAGGTTTATCCATTGTAGCATCTGTCAGAATTTCCTTTTCAAGGCTGAATCATATTCTGCTATATGTAAATACTGTATTTTATTTATCCATTCATCTGTTGATGGACACAGCATTGCTTCCACCTTTCTGGATATTGTGAATAGTGATACTACTAAATGATACTATTAAGTGTACAAATATCTCTTCAAGATCCTGCTTTCAGTTATTTTTGGTATGTGCTTAGAAGTGGAATTGCTGAATCTTATAGTGTGAGGTAGTTTTTAGATGTGATTAACATTTATATCAGTAGACTGATTAAAACAAATTATCCTCCATATTGTGGTGGGTCTCATCTAATTGGTTGAAGGCTTTAAAAGAAGACCTCTCCTGAAGTCCCATGAAAGTAAGGAATTCTGCCTTCAGACTACTGTCATATCTGAGCCACAACATCAACTCTAGGTCTCCAATCCTAGGTTTTCTCTCCAGACTTTAGACCTGCCAACCCCACAATCCCTTGAGCCAATTCTTTAAATTTCTCTGTATAGAGACAGAGAAAGATAGGCAGATGTAGATATATCCCTTTGGTTCTGTTTCTCTGGAGAACCCTGACTAATGCTGTAGGGACAGGAAACAGATTAGTAGCTGTCAGAGGTCAGAATTGGAGGAAAGCAGATTGAATGCAAAGGGGCACAAGAGAACTTTTTGGTATAAGGGGATAATCTGTGTCTACACTGTTGAATATACCAGACACACACAAGGTTATTAGCATTTGAAGTGTGACTAGTCTGAATTGACATGTGTTGTAGGTATAAAAGACACATCAGATTTCAGAAACTTTGTATGAAAAAATGTAAATTAAGTCAGTAATTTTTATATCAATTACATATTGAAATGTGATATATTTTTATATATACAGTTAAACAAAATATATTATTAAAATAAATTTAACCTGTTTCTTCTTACTTTTTTAATGTGGCTGCTAGGAATGTACAGTTACATATATAGTTTATATTATGTTTTTATTGGACAATGCTGTTCTTATCTTGATCATGATATTTAGTACATGTCTATTTACACTGACAAACTCTTTGAACTGTACACTATAGTGTACAGGGTAAAGGGTGAATTATATTGAATTGTACTGAATGTAAATTATACCACAACAAACTTAATTTTAAAATATGGGCTAAGAAAAATAGAAATAATTTTACAATACAAAAATATTACAATATCCATATTATGTTCATTCCCACTGTTATATCTTTGTGTTTTTTCCAGTGTCTAGAAATTAAACCTAATTCATCTTTTAAAAACTGGCAAAGTCAGTCTCATGCAGCATCCCCATTCCATGCCTTGCCTGCCACTCAGATCTGCCTTCTCTGAATCCTTGCTGCACTGAGAGTTAACAGTGTAACTCCTTCCTCATGCATGGAATTTGAGCTTGCTGGGTCAGATACCAACCAAGAGAGAAGGACTCAGATGCAGGGATTGTGTTCAAAGTATGACCGACTTCAAAACCTTAGATCCAGCTGGGTTGGTTTTAAAGACTAGGGCTGATAGCCAGTTGCCATAGTTCAGCATCAGGATGTTTTCCAGGTGTTTTTGTGTATGCCAAGTGTGGCTTCCTAGCTGGAACAAGCTACCTAAAGCCAGGAACCATGTCTTACCCATCTTGAACAACCTCTGGGAAACCCACGGCCCTTGAGCTTAAGGTATAAGATTACTGGGTCTGATACCAACGGCACCATTGTCTTAAATGAAACCTGACTTTTCCAGGACTCCATATCCCCTGTGGCCCCCTAAAGGGATACCTCTTTATCTTCTCACACCTCATATACCTCAGGATCTGCAGATGTGGTTGGTCTCTGTCTTATTCCTCATTGTTACTTCCAGAAACATACTCCGTCACCTTCCTGGAACAAAAAAGAAAAAAAGCCATGTCCTTTTGAAGAACATGAGTTTTTACTCTTCAAGCCTCTCCCTTTCCTCCTGATCAGATCTAAGCACTGCACTGTACACCTCCTTACTTATCAACATCTTTAGCATCTGGTTCACATCTTACTCTCCACTTCAAGCCCTGCCTTCAGTGATCCAAGTTGATAACCCCACCAGCCCAAAAACACTTCTGATGGTTCAAACTTAGCAGATAAACTTGGGCAACATGGAAAGAGTAAATTAGATTCCTTTTCTTCTTCGTCTTTTATTCTATCCTCTCCCTTAACCAGCCTGTATCAATCAGAGGAGCCCACTTAAGGATGAGAAAAACTCATGCAAGAATAGAATGTAGGGAACATTCGAAGATATTAGGTTCTCAAGAAGCCTTCAGAAGGTTGATTTGTTCCAAAAATGTTTATGATTCCTTTTATCATTTAAACATTGATTATCCAATTAATATGTGAGTGTTATTAAATAATTTAGGTGAAGAAAACAAGAATCAAAATGACCCATAATTTTACCAACCAGAGAAACTGTCTATTAACATTTTAATGAATATTTCTTCCCAAACTTCCTTAAGCATGCAAATTTTTCCTTTTAATAAAATGCCAAGTTAGTAAATATACTACTTCATAACCTGCTTTTTATATCTGAAATAATATGAATATCTTTTTAAGTTAGTAAATGTATTTTACACTTTTTACTTTTTATTTTGTACCATAATTTATTTAACTAATTCACAATTGTTGGCCAGTTAGGTCATCTACAGATTTTTGTTATTATAAAATGAATAAAATGAGCATGTTTGTAGCTAGATCTTTGTACACATTTTTTAAAAGATTTATTTATTTATTTCTGAGAGAGAAAGAGAGCAAGGGAGGGGAAGAGGGAAAGAATCCCAGGCAGATTCCGCATTGAGTTCGGAGTGTCACACCGGGCTCAATCTCACAACCCTAGGATTATGACCTGAGTCAAAATCAAGAGTTCACTGTTAACTGACTGAGCCACTCAGGAATGCCCTTGGTGCCCATTCTTAATTTCCTTAGGATAAATTTCTAAAGGTAGAATTTCTGGGTTACAGTATTTATAAAGTTACACATATATTAATATCTTAGCATGTTTTAGATAGAATATCTAAAATCTACAAATAACCATCTCTTTTTACATGTTCTTAGACTATTATTTGACAGAAGTCCCTTTCTAAGTGACTTCAACAAGTAACTGAGCTTCTAACTTTTATTTATACATTCATTCTTAAAATTGCTAGCCTTTCTCAAGTTCATTCAACAAACATTTATTTAGGACCTACTATGTGCTGGGCACTATGCCAGATGCTAGGGAAAGAGAGTGAGTAAGACACATGAAGTAATGATCAGAGTGCAACTCAGTATATTTTTCATGGGCCTATAGAGGAAGATAAGCCTCAACTTGCCTGCATTGGTCAAAAAGCCTTTTTGTACTGTCAAGTATGATATCTAATTACAGTTTTCAGGAAAATCATTGAATAGCCCAGGTGGTCCAGAAAAATAAGACTATCCCCAGCAAAGAAAAAAAATATTTGCAAAAAGACAGGCACATCAATGAACAGGTCATTTTGTGTGACTGGTCCATACATGACTAGAGCCTCTCCTGAAACCTGGTAAACACTAAAAATACTTGTTGGTAGTAAGGAAATTCTATGTGAAGACTATTACTGGATCACTAAAATCGCTGATTAATTATTGTTCTTTCTTTATTTTTTATTAACTTTCTGCAGTCCTATTAATTCTGAATAAACTCACTTGGTTCGATTTTTGTTTGTGCCAAGGAATTAACATTCGTCCTAGTCAAAAGAAAGTCCCTCCCCACTATCTCTATGCTTTGGGTAAACTCTATGCAAGAACACAAATAATTAAAATCTAAACCCCACAAACCCCAAGGGAATCAGTTTTCAACCCCAGGAGATATCCTATCTGACCAACATACTTGATCTAGTTTTCAGACGTTATATAGTCTTCCACAATACACAGGACGAAAAAGTTATCTTTCAGTTCTGCGTATGCTCAAAACATATCCATACCGGATAATTTTTTCTTATTAAATACTGTCTACAGTACATTACTATACCAAAGAACACAATGTTTCCCTATAATCCAAGTAGAGCCGGAAAAAATAAGTTTCCCATTTTTTGATACAGCTTTAGCGTACTCAAAGCACTTTTACATATTGCTCATTTGAGCCTCCTTGGGAACAAAACAACCTTGTAAAGTCTTGAGCCTCAAAACAAACTTGAAATATTATCCATATTTTTGCAGAGAAGGAAGCCAAAAATGATAGAACATAACTTACCCAAATTCACACAATTGTTATGACTAAGCATGCTACTCAAAAGTCAGTTTGGCCATCATATAGTCTAGGAAATTCCTAAAAAGTCTCAATTAAAGATTGGACTGATTGTGCTTCCTTTGGATTCCCACTGCCCACGTGCATGTCTATCAAGCACCCATTTTACCAATGCTTCTCAAATTTAATGTGCATGCAAATCTCCTGAGAATTTTGTTGAAATGCCGCTTATGATTCGATTGGTCTGGGGTAGGACCTGAGATTCTGCATTTCTAACAAGCTCCTGAGTGATACTGATACAGCTGATCTAAAGCAGCCCAGTATTTTGTTTTGTTTTATGTAATTCTCCTGCACTCCACTGTAAGCTTCATAAGGCCATGAACTATGCATTATTAATCACATTATTCCCAGCATTTAGTTCAAGATTTGACAGGCTATAAAAGTCTCAGTAAATATGAAATGAATTAATGAATAAGTGAATAAATGAATAAATGGAATTCATGTTTTTAGCCTAGAGCTGTTTCTACAATCTCATGCTGTCTCAAAAACAAGGGCCAGGACCACTTTTCCCTTTTAACTACCACATTAAACTCCAGCTTCCTTAAGAAAACCCAAAAAACCCTAAACATATTGAAGAATTGTTTTTCTCGCTCCCCTAAGTCACTTGAGTGTTCCCACCTGGGGCATTCAAGGAACCAAGGGACGACAGAGAGTGCACTCCTCTATTCATTCAGAAGCCAAGCTGACAGAGGCTCTAACAACCACAGCATGAAGCACTCAAGGTTACCTTCACAATCAAGATCTAACTGGAAGGGGAAGCCTAGGAATAACCTATCACATCTGCCTCTTTTCTAAGAGAATCTGGGAAATACTGCCTTTGGTTGGGTAGTCACTCTCTAGGAATATACTGGAAAAAAGAGCAAGAATCTTGAGGGAGGCACAGCCCCCCCCTTACTCCTATACAAGCCCCCATGACTACCCACTGTTTTGTTTGTTTGTTTGTTTTTTAAAGATTTTATTTATTTGACAGAGAGAGATTACAAGTAGGCAGAGAGGCAGGCAAAGAGAGAGGAGGAAGCAGGCTCCCTGTTGAGCAGAGAGCCCAATGCAGGACTCGATCCCAGGACCCTGAGATCATGACCCGAGCCAAAGGCAGCGGCTTAACCCACTGAGCCACCCAGGTGCCCTACCCACTGGTTTTTAAAGGCACTCTGCACTTTCCCAGATTGTATGGCCTAATCCATGATTTTCCCTTTCCTGGATTTCCTTTACCCCAAACAAGCTCCATCTGTTTATCTTTCAGATGCACATCTCAAAGGATTTTTTATGCAGTTTTTTCAGGTCTCCGAAACAAATATGATCTCTCCCTTTTTTGAATCTTTATAATGCTTTATACTTTTCAAATAATCTCTAACACACTGTGCCATGCATTTCAGTTTTGGGTGTACTTATAAGCACCTGAAGAGCAGGGACTCTACTTGAATCATCTTGGTACCCTTTCAGCATCTAACAGAAAACCTGACAAATAGCAGTAATGCAGCAACCCGTGGCATTTGTAAGTCGAACTAAAAACACTTATAATAAATATAAAGAGTTCTTCTGGTAGCTACCTTGCTCTATGTTTTTCAACATGGAAGACAGCTATAAATCCAAAAGTAAAAGAAAGCAGAACGATCAGTGCTCCAAAGCTACAAATATAGCTAGAGCCATGGCATAAAAAGAAATACTTCTGGTTCATATACTTCCACTGAGCAACACTGCATTTTATACACTTCTTTAATGGTTCAGATGTATAGTTCTTAACATCACATGGAGACTCATAACCTTCAGAATACAGCATGAATCAGCTGACTGCACAGCAAAGAGAATGTAAAACGCCATCAACACTGTCCTAAACTGGAACAGTAAGCTTTTAAAGTACAAACAACTCATCTGTTAGCAGCCTGGTATTTGGCTGTCTGGAAAGTAAATACATTAGAAAGATCTTTAAAAGAGATTCTATTACCTGTGTAAGTCAGCAATTTCCAAGCCTGAATGTAGAGCAGCTCCAGGTAAGAGGAGCTGTGACCCGGCCTTTTTGCAGTAGATAGTACAGGAGCAATCCACTGGTTGGAACATGAAGAGCTTTCTAATCACCAGCCCGCGAATCTGTAATAATTTCCTTAGGCTCATCCAGATTCGTCCTCACTTACCCAGTTTATGGGGCATAAATTCTTAGATACACAATCTATAGAAGAATGTCATTAACAACATAAATCTGAAAACAATTTATGTCCTCCGCTATCTTACCGCTTCGGTTTTTCAAAACCTTGTCTAAGTAGTCTGGTTTGCTTAAGAGAGCTGCAGGGAACCCAGTGTCCGGGTTTAACAGCCCATTGAGAGAAACGGGCCACGTGCTGGCTTGCGGAAAGCTGTTGCTTTCACCTGGAGCCTGGAAGCAGCCCCTCTGTGCCGCTAAAACTTTTCAGAGTGCACAGGCGGGAAAGTAACATAGTAGGGAATGAAGGACTCCCTCTTGATTCCTTACAGTTCTCTTTTGGTTCTCAAACTGACCTCCACACACAGAGGGCAGGGAGAGATGGAAAAAACAGCAGCCACTTCCCAGATGCGTGGGTGGCAGGTTTAATCAGCCACGGAGCTTCCACACGAGCTTTGTGCAGCACAGCGGCAACTCCAGTAGGTCTCCTCATCTGCCCGCCAGAATCTTCCAAGTTCACCCACAGCACAGACGGTCTCAGCAACACGGCGCTCTCTCTAAGCTGTGTCCATGGAAAAGGCTCCCCCGCTAGGAATGGTGGGCAGAACGTGCAAGCGGAGAGGGGGCGTGACGAGCTTCCCATTGCGCAGATCCAGCTCTCGAGTCAACAAGCCGTCATGTTCTCCCGATGACCCCCTTCCAATATTCTGCCCCCTCGTGCGGCCTCGAGGTCAATTCGTTAGATTCTGGCAGGCAGGTGCAGAGGTCTACTCCAGCTGCGGGCGCGCAGGACAAGCCCCACACCCGAGCTCTCCGGCTTGTTAAGGCGACCACCTACTGGTCTGGAGTGGCTGCCTCCTTCCTCCGTCTCTCGCTGCCCTCTGCTTGGGGGGGTCAGATTCAGATGACCCCAGCGAAGTTTCTGAGGCTGAGAAAACATTTCCACCCACGTAAAACACAAGTGCGGAAGAGTAAAGAGAAGAAAAAGGTAAGCGTGAGCAAAGTTCCTTTTGAGGAAAGGGAAGAAAATAGGATCGACAGAGAACTTTACAGCTGAAATACGAAAAAAATTAAAATGCAATCCTTCCACCACTCCCAATATGCATAATGGAGTATCAGCAAAGTTCTGATATCTCATCTTGATTACTTTGATCTGTATTTCTTAACATGGAAATACAGAATGTGAAACTCTTTCTGAAAAGTTTTGGATACCACAGTTTTATGGCAGTCCTGAGGATGGACTTTCCTATGAAGTCGTCCCCTATGGGAGCTAGGGGCTTTAGAAAGTGGTTAATATTCAATTCTATGCTATCATATCAAAATGCAGGATTTCTGGGAGTTATGACAGGTAAACCAGCAAACTTGGCTTATCAACTAAGCTTACTAATTGATTACACTTAAATTGTCCATTAAAGGGGCATTTGAGGATCTTGGATGTGATCACGGGGGATCATGCAGGGAACACAAAGTAAACACAAATAAAGCAGTGGTCTTTCCCATCAGTGGCTAATTGTTTGGGGATTTGTGTTGTGGCTCTTGAGACAGGGAGGCTGCAGGAAAGGGGTTTTGTTCCAAAAGAAAGGGGAACACCTGAGAGTTCACAGGAGAGAAAGAAGATATCTGGTTGGAAGGAATGAAAAAACACTTTATGAAATGGGTAGATTTGAGAAAAGACAAGGTTTGGAGGATAGCTAGTGTTTTGTGAAAAGGAAACAGAGGTGAGAAAAGTGTCTGTAAAAGGACAACATGAATAATAGCATGCATCATCATCATCAGACTGGCATTTACAGAGGGCTCATTTCACGGTAGGCACCGGGCTAACTTCTCTACATGTGTGAATGCTTCTAATCATCGCAACCAAACTGTAGAGTCCATTATTGCCTGCATTTTTACAAAGAGGAAACTGAAACTGTGGTTCATTGACCAGGACCATATAGCTAAAAGTAGCACAGTCTGAAACTGAGAATGTTTCAGGTACCTGTTAGACTTTAGCTTGAAAGGAGCTTTTAGAGCCTATCTGTAAACTGAATAACAATAAGTCTAGAAATGCAGGTCAGAATTTCCAAAGGTCCCAAATCCTAGATTAAAGACTTTGTTTCCAGGCAGACAGTGAGCAGCCACTGAAAGATTTTAAACAGGTTCTGACATTACCCAAGTCAGTGGCATAGTAGACATATAATAGAGTGGACAGACCTGGGGAGACAATAAGACCAAGAAGTCATTGGTGATTTCTCAGGTTAGAGGCAAACTCAAAGTGAAGGCCTTGATGATCAAATGAGGTAAGCGAAATGAGAAACATAAGGAGGTCAAATCAACAGAATGTGTCAACTGATTGAATTCTGGGAATCTTAGAGAAAATAGAAAATCAACAGTGACTCTCAGATTTAGGGTTAGAGGCTGAAATGATGGTTTCAGAAATAGAAATAGTTAAGAGGATTGAAAGGAAGATGATGCCTGTAAAGTTTTCCTCCTCCTCTAGCTGTTCTTTTTCCTCCTGCCTCTCCCTCTGCATCAATACCATCACCACCATCATGGTCTACAGGGGATGGCTCGTGGTCTGCTCCAGGTGGCATTCTAAACATTTAACACATATTAACTAATTTAACACTAAAAGCAACTGACGAAGTACATCGTAATAATACTCTTGTTTTATCAATAAGAAAATGGGGACACAGCTAAGGGTCAATGACTTTCCCAAGGTCATATCATTAATAAGTAAGCAGTGGAGCCTGAATTACAAATCCAGACATTCTGGCCCCAGAGTCCATCTTGAAGTTGTTAAAACTGAGTGAGGGGCAGACATCAAAATGTTTTTGTTGGGCAAACTTTCCTTACTGCTGTTTCTCAATCGTGTACATGAGGGGCATTAGGACTAGGAAACAATCATGTACTTGCAGGGATGACCTCTGGCCCGCATAGTACAGAAGAGCAGTTCCGAAATCTTTCTTCCTTTTTCCATCCCACTTTCACATGTGCCAGGGTTTTGTCCTCTTGCACCTTGCAGTGCTCCATTAATTTTCCAGAGGCAGCCTGCTAGAATCTGTCTCCCTGGCCGAGTAATCTTCGTTCTGCCCTTTATAAGTAATAGGGATATTCTCTCCTTTAAAGAGGTATCTGACCTTTCCCACTCTCATTCTCTTGATCTAATACATGTGGACGATATATGACTCTGCCTGGGTTTCCTCTTCTCTTTAATAAGGCAATTTGAAAATATTTATATGTGGAGTGTTTCACAGGTGGTGAAGAGCCCAGCTCTTGCTGTGGTGCTTGCTGGGTCAGAGGAATTGTCTTAATTCTGCTCAGTCTCCTCTGAGGTGGTATCATTAGGGTGATATATTTATTTGATGTCCTTGTTTCCCTTTTCCTGGTTCCAAAACAATGGAGTTGGACCCTGTATGGTATCCTGAGCAGGGGTTGGAGGGAAGGAAGGCAGTGTCCAAGGAGAGAAGGACAAGAAAACGGAGAAGTTGCCGAGTATGAAGCAGGGAAGGGACACCTGACATCTGGTAGCATGAGTCACCAAGCGGGGCAGCAGCTGGCCTGGGCCTTGGCTCCTGACTCCGGGGAGTGCAAAATGAGCTGGAAAGATCTAGAGGACACAGAAATCAACACTCCACATCATTCTGGCCAGGCATAGCCATTGCACAGGACTCTAAGCCCACAAGTCACATGTAGCCAAACACTAATTGATACTTTAAGACTTTTCCCCAAAATGTATTATGATAAGTATTTTAAACATAAAAAAGAGTGGAAAGACTGGTACATTGATCATAAGTATCGTCGCTGACTAAATGAAAGAGTTGTTAATATTTTTGTTAATATTTTACCATATTTGCTTTATCAGTGTGTATACTGATATACCTAAGAATATATTTATATATGTGTATATATTTGTTTTACTGAACCATTTGAATGTACATTGCAAACATCATGGCCCTTTATTCCTAACCACTTCAGCTTACCTCTAATAGAAACTAAAATGCTCTCCTTAATGACCCAACACCACCACACCTCAAAAAATGAATAAACATTTTAATGTCATCTAATATCTAGACAATATTCAGATTACCTATATGGTCCCCAAAACATATTATCAATATTTAGTCTAAGTTCAGCTTCAAATCCAGGTGTTACATCATTTCATTTTATTTTATTTCAAGTTTTCTTTTTGTTATAATGTAACATGTACATAGACAAAAGAAACAAATTCTAAGCATCCAGCTGGGTTTTCACAAAGTGAAATATCTGTGTAATTAGCACCCAGATCAAGGAGTAGAACATTACCAGCTCTTCAGAATCTTGCCCTGTGCTCCCTCCTTCCCAATGTGTCTCTTCAAAGATAACTACTACACTGACATCCGTTATCATCCATAACTTTTGCTGGTTGTGAACTTTATATAAATGAACTCAAACAGTTCACACTTTATTTCGTCTGCTTATGCAATGCATCATACATATACAAATGCATACAATATATATACAACAGTTATTCATGTACTCTCATTTTGTATAAACTATTAACATTTTACTAATATTCTACAATTTATTTGCCCATTGTTGACTGGCTATTTGGATATCTTCTGTTCTCAAATGCATGCTAAGTCTATGCATATTTTTAAATTAGGTTACCCATCATTTTCTTATTAAATATATCTATTCCAAATATATGCTCTCACAGTGACTGGCCTTTCACTATCTCAACTGTGTGTTTTTCTGAGGAGCTGTTTATTTTAATGAATTCCAATCTTTCCCTTTATGACCAGTGCTTCTTGTGTCCTCTTTAAGAACTCTCTGCCTACTCCAAAGCCATAAATATATTCTCCTTTGTTATCTCCTGTGAGTTTTACTGTTTTACCTTTTACACTTAAATATACAATCCATTTGTATTTTATTTTTGTGACATTAGGTAAGACTCAGGTTTACTTTTTTCCAAATTAATATCCAACTGAACCATTCCATTTATTAAACATTCTTCTCTCCCCTACTCTGTTAACATTGTCATATAGCAGGTAACCATGTATTGATAGGTCTATTTCTGGACTTTCTTTCATTTGATCTATTTGTTTATCCCCCAGACAATACAATATTGCCTTAATTACTGTAATTTCATAGTAAATATTAAAATTTGCTAGTGTAAGTCTCCCAGGTTTTTTCTTCTTCAGTACTACCTTGACTATTTTTGGACCTATGCATTTCCATACATAATTAAGATTCAACTTTTTTAATTTTTAGAAAAAAATATTTTTCTAGAATTTTGATTGGGTTGTCATTGAATCTCTTTATAATTATAGAGAACCAACATCTTTACAATATTGAATCTTCTAATCCACAAACATGAGTAACTTTTCATTTAAGACTACTTTCATTTCTCTCATGGTTTTGTATATTTCTGTATAAAGTCTGTGCATCTTTCATTAGATTTAATTCTAGGCTTCTGATGTCTTCTGGTGTTGCTGTAAATACATCATATATTTTATTATTTTATTTCAAATATTTTGTTGCTTGTATAGAGAAATACAATTGAATTTGTATATTCACTTTTTATCTAGAGACCTAGTTAAATTTACCTTTTCATCTAAGATTTTTTTTTAAGATTTTATTTAGTTATTTATTAGAAAGAGAGAGCACAAGCAAGGGGGGCAGCAGAGGGAGAGATGTAAGACTCCCCACTGATGCAGGGCTCAGTCCCAGGACCCTGGGATGGTGACCTGAGCCAAAGACGTTTAACCAACTGAGCCTTCCAGGCACCCCTCATCTAAGTTGTTTGATTATAGATTCTTTTGTATTTCTATAATTTTGGGGTTTCTATGTCATCTGAAGAAAAAGGCAGTTCTATTTCATCTTTTCTAATATTAATACTTTTTTCTTGCTTTATTGCTCTGGCTAAAAATGTCAGTATAATGTTAAATGGAAGAGACAATAACATAATTTTTGCATCAATTTAATCTCAAGGGAATTTTCAGTATTTCACCATAGAATGGGAAAGGCACCACATGTTTTGCCAATGTCACTTATCAGATAAAGACAGTTCCCCTCTAGTCCTAGATTCCTAAGAGTTTTATTTGTAAGCATAAACCACTGATAAATTTAATCAAACACTTTTTCTGCATCTTTTGAGATAATTGTATGATTTTTTTTTATTATTCTACTAATGTGGTTTATTACATTGGTTATTTTAGTGTGAAACCACCTTGCCTTCCTGGAATAAACCCTATTTATCATAATATATTATCCTTTTATTTACATTACTGGTTCAATTGCTAGTATTTTTTGTAGACTTTTTGCATCTATATTCTTGAGAGAGATTGGCCTCTATTTTGGTAATATCTTTGTTCCATTTGGTTATCAAAGTTATACTAGCTTCATAAAACAAGTTGGAAGGTGTTCCTTCACATTCTATCTTGTGGAAAAGATTCTTAAGACTCATTATTTCTTCTTTAAATGTTTCAACACCTTCATAGGCAAAGCCTCTGAATCTAGAGATTTTTCCTTGGGAAGATGTTTATTTACAAATAGATGTAGAGCTATTTATATTTTTTTATCTTTTTGTGTAATTTTTTGGAAACTGAATTTCAATGATTTTGTCCATTTCATATGTATATCAAATACAGTAATAATATATTATTGCTTTAATATCTTCTAACTATTTTAAATATCTATAGGAAATGTAGTTATGTCTTCTCTTTCATCCTACCTCTGTAAATTTGCACTCTTTTATTCCTTGATCAATCTTATTTATTTAGGTCTATTAATTTTATTAATCTTTTTCAAAGAACCAAATCCTGATTTTAGTGATTTGCTCTATTTTATTTAATTAATTTCTAGTTTTATCTATATTATTTTAATCTTTCTACTTTCTTTGGGTTTAATTTCCTTATTCTTCCAACTTTGGTGATGGATACTTAGGTAATTGACTTTCAGAATTTCTTTTATAATAAAGCACATTTTGCTATAAATTCACCTTAGCACAGGTTTAGTTAGATCTCACAAGATTTAAGATGCCATCTTTTATGTTCAAAATATTTTTTTGAATCCTTCAATTCAAAATATTTCTAATTGCTCTTGTTATATCCTTCTTGATGCATGAGTTATTCTCAAACATTTGGAGATTTTTTTAGTTATATTTTTGATTTCAAGCTTAATTACAATGTGACCATACACCATATTGTCAATAATTTCAGTTTATTCAAATGTGTTGAGATTTATTTTATGATACATCATATGATCAGTTTTGATAAATGCTCCATATATGCTTGAAAACCGTATGTGTGGTTACATTGTTGAGGGCAGTGTTTCATACATGTCAATTAGTGTGAAAGAAAGAAATGTGACAATAGAAGCAAAGGTTGAAATGATGTGTTTGCTGGAATGTGCCACAGGCAAGGAACGCAGGTGGCCTATAGAAGCTGCAAAAGGCAAGAAACAGATTCTCCCCAGAGACTCCAGAAGGAACATACCCCTGCTGATGCTTTGATTTTAGCCCCATAAGATCCATTTCAGAGTTCTAGCCTCCAAAACTTTTGCTGTTTTAAGCCATGTTTTTGGTAATTGGCTACAGCAGTAATAGCAAGCTAATACACCGTCTTTTTGCCTTCTTTTACTTTCAGGGTTTGTACATCCCTTATATCTACGTTATGTCTCTTATAAATAATCGTCTTTGGCTGTGAAGTGTGTAAACCTGGCAATTCACAGACCTGTACCCCTAGGGATAATAATACATTATGTGGTAATAAAAATTTGTTTTTAAATTTTTAAAAAATGGTCTTTGGTCTTTATTTTCTTATACATCTAACAATTTCTGTCTTTTCTTTTACTTTTGTCTTTTAATTGGAGAATTTAGATCAGTTTCATTTATTATAGTTACTTAAATACTTAAATTTGTAGCTATCATATGCCCATTTATTTTTTATTTATTTTACCTCTTTTTCTTCCCTTTATTTTTTGTTTTTCTTTGGATAAACACAAAAATCATTCAGTATGGTCTGATCTGTGAAAGCAGTACTAATTGATGTTAGGTTCTTTTAACTCAAAATGCATGTTATAATCTCTAGGAATACAAGAAAGTATATCTAAGAAGCTAACAAAGGACAGAAAAATGGAACTATAAAACAAATATTGGATAGATCCAGCAGGAAAGATCTATATTGGATAGATCCAATATTTGTTTTATAGTTCCATTTTTTTGTCCTTTGTTAGCTTCTTAGATATACTTTCTTGTATTCCTAGAGATTATAACATGCATTTTGAGTTAAAAGAACCTAACATCAATTAGTACTGCTTTCACAGATCAGACCATACTGAATGATTTTTGTGTTTCGTCCAGGCTTTCTAGCCAGTCTTATTAGGAGTACACATCTACCACAAGCTGTTCTTTCTTGATCAGCCTTGGGATTCTGTTTCCACGATTCCACGATTTTCCTGCTGTGATGGCATTGTCACTGGCCCCATTTCAGCCCCATGTATAAACACTACCTGATTCCTATCTCTCCTATTCCTCCAAATAGCCAGTCCCTCTGGATAGGGAGAGGAAGAGGCAGCAAAAATGCTGCTCTGAGAGAGATTTAAGGCCACTTTCCACACACTAGCTTTGTTCCAGTTTCCTGAACTTGAGGTACTCACTATATCTTCTAAACTGTGATGAGAATGCTTTTAATCACACACCAAAGAACTAAGGTATTTGAATCCAATACTTCCCTTGGGCACCTGTCCATCTCATTTTCTTTCTTACGGGCAAAAGTAGTTAGCCACACTGAGAGAAATGGAGAAAGTAATCCTAAGTGTATTCGCAGCTACCCCTAGATATCTAATAACCCCCAGTCAGCTCCTGACTCTTTAAACAGGGGGAGAAAGTTTGGGAGAGATCCCAGCTTTCTCGAGAGTAAGATCACGGGCAACCATTCAAAGGCAGGACACTCGCATTAGGAAGGTGAACTGCAGTGGCTCAGAGTGAGTGAGTTGAAGACCATCCATTGCAAATTTTTAATTATATGATCTTTGGCAATTCGCACACACTTCCTAAACTCTGTTTCCTCTTCCTATAAAGTGGTAAAAGTAATAATACTTCCCTCTTTTTTTTGCCAAAAAGGTTGAATATGATGTGATAAAGCAGGTAAAACACTTAAAATAGTGCCTGGAACATTACATATACTCAATAACTGCTAGCAATTTTTATTTTAATCCTAGACCACTAATATTCTCACAGTGAGTCCTGCAGAGGCATGGAAAGATGTAGAGGGAGCCTAAATCAGCAGACAGAAGAGTAGTCAGTAAACTGACTACTTCCTGGACACTTTTGCCCTGAAAGTGGTTAAGAGATTACGGGGTTAATTTGTAAAATTGCCCTGATCCTGTCCCCTAACTACCAAGAGTCTAAAAAACCAGGCAGTAGACTGGGGGCGGGGCGGGGGGGAATGCATCTGCTGCATTAAAATAAAGAAACTTATTTGTAAATGTGTGTATAAGCCACCTTCTTAAGGTTGTGCTCAGCAAATGCTTCTCTCTGTATGTATTCATTTACAAACATTTATTAAGCACCTCCTATATCCAGGTCATTGGGAAAAGCAGTGGACATACCAATAAAGACCCTATGCCAAGTGCCAATGTTCTGTGTCCATCTCTTCTACGTAGTTATGTCATTTTGTCTTTACTGAATGTTTCCAAAGCACATACTACTGTTATTCCAATGTTACAGTTCAGGAAACTAAGACACAAAGAGGTCCATAATGCTTTGAAGTCATACAGATAGATATTAATGATTTAGTCCTTGTCCTCATGGTGCTTACAGTCTACAAAATAGAAGATGTTTTAGTAGTACATCTTAAAACTCTATTAAACGTTTAAATGTAATATTGTCCAAAAGCTGGCAGCCATCCAGGTAATCAGAAATTAACTTGATATTTAATTTTCATTTAAGCATTTAAAGTCATGTATCCCTAGCCTGGTGTTGCTAACATTTCTTGATTTGTACAAGTAAGAAATATAATCAGCTCCCTGTGCAAGTAATTTTAATGGCCTTTTAGTGGATTAAAATGAAATTCTACTAAATATACTAATGTAACTGGTAGTTAAAAAATTTGAAGTGTGCTAATTACAAGTAAAAGTATGTTAACCGATAATTTTGTTAGAAGTGGTTAAGAAAGCTGGAATATTGTGTGTTCAGTTAGCAAGATACCTAAAGCATAACTGAAGTTTTAAAGTGATTAAATATAGGGGTGCCTGGGTAACTAAATGTGTTGGGGGCCTCTGCCTTCAGCTCAGGTCATGATCCCAGGATCCTGGCATCGAGCCCCACATGGGGCTCTCTGCTCAGTGGGAAGCCTGCCTCCCCCTCTCTTTCTGCCTGCCTCTCTGCCTATTTGTGATCTCTGTCTCTCAAATAAATAAATAAAACCTTTAAAAAAAAAAAAAAAAACAAGTGATTAAATATAAACCATAATATGTGAGAGAATATTTAACCACTATTAAAAAAAAACTTAAAATCAAGTAGAATGCCTAGAAATATATAAATAAGATTCAGAATGTTTCTAATTATTGTGCAGTCTTTTTAAGAGCATTATTTTATTAAGCATGTGTGTGACATGATTTCCACATTGAGAATTTGATCATTGTTGATCTAATGGGTGGGTCTAAGGAGACTACATCTGTCTTTGGACTTTAAAATGCCAGGACTACGTTTTTAAGATGTAATATAAATATTGCTTTGAAAGAGATCATTCTTGAGAAACCACAGTCATGCATGAAAGAAGTGTTGCTAGGAGCCTGGAGCTGGAGAATATAGCTTCCTAGAGTTACAAAGGACCTTGGAGTTTCCTCAGGATTTGGGAGTAGGAGGAAAGAACTTAAATCAATAAATATTAACATACAATGATCTGAGCACTTACTCTGAGGGCAACCATGCTTTGGGCTTAGATGCTTCTTCATAATATTTTAAGCACTGTGTTTTGAATTGTGTTCTGTTTTCTCCCTCCCAACACATATACTCACACACATGCTAAAATATATTGTAAGGAAGATATTTTTTTGTCATGTCTGTAGTACCTAGAAGAATGTCCATTGGCTCTGGTCAGTACATAATTGATAGAGGAATGTATGGAACAAAAAGATGGAAAATACAGCCTTGATCCTTACAAGGAGGCCGCATGGGGGCACTGAGATGGGGCTGCAGAGACCTGGTTCTCACCTTTGCTTGGCCAGGACTTTATTCATCAACCTCAAGCAGAGGACCTCAGTTTCCTCATGTGTAAAGCAGCTGGACTATCTCTAAGATCTCCCTTTTACTTCTAAATTCTGTCATTCTGTGTCAGCCTTCAGATGAGTGAAGAGTGTTCACCCTTGGGTATGAGAGAAAGATCATTTGATCAGGGTTGCACTGGGAGGTGGATCTCTAGCGAGACGGCTTTGGGCACTGCACTAGCTTCCTGTGGCTGCCATCACCTGTGAACACAAACTTGATGGCTTAAAACCAAGGAAGTATATTCTTCCACAGTTCTGGAGGTCAGAAATCTGAAATCAAGGTGTCAACAGGGTCCCACTCCCTCCAGTGGTTCAAGGGGAGGCTTCATTCAGCAAATCTCCTGAAATTAAGCATCGCCTGGACATCTCCCAGTTCTCCTAAAGAAAGTTCATCAAATCCAATTGTAGCCATATCTCCAAGTGTGTAAGGCACCCCACCCAGCACTCTTCTGCTCTGGCTGATATGCTCTGAGTCTGTCTCTGAGAGCTGAGGCCCCTCCCTGAAGCACAAGGCCAAGTGCTGAGGCAGCTTGCCCAGGAAGTGAATGGGACAAGCTAGTGAGGGAGGAAGAGCCAGGAAGGAGGGATGGTGCCCTCGAGGGGCTGTGGACAGGGCCAAAGGGCTGAAAGGCTGCCTACACACACCTGGAAGTATGTTCTGAATAGCAGCCTCAATGCAGGGAAACAGTACTTTGGGGCAGGCATGTGGCCTGCCAAAAATGGAGTAAGCAGAAGAAAATGCTGGGTTTTCCTTTTGGTTTTTTCTCCCCACAGTCCACCCCCTTCTGTCTTCCTAATCTTGTCTCTCCCTGTCCACACATCTCCTTCTCTCCCTTTGTCTCTGCTTTTGTTTTCTCTTCCATTTCAGATCATTGGAGTCTGTGGGAGAAAGTTACTATCAGTGTGATTTGAGGAAGTTAGAAGCTCTCTCACAAAGCAAGGAGATGTACATTATCCTGTTCTTACACAACTGGCCCAGAAGGGGATAGATTGGACATAAAATGTGCTAGGTCTTCAAGAGGTGAAAGATTTGCCCATTTTGAGGAAAGTGCCTCTTTCTTAATCCTCCTCAGTGCCTGAGAGGAAGGACTTAGGACTCCCCTAGGAAGGCCTACACATTGAGTTTGAAGGCAGTAATCTTAAGTGTTTACTCCTTGGGTTCTTTATTTTGTATAGGTATCTCTTAAAGAAAAAGATAGATTTAGGGTGCTCAGGGTCTAGGTTCCAAGAAAAACACTATAATCTCATCCAAAACTAACATGTCTCATGTATTATAGTAGCTCCCTTTATGAAGCACCACACTGTGTAGTAAATTTTGGCCACACTTATGTAATCCACTTGACTTAATCCCCTTGACTACCATACGTATAGACATAAGAATCATTATTTCTACTCCAGAGATAAGGAAAATGAGGCTTGGGGAGGGCAAACCGTTGACCCAAGTTAACAAATTGATAAATGTTAGAAATGAGATTTTAACACCAAGTCCTATATTTCTCGTTTAAAATAATTGACTTTCTGTATCCCTTGCAAATCTAAAAATAAGAGACTCCATGATTTTTATAAAATCACCATTTTCATAAACTCTGTACAATAGCCTTTCTTTGTCCCAATTCCTTATTAGAGTGGGTCTTAATTGCCCAATCTATGCTCTTTCTATAGAAATTTTTTCAGCTCATGCTTGAGAACTTCTCTTTCCCTCATGGTTACTTGTTTTACATAGCAAATGCTTTCTCTAGCTAAATCAAGCACTCTAACATTATTCTTTCAAGTATGCAGGGCTGAGCACAGGCCACGACCCGTGGTAGACACTAGAAGTGTGCAAAGAAGTGAATTAGATCTGGCGAGTTCAGAGAGCATGAGGAACAACTAGCATCAATCAAACAGAGGGAGGAGACGGGTCTGTATGAGGAACAGGTTTGTCAGGAAGGATATGGTCAGATTAGGAAGGCCACTAAACACCGTGAAAATAGCTTCAACTTGATGTTTCAGGCAAGTGGAAGCCAGCAAAGGCCTTTGGTTCTACTATTTGTAGCAATAGTAAAAGCAGTATTTCAGAGAGGCTCTGATCTGCACGGTGGTGCTGGATACACCACAGCTAAAAGGAGAATGGAACTAGATGGACCAGCCGACAAAGGGCGCAGAAATCCAAGCATGAACTAATGAACGCATAGACAGGGATGACCTAAGTGGGAATGATGTCTCAACACTGGAGTAAGATGCATTTCTTGTGCTTCCTTAGGACACTTATCTGTTTAAGTCATTTAGCTGAAGTGGCAAAGTAGTTGCTGATGCCTTTAATAATGAAAATGACCCTGACATATTATACTTAAAATTGGCTTCTCGAGGCCTTGTCATCCTTTTTGTTTCATGTACTGGTGCCATTGTCTACTTGACACTTCCCCAAAATATATATTTAGGGAAAGTTAAAACTTGAAAAACAACTTAAGCTTTCATTACAAGTGGATTAGCAGCAGGTGCAGCTGTGAGGGGGTAGCTGGCATCAGAAGTCCCGAATTTTGATCTCCTTCCTACCAGTTAGAAGCTGTGGGGCTCTAGGCAAGTCATTTCACCATCTTGAGCTTCAATTTTCTCCGCTGTGAAATGAAGATGGCAATACCTATCTCCAGGATTATGATCACATTTAAATGGGGAAAAAAGTACATTAAAGTACTTCATACATTTTATAGTGCAGTGCAAGTGCAGAATCTTATTTTTGTGAGCAATTATACATAAATTGAGACTTAAGCTCTCACTCCTTCAAAATGAAACTTAATTAAAAATCTCTACAGTTATTTAATTTCTGTGGTATTGGGGTGTACCCAGCAGCAGGGAATGAGAGGAAGTGGCATGTTACCAGAGGCAAGATATGAAGAAAGAATCTGGCATAAGAAACAAAGCAACTATTTTGTTCTGGAATCAGTACAATGCTGGCTGCCTAAACCACTGGACTCAGGTTCTGGAAGTTTCCCCTCTACTGGTGAGGTTGATACATTTAAATTTAAGTGCAGAAAGTTATATTTGTACCTATTAAATTTAATCTTGTTTCTTTTGGCCCACCAGTCCAGCCTGTCAGTATCTTTTTTTGAATCTTGACTCTGTCATCCAAGTAATTAGTTGTTGCTCCCAGCTTCGTGTCATCCTCAGATTTGATGAGTGTGCTTTCCATGCTTTGCTGCTGGTTTATTACAAGTTCTATTGAACCCTCTGGCACATCCCTAAAAATCTTCCTCTAGGAGATAGCCAGCTTCAAAACCACTGAAGACACACTTAGCGAGCCCCCGTTTCTTCACCTTTGTACAAAAACATAAAAAAAGGTGATGTCAAACTATTATATGATCTCCCTGATATGAGGAAGTGGAGATGCAACATAGGGGGTTACGGGTTAGGAAAAGAGTAAATGAAACAAGTTCGGATGGGGAGGGAGACAAACCATCAGAGACTCTTAATCTCACAAAACAAACTGAGGGTTGCTATGGGGAGGGAAGTAGGGACAGGGTGGTGGGGTTATGGGCATTGGGGAAGGTATGTGCTATGGTGAGTGCTGTGAAGTGTGTAAGCCTGACAATTCACAGACCTGTGCCCCTGGCGCTAATAATACATTATATGTTTATTAAAAAAAAAATTTTTTAAGATTTTATTTATTTATTTGACAGAGAGAAATCACAAGTAGATGGAGAGGCAGGCAGAGAGAGAGGGAAGCAGGCTCCCTGCCGAGCAGAGAGCCCGGTGCAGGACTCGATCCCAGGACCCCGAGATCATGATCCGAGCCGAAGGCAGTGGCTTAACCCACTGAGCCACCCAGGCGCCCTAAAAAAATTTTTTTTAATTGTTTCAAAAAAGAACGGTAATGTCAAATGTCTGGTAAAGGCTTGAAACACTGATAATCATAATCCTGCCCCCAATTTTCACTCTCCAATCCCATCTCACACACTCAGCTGCCTCTGCACACATGCTTACCTCCTCCCTCCTTCTCCTCCCACTTCGAAGTTACAGCTACTCCTTCTGCCAAGGGCTGCTTCTTCTACCTATGCCATGATGAATCCCAGTACTTCCAATCTCCTCTAGGTCTCCTAAAGCATCATTGTTCCTCTCTCTTTGTTTTCCACCTCTTCTTAGCCTGGCACAGTGGCTCTCAAAGTTTAGCAGGCATCAGAATGTCCTGGAAGTCTTGTTACATCATGGGTCTCTGGGGCCCAAGAATTTGCATTTCTGGTTTTTTTTTTTTGTTTTTTTTTTTTTTTTTTTTTTTTTTTTTTTTTTTTTTTTTAGATTTTATTTATTTATTTGACACAGAGAGAGATCACAAGTAGGTAGAGAGGCAGGCAGAGAGAGAGGAGGAAGTAGGCTCCCTGCTGATCAGAGAGCCCAAAGCAGGGCTCGATCTCAGGACCCTGAGATCATGACCTGAGCTGAACACAGAGTCTTTAATCCACTGAGCCATCCAGGCACCCAAGAATTTGCATTTCTAGGTTCCAGTGGTTCTTATGTCTGGTCCTTGGACTAGCAGCATGAGCACCAGCTGGGAAGAAGCTAGACAGGCACATCCTCAGGCCCCACTCCAAACCTACTGAATCAGAAATTTGGGGACTAAGACCAAATAATCTGTTTTAACCAGGCCTCTAAGTGATTCACGTGCACACCAATGTCTGAGAACCACTTGTCAGCATCCTGAGTAAAAACAGGACTTTATAGCCAGGGAAATTTGAGTTTTAATCCCTCCCACTTCCCTTTTTGTGTGCTGAGGTCACATGACTTACCATCCCTAAGCCTCAGTATTTTAATCTATAAAGTGGGAATGATAATACCCACCTCAATAGATGGTAATGAAGATTAAGTGAGATAATGTAGGTCAAGCACTCAGCACAATGCCTAAATGTTCAATAAATAGAGGCTGTGTTTACTCTATCTTCATAAAAAAAAGTTCCTCCCTCTACCCTGTCTCCCACTCTAACCTTTATAGTAAAGCCCATAAAAAATCTCCTTCACCTGTCTCCATTTCCTCATATCTCATTACTCTTTAGATTGCTGCAGTTGGCTTCTGTCCCCACCACTCCACTAAAGTGGCCTTGCTAAGGTCATCAATGATCAAATTCCAAAAGTAATGGACTTTACTTGTCTCATGTTTCTAGTCCCTGTATTTTTTCTGGAATTTGGAACATTTCTCTTTTGGCTCTTTTGTAACCTCTTTTGGCTTTCACATAGCCCCCCTTTCATGATGTTCCTTTTACCTTCCTGAGGGTTCTGTCTCAATCCCTTTAACTGGTCCTTCGCTGCCACTACCTGCCTTTCAAGTGTGCCCCACAATTCACCTTCATGTCTTCTCACTCCAGACCACAGCATTACTTACCACCTATCTACCTTGCCAGACAAGAGCTCTCTGCACCTGCAGACACCTCCAAAGAACAACTAGATGTCCCAACTTCAAGACCTCGAATTCAACACAACCCAAAGACCACACTCATTGTAATGCCCAGATCTCTTCCTCCTTCTAGGTTCCTTATGTTCCCAGAGAGACTGTGAGTTCTTAAGGTCAGAGTTGGGATCTGATTAACTCTGACCTTCCATACCTGACCTCAGAGCCAGGTGAGCACTTAATAATGGATCCATTTATTGAATGCATGAATCAACAAAGTGAATTATATCATATTGTCAAGTAACATTCATCAAAAGAGATGAAATACTCACAAAAGAAGAAGAAAATGAGTTATTTCTTAAATCTGAGCTGTGGCTAGGGGTGCTTCTCCTAAATCTTGATTTCAAATTTGCCTTTAAATTAGTCTTTAGTATCTGAAATCCACTTTCTCTCCTTATTAATAATTAATGATATACGCCCATCCTGAACTTTGCCTGCTTCTCTCTTCCTAAATTCTCCAGAATTACCAAGAGTAGTTTCATAATCACACCCGTACACACTTCAGTTGCTAGAATGCACTTTGCCCCAAGACTGGACCATCTTTAAGGGAGCTAAGTGTTTTCTCACTGTTGCTTCCCTATCTCGGGATTCTGTTCCTTTGTAAACTCTATTTGTTCTACTCTTTTTAGATTGAAGATCATTCTCGTAAAAAAGAGTTGAAACCAAAGTTTAGTAGGGATATTCTTTCAATCCTTTAGCCTTCTACCACCCACCCCTACTCCATCAAGCCTTTATCCCATCCTGATCATTTAGTTAGAACTATGGGTTTGAATGTCCTTTTCTATTACCTTTAGCATTTTTATCATGATGAGTTTTAGACCTGCTGATTTGATTCTTACATTTTTAGTCACTATAGGAATATTCATTTTTGGCAAGGATCCCTTCCTTCAGTCTTTAGTTCTGGCCAAGGGAGACTGGGGTAGAGATGGAAGGGAATGGGGGCCAGGCTGAGAATGGAGCAATTGTCTCCTTACCTGGGGAGATCCCCAGTAATACAAGCAGCACAGGTATCAGAAGGATACAGAAACTGACATCAGATCTCAGTAAGCAAAAAAAGCAAGATCTGGGCTGGCCTTGTGTCTCCTGTTGAACTAGAGAGTCAAGTATTTCAGCTTCTTATCTGATAACGTGAACCTTTCGAATGTTTTTTTGTTTTTGTTTTTGTTTTTTTACTTTAGATTTGCCTTATCTTAATTCCAGATTGCTGTTTAATCAGCAGTGGTTTGGAACATTTCAGCTTTTAGTTTCTCACTAAGTTAAGTATTTAATGATCTGTAAACAAACACTTGAGAAGATGCTACTTAACCCTGATCCCTCTGTACTTTGTTAAGTGAATTAATTCAGTCTTGAATATATCTTCTGATTTCAAGAAAGCATTCTGCTACTAATGTCAAAAAAAGAAGGGCTGGGAATGATGGGAATTGAAGGGAAGGAAGAAGCATCACTCTAGAAAGTTCATGGGCTTCTTAGCCCCCACCCAACCTGGAGGTACAGTCTTGATGAAAGCTCTCTGGCCATGGTAACTGGGAGATGGGAAGGCATGGAGAGGGCTAAGGAAGTGGAAAAGAAAGCATGGGGTGAAAGTATAGGACCAGGAGCACAGCAGGTCTGTGAGGGGCAAGAGATCCTGTGTGAGGGTAGCTTGAAATCCAAGAAGAGAATCTGCAAGAAGAAATTCCAGGAATGAGAGAAAGAGATTAATTGAAACACAAAAAAGTGAATTTACAGGCAAAACGAAACCAAAAGACAGAGGAAACATTAAAAAGCAAACAAGGGAAACAGATGTAGGGTGAGGAGGAAAGACAACTACTAGTTATTTATACTCACTTCAGATTCCAAGAGTGGAATTGTGTTCTGCGGGTCCTGATGCTGGGAGCACATCCTTCTGAAATATGCACTCACCTGAGACCTTCCTATTTCTTTGGATAACTAAATTTTATTCCTCATAAGAACCATTTTTCACAGGTCTGTTGGATTTCTTTTTTCTTTTTTTGATAGTCACTTGTACCTCTTGGGCTCTTTCAGAGTCTGGGATTCGGGGATTATGCTTTCTGAAAAATCTACCTCCCCCTAGAAGTTAGGGTTCTCTCTCCCTCTGGCTGTTACATATATCCCAACACAGTCACTTCCTCCTCAGCTGCTCATCTTCCTTTATTCATCAGAACTTGGTTCAGAACAGCAAGTCCCCTCTTCACTTCTAAGAAACGAAATGGTCAGGAGGGTAAGTGAAGGATTCTCAGATGTTATCCCAATTTATTATCATCATCTCGTTATATTTGAAAATCTGTCGTGATGAGTTTTCAGCTGCAATACCCCAAAAAAGTTTCCACATCATGCCTTACCTGAAATCGTAGAAGTAGAGACAATCCACATCACGTCCATGCAGCCTCCGTGATCGCAGATGCCATCGCCATGCAGGCAGCTCCAGAAGATTTCTTGGCCTCTCAGGCTGCCAGGGCATGAGGAGGTGGAAATGGGCAGGTTTCTCAGGGCCAAGGTCACCAGCATGAAGTCCCAGCTTAAAAACAGAAGTCAAAGGGAAGAGCGAAACTGGAGGACACGAGGTGAGCAAAGACCGCAAATGTCTGGAGAGGGATGTAAAAATCATTAAACATGGTGTTCTGCCCAAATGCCAAATGGTCAGAGCCAACATTTGGGTGTGGAGCCAACATTTCATTTAAGAAAAAAAAGCCAAGTACAAAAATACTTAGAGCAAACCTATGGTTTGTTTTGATCCTGGTTTTGATTCATCTGGTTGTATTTTTTCACAGGTTCCTGAGTGCAGAAACTTATCTGTTTAATTATACTACTCCATCCCTAAGGCCTAGGACAGCTCTGGCATATAGCGAGGGCCCAAGAAATTCATAGTCAGGATGCCAGGGTGGCTCAATTGGTTAAGAGACTGCCTTCAGCTCAGGTCATGATCCTGGAGTACTGGGATGGAGTCTCGCATCAGGTTCCTTGCTTGGCAGGGAGTAGGCTTCTCCCTCTGACCCTCCCCCTTCTCATGCTCTCTCTCTCAAATAAATAAATAAAATCTTTATAAAAATTTTTTTAAAAAGAAATTCATAGTTAATCAATCAAACATCAGTGTTTTCAACTATTTCTGTTTTTTTTCTTGTTAATGGAGCAGGAGGGCTGTGCACACAGTGATTAACAGTGATTTAAAGGGCAGACACCGACGTGGAGATTATGCTGCTACACTAAGTCAGCCCACTTGGCCAGGGTCTATCCTCCGTTCGAGTTACATCAATTCATAAATCTCCTGCAGTTTCAATATGCTAAGCAATCCCTACTAATAGAGATGAGAGAATGAACCTGCATTATGCATAAGTATGCCTCTCCCATGAAAAACTGAGCATTACTAAGGCTGCATGGGAATGTTAATGTCTTCTGTGCCATGGGTAAGGTTAAAAAAAAAAAAAGATGACCCCTTTAAAATTATAATAAAATACGTTATGAATTATCTAAAAGCTTCAAACAAACAATTACTCTTCAGAAAGGTCTTCCCTCAGCAAAATTAATCTGAAACCTTAGATCACACAATTAAATATATTTCACCTTGGTTAAAATTGGTACTAGTAAAAGTCTTTAGGAAGGCATTGATGGGCTTTTTTTTTTTTTTTTCGGTGTTTTTGTACTGCAAAAATGAATGGATTCAATACCTATCTGAACTGTATAATAATTTAACAATTCTCCAATTCCAAGCTAAGATTTCTTGCCAAGTAGTGACCCCACTCTCATCATTTATGTTGAAGTCTGCCCAATACATTCAAAAGATTTCTGCTTATTATAACACTGTGCAGCAAGACACTCTCATTTGATAATCTTTGTGGCAATAGAATCTCAATCACTAACTCACTGCAACTCTAAAATGTTGTGAATCTTTGAGCCCCAACTCTGTAAGGACTCGGCAAGCTTTCTGTGCTGGTTTGTCTGACCCTGACCTCCAACCTTCTGGGCCTCTCCCAGGAGCATAACAGCACCATGTACACCACCAGAAGATGTGGCAAAGGGAGAGCACTCAAGAACACGGTTGCTATGAATGGATGGGATTTCCCAAGTTCCTCTCCTGATGTTTGCTTCCCCTGAGGATGGTAATTTGGTGGTCACATCCTTGTTGAGAAAGCTGAGCGCGATGGAAGGCCATTGAAGGCAAATGGGGAGCAGCACCTTTGTTCAATCTTTCTGAAATTGTCACTGACATGTAGAGGCTACATTTGAGTGGGTGATAATAAAAGACAAATGCAGGATATCGTGTCGAGTGTTGTACTTTATAGAGTAAAAAGAGAGAAGACGTAAAATGGGTCCTAAGTAAATGAGCAAGAAAGCTCCTTTCTCTAAATCTCTTTCCCTTCAGATACCCAGAAAATGCTCACAGATACCTATGGCCATGATTGGAACAAAGGAGAGAAGAGGAAAAAACATTTTATCTTCTCTAACACCCCTTCCCTTAGCTCTGACCCTAGGGGCTGACCCACAGTCCCTTGGTGCTGTGGCTGAATGAAGAACACAGAAAAGTAAATTCTGACACCAAGCAATATGTAGGTTTTTCCAAGGAAGCCAGACATATGAGCAAGGAGGAGCAAGAATCCTAGATATGATACAATTCTGACCAGTTCCAATGTATCTGGGCTTTTCCCACCACTATCAAACAATTCTTGGACACCAGCTGGGTGTCCTACAATTCAACTCCATTCTGCCACTGTCAAGCTCTCTTCACTTAGCAAACTCCAAAGGCTTTAGGAGCTCTGTGCCAGAAACAGGGAAAAGACCAAATATATATATATACATATATATATATGTATGTATATAAAATTATTTTATTAACATATAATGTATTATATTGTATTATAATAATATAATGTATTAACATATAATGTTTATTAACATACAATGTATTAATTATTTTTATTAACATACAATGTATTATTTCACTTATGAAATTCCAAAGGTTTTAGGAGCTCTGTGCCAGAAACAGGGAAAAGACCATATATGTATTATTAATTATTTATTTATATATCATTTATAATATATATATAAATATATATTATATATATATTTATACACACATATATATAATTAATTCTTTTTATTAACATATAATGTATTATTTGCCCCAGGGGTACAGGTCTGTGAATCGTCAGGCTTACACACTTCACAGCACTCACCATATCAAATATCCTCCCCAAAGTCCATAACTCAACCACCCTCTCTACACCCCTCCTCCCCCTAGAAACCCCCAGTTTGTTTTGTGAGACTTAAGAGTCTCTTATGGTTTGTCTCCCTCCCAATCCCATCTTGTTTCATTTTTTCATTTCCTACCCCCCAAACCTCACTTCTGACTGCCTCTCAAATTCCTCATATCAGGGAGATCATATGATAATTGTCTTTCTCTGATTGACTTATTTTGCTTAGCATAATACACTCTAATTCCATCCACATTGTTGCAAATGGCAAGATTTCGGGGGTTTTGATGGCTGCATAATATTCCATTATATATATATAAAAATATATATTTATATACACACATATAATGTATACACACACATACATATATACATATATATATGTATATATATATAAAATCACATCATCTTTATCCATTCATCTGTTGATGGACAACTAGGCTCTTCCCATAGTTTGGCTATTGTGAACATTGCTACTATGAACATTCAGGTGCATGTGCTTCTTAGGATCACTGCATTTGATCTTTAGGGTAAATACCCTGTACTACAATTCTTGGGTCATAGGGTAGATCTACTTTCAACTTTTTGAGGAACCTCCATACTGTTTTCTAGAGTGACGGCACCAGCTTGCATTCCCACCAACAATATAGGAGGGTTCCCCTTTCTTCGCATCCTCTCCAATGTCTGTCATTTCATTTTTTCCTTCCCCACCCCAACCCCCCCACTTTGCCTCTCAAATTCCTCATATCAGGGAGATTGTCTTTCTCTGATCAACTTATTTCACTCGACAGAATACCCTCTAGTTCCATCCATGTCATTGCAAATGGCAAGATTTCATTTCTTTTGATGGCTGCATAGTATTCCATTGCATATATATACCACTTCTATATCCATTCATCTGCTGATAGACATCTAGGTTCTTAACATAGTTTGGCTATTGTGGACATTGCTGCTATAAACATTCAGGTGCATGTGCCCCTCCAGATCACTATGTTTGTATCTTTAGGGTAAATAACCAGTAGTGCAATTGCTGGGTCATAGGGTAGCTCTATTTTCAACTTTTTCAGGAACCTCCATGGTGCTTTCCAGAGTGGCTGCACCAGCTTGCATTCCCACCAACAGTGTAGGACAGTTCATCTTTCTCCACATCCTCACCAGTATCTGTTGTTTCCTGACTTGATAATTTTAGCCATTCTGACTGGTGTGAGGTAGTATCTCATTGTGGTCTTGATTTGTATTTCCCTGATGCCAAGGGATGTTGAGCACTTTTTCATGTGTCTGTTGGCCATCTGGATATCTTCTTTGCAGGAATATCTATTCATGTCTTCTGCCCACTTTTTGATTGGATTATTTGTTCTTTGGGTGTTGAGTTTGATAAATTCTTTATAGATTTTGGATAGTAGCCCTTTATCTGATATGTCCTTTGCAAATATCTTCTCGCATTCTGTCAGTTGTCTTTTGGTTTTGTTGACTGTTTCCTTTGCTGTGCAAAAGCTTTTGATCTTGATGGAATCCTAATAGTTTATTTCTGCCCTTGCTTCCCTTGCATTTGGCGATGTTTCTAGGAAGAAGTCACTGCAGCTGAGGTCAAAGAGGTTGCTGCCTGTGTTCTCCTCAAGGATTTGGATGGATTCCTGTCTCACATGGAGATCCTTCATCCATTTTGAGTCTATTTTTGTGTGTGGAGTAAGGAAATGTACAGTTTCATTTTTCTGCATGTGACTGTCCAATTTTCCCAACACCATTAGTTAAAGAGACTTTTTTCCATTGGATGTCCTCTCCTGCTTTGTCAAAGATTAGTTGACCAGAGAGTTGAGGGTCTATTTCTGGACTCTATCTGTTCCATTGATCTATGTGTCTGTTTCTGTGCCAGTACCATACTGTCTTGATGATGACAGCTTTATAATGAGGCTTGAAGTCTGGAATTGTGATGCCACCACCTTTGGCTTTCTTTTTCAACATTCCTCTGGCTGTTCAGTGTCTTTTCTGGTTCCATATAAACTTTAGGATTATTCCATTTCTTTGAAAAAAAAGAATTGATAGTATTTTGATAGGGATTGCATTAAATGTATAGATTGCTTTAGGTAGCATAGACATTTTCACAATATTTGTTCTTCCAATCCATGAGAATGGAACGTTTTTCCATTTATTTGTGTCTTCCGCAACTTCTTTCATGAGTACTTTATAGTTTTCTGAGTACAAATTCATTGTCACTTTGGTTAGGTTTATTCCTAGGTATCTTATGGTTTTGGGTGCAATTGTAAATGGGATTGACTCCTTAATTTCTTTTTCTTCTATCTTGCTGTTGGTATATAGAATTGCAACTGATTTCTGTGCATTGATTTTATATCCTGATACTTTACTGAATTCCTGGATGAGCTCTGGCAGTTTTGGAGTGGAGTCTTTTGGGTTTTCCACATAAAGTGTCATATCATCTGCAAAGAGTGAGAGTTTGACTTCTTCTTTGCCAATTAGGATGCCTTTTATTTCTTTTTGTTGTCTGATTGCTAAGGCTAGGGCTTCTAGTATGTTGAATAACAGTGGTGGTAGTGGACATCCCTGCCATGTTCCTGACCTTAGTGGAAAAGCTCTATTTTTCCCCACTAAGTATGATATTCACTGTGGATTTTTCATAGATGGTTTTGATGATATTGAGGTATGTACTCTCTATCCCTATACTTTGAAGTTTTGATCAAGAAAGGATGCTATACTTTGTCAAATGCTTTTTCAGCATCTATTGAGAGTATCATACAGTTCTTGTTCTTTCTTTTATTAAAGTATTGTATCACATTGATTGATTTGTGGATGTTGAACCTACCTTACAGCCCAGGAATAAATCCCACTTGGTCGTGGTGAATAATCCTTTTAATGTATTGTTGGATCTTATTGGCTAGTATTTTGGTGAGAATTTTCACATCAGTGTTCATCAAGGATATTGGTCTATAATTCTCCTTTTTGATGGGGTCTTTGTCTGGTTTTGGGATCAAGGTAATGCTGGCCTAATAAAATGAGTTTGGAAGTTTTCCTTTCTGTTTCTACATTTTGGAACAATTTCAGGGGCATAAGTATTAATTCTTCTTTAAATGTTTGTTAGCATTTTCCTGGGAAGATATCTGTCCCTGGGCTCTTGTTTGTTGGAAGATTTGTGATGACTGCTTCAATCTCCTTACTGGTTATGGGTCTGTTCAGGTTTTCTATTTCTTCATGGTTCAGGTTTGGTAGTTTATGTGTCTCTAGGTATGCATCCATTTCTTCCAAATTGTTAAATTTGCTGGGGTATAGTTGCTCATTATATGTTCTTATAATTGTTTGTAGTTCTTTGGTGTTGGTTGTGATCCCTCCTCTTTCATTCATGATTTTATTTATTTGTGTCTTTTTTTCTTTTTGATAAGTCTAAGACCATATATATATAACCACAGTATCACATGTGGACATTCTGGAAAGCAAGGGAAGGTGTGAAGCATCAGGGTTAAGGCCAGATAGCAAAATGGGATCTTTAGAAGTTGAAGTCTAAAAGAGTGAAACCAGATAAGACCAAGAGAGTGAGTTGAAGAGATTGAGCCCCAAAATGCCCTGGACACAGTGCCACAGAGACAGGGTGTGAGAACCTATGTATATGTTTTCTTTGGCAGAAAGTTGGGATGGAGAATTTAAGGGCATGATGCTTGCCAGGACAGATTTAAGATTGCATGCCTGGTTCTTTACATGTTTTGTGTGTGTGTGTGTGTGTGTGTGTGTGTGTGTGTGTGTGTGTGTCTTTTGAGAAGTGTGTTTCTATCTCCTCCCTTAAGGATCATAATGACACCTAACAGTCTCCACAAAGAGTAAGTCATTCACTCAGTTATCACTGAGCGTAAGGTAAGGGCCAGCATTGGGCCAGAATTAGTGCGGTTCTTCTTATCAATAATCCATACTCAAAGGATTTATTTTGTTCAGCAAGAAGTGACAAGTGAGCTAAATAAAGCCTTTTTTTATGTTTATGACATTTGAAGAATGATGTAGGTTTTTGTTAATGCCATGTAAGCACCCTCTAAAAACACAAGAAAAATTCTCTGAAGAGACCTGAATCACACATGTGAGGAATGCCTCCCTATGTGTCCCACTGATCTCAGTCATGGGGCAGGGATACTTATGGAAATAAAACAGGAAACACGACACAAACAAAACCATTTATAACCCATGAAAATGGGCAAGCAAGAAGGGTGGTGTGCATGAGGTGTAAGAAAAGAGCACATTTGTACCAAATGCTTCCAATGAATTGTTCAAGAACACTTCATCCTTGGAGTAGGATTTCCTCTAATTCTGTCAAGGTTGGTGTCTGCATGGATTATGTGCCAAGTAATTGTCCGGTCGCAAGTTAACAGTATCAAGAGGCTATTTTAAAGATGAATGGGAACATAAAACATATTTGGTCCTATTCTCCACTTTGAATATGTCTCCGGAACAAAACGTGTACTTGAAATGAAATGTAGAAATGTGATTTTTGTGAGTTACAGGGTTTCTTTTTTCCTTTCACAAGACTGACAGAACAAAAACATTTAGAGGAAGACAGCCCAATGTCACATAAGTATTTGTATATTTGTTCTTACTATGGCACACAAGGGACATCACCAACCCCCTCCCTGACTGAACGCTGAATATTATTTAAGTTCTGTCCTCACACTCCAGTGCTTTCCAATAGCTAAAAGAATTTTGCATTTCTTCCCAGAGGAACTGTAAACTCAAAAAGAAAGATTCTCCTACAATAAATTGTATCCATTTTATTTTTCAAAATAGTTACTTTTTAAAAATATATGCTAAGAAAAAGTAAGAGGGGAGAAAGAGGGCCTCTATTTATGAACTGTGCTCTTTTCTTATTCATACTATTTCCAAGACCAGGCAAATTATCATAATCTTCCTAACAGAGATACACAATTCCACCTAAGAATTACTGTTTTCCTAAACCAGTGAAAAAGCAAAGTTTCTAATAGATGCTGAGATAAATCATCTGTGTGTGCTTATATGTGCACCCTAGAAATTCCTTTTGAATTTCAAGGTTATAAATAATTCCCAAACCCAAGTTTTAATATGGATTATTTGTCCTCCTCTGCTGGTGTCATTTCTTTTGATTTAATCATTATCCCTTACAGGCGAGCACCAGTCCATTCAGTATTCTGACGGGACCAAGCCACCACCCCACCTAAGAATATCAATTGTGTTTTGAAAGCATACAATTTGATTCATGCAGGAACCACTGTATATGCATCCCGGTGTTTTCATAAAGACTTTCTTATTTACTCTAAACAGTGTTATGACTTTCACTGTATGGTCACATAGTAATTGCTTAACCTTCTTAAGTCTTTTCAAGAAACCTTAAGGAAGAAAAAGGAAAGCTTGGCCTCAAGAATACATTTTCTGTTCTTATAAAAATCAGCTCCTCTCTGAAGAGCTGAAATGAGGCAAAGCTTCAAAGCTGCAGCCTCGAGTGCTGTAAGTACTGGACTGTACAGACAGCTCTTCAACCATGTCTGAATGGGCAAAGGAAAGGAATTTTCGGCCAGCTGAATGTGTGTTTCCCACCTTTTTTTCCTCATGCATATCTATAAAGGATACTGGACTAGAATTCCGAGTAGGTGTCCTATTTAAGGCTTGTTAGCAAGGGATTCCCACAGTAGAATCTGGAAACACACACGTCCACACATACATACACACTCCACTCCTTGGCTCACTCAGGATTATCAGGACTTAACCCTAGGCCAGCTCTGCTACCTGTCTGCCTGACTTCTAGAGACACAAAGAGGTTCAAATGAGCCCATCATCGAATGGAAAAGCCATCAGAAATGAAAAAGCCTCTCTTCTCCTATCCCACTACTCAAGCCTTTTAATCCTACAGACTGTTCATCTTCATATGGTGAGTGTACCCACAGGGCACACACACACACACACACACACACAGATGCACATGCTATGCACACACATGCAGTGACATCAAGGGTGGCTGCCCTTTCTTCCTCATGTCCACTTACCCCACTTTCCCAACAAGGGAAAACACATTACTTCACCTCCCGAAACCCATGCCAGTGCCCTTTGCCCCATGGAAATGGCAGCCATTTCTGCGTGGGGGTTTCTGTGTAGGAGTCAGCAGTTCTGCACTTCTCCAGACACATGCTGCTCTAGAGATAATGAGCACAACTGTATAGAGGAGAATACAGATAAACAATCGCAGTACAGTTGAAGACTGCTCTGTGCAGCCTGATTATCCACAATGTACCAAGCTCTACCAGGATCTGTGTGGCAGAGGGGAGTGATCTCTCCTGTGCCATTCTTCTAGGAGTAGCTGTTCCAACTCATGTAGAAAACTCCTCATTAAAAATGGCCCCAAAGAGAAACTGACATTGCACCTGAGAAGACTAAGGAAATATGCTTCCTATACTCATCTTTGGAGATCTATAGCACACTTTTCCCATAACCTGCTTACCACACTCCTTAGGATGGATTTTGAAATGTGGTCCGATTGTTTTAAACATTACCCCTCATTTTAATTCTTGAAAATAAATATTTTTGTGAATATTCCTCCAATGTTTTCACAGATATATCTATGCAATTTTTTAAAAGATTTTATTTATTTATTTGAGAGAGAGAGAACATGGGGGGAAGGGTAGAGAGAGAAGGAAAGGGAGAATCTCAAGCAGACTCTGCTCTGAGCACAGAGCCTAATGCAGGCTTCAGTCTCACAACCCTGAGATCATGACCTGCGCCAAAATCAAGAGTCAGATGCTTAACCCCATATGCATTTTTTTATTAAGATCAAACTAAATAGGGGCACCTGGGTGGCTCAGATGGTTAGGCATTCGCCTTTGGCTCAGGTCATGATTCCAGGGTCCTGAGATCGAGCCTACCACATTGGGCTCCTTAATCAGCAGGGAACCTGCTTCTCTCTCCCTCTGCTCCCTGCTTGTTCTCTCTTGCTCTCCTGTCAAATAAATAAATAAAATCTAAAAATAAAAAAAATCAAACTACATAGACTTTTGTTAAACTTTTCACTTAAATATTTTACTTTTTCATTAATATTCTTTGGTAAGAATTTTTGTTACAACTTTGACACAACTTTTTTTTGAAATTTATTAATTTAATTAAACAATAAACATTTAGACATAATTTGGGGATGAATTTATCTGTGGTATGGATCTAATAAAGCCTTTGGGAGTCCAGATACCATTGAATATACAGGAGAATTATTTTTCTGTTTTATAATCCATCTTTAAGAAATGAATTTGTTCTCATTGATGGTTTCCAATTCTTGAGAACTTATGTGTTGGTCTTTATTAAGTCTAGGCATGACACTAGCTGGTTGGGTGTGAAATATTATCTCACTTGCAAAAATAAACATTACTTTACTTCTCTACAATCACAACCACATTTGTTATTAGACACTCCATATAACCCTAGTGATGATTTAATTCTAACTCTTAGGCTAAAAGAGCATGAGCAGAGCTGAGAATCTGCAGCATCCTCTTTCTCACTGCAGAACCTTAATCTCTAATCATCTTGTGAAGACATTTGTCAAGACAAAAGTACATCGCAGTATTGGCCACGTGAGCCGTCATTTTTGTATAAATGAAAGATTGTTGACTGTCTTTGGCCTTTAATTCTGCAGACCAGAAGTAATTATGGGTTAAGCTGGTTACCCAGGCTGGTAATTCTTATTTAAAATCTTCTCTTTAGCACCACCATGAGACTTGGGGTCTGTAGACAGCTTCCTATATGATCAAATCATAATCCAAATTTCTTTTAAAGTTATACTTAAAATAAAACCTCTTTAGGATGATTTGATGCACATTTTTCACCTCAGAACAAAAACTATCCCTCCTCTATGCTGAGAACATAGTTTCATTGTCATGAACTAATAGCAGCAATAGACAATTAATTGGTTCAGCTGTCTAATGATTGTTAGAAAGAATACGTTATGACCAATAATTCTGAAGGTAAAAATCATTATTTTTGGCCGCTATTCCCTGGTTCAATTAGTTTATATTCAGTAAGTCCATCTAACAAATCATTCATGTGGTTACTTAGGACCTTGGCAGTTTCACTGGGAAGCTCTGTTGCTCAGTTTTGCCAAACCAGATGTTTCTTGAGCAAACTACTAAGAACTCTCCATGATTGTGACAGGCAATTGGCAAGTCCTCCTTTGAAAATGTTCCAGGATATTTTATAACCATGCATTCTATAGTGTACAGCTTCGGGACATTGATCATTCATATGTTTTTGTTAATGATGTAGATAAAATGGTGCAGATAGAGGGACTTTCTATAGAAAATTATACACTCCACCCATAGGTCTTCTTTTGCACCATTTCAGTGGAATTTCGAAATGACCATTCATTCAGACATGAGTTTTAGTTAGATTGCAACAGGAGCATTGAAAATGAAACTGGCTGATAATGGAGTCTGGAGAGACTTCTAGAGAGTGTGACCCCTGATATGATCCTGAGGGACAAGTGGGCTGGGGCTTGATGGGGGAAGGGGAGGAATGGTATTCCAGACAGAGGGAGTGGTGTGTGGAAACAGCACTGCAGCGTGGAGTAGCATAATGTACTCAGGAACCTGCATGTTGCTGAACAGGAATGAGGGCCAGGGGTGGGAAGCATAGCAGGAAATGAGGCAAAGGCATGGTGAGGAGACAAGCCATGAAGGACATTCTGTGTTAAACTAGAAGTTTGATCTTTATTCTGAAGAATATGGGAGCTCATTCAAGGAGTTTAAAAGCAGGTACGTGACATGATATGATTTCCCTTTTAGAAAGGTTACTCTGGCAATAGTGTGGAGAATGAGGGCGGGTAGGACTAGAGGGAAGGAGGGCAGTTTGGCAGCTATTGAAGCAACACCAACTAGAAAGGGCACAGTAAGCTAGTGACGATGAGACCAAAGAGCAAGAGAGAGATGAAAAACAATATTTGGGAAGTGGGATTAACAGTATAAACTGAAGGTTAAAAAAAAGAGAGAGAGAGACAGAGAGAGAGAGAGGAAGAAAATAGAATTAAGAACAGTACTCGGGTTTTTGACTTGGGAGTTTAGGTGGATAGTGTTGCCAGTCTCTAAAATTGGGACTGCTGGAATGAAATCAGAATCCTATACCAAGATAATGAATTTGATTGCTCGGTGTTGAATTTAAAATGCAGATAGGACATCCAGATAGAGCTATCTTACAGGTAATTGGGTTACCTGAATATGGAGTTCAGGAGAAAGGTCTGGGTATAGATTTGAGAGTCATGAATATCTAGGTGGTAGATAAAGCCCCTCAGGTTGAAGGAGGTCACCCAGGGCAAGAGATAAGGCAGAGGGCCAGAGATAAAGATCATTGTCCACCAGAAAATCATCAGTAACCTTAATGTCAGTGTTTGCTCTGGCATACTGGGGGACAGGAGGCTCACAACAGTGAGTTCAAAGTGTATGTCAGGTACAGAGGTTGTCAAACCTTGGACTTTGGTACAAAAACCCAGTGCAGAAGTGTGGGGACAAATGCATTCCTTATCAGGGATTTCAGTCATCACTAAGAAAACTAGGAATCTAAAATAAAGTCAGTAAAATAACTGTGGTGATCATAGGTTAAAGAAGTGCTACGTCTATAACAAAAAAAAAAAAAAATTGTCACGTGTACATTATTACACTAATTTCTGGGCACCAAGACTTAAATTCTAGCTCAAATGGGCTTTAGGTTTGAGGATTCGCTCCTCTTTTTCATCACTTTTGCCAAGGATGAAGACAAGATGTGAGGAATTAAGCCAGAGGAGAAACAAAAGAATTAGACTAATTAATTGTTATAACATGTGTTGGTATCTCTAGAAAAGTGGGAGGAAGTGATGGGCTTCTTCCCTCTCATCCACTCTAAATTAAAAAGAGCCATGTTTTACAGGGCATGACTGATCTGACCTACTCACCGGGAAAGCAGAGAAATTGGAAAGTAAAACAAAATCAAGGCATTTTTAGCTGCCTCTAGAAGACATGGCTTGCTCACTTCCTGAAAGCAAGAACAGGGAAGGAGGAAAGTCAGCTCGTTTACATGATCTGTGAGGCTGAGGCTGGCAGTGAAAATGATAGACTTTCTTTATTACCTGTGAGGTAAAGGAATCCTGGCCATTGTGAGAACCTTGGCCCAAAAGTTATGGTTCTCAACAATCAGGTTAGCTGCAACTCTTCTCTGAGTGGAATAAAAAGAAAAGCAGATAGAAAAACAACAAAAGTGTGTTTATCCTCCACTGTTCTACCCCATCCCTCACCCTTGGATGCATGGAGAGCAAACTAAAATTCCTCTCCTGTATGGTAACATCAAGATAGAAATGGAAAGCTCCTCCCCCAACAGAGGACAACACATTCTGAGGAGATCATATAGAAATTACAGTATTTAAAACTATGCCAGCTGAGATTTTTGGAGCTAGAGAAATCTACCTGAAATGTGTTAAAATGGATATCATCTGATGGAAATCATAGCATTTCTTTGCATAGGTCAAGACGGAGCTGAGGGCCAACAGATGGCCACTAAAGATGGAGCAACCAACTGTCCTGGTTTGCCCAGGACTGAAGGGTCCTCCAGGACACAGAATTTTTAGTTCAAACCAAGACATTGCTGGGCAAACAAGAACAGTTGGTCACTTGGGATGACAGATTTTGATTCAATGAAAGGAAGACACAGTTTAACAGTCAGAGCTCTCCAATGGGGGGTAACGAGTTTGCTGTTTGGAGAGACTCACTCTCAGCTCAGTGCAAGGCTGAGCTGAAAAGGGAGGTAGGAATTGATGACTTCCAAAGACAAGTTTACCAATGGAGTCCAGGACTTCATACATGTAGAAGACATATGTGAAATGAGATAAATTCTGTGAGTTGCCAAGAAAAAGCTTTCTTAATTCCAAACACGTGTTGTACTCTCTTTATTCACAGCTTTTTTTCTCATGATGGACTGCTCGCAACTTAAAGCCAATACAGAGACCAGTGCTGGTGTCCTTCACGAGGGCCAGCCTCAGGGCCTCCAGTAAAGGAGAATAATCGGGATCAGCTCACAGGAGTCATTGTAAAAGGGGGAGAGCACTCAAGTGTCCCTGCCTTTTAAAAATTTTATTGGAATATAAGCTTTGACAAAGTAGTGATTGGTTTGCTTTTGGTATAAACATAATAACCTTTCTCTAAGAAATTTACCTTTTCATGTGATATATATATATAGATAGATGATAGATAGATAGATAGATATATTCAAACACGTGTTTTGCTTCTGCTCGAAATTGCAAGTACATTGCAAATAAGATGCTCTCTGTAAAGGACTCGATTTTACTTGCTGTAGCAAACTGTGTATGGAATTAAACAGTGCTTGGGCTGGAGAAAGGGAAGTTTGTTCATAGAAGCCTCTCTCTTCAGTTCCTTCTTCCTCAAAGATGTATATCAAGGGCCCTTTTTATTCTGCAGAAGGTGGGGTAGAAAACACCAGAAAGGATATGGTTAGTGTTATCACAAACTTACGAGATAATTTAAATGCACTTGTAACAAGTAAGTCCCAAACTCATGACTAATAGTGCCTGTAAACCTTTAAGCCTGTGGACCAAGGACAGCAATGAGTTATAGCTGCAGGGGCCAGGGTCTCCATTTGACTTATAGGGACTGGACTGGTCCATAGTCATCAAAGGAGCTTATGGTTGGAATGACTACATGTTCCCATTTTCTGAGGACAGCACTGTTTTGTTCATGTTATCCCAGCATAATTATTAATAGTACTCCAGTCTGGATGGTAAACTAAATAATTGCCCTAGATATGGCTCATTTAATGGGTATGGTCAAAGCAGGGGTTGAAATTGAATAGCCAATGGCACTTGATTGCCCTGTCTGGGCCTTGGGTTTCTAGCATATATCCAGGCTGAGTCCAGATTTCAGGGAGATGATTATACCTGTGTATATATAGCAATATTTTTATTATCATTAAATCTTGGTTCTAAGGAATTTATGAACACTTGAAGAAAACATGATAAGATTAGAATCCAAAATGTTTCTCAATAATGCCTTTGTGAGCTTTGTTTTGTTTTCATATTTGTTTAACAATAAGAGAATGGAGAATAACATTGTATGGCTGGAAGTTGGTGACTTTTTAAATTGCATATTTTTTTTACACTGGTGATGCTTTGCCCTGTCACATTGGCCAAACCCACCCTTGAAAAACATGTAAGTTGGACATTCCTTCTAGTGTTCACTATCACTATGCTTTACCAGGTGACCACAATTGCTTAGTAACTACATGAAAAAAGTCGAGTCTGCAAATGACTTTGACCCAGACACTTAGGATTTTGGAAGACTAGAGACAAGTTCTGAAACTCACCTAGCTGGCCCCAAACAGGGAAGTTCTCCAGAGTTAGAGAGCAAGTGTAGGACCACAACTTTCCCAAACTGACTCAAAGATGTCCACCAATCACCACCAACAGAGAAACCTGTAATTAGAGTTTAGGAAGAAGGAGGTTTTGAAACTGAGGATCATATTGAAAAAGAAAAATGAGAGACCCAAAGGGCATGGCCAGAATGGTATGGATACATGGGAAGAAAGTGGGGAGGAGAAAGATGGGAAGCACATGCTCAAAATAAAGCTCGGCCTACATGGATTCAGACCTGTCCCAGAATAAGGGGTCCACCAGGACAGCTAGAGAGAACAGACATATAAAATTCACACAGTTAACAAAAGCTTAGTTGTTGGACGGAAGAGAAGATTCTAAATACAGCATTGTGTCTGTCACTCAACAAATCCTCATTGAGCATCTGTGATGTGCCAGGCACTGTTCTAGGTGAGGACATAAGATGCACAGTCAACAAATGAACAAATAAATGAACATGATGAATTCAGATAATAAGTGCTATAAAGACAATAAAGCAGAGTGGTGTGATGGCACCATTATGGGGAAGGGAAGAACTATTTCAGCTCATCTAGTGTCATCAGAGCAGGTCTCTCTAAAGAGATACAATCTGAATGGGAAAAAAAAAAAATAGAGCCATCATGTGAGTGAGTCAACTAAAGAATGGATAGCATTCATTGGGTTGACAGCATGGAACTCTTTGGGGACCTTAAGAAAAAGCAGCTTCAGCAGAGAAGTGGTGTAGATGGTGAGCGGAGGCAGCCTGATGGGTGGGGACACAGTGAATGTGGTATGGGAAAGCAGAGATAAGGATTACAGATAGCAGCCCACTTCAGAACAAAGCTTTCTAGAAATTGGAAGGATATGTGCAGCTGTGGGAGGGTTCCATTGTGGAACATAGCTGAGAGGGAGTTGGACATGCAGAAGAGAGTGGGAGGAGGAGGCAATCAGATCCAGCCAGTTTTTAACAATAAAAGGGACATTTTCTCTGTATTAATAAAAAGAAACTAATGCTGGGGTGGCTTTATGGGTCTGACAATGGGAAGTTGGAGGGGTCCCATCTTGTCTCTATTTTCTAAATGAAGTAAGAAATGAGGTCCTCTGTGAGAGTGAGGGTAAAGAAAAGCAAGATGTGCAAGATGTGAAGTAAGGGGGGGAGAGTATAAAATAATTACCTTAACAGTGGTTCAGTTTACTAGGGAAACACATACAGTCATGCAGTGCCAAGTGCCTAAGGCACTTAAATATGAAGATAATTTCCTTTGTTATAAAAATCAAGCAGCCTGGCTATTGATTTTTCTCCAGCCATACATAATTGCTCAGATGTAGGAACAAAGAAGGAAGATAACAGTGCTCAACCAGTGCCGAAGTTCTGCCAGGTGGGTCTGAGGGGCAGAGAGGTAAGTAAGCACTTGAGAGGCTCTACAAGGACATGGTTATGATTTAAACCATGAAAACTAAAATAGGCAAAAAAAGAAGTGAAGAATCACTGATGAGTGTTAAAACTCTGGTAGCATCTGTGGAGTAGGTATCTCAGTGAGGGTGCACCAACGGGGCCCCGGGTTGTGGTGAGATCATGAAATACACTAGTAGTGATTTCAGAGAAAGTGAGACACAGGATGTGTGGTGGCAGTGGGTGGCTGAGGTAATGTGAAGAATTAGGTGCTAGAGATTTTGTCTCTAGTCTTTAGAAATCCTCAGTATTTGGCTCAAAGTTATTTGCAGACTCGACTTTAGTCATCTAGCAACTAAGCTACTGTGGTCACCGGTGAAGCATATTGATAGTGAAAACTAGGAATGTCCCTGTGAGAAGCCCAACCTCTGTGTTTTTCTAGGTTGGGTTGTCCAGTCTGACAGAGCAAAGTGTAACCAGTGCAAATTTCCACACTCACTCTCACTGATGACCTCCTTTCTTGCTTTATTAAGAAAATACAGATAACAGGATGGAAACTGCTTCAACTTCCCATTGTCAGACCCACAAAACCACCCCTGCATCAGTTCCTTTTTTTTTTACTTCCTTCCTATTGCTATAGAGGAAATGTCCTTCGTCGTGTTAAAGATCAGCCTCTAAATGAGCTCTGGATCCGATTCCCTACTAGGAGCTGCAACAGAGGAGACAAAGAAAAAGGGAGCAAGGGTGGAAAATGAGCCAGCCCTTAAACTGTGAAAAAACCAAGGGGAACTTTAGCAGAATTGGCTTCAAAGACTGGGACCCAAGGATATCATCACTGAAAGGAGACGTCAGTAGAAGGTCCACTGGCCATGCATAATGATGATGGATGTTCTGGAGTCAGATTGCCAGGGTCTGAATCCCAGGCCCCCCACTTTCTCACAGAGCCCCATCGGGCCACAAAATAACAGAAAAACACTTACTGAGCACCTTACAAATACTGCTATCTCACGGTAACCCAATGAGTTAGGCACTCTTATATGCGCATTACACAGATGAGAACAAGTCTCATGGCCTCTAGAAACCTCATGATGGTATGATAATGATAGTTCTCCTTATTGGGATTATTGTGGGTTTTCACCAAAATAATCTAGGCAAATGATCAGCACAGTCTGTGGCTCAATGGAAGTGTTCAATAAATGTTAGCCTAGAGGGCTAGGTGAGAGGAAAAATGTTAGCTTCCAGAAATCAGGGTTTTGATAAGAAGGAGTAATGGTCTGCAAGCAACACTAAGAAACAGAGAGGACAATGACCCAACTTCTAGTCTTGAAGAACATGGAGCATAAAGCAAAGAAACCAGCAAAATACTACATCAAAGTTAGAAAATTCTCTGTGAGTAATGTATAGTAATGTACAAAATTGTTCAATCGATATGTTGTACACCTGAAACTAATATAATGACAAAACCAATTTGAGAAATACAGTACAATATAATAAAAATCCTGACTCAGAGTGCCCAGCTGGGAGCCAGGCAAGGAAAGGAACAAGAGAAAAGAGAGAAAAAGCTATAAATACTGAGGAGTTTGCTATTCAAGAAAGGGGAGTTTTAAAGCATGGAGCAAGAATGGGAAGTGTTGAGCTGAGCTATGCAGAGGAGGGTAGTGAGGCTGAGTCCAATTGGGACTCAGCACACACACACACACACACACACACACACAAACACTCATTTCAGGCTGACTTCAGAGCTTAACCCTTAAGGAAGCTGTGACTCCACATAAGGGTCATAAGACCAACACCCATGAAAGTGACAGCTGTTCAGAGAGGAAAAGCAACTTGGAAAAACAGGAAACAGGTGGCCTGTTTCCAAAGCACAGTGTATAGATTAATCTGACCAAGCAAGATTTAGCATTGAATCCAACCACAGCCGTGTATATTATCTCCTTTAATCCTTACCACCACAAATCAAACTGTATACATATTAAAATTGTAAAGGCTTAATATTGAAACAATATATTGGTTGGCAGCTAAACTGGAACACTTCAGAAACCTCCCCCTTTTTACCACCAGAGATGTAATGATTACCTTAAAGGAGACAAGTCAGATACACCGGTCTATATATTTCTTCTTTGTTCCTTCCTTTACTCTACCTCAGTGGTTCCCAAAGAACTGCTATATAGAGCTGTATCTCAAAACCACACACAATTTCCTGAGTAGATAATTTAAAGGATTTTCAAGAATAATCTTATTTCACCTTAAACACTACTCGTATAACCCAACTCCCAAGTAAGATGTGAGTCCTCTGGTCAAAAGTTTATTGACCCATGGAGGGGCTTGCATTTTGAGTGAGAACCCATATAACAAGGACAACAGGCAAAATGGAATTTTTTCTAAGCCCATCTCCCATGGTCTAAGAGCTAATTGCCCTAAAAGCCTCATTGAACATTGGGACACAGGCAGTGGTAATTTGGCAACTTTCTAACAGAGTCTTACATCAAAATGAAGAAAGGATGTCTCCCCAGACTAGCTTAAAGAAGACAGATCTTGGGAGTACAGCTGAGGTGGAGGAGTGAAGGTGAGGCTACTTAGTTACAGATGAGTGTATGTGTACATAGGCCAGGACTTCCAGAAATTCTTGGGAAAAAGGAATTTGTAAGAAGCTAGCGTCCTACATGAGCAGGTAAGATAAGGTTACCAGTGGAAATTCCAAAAAGCAAGAGAAACATTTGGGTGGTGGATTTTAGAAGGATTTGTGGGCTTTATGGTGGTTGCTTATATTTTTGTTGTTTAATTTTTACTTTTTAGATCAAATCATCCTTAGCCATATCAGTTTATTCAACTATTTTTCAGATTTATTTTGAATTGTAACAATTTTTTTAACCATTCCACAGAGATCCAATCATGTCTAAAGAACAGTTCCATACAACTGGAACACCTAAAAATGTGTTTTTAGCCCTTAAAAATTGCAGGATATTAAAATTACTGGCTGATATATTCAAGATTCCAGGGAATAGAGGCAAAAGTTAAGCCTATTGTCTTAGGTTAAGTAGACAAAACATTTGAGTGATTGAATCGGTTTCCTTCTTAACCATTATCTATGACAAGGTAGAGACAATATTAAAATGTCAATGGAAACTTGCTTGTGGTTGATAAACTTAAGGAATTGCAGAAAACTGAAAATAAAAAGAGGAAACTTCCTTCTCTCTTGGATTCTAAAACTATATAGTTACAAAGGTTATTTTGCCCGTTTTTTACATGCCTTAAGTCCCTGAAAATACTTTAATGAGGAAGAATGGTTTTAAGAGTAATTATCAGATGATCTTGCATCTTGTCTTTTAATAATGTTTATATACTTGTATGTTTCTTACACATTATAAAATCTGAAATATGTGTGGCTAGTAGACAAAGCTTAAATTTTTAAAGCACATTCTGGTTCTAAAATTCTATTCTTAGGAAATTCTATTGTCAAAACCTTTCAGAAGGAAAACTGGAAATCATCATCACAATAGATTCTATCTCCTAGATAATAAAATTGAGTGGCTCTCTCAAATCTCAATATAAGCTAGAACAGGATCTGAGTTCTTTGTTTGGCTCTAACAAAATAGCTAATTTTCTTTCCATCTTCATTCATTCTTTTTCCATTTATTGAGCCCCAACTCTATCACCTACTGTGTTTCCAGCCACTGAGATATCAGAGATAAAGGTCCCTGACCTCCAGGAGTTTGAAGAGGAAAATAATTTCAATATAAATGAAAAAGTGCTATGAGCTAAGCACAGGATTTAAAATGAGCTCACAAGAGAGGCAACAAAACTGCTGGAAATTTCTCTGAAGAGCCAATGTCTAATCTGGGTTTTAAAAGACACATGGGTGTAAAAGGGACAGGAGAGATGTACCAAACAGCAGCAAAGGGATTCACAAAGATACAGAGACAGAAGAACCCTTGGTCTGTCCACAAACAGGAGATTTGACATGATTTGAGTGAAGGCTGCAAGAAATAATTGGCAGAGTATGTTAAGAGATGACTTTAGAGAGTCAGTAGCCAAAAAGGGAAGTTCCTTACCGTGTTAATAAGTTGGGATTTTTTTTTTTCTAAAGACATTAAAGAACTATTGAAGATGTTAAAGTGAGAATGGCATGATCTGATTCATGTGTTAGAAAAATGACTATTTTTTCAGTTAAAGAATGGCTTTTATGTCATCAGGACTAGATTTAGAAAGAGTAGCAGGGTGACTATCTCTACCTAGGGAACAAAATGATCAAAATTCAATCAGCGAACAGAAAAGGGGATGAATTCAGAAGATACTAGCATAAAATTGGCAAGACTCTGACACTACTTAGCCATGACATGAAAGGAGAAGGTAAAACCTACACTGTGATCTAATTTGTCTTGGGTAACTAGATATCTGCTGGTCCAGTAAGCAGGAGAGCACACAGAAGGGAACCAGATTCAGTGGAAACTCTACTTTTGAACAAGCTAGGTTTGAGGTGCCTGTGACAAAGTCGAGGACAGAAGTCCAGAAGAGAATTCTAGGATGCTATGTGGGTTTGGGATTCATCAGCATGCAGGTCCCATCTGAAACTAGCAACATAGAGAAGTCTTTTCACAGTACGTGTTTAGATTAAGAAGCAAAGAGGTCTGTGCATAGACTACTAGGGAGTACCAGTGTTTAGGGGAAAGATAAACAAAGAAGAATGCCAAAAAGGTATCCTGAAAACCATGAAAGTTTAGTATAATGGAAAACAAAAGGAGAACGTTTCATAGACAAAATGGACAATAGCGCTGAACATTAAAGAGCAATGCAGTAAGAAAAAGACAGAAATGTCTCAAATTTAGCAGTGAGCACCCTGATGACTTGGAAACAAATTTTAGTTAAATGATGGGAGTGAACTGCAGTGAATTCAGGTACAAAAACAGAGAAGTGGAGGGATGCCTGGGTGGCTCTGTTGGTTAAGCCACTGCCTTCGGCTCAGGTCATGATCCTGGGGTCCTGGGATTGAGTCCCGCATCAGGCTCTTGCTCGGCAGGGAGCCTGCTTCCTCCTCTCTCTCTGCCTGCCTCTCTGCCTGCTTGTGTGTACTCTCTCTCTCTCTGACAAATAAATAAAGCTTTAAAAAAAAAAAAAGAACAGAAGTGGAGATTATGTGTTATCCTCTTGGGAAAATTTCAGCTATCAATGAATTAGAAACATAAGCTAGTGGGTAGAGGGCACTATAGAGGCAATGGGGGATTTGGTGGTGAGGGAAGGGTGAATGTTTTTCCTTTGTTTCTTTTGATACCCAGACTTCAGTGTCTTTGCAGGCTGGGGAGGAGAGAAGGGAGAATCAGTAGTACAAGATACTTAAGGACATAAAGATTCCAGAATGGGGCCGAGGGAACAAATGGAGATTAAAATTCTGGAAAAAGTTTTTAAAGCAATTTTTCTAAAATGAAGGGAATAAGTTATCCCCTGGTCTAGACAGAGCTACCTTAGTAGAAGGGGGTGAAGAAAAATTGGAAGTTGGGAAAATTGCCTCCAGATAGACAATCTCTCTGTGACTCAGGAGTTAAGAAAATCACCTGCTAAGTGAGGGGAGGGCGCCTGGGTGGCTCAGTTGGTTAAGCCTCTGCCTTCAGCTCAGATCATGATCCCAGGGTCCTGGGATTGAGTCCCACATCGGGCTCTCTGCTCAGCAGGGAGCCTGCTTCCCTTCCTCTCTCTCTGCCTGCCTCTCTGCCTACTTGTGATCTCTCTCTGTCAAATAAATAAATAAAATCTTTAAAAAAAAAAAAAAAAAAGAGCAATGAGGGGAAACCATAGGATGTGGCCCAGGGAAGAATGTTAAGGGTCTGAAAGACTCGAACATATTGTGGTTGTTCACGCCTGCTTATTGTAAATAGCTTACGGGGGCGGGGGGACCCCAATAATTTAACAAAAACAGTTGTCGAAAGGAAAGAATTCAAAACTATTCAGCAATATGTTTTCTATCAGGCAAATTGCAACACTATTGGAGCAAACATAAAAAAATATTATCCCGATATATTTACCTTATGTTTACATCTACTGTAAATTCCATTCTTTTCAAAACAGTGGAATCCCTTCCTAGTAGTAGCAAGTGGTGGGAGACGGGCCTAAGTCTAGGGTAATAGGAAAATTGTAAATTCAGTTTTTGCAGGAAGGGAATACAGTGTAACTGCAGTATACCTAAATCCTTAACAAAGAGCTATATTATAATACACTTCCACTTGTAGTTTTTTCCTCTTATCCTGTCATTTTGTTTTAATTTTACTTTAATTGCATTTTGTTGATCTGAAAGGGGAGAATAAAATAAATGACACAATGATTTAGACACAGCAGTAGTTTAGCTTGGATGGCAGATCAATAATATATAACTGAGGTCATTGAAATATGCTACATGAGGAGATTTTAAGGGGAAAAAAAGCCTGTATTTCATATGGGGTTAATAGCTGAATTTCTATGGAGTCACATTCCTAAGCCAAAAGTAATGATCTAAATCTGAGCAAAAACTTTTGGTGGAAGTCTCCCAATAATTCATTGGGAATGTAAATGCAATGAACTGTAAATTAATATCACCTACAAAGATTGAGCTGGACATTTCTCAAAGTAATAAATTGGCTCAATACGTTTTTTAAAAATCTGTTTCATTCGTATAAAAGATAAATGGCTACTGAGAACCACAAAAGATCAGTCAATCCGAGTAATACCAGTACAAAATAATATAGCTGCGCCAAATAAGCTTGCTGTTAGATAGATTGGATTTGGTGTTACCCCTCCAAAGCACTTTTGTAATTGGACTTTATCAACTTGAATTTGAACTATTTTCATTTGACAAGTCAAGGATTAGTCATTGGCAAAAATTTTTAAACATTTAACCCAATGCCTCTTTCTAGTGATTATAAGAATTGTACTAGGTTGGTGAACAGAAAGCCTACACAAACAATCCCCTAATTATAGTGCGGTACCTAGTAATAGAAAATGCATTTGTAGTTGTAAAATAGTCAATCTCTTGATGAACTTTACCTAATAAATATTATTGCACATTTTAAGCAAAAGAGTTAATTTCAACTAAAATCCCCTTTCAGTTCACTAGTTTTTGTTACTTATAAATGTAAGATACTTTTTTAAATGCAGAAACAATTGTTGGAAAAATTTGAAAGCATAAATGAAAGGAGAATGAGGAGTTTTTGTTGTGTGTTTTCTCTTCTCAAATTTTACACTTAAATAGTGTGCTTTTGGCAGGTTATACAACACTAAATGTGAAATATTTAGCAAATGGGCTATCCTTCAGGTTTATAAAGGTGTCATTAAGGTACACCATTTAAACATTCAGCCTACTAGCAATGCCTTGGAACATTGGATAAACATGAAGAAAAGAGGTGACCAGACTAAGCCAGGGAGTATCAAGACATACGACAGAGGGAAAGCCAACTGGCTCAGAGAAAGACAATTGCTTGTTTATTTTGGATTAAAATTATTTAAGGCCAGGGTTAAATTCTATTGCCTGCTCTAACTAACTGAGCTAATCAGCCATGATACAGTTTTTATTTTCTAAATTTTAATATTTAGTTGTGGTTAAGAAACATTAAAAATTTAGTGTTTTAATCATTTTTAAATGTATAGTTCAGCAGTGTTATGTGTATTCACACTGTTGTGCATCAGATCCCCAGCACTTTTTCTTCTTGCAGAAAGAAACTCTACCCATGGAACACCTCTTTCATGCACCCCTCCCCTACCCCAGCCCCTGGCAACCATCACTCCAGTCCATTTGTTTTTTTTTTTTTTTTTTAAGATTTTATTTATTTATTTGACAGAGAGAGACACAGCAAGAGAGGGAACAGCAAGCAGGGGAAGTGGAAAAGGGAGAAGCAGGCTCTCCACTGAGCAGGGTACCCAATGCAGAGCTTGATTCCAGGACCCCATTATCATGACCTGAGCCGAAGGCAGACACCTAACTACTGAGCCACCCAGGCGCCCCCACTCTAGTCCATTTCTATGAGTTTGACTAGATATCTCATATAAATAGGAATCAAACATCGTCTGTCTTTTTTGTGACTGGCTAATTTCACTAAGCATAATGTCCTTAATGCTCACCCATGTGACATGACTTCCTTTTTTCCTTTTTTTTTTTTTTAAGATTTTATTTATTTATTTGTCAGAGAGGGAGAGTGCACAAACACAGGAATGACAGGCAGAGATAGAAGAAGAAGCAGGCTTCCTGCTGAGCAAGGAGCCCCATGTAGGGCTCTATCCCAGGACCCTGGGATCATGACCTGAGCCACAGGCAGACGCTTAACTGACTGAGCCACCCAGGCCTCCCTACATGACTTCCTTCTTTTTTAAGACTGAATAATACTTGATTTAATGCACATATCACATTTCCTTTATCTTCCATCCCTTGATGGACATTTGGGTTATCTCCACCTCTTGGCTATTGTAAATAATACCACAATATCTGAGTACACAAATCTCTCTCCCAGATCGTGCTAGTGTTTAACTCTTTGAATCAAATAATTATAAACTGCATGAAATCTGTTTAATAGAACCTTGTATTTATTCTTTATTAATCAGACAGATCTCTTATAGAGAAAGAGCCCAAACAAAATTATAAATAACCACATACCTAAGCCATTTTCACTATGTAAACTGGACAATAACTTTGTACCTTTTAGGCTCATGTCCAGTTGTTTGATGTACTTTATCAATCAAGACAATTAGTACATTTCAATTTGTTTCTCTGGCCTATGTCCTGGCAGAGCAGAGGCCTGAATGCCATGCTAGGAGAGACTGGAATGAGGCTTGCTTTAAGGATGAGGCTAGATATGAGCGGCAGGACTGAGAGGCTGCCCATCGCCCTGAGCTTGGAGGCAAATGAATCAAGGAGGGAAACAGAGAAGCATGTGAGACTCCCAGAAAGTCATTTATAGCCTTTGTTTTTAGGGTTCAATTTGTGGGGCTATGACTTATTTTGTCATTTCTCTTTAAAGAAGTTACTTATCAAAAGACAATTAAAAGTTCCAGTTTAAAAAACTTTATTCTTAAAAAGAATGAACCCCATCCTAAAAGATTTGTTTTTAAAGATTTTATTTATTTATTTGACAGACAGAGATCAAAAGTAGGCAAAGAGGCAGGCAGAGGGCGGGTGGGGGAAGCAGGAAATATGGAAATATGCCTAAATTGTGGATTCTCACATTCTCCTGGGGCTTCATCCCAGGACCCTGAGACCATGACCTGAGCCTAAGGCAGAGGCTTAATCCACTGAGCCACCCAGGTACCCCCATCTAAAAGATTTTAATTTTAAGTCTAAACTCAGACAATGAGAGGACATCAATAATGGCAAAATGTCTAAATTAATCGTCTTAGTAATTAACTTCCACAAATTCTTATTCATATGTCTGCATCAAAGATGAAAGCTATATACTAAAAATAGTTCTAAATATTAAGTAAAATGGATTCAGTGAAATGGAATTTCAAAAGGCATTTCAAAAAATGTGTCCCAAAATTGCACAGGTTTTTTTCCTATAAGTCTTCTGCCATGAAATTCTCTTTCATAAGAAGGAAAAAATGTAATAAATATTACTTTTAAAATACACAGGGAGTCAGTGAAAACAGTCTATTGAGATAGGAAGTGTCTAAGAGTAAGAATTAGCAAAATACTTCATAGTCATAGTTTGAGCTTGCTTTGGCCAGAAAGAGTGAAATTTCAAGCCCAGACCTCAAAGAGCACTGCACTGAGATGAGTCAGGGGCTCTCTGGTGTCAGGTAGACTTTTCATCACAAGAGCGTTAGTTAAAATTGTGTTCTGGACACTGTAATGAAAAGCTGTTTTTTCTAATGGATCTGTGGTGAGTTAGCCTAATTAAATATTTAATGCTGCAATATTAGCACAACAAACACTAATTATCTGCATGTTTGCAGTTCCAAAAGATCCAGAAGAAGACAACAGTCCAGTCATCCTCAATCCAGGGCCTGGCCTTCCAGAGCCGGGTTATCATGTGCTAGTCAAGTTGTCTGTGAAGCGGACGTGGTTTCCCATCCTGAAATTATTTTGTAATAAAAACTAAATATATATGTCTGCGTGAATGTCGACTAGCACTTCTCAAAAACCTACCAGTCATGGATGAGGACTCTATCTTTTCTAATTTGTCAGGATGTTGAGGGGATTAGAGGAAATTATTTGAAACTATTATCAGGGTAATATTACTCCCTTTAGCGGGTCTAATTAGTTAACAAATAAGGGATGCATTGCCCTGACTTAACAGGAGATGAATAAAAATAAACATAAATAAATAATGCTAGAATGAACAAAAAATGTGAGAATCCACAATTTAGGCATATTTCCAAATGATTAACTTGGCAATAAGACAAAACTGCCTAACATATTTTACATAAAACATTTTTAATTATGAATGCTTCTTTTTCTTCCCCCCATTGAAATAAAAGCCAAGAATTCTGTTTTAAATCTTTCAACAAGCAAAGCTGCCCAAGAACCAGATATCTCCTCTCTCCCAGTGTTTCTCTGGCTTTCCAAACTTTGTGAAAGAATTAATTGGATGTTTTTTAAAATGCTGATTCAGAGGTCTTAGCCCTAGTGGTCCTCATATACTAGGAATCTGATTTATATGCATATACCAGGTAATTCTGAGGCAAATGGTCTAGGGAGGGGATCTAGCGATGTAATTTGTGGAGCCCAGGGCAAAATGAAAATCTGAGCCCCTCATTCAAAAATAATTGGAAATCTCAAGATAGCAATAGCAGAGTGTTAAACCAAGACCGACGCCCTTCTAAATATGTAGAAGGGCCCATGTGGCTACATGGGCTGCACACCCATGAAACTGCCCCCCCTGGGCAGTTTATAAACACTGCCTCAGGTGAAGTTTAAAACAGACCTAATATCTCCAGAGCCCTCAGAAACTGAAACAGAAACTACCCCACTGCACAAAAAATAGGCCTTAGTCAAAAAAGACAGCCCAAAATAGCTTTTTTTTTTTTCCTCAGAAATCCTTGAGGAGTGATGACTGATGACTGAGGAATGGAAGGATACCTTTTAAAATCTAGTTTTGGGGAAGAGTCAAGAAAGAGTCAAATGTCCTAGCCCAGTTTGGGACCAAATCTGTTTATTTTCATTATTTTCTTTAATAGCTCTTCTACTGGGACGCCTGGGTGACTTAGTTGGTTAAGTTTCTGCTTTTGGCTCATATCATGATTCCTGGGTCCTGGGATGGAGTCCAACATCGGGCTCCTTGCTCAGTGGAGACTTGCTTCTCCCTCTGCTTGTGCATTAGCTTTCTCTCTCTCTCTCTCTGACAAATAAATAAATAAAATCTTTAAAAAAAAAAAGCTCTTCTATAATTCTGTCTCATCAATGGGATCATTATGCAGTATACACAGAGACAGAGGATTTGTCTGAAGCTTTTCTCCAACTGTACAGGAGCCTCAGCACAGTTTAAATCCTCTGAGCCACATGTGGAAAGGAGAAGGTAGAAAATTACTATGGACCTGGATGCCCAAGTTTCCTGAAGAACTGTCTGCCCAGAAGCATTCTGCCTGGAGGCATTTCCTCCCCACCCAAAACCCAGGTACTGGATAATGGCTCCTCGCTTTATGGTAAGAGAAGAATCCATGTGAATCATTGAACACAAGTCACAGTAAAACACCACAGAAGAGTCTGAGCCGAAAAGGCTGGCAACCAAATCAAAGAGGCCTCAGGGTTGCTTTCTGAGCTCACGAGGCTGAAGAGAATGTGCATACTTAGGTTACAGTGCTCAGCACAAAATAAGCATGAAGGAAACCAAGCCCAGCACAGGGCTTGCAACACAGAGCACAGGAGCTCAGAACAGAAAGTAGCAGCGGCGACAGCAGACAATTTATTTGAGGCATGGTAGAATGTCATCATACTAGACGAATCAGGAAGGAAAAGGGCCCATAGGAGAACCGAAATTTTGTGTCAGTGGTGAAAAGCATGTGAAGACCAAAGGGAAACAAAGTGGGTGTGTCTTGTAGTCAGAGTTGACTTTTAGTCCTGGGATAAAGAAGGTGGAGGGGAGTGGAGGGAAGGAGATGGGAAGATAGGCAGATGGATGAATAGACTGATAGATCAATAGATAGGAAAATAATCTGCCTTATCTTGAGGAGGGAATACTAATTAAATAAGACCTTTGTATTACATACAGTATTGAGTTCTTAAATAATTTCCTTTGTTCTTAATGCCTTGAGTTTAAAAAAAAGAAAACCTCAAGCAGTATAAATGAGAATATTAAACCAAAATGGACCCCACAAACTATATCACCCGTTTAGTTCCTAATTGGGGAATTTCATTTCTTAGGTCACAAATTATACATAATCCTGGCTACATTGTTAATTAACTCAAACAAACCAGGTGTGGTCCTGACTGAGGATTTCCAGATTATTTAGTTCTATAGATTGTGTCAAAATAAACACTCCAGGTTGGGTTTTTCAAAACGAGTCTTTTAAATATGGACATCAAATAGTGCATGGTTGAAATAGTCTGTGTGTGATACAAGTTAATTAGATGAAAAGAGAGGGAGTGGCAGATGGGAGCAGGAGAAAATAAAGCATTAGAGTTACATTAGAATTTTGAAGAAAAAAAGAATTACAATAGAAAAAATTCTCATGTTTTTCTACTTGAACGTAGGCTTCAAAAACTCCACCTTACTACTCTTGAGTAGAAGGAAGCATTTCATTGGAAGCAAGCATCTCATTACAAGGAGGTATTTGGGGGTTTTCACAGGATCAAAATCAAACCATGTAATTTTTCTGAATTTTGTCTCACCAATAAAATGGGAAGAACCTTTTGGAATTGTTAAGATTAAATGAAGTAATATACACATGAAGTTCTTTCAAGTTGCAGGGGAGAGGAATGCATATTGTGGTTGCTTCACTCTCAACAGCTTAGTGCTAGACCTCCTGGAAAGAGAAGCAGCTGACCCTCAAAAGTGAGAGCCCCTGCTCCCTCCTCTAATACCTTCAGTTACAATCTCTACCAGCTTCTCTGTCTCAGTCTCAATAGCATTTTTCTGTCTGATCTATGACTTTCTGTCTTTTCCTATTAGCCTCGACTGCCTCATGGCTCCTGCTTTCTGTTTTCTGGGTACATATGCATTTTAAATGGCTTCCACCTACCTGGTAACTTTGATTCAAACTCTCTCCAGAGAGATATTGCATGAGTTAGTCAGGCACCATCCAGAAAGAGCATTCTTGCTGGACAGAGTTCTCCTGCCAGGCTCACTCAAGGTCACTGACTTGCCCATGGATGGTGCCTTTAGATCAGTCCTGTGTCCAATTAGCTGTTGGGCAAATCATGAGAAATCGCCTGTAATAACATTCCTCAGAAGGAGCAATCAGCAGGCAGAAACTCAGAGCATCTAGTCCTTAGCTCAGTAAGGAGCAACGAATGTGAATTTTTAGCTGTGTCAAAAGAAGAAAGTGAAGGAGTAGTGATGGAATCAGACACTCCATTGTCTCCCTTTTCAAATAGCTCATACCAGGTCTTGATAAATATCAATCTTGATGAATATCAGGTGGCAAAAAACAGTGGCATGGGTGGGTTTCAAGGAACAGGAGAATGTGAATAGGAGAAAGTGATGAAGAAGGAGAAAAGAGAGAGTATGTACATGCAGAGATAAGGAAGTCAAAGAATAAAAACACTGGAAGAAAATGTGAGCAAAGAAATGATGGCATAGACCCAAGGAGAAGCCGAGAGGAGGAGAACAGTCCTAAAGGAAGGGATGTGAAATGAGAATACTCAACTCCAGGGCGGCTGGGTGGTCCGGTTGGTTGAGTGACAGGTCATGATCCTGGAGTCCCAAGGACAAGTCCCACTTCGGGCTCCTTGCTCAGCGGGGAATCTGCTTCTCCCTCTGACCTTCCTCCATCTCATGCTCTCTCTCTCATTCTCCCTCTCTCTCTCAAATAAATAAACAAAATCTTTAAAGAAAAAAAAAAAAGAATACTTGACTCCAACATCCCAGAACACAGCTCACGGCATAAGTCCAGCCTCCTAGACATCACAATCACTCCATTCTCATCTTTTCCAACCAACCTGACTGTCGAATGGAGGTAAAGACAGAAGGCAAGCGTTTTGAGTGGGTTTCTCACTCCTGGGTGCTAGTCACTTCCTGTCACTTAAAATGCTGTTGCTCTTCTCAGCTGAATCTATTTCTCTGACATTAGAAACATCTCATCAGTCCTGTGTTAATTAGAGGAAAACATAATAGCTTCTTGCCCTTTGCTTTGCTTTGCTCAGAAATCAAGGACATGGTAAAGACATGGCTAACAGTGCAGAGAGAGATCAAAAACACAAGGCTACTTCTACTTTCCATTCTTCTTACCCTCCTACTCCCACCTCAGTTCCCTAAATTTAGGGATTAGCAGAGCAAACAGGTGCATTTATCAATATTTGCTGGATAAGTCATCACACTTATAATATTATACGTCATTACACTTATAATATCCTGCAAAACTTCAAATGATCCCTCACTCCCTCCTTCTTCCAATGCTTCACATGGCCTGAAGAGCGCATCTCTTCACCCCGCTCCCAAATTCCCCCAAGTAATTGCCCTCAAATCTAGTCCTTGTGGATTTGTTCTTTTTCCTTTCTTTCTTGGAACCAGTCTCTTTTCTTATCTTGAAGAAATCTTCTGCTCTATCTGTTTTGAATCAAGCAGATCTAGGTCACTTCTGCCTGTGACCTAGGACAATTACCTGCTGTCCCAATTCTGCCTCCTGGGTCATCAGCAGCAGGATGACCTAACCAGGGCCACGTGGCAGAGAGGAAGGGGAGGAATTTGAGGTTATTCTGATATCAGTTGTAATCTCCATCATAGTCATCATAATTTTTTATTTCTAATCCCCGACTTTACAACCATAGACGGCTTAGAGCAGGGAAGCCTTATTCTATCCAGGCTCAGGGAACAAAGGTGGCCACTAGCACGTTAGCTCAAAAGAAGAATCTTCTTCAAAACCTGCTTTGGGAAACAGGAGGTTTTGTTTCCATCCCAGCTTCAAATTTATGCATCCCAGCAAGAATTATGGCTCAGGTTTTGTGTTTTGTTTATGTGTTTAAGGAATCTTATTGTGCGAGTAGTTTATTTGAGAAACTATCTTCTTTCTAGTGCATTTGTCCTCTCTACAGAGGCAAAGTAGCAGGCCTTGTCTCTTTGGTGTCTTATACATGAACAAGTAAGTCAGGAAAATGTAACTGCTAGTCAGGTCCTTAGCAAGGTCACCAAACAACCAGCTGGCTCAACCAAAAATTTTACCCAATTTTCAGAGAAGACAAACTAGATAAAGCAAATAGTCAGGTTTACTAAATATGCCGTAAAAGATAATAAAAAGCATTACATGTTATTTTTTTATTGGAAACTTAAATCTATGCTTAAAACTTTCAACTTAAAATCACTAAACTTATATTCATCCATCCATCATCTTCACTTTTTTCCCTATAAAATAGGAAATACCAAAACTGATCCTTTATCTTGTGCACTAAGTTTACTATTGATGAAAAACAAATCCATTACTATATGAGAATAAGAATGTAGAATAAAATTAACATTGTGAAGGTAGATAGTGAAAAAATCTATGTAGCTTTCCAATTCCATTATTCTCTTTAGACAGGACAAGAAGGAAGCTCACTATGGGCATATGTTCAGAGCCCTCTCCTCTTCCAGGTCATCATATTATATTTTGTTTTCAGAACTCACAAGATTTGCAGATTCCCACGACACAGGACAGCAGGCACCATCCCATGCTCATCCTGTCCCAAGTACTGTTTCTGAGTACTGAAGACACAGCAGTGCTTCTAGTCTCCTGGACTCCCAGATTGTAGATGCCTACCCCAGAAGCATGGCTGGCTGAAGCCAAGATTGGTAGGGAAACAGCGACAGAGGTATTAAAAATACATCGAAGCCAAGACTTTCCCACTGGTGCAGGTGCCGACAGCTGCCCTAGGGCTACGCAGCCATGTCCGTGTCTCTGACCCTGTCATGCAGCAGGTCAGCCCTCCTTGCTAGTCAGTGCCATTTGAGGGATGATGTTGCTGTCATGCTTGCAACAGAGAAAGTGATTTTTTCTTCCTTATAAAAACAGATCAGGATGTCCTGAAAGTCTTTTTGATAGCTTGTTTTGCCTTTAGGAAAGGGAAAAAATATAATTTATTTTTAAAGTTTATCATTTTAAATACAACATACTCTTTTTTTTTTTTTTAAGATTTTACTTATTTATTTGAGAGAGACAGAGAGCACGAGCAGGGGAGAGGCGGAGGGAAAGAAAGAAAGAAAGGGATAAGCAGACTTCCCACTGATCAGGGAGCCCAATCAGGGTCTCAATCTCAGGACCTGGGGATCATAACCTGAGCTGAAGGCAGAACTTCACCCACTGAGCCACCCAGGCACCCCCAACAATACTCTTTTTTTTTTTTTAAGTTAAAATATACCAAAAAAAAAAAAAAAAAGGCAGCAAAAAACATCCATATTGCTAACAAAAATAATAAAGCATGAGGAAATATTTGTGATCAAAATTATGTTAATGGACTAAAACAAGAAATAAAGTCGCTGGTTCTGCTCTTGCTGCCTTCATTTCACATTCAAAATTGACAGAAATCAGATGGAAAGTCACCCTTCAAACACAAATGGTAACATTTTGGTATAATTCTTTCCAGTCTTCTCTGCATGTATTTTTATTATTTTTTTCTTAAGATTTTATTTATTTGACAGACAGAAATCATAAGTAGGCAGAGAGGGAAGCAGGCTCCCCGCTGAGCAGAGAACCCGATGCGGGGCTTTATCCCAGGACCCTGAGTTCATGACCTGAGCCGAAGGCAGAGGCTTTAACCCACTGAGCCACCCAGGCGCCCCTCTGCATGTATTTTTAAAATCGAGTGGCAATACATCATGCAAACAATCTTGCCCTCTCAACCATTTTTTTACAAGTCCCTAGATAATTGTCTCCAGTTACAGCCCTTCAGCATTCTCCTCAACTATGGTGTTCTCATTCCCTATTATTCTTTATAGTTTGGCCCTATGGTACTATACCAGTAAATATAATACAGCCCAATTTTGCCTCAATTTTGAACTCTATATAATGGACTCCTATTTTATGTATTCATTTGTGGCTTGTTTTCCCTCAACCTTTCTTTTTGATATTTACCCATGTTGGTCGATGTTACTCTAATTCAGTATTTTATCACACAATTAACCCACAGTCTATATTGCCCATTCTACCGTTCGTGGAATTGAGGTGGCCTTCTGTTTTCTGCTACTATGGACAATACTGCTAGGACTACCCTTGTACATGTTGTCTTCTGTCACATAATCTTCTTTATTTTTTTTCTTTTTCCTTACCTTTTTCTTTTTTTTCTTTCCAGATGTAAAAACAATTCTCAGCTTGCAGACTGTACACAACTGACCTCAGGCTAGACTTAGCCCATGTATCATAGTTTACCAGCCCCAGCTGTACTGGACATGAAAGATTTTTCCTATCTTTTTGAGTCAATTTTATAGATGACATTTTCCTAGAAATGTGTTCATCTTTTTAAATTTTTGACATATTAGAATAAAACTGTTCATAATGTCCTCTTACCATTTTAATTTCTGCAACAATGAAGTTATGCCCCCTTTTCATTTCTAATATTATTTGTCTTTTTTTCCCATTTTTTTCTGATCATACTTGCCATAAGTTTATCAATTTTATTCATATAACAAAGATCCAATTTTTGTCTCTGTTAGTCCTTTCTAAGTAATGTTTGTTTGGTACCTCACTAATTTCTACTATTATTTTCATCATACATTTCCTTCTTTCTTCAGGTTTACTTAGTTCTTTCTTTTCTAACTTCATCTTGATGGAAATGCATAACAGCAGCTTTCAGCCTTTCTAATAAAAGTCCTTAAAGCTATGTATTTTCCTCTAATAATGCTTTTGCTATTTCCCATAAGTTTTTATAGACATTGCATTTATTATCATTCAGTTTTACATATTTTCTTTTTTTATTTTTTTAAGATTTTATTTATTTGTCAGAGAGAGAGGGAGAGAGCGCAAGCACAGGCAGAGAGAGTGGCAGGCAGAGTCAGAGGGAGAAGCAGGCTCCCCGCGGAGCAAGGAGCCCGATGTGGGACTCGATCCCAGGACGCTGGGATCATGACCTGAGCCAAAGGCAGCTGCCCAACCAACTGAGCCACCCAGGCGTCCCCAGTTTTACATATTTTCTAATTTTATCTATGATTTCTTCTTTGGTATATGACTTATTTAAAAGTAAGTTTCTTAGTTTCCTATCTACAGGATATTTTTATTTGTCAGATAATCTTTTTATTAGAGTTTTCTACATTAATTTTTTTTTGTACATTAATTTTTTAAGCTTTTATTTATTTGACAGAAAGAGAGAGAGATCACAAGTAGGCAGAGAGGTAGGGCGAGGCAGAAACAGGCTCCTGGCAAGCAGAGCCTGATGCGGGGCTTGATCCCAGGACCCTGAGATCACGCCCCCAACTGAAGGTGGAGGCTTAACCCACTGAGCCACCCAGGTGCCACTCTAGATTAATTTTATTGTGGTCAAATAATATGGCCTGTAAAATGCCAATTGTCAGCAAGTTTTTGACACTTACCTTAGGGCAAAGTATGTAGTCAATTTTTTAAATGTTTCATGTCTGTTTAAAAAAATTGAGATTTAGTTGTGAAACACCTTGATCACTTTATTGTATATCCATTATTCAACTCTTCTCTATCTTAATTTTTTCTATATTTGTCAGTTACTGAAATAGGTATATTAAAATCTCTGAAAATGATGGACCTTTTTATATTTATTTTTATGCTTTTTGACTTAAAATTATTTTGTCTGATAGAAATAATAAAGCTATACCAGGTTTCTTTTGATTCAATTTTGTCTAAAATGTGTTATTCTTCTTTTGCTTTTGAGATTTTTTTTATTATTATACTATTAGTGTTTATCTTGTAAGCCGCCTATATCTCAATTTTACTTTGTTTTGTCTATAATCCAACCTAATAATATTTGATTTTTTCAGGGAAGCATTTATCTACTGATACTTGAATTTCTTCCTATCCCTAAATTTTAAAATTTATCTTGTCTTTTCTGTTTTCTTTTCTCTTTTTTTGTCTTATTTTAGATTACAGAATATTTTATCATACTATTAATTTGAAAATTACATATACATTCGGTGTGTCTTCTCCTGATTACTTTAGAAATTTTAATGTGCATAATTAACTTAGCAATATTTAAAGTTAATCAATCTTTTCTTTCTATCTGAACAATACAAGGCTCTTAGAGTACTTCAGTTCCATTTAATCCCCTCCTAAATTTATATATTATTATTATCAAGCAGTTATTTTAATTTTTTGTTTAATTTTTACTCCACAGGGTAAGTTTGTAGTACAATCAAATATGGTTATAGAAGCTTAGATTTACTCTCATATTCACCACTTTCTCTGCATTTATTTATTTATTTATTTATTTATTGCGTCTCAAATCCTCTTCTATTTGTTTTCTGCCTGAAATAAAACATTTCAGACTTCCTTTTGTTAAGCCCTGATGGATGCAGACTTCTTCAGTTTGTATTGTCTAAGATGTTGTTACTAGATCGCCATGTAGAGGCAACCCTGCATTGCTCCTGGTTAACAGGAGATGGTTTTCTATTTAACTCTACATCCTGGATAGGTCCTCGACATTTTTATCCTGGTCCTAGAGCCGCAGTCCAAGATTACTACCCCAAAATGCAGATTAAAGTCCAAGTTCACCTGGTTATACAAACACCCCAACTTCAAATCTTTGTTTACTTTCCCGGATTCCAGATCTTATTTTCCTGACTTTCTAGCTCACAGATATTCTTTAAAGATTTAAAAATATATAGGTACTCCTGTATTTTTTTAAATGTCAGTCTATTTATTGAATGCTAAGTTTTCATTTACTCACATAATATGAATTGAAGAACATTTTCCCATGTTATTTAACAGTCTTTATAAATACCATTTTTGAGGAATTTGTGTTACACAGAACAAATGTACTGTAGTTTACATATCATTCTACTATTTGGCATTGGTTTCTGTATTTTACCACCACAAATAATGCAGAAAGGAAACTCTCTCATGAAGCAGAAGCAACAAACAAGGTAAAAAGATACAAACATTTTAAAGACTTTTGATACATATTACTTGATACATTGGTTTTTCTTTGTTTACTCAAAAAAGTGAACATTTTTCCTTTTTTTTTTCTTTATGGATTTAGCTATTAGTGTCTCTTTTTTTAAGTTATCGGTAAGAACTCCTTTTCAACATTATTATTTCTTCTAAAAAGATTGAATAAGAGTAAGCTGAATTAAAATGATTCATGTGAAGCAGCCTATTAAAGTTCAATTTCTATATCCATCCTACCTCTTTACTCCTAGGCACAATGCAGTGTGGGTGGCAGCATTGTCCTAAAGTATTTGTCACAGCTCTGTGAATGAATTATCACCTGGTTTTCATAGCTGGCTAAAACTGAAGGCTATGCATAAAACAATTAAAAAAAAAAGAATTGAATATGCAAATATCCATATTTTTAGACATCCTATTATTATCTTGTGTCAACTCTTCTGTTCATATCTATAATAATCAAGAAAATTATAATATTGGAAGAATACTGGATTATATTTTATGAATTGTTGGGCATGTATATAAATAAAACAATTAGAATTAGTCAGTACCTGTCCTCCTAAATCTGTGCATTTCTACCACAACCAGCATCTCAAAGTTGCAGTCACATAGGATTAACATCTGACAGTGCCTGGCTCACTTAGGGAGTCAAGCTAAAAATCAGTTCACTCCAGAAAACAGAACTTGGCCTCCTCTCAAAAGCTAGGGCCAAGAGACCATTGCAGGAAAAAAGGAATGCCTGGGAATCAAAATCCCTTACTTTGCCCCCAGTTTGAGAGGAAAGAACCTTACAGAAGAATTAATATCTGAATACAAAGGAAGAATATTAGGTGAAATGACTAAATCTAGTCACACAATTAGAATAGATGCCAGTTTTTTTGAGGACTAGGACCCTGCTCCACACACCCTGCTACCTTCTTAAGCCTTCTTTGAGTTACAAGGTCTATGACATGCAGAGGTTTACAAAATGAAATCTGTTCCCTGATCTGGGATGGTGTAAGAATTATAAATTCACAAACCAACTACATTAAAGAGAAATTGAAAATGACTTAAACTCACTCAGTCTCAAATTACTTTTATTAAAACCCTTCTAATAGTTGGTGACTTTCAGAATGTATTCGAAGATAATATAATTCTTAGTGGATCCACAAATCATGTTAAAAATTATAAACATACCTGGGTGATTCAGTTGGTTAAACATCTGACCTCAGCTCAGGTCATGATCTTAGTCTTGGGATTTGAGTCCCATGTCTGGCCCCACACAGAGCAAGGAGTCAGTTTGTCCCTTTTCCCATGCCCGCCCCCCTTCAATGTCTCTCTGTTTTCTCTCAAATAAATATATAAGATCTTTTAAAAAATAAGATAAAAGATAGAGGCACCTGGGTGGCTCAGTTGGTTAAGCATCTGACTCTTGATTTCGTATCAGGACATGAAACCAGTGTTGTGCTATTGAGCTCCAAGTAGGGCTCCATCTTGGGTATGGAGCCTGCTTAAGAGTATCTATCTCCCTTTCCTTCTGCCCATACCCTCGACTCTTTCTCTTTCTCTTGATCTCTTAAAAAAAAAAAAAGAAAAAAAAAGAAAGAAAAAGAAAAAGAAAAACATATGTATTTGTGAACTGAGAAATGAACATGTATAAAAGGAAAATGATAACTCTGTTCTACTAAAGATAGTATGCTAATTTAAAATAACACCAGCCTAGGCCAAGTTACATAGTTTCAAAACAGGTCCAAAAAACAGCCTTTAAAGATCGTATAAAATTAATTTTTAAATAAATACTTCACAGGCAGGGGAGGAGTCAAGATGGTGGAGAAGTAGCAGGCTGAGACTACTTCAGCTAGCAGGAGATCAGCTAGATAGCTTATCTAAAGATTGCAAATACCTGCAAATCCATCGGCAGATCGAAGAGAAGAAGAACAGCAATTCTAGAAACAGAAAAACAACCACTTTCTGAAAGGTAGGACTCGCGAAAAAGTGAATCCAAAGCCACAGGAAGATAGACCCCAGGTGGAGGGGCCGGCTCCCGGCAAGCAGCGGAGCAACGGAGCACAAAATCAGGACTTTTAAAAGTCTGTTCCGGGGACGCCTGGGTGGCTCAGTTGGTTAAGCAGCTGCCTTCGGCTCAGGTCATGATCCCAGCGTCCTGGGATCGAGTCCCACATCGGGCTCCTTGCTCCGCAGGGAGCCTGCTTCTCCCTCTGCCTCTGCCTGCCATTCTGTCTGCCTGTGCTCACTCTCTCCCCCTCTCTCTCTCTGATAAATAAATAAAATCTTTAAAAAAAAAAAAAAAAAAATAAAAGTCTGTTCCGCTGAGGGACATCGCTCCAGAGGCTAAACCGGAGCGAAGCCCACGCAGGGGCAGCGAGTATCTGAGTGTCACAGAGCTTGCGGGTATTGGAACAGGGAAGCCGACTACAGAAACAGAGCCGACAGTAAGCTCACAGCTCGGTGGTACCTTGGACCAGCCACAGGCTGGGTGAGCTCGGAGCACGGCTGGAGTTCTGGCAGACGGGAGTTACTGGGTGCTGTTCTCTGAGGGCGCACTGAGGAGTGGGGCCCTGGGCTATCAGCTCCTATGGGCCGGAGACCAGGAGGCAGCCATTAGAATTCCCGTCCTCCGGAAATCTACGGAAAGCGCTCAGGGAACAAAAGGTCCTGAAAGCAAACCCGAGCGGATTACTCAGCCCCTGGTAAGGGCGGTGCAATTCCGCCTGGAGCAAAGACACTTGAGAATCACTACACCAGGCCCCTCCCCCAGAAGATCAACAAGAAATCCAGCCAAGACCAAGTTCACCTACCAAGGAGTGTGGTTTCAATACCAAGGAGAGCAGCAGAATTCCAGAGGAGGAGAAAGCAAAGCACGGAACTCATGGCTTTCTCCCTGTGATTTTTTAGTCTTGCAGTTAATTTAATTTTTTTCTTTTTCAATTTTTTTCTCTTCTGCTAAAATTTTTTTTAACTTTTACCCTTTTCTTTTTTAACGTTTTTTAACTAGTTTATCTAATATATATATTTTTCTTTTTTATACTTTTCTTCATTCATTTTCTTTTTTTAATTCTTTTCTTATTTTTCTTTTCTTTCTTTCTTTCTTTCTTTTTGAACCTCTTTTTATCCCCTTTCTCGCCCCTCACGATTTGGGATCCTTCTGATTTGGTTAAAGCATTTTTTCCTGGGGTTGTTGCCACCCTTTTAGTATTTTACTTGCTCCTTCATATACTCTTATCTGGACAAAATGACAAGGCGGAAAAATTCAACGCAAAAAAAAAAAGAAGAAGAGGCAGTACCGAAGGATAGGGACCTAATCAATACAGACATTGGTAATATGTCAGATCTAGAGTTCAGAATGACAATTCACAAGGTTCTAGCAGGGCTCGAAAAAGGCATGGAAGATATTAGAGAAACCCTCTTGGGAGAAATAAAAGAACTAAAATCTAACCAAGTTGAAATAAAAAAACTATTAATGAGGTGCGATCAAAAATGGAGGCTCTCACTGCTAGGATAAATGAGGCAGAAGAAAGAATTAGCGATATAGAAGACCAAATGACAGAGAATAAAGAAGCTGAGCAAAAGAGGGACAAACAGCTACTGGACCACGAGGGGAGAATTCGAGAGATAAGTGACACCATAAGACGAAACAACATTAGAATAATTGGGATTCCAGAAGAAGAAGAAAGAGAGAGGGGAGCAGAAGGTATACTGGAGAGAATTATTGGGGAGAGTTTCCCCAATATGGCAAAGGGAACGAGCATCAAAATTCAGGAGGTTCAGAGAACGCCCCTCAAAATCAATAAGAATAGGCCCACACCCCGTCACCTAATAGTAAAATTTACAAGTCTTAGTGACAAAGAGAAATTCCTGAAAGCAGCCCGGGAAAAGAAGTCTGTAACATACAATGGTAAAAATATTAGATTGGCAGCTGACTTATCCACAGAGACCTGGCAGGCCAGAAAGAGCTGGCATGATATTTTCAGAGCACTAAACGAGAAAAACATGCAGCCAAGAATACTATATCCAGCTAGGCTATCATTGAAAATAGAAGGAGATATAAAAAGCTCCCAGGACAAACAAAAACTGAAAGAATTTGCAAACACCAAACCAGCTCTCCAGGAAATATTGAAAGGGGTCCTCTAAGCAAAGAGAGAGCCTACAAGTGGTAGATCAGAAAGGAACAGTGGCCATATACAGTAACAGTCACCTTACAGGCAATACAATGGCATTAAATTCATATCTCTCAATAGTTACCCTGAATATTAATAGGCTAAATGCCCCAATCAAAAGACACAGGGTATCAGAATGGATAAAAAAACAAAACCCATCTATATGCTTCCCGGGGGAATTCAAAAACCCTCCAAGAAACTCATTTTAAGCCCAAAGACACCTCCAGATTTAAAGTGAGGGGGTGGAAAAGAATTTACCATGCTAATGGACATCAGAAGAAAGCAGGACTGGCAACCCTTATATCAGATCAATTAGATGTTAAGCCAAAGACTATAATAAGAGATGAGGAAGGACACTATATCATACTCAAAGGGTCTGTCCAACAAGAAGATCTAACAATTTTAAATATCTATGCCCCCAACATGGGAGCAGCCAACTATATAAACCAATTAATAACAAAATCAAAGAAACACATCAATAATACAATAATAGTAGGGGACTTTAACACTCCCCTCACAGAAATGGACAGATCATCCAAGCAAAAGATCAACAAGGAAATAAAGGCCTTAAACGACACACTGGACCAGATGGACATCACAGATATATTCAGAACATTTCATCCCAAAGCAACAGAATACACATTCTTCTCTAGTGCACATGGAACATTCTCCAGAATAGATCACATCCTCGGTCCTAAATCAGGACTCAATCGGTATCAAAAGATTGGGATCATTCCCTGCATATTTTCAGACCACAATGCTCTAAAGCTAGAACTCAACCACAAGAGGAAGTTTGGAAAGAACCCAAATACATGGAGACTAAACAGCATCCTTCTAAAGAATGAATGGGTCAACTAGGAAATTAAAGAAGAATTGAAAAAAATCATGGAAACAAAAGCTAAAGAAAATACAACAGTTCAAAATCTGTGGGACACAACAAAGGCAGTCCTGAGAGGAAAATATATAGTGGTACAAGCCTTTCTCAAGAAACAAGAAAGGTCTCGGGTACACAACCTAACTCTACACCTAAGGGAGCTGGAGAAAGAACAAGAAAGAAACCCTAAGCCCAGCAGGAGAAGAGAAATCACAAAGATCAGAGCAGAAATCAATGAAATAGAAACCAAAAAAACAATAAAACAAATCAATGAAACTAGGAGCTGGTTCTTTGAAAGAATTAATAAAATTGATAAACCCCTGGCCAGACTTATCAAAAAGAAAAGAGAAAGGACCCAAATAAATAAATCATGAATGAAAGAGGAGAGATCACAACTAACACCAAAGAAATACAAACTATTATAAGAACATACTATGAGCAACTCTACGCCAACAAATTTGACAATCTGGAAGAAATGGATGCATTCCTAGAAACATATAAACTACCACAACTGAACCAGGAAGAAATAGAAAGCCTGAACAGAAACAGTCATTAAAAATCTCCAAAAAACAAAAGCCCAGGGCCAGACGGCTTCCTGGGGGAATTCTACCAAACATTTAAAGAACTAATTCCTATTCTCCTGAAACTGTTCCAAAAAATAGAAATGGAAGGAAAACTTCCAAACTCATTTTATGAGTCCAGCATCGCCTTGATCCCAAACCAGACAAGGATCCCATCAAAAAAGAGAGCTATAGACCAATATCCTTGATGAACACAGATGCGAAAATTCTCACCAAAATACTATCCAATAGGATTCAACAGTACATTAAAAGGATTATTCACCACGACCAAGTGGGATTTATTCCAGGGCTGCAAGTTTGGTTCAACATCCGCAAATCAGTCAATGTGATACAATACATCAATAAAAGAAAGAACAAGAACCATATGATACTCTCAATAGATGCTGAAAAAGCATTTGACAAAGTACAGCATCCCTTCCTGATCAAAACTCTTCAAAGTGTAGAGATAGAGGGCACTTACCTCAATATCATCAAAGCCATCTATGAAAAACCCACCACAAATATCATTCTCAATGGAGAAAAACTGAAAGCTTTTCCGCTAAGGTCTGGAACATGGCAGGGATGTCCATTATCACCACTGCTATTCAACATAGTACTAGAAGTCCTAGCCTCAGCAATCAGACAACAAAAGGAAATTAAAGGCATCCAAATCGGCAAAGAAGAAGTCAAATTATCACTCTTCGCAGATGATATGATACTATATGTGGAAAACCCAAAAGACTCCACTCCAAAACTGCTAGAACTTGTACAGGAATTCAGTAAAGTGTCAGGATATAAAATCAATGCACAGAAATCAGTTGCATTTCTCTACACCAACAACAAGACAGAAGAAAGAGAAATTAAGGAGTCAGTCCCATTTACAATTGCACCCAAAACCATAAGATACCTAGGAATAAACCTAACCAAAGAGGCACAGAATCTATACTCAGAAAACTATAAAGTACTCATGAAAGAAATTGAGGAAGACACAAAGAGATGGAAAAATGTTCCATGCTCCTGGATTGGAAGAATAAATATTGTGAAAATGTCTATGCTACCTAAAGCAATATACACATTTAATGCAATTCCTATCAAAGTACCATCCATCTTTTCCAAAGAAATGGAACAAATAATTCTAAAATTTATATGGAACCAGAAAAGATCTCAAATAGCCAAAGGGATATTGACAAAGAAAGCCAAAGTTGGTGGCATCACAATTCTGGACTTCAAGCTCTATTACAAACCTGTCATCATCAAGACAGATGGTACCGGCACAAAAACAGACATAGATCAATGGAACAGAATAGAGAGCCCAGAAATAGACCCTCAATTCTATGGTCAACTAATCTTCAACAAAGCAGGAAAGAATGTCCAATGGAAAAGAGACAGCCTCTTCAATAAATGGTGCTGGGAAAATAGGACAGCCACATGCAGAAAAATGAAATTGGACCATTTCCTTACACCACACACGAAAATAGACTCAAAATGGATGAAGGACCTCAATGTGAGAAAGGAATCCATCAAAATCCTTGAGGAGGACACAGGCAGCAACCTCTTCGACCTCAGCCATAGCAACATCTTCCTAGGAACAACGCCAAAGGCAAGGGAAGCAAGGGCAAAAATGAACTATTGGGATTTCATCAAGATCAAAAGCTTTTGCACAGCAAAGGAAACAGTTAACAAAATCAAAAGACAACTGACAGAATGGGAGAAGATATTTGCAAACGACATATCAGATAAAGGACTAGTGTCCAAAATCTATAAAGAACTTAGCAAACTCAACACCCAAAGAACAAATAATCCAATCAAGAAATGGGCAGAGGACATGAACAGACATTTCTGCAAAGAAGACATCCAGATGGCCAACAGACACATGAAAAAGTGTTCCATTTCACTCGGCATCAGGGAAATACAAATCACCTCACACCAGTCAGAATGGCTAAAATCAACAAGTCAGGAAATGACAGATGCTGGCAAGGATGTGGAGAAAGGGGAACCCTCCTACACTGTTGGTGGTAATGCAAGCTGATGCAGCCACTCTGGTAAGCAGCATGGAGGTTCCTCAAAATGTTGAAAATAGAACTGCCCTATGACCCATCAATTGCACTACTGGGTATTTACCCTAAGGATTCAAACGTAGTGATCCAAAGGGGCACGTGCACCCGAATGTTTATGGCAGCAATGTCCACAATGGCCAAACAATGGAAAGAACCTAGATGTCCATCAACAGATGAATGGATCAAGAAAATGTGGTATATATACACAATGGAATACTATACAGCCACCAAAAGAAATGAAATCTTGCCATTTGCGACAACATGGATGGAACTAGAGCGTATCATGCTTGGGGAAATAAGTCAAGCAGAGAAAGACAACTATCATATGATCTCCCTGATATGAGGAAGTGGTGATGCAACATGGGGCTTAAATGGGTAGGAGAAGAATCAATGAAACAAGATGGGATTGGGAGGGAGACAAACCATAAGTGACTCTTAATCTCACAAAACAAACTGAGGGTTGTTGGGGGGAGGGGGCTTGGGAAAACAGGGGTGGGGTTATGGACATTGGGGGGGTGTGTGCTTTGGTGAGTGCTGTGGGGTGTGTGTACCTGGTGATTCACGGACCTGTACCCCTGGGGATAAAAATATATGTTTATAAAAAATAAAAAATTAAGAAAAATACTTCACAGGCTTCAGTCATAATTTAATAAGAAAATTTTACAACAGTTCATGTTAAATGGTTTAAAACTTATAGTGCAGTCTGTTTTAAATGGTTAAATGGTTTAAATTTATCATTATCTCTCATAGTTCCAAGGGTTACCTGGGCTCAAGTGATTCTCACTTGGAGTCTCTTATGGAATTGCACTCAGTTGGTAGCTGAGTCTAGAGGCAGCTAAAGATTCAACCCAATTAGATACCCGTGATGGGTGGATGTCAACTGGGAACTCACCTGCAGCTGTCAGTTGGAGTGCCTTCATGTAGTCTTCCTTATGGCTTTTGCTTCTCACAGAATAGCATCTAATTTCCAAGAAAGTGTCCCAAGAGCAAACATTCTAAAAGACAAAAAATGAAAGTTGCCAGATGAATTAAGGGTTCTCCCCAGAGCAAGTGCATCATTTTCCTTCCACTTTAAGCCATTGGTCAAGCAGTTACAGGTCTAAATCTGGCTCAAGGAGCCAGAGAAATAGACTCTACATCTTGATGTAGCAATAGAGAAGAGCATATTTGGGGTGCCTGGGTGACTCAGTGAGTTGAGCTTCCAACTCTTGGTTTCCTTCGTTTCAGCTCAGGTCATGATATCAAGGGTGTGGGATTGAGCCCCACAATAGTGCAGTCTGCTTGAGATTCTTTCCCCTCCTCCCTCTCCCTCTACTCCTCTTCTTGCTCATGTATTGTTTGATATTTTCATTTTGATTCAATTCAAAATGTTTTCTATTTTCTTTTTTGATTTCTTCTTTGATCTATAGGTTATGTAGAAGAGTATTATTTTTTCCAAATATTTAAGGATTTCTGGTGTCTTTCTGTGTTTACTTCTAACTTAATTCTGTGGTCAGAAAATACGATTTATATAATTTGAATTTTTTTAATTTATTGAATTTTGTTGTTTCATGGTGCAGAAGATGTTGAATCTTAGTAAATATTCTCTATACATTTGTAAAGAATGAGTGTGCTGCTGTCTACTAGAATGTTACATACATGTCTATTAAGTCAAGTTGATTAACAGTGCTGTTCTAGTCTCCTATATATTTTCTAATTCTCTATTTCTATCAGTTAATGAAAGAGGAGTTAAAACATTTCTAAATATAATTATGGATTGTCTATTTCTCATTGCAGTAATATCCATTTTTGTTTTAAGTATTTTGAAGTTTTGTAGCTAGATACTTAAACATTGAGGACTGCTATGTCCTCTTGATGAATTAATACTTCTTTATTCTTCATGATATTCCTTTCTCTGAAACCTATCGGAAATAGTATAGTCAGTCTAGCTTTCTTTTGATTAGTCTTTGCATGATTTATCTTTTTCCATCCTTTTCTGTTCAACCCATTTGTGTCTTTGTATTTAAAGTGGGTTTTTTATAAGCCACAGGTAATTGGGTTTTGCTTTTTATCTGACAATCTCTGACTCTTAATTGGAATATTTAGACCATTTGTATTTAATGATTATTGATGTGGTTGGTTTTTAATCTACCATATTGCTATTTGTTTTCTATTTTTCACATATGCTGTTTGTTCCCTTTCTCCTCTTTCTCTTTTGAATTAACTAGGTTTTATGTGGTTACGTTTTATCTCCTTTGTTGCTTATTAGCTATATGTGTGTGTGTGTGTGTGTGTGTGTGTTTTAGCAGTTGTTTATGGCTTATAGTATACATTTTTAATTTATCAGTTTACCTTTGACTACTATTGTACCACTTCACATATAGTATGACAATTTTATAACAACATACTTTCATTTTTTGTATTCCTGTTTCAGTGCTATTGTTAATGCATATTTTTCTTCTATATATGTTATAAACTCCAAAAAACATTATTGCTATTTTTGCTTAAGTCAATTTTTAAATATTAAGAAATGAAGTATTTTATATGTAGCCATATAGATATCATTTCTAGTGTTCTTTGTTTCTTTGCATAGATCCAACTTTCTATCTGGTATAATTTTTCTTCTACCAGAAGGACTTCTTTTACAGGTGTAAATCTGATTACATCACTCTTCCAGAGAAACTCTTCAATGGATTCCAATCACACTTAATATAAAACCCAAAATTCTAACCGATGACTTACTGGATTCTCCATGGTCTGGTCCCAGGCTACCCTTCAGAGCTGAATTTTCCTCTCATTCATTCCTTAAGTCTTCTTCAGTCAAGCCCCCTGCCAAGTACAGGCTTCTCTCAAAACTTTTACAGTTGCTCTACCCTTTATCTGGGCAGCTCTTTCCCAATTTATCACTTGTCCTGTTCTCTCATTCCATGGAAATTTCTCCTCTAATATCACGTCATCAGAAAGGACACACACAAATTTCATTTCTCATGCTTTATATCACTTTATTTCTCTTCAGAACACATAATACCGCTTGAAGTCATATTATGTTTTTGTTGATTATCTCTTAGCTCATCATTAGACTTAGGCTCCATGAAGATAAGAATTTTGTTTTGTTCACTTGCATATTTCCAGTGTTTTGAACAGTGGTGGCTGACACATAGAACTGGCTTAGAAAAAAGTTGCCCTTCAACAACTGCCTGAGTTGATTCTGATAACCATTATTATCTTATATCAAACAAATTCTGAAAAAGAGGATTTAGAGTAGGCTGGATTCTGGAAAGAATTCAAGAATAATACACAAGTTTGGCAATCTTGAAATTGCAGTTCCTTTTCTATTAATCCAAATAAACTAGCTTTTAATTTCAAAGCTACAATTAAGGTTCCACCTCAGGGCAATAGAGGGTAAAGAACAAAGGGCAAGAGAGCCTTTTTTCTTCTTAATTGCTCCTCATCCTCCCCAAACCCTCAACATTTATTGAGCATACAAAGGCATTAGGAAGGAGGGAAGGAAGGAGAGGATGAAGTGCCAAACTTCCTTGGAAGAAGGAAGGAGCTGCCAACCTACCCCCACTCCCACTGTCATAACCTGACAGCTTCAAACAAATTTGAGTTCAAGGATTTTGGAAGTGGATAAAATTTGTGAAGCTGCTCCATGTTTGAGAGGCTTGTTTAATTATTTTTTCCATTCAACTGCTATGACTTATGACCCAGCTGAATGACCCAGCTCCAGTGTATTCTGTACAAGGTGTCTATACCCATCATTTCTGTGCTCTGGATCCCCTGCTAAGACAAAGGGATATTATTTAGTGTTATATTATTAGTCTCTAATTTATATTTAATATTTTTGGCTTACACCGTTCTTAGTCATCATTTTCTATGACTCATAGAGATAAGTTTATGCTGCATAAATTCTGTCTAATGCAAATAACTCCCTATTTTTTGTTTTTTTTCACCCACAAAAATATCCATACTTATAATCAGAGGAAAGACCATTACAAACTACTATGGTAGTAATTTTGGGGTAGGGTTCCATAAGCAAGAATTACTTCCCAGATTCCTTTTACCGCATCATGCTTTCATGATTTATATATTTCAGAAGTATTATGCAAAGTAACTGCAAGAAAGAAAGATACCATCAGAATCCATTTTTTCCCTAAGCTCTAGAAATATTCATGATTACAATAAGAATTAGATATTTTGACTCCTCTAGTCTTTGTTTATACAGAAATTGTCTAAAACTAGTCCTGTACAATCCACAGTTCACTCATGAGATTACTTTGAAGATTAAAAAATAATGCATGTGAAGAATTTAACATATAATAACCATTAATAAATATTAAGTATTATTGATTAATAAATGATGGTTTTCCATGTACATAAACTTAACTTATGCAGAATATTACAAAGTAATTTTTGAGACACTCCTTCCAGTTTCACAAACCTAAATTACAAGGAATTGCTAGTCAAAACAGTATATGATTACTATGAAGGACAATAGGATAAAGTGCCTTTTTTAGGTACAACAATAATTTTATTATTTCCTCAGTTTATTCTACAGTGACAGATTAATAGAAATGTCTTTCATTCATCTAACAAATACTGAATGATCCTGAGCATCTAATATAGAGCAGGTGCTGGAGCATAGTAGCAAGCAACACAAGCAGTTTCCATGTTCCCATGGAGGCTGCACTCTATCATGAATGAATAATATTAAGTGCATGACTTACAAATGTGATGAATACTAACAAGGAGAAATGCAAGCAAGTAACTGGCTCTTAAACTAAAGTCGATCTGGATCAAGAAATGATTCTTTGAGGAAATGACATGACTTGCTATTTTACCTAGATACATAAAATTGCATGCTTTTTGAGATTTTTAAATACTAGGAACTGAAATTTCAAACTTACATTTATAATTGTACTAAAGTCATGTTATGCAGTAGTTAGATACGGCGGTTGCTATATTATGGCTTATAATTAAAACTACCTTGGGAAACTCCTTAAATTATCCCTCCAAATTCAGTGTGTATTGTAATATTTCTATTCTATTGACAATACTGAATTTTAACTGAGCCCTGTGCTCCTAGAAAACAATGAAGGTTAAGAAATCCCCTGTTCCTTTGTGTTCCAGGAAACGGAAGAATAAAGAAGGACCGTTCCCTACATGACTTAAATAAGAATTACAGATGGCCCATGGTTACCTAGAGTGAGACCAGACAATGTGCCTCCAAATTCCCATTCTTTGCTTCATAAATGATCAGCAAAACTGCTTATCCCACTGATCTATGTGAACAAAATGCTAACCAAACTTTGGTTAAACCCCTTTTCTTTCCCAAGTTCCTGAACTTGGGTTCACCGGCTTCTTCTTCTTCTTTTTTTTTTCTTTTTTAAAGATTTTATTTATTTATTTGACAGAGAGAGATCACAAGTAGGCAGAGAGAGAGAGAGAGAGAGGAGGAGGAAACAGGCTCCCTGCTGAGCAGAGAGCTCAATGCGGGACTCAATTCCAGGACCCTGAGATCATGACCTGATCCTAAGGCAGCGGCTTAACCCACTGGGCCACTCAGGCGCCCCGGGTTCACCGGCTTCTTGAGTCAGCACACAACCCTCCTCAAACAGGCTGGTCTCAGTGTAAAACATTCTCTGAACTACCATCAGATCATACCACTCATCCACTTCTCCCCACCTAATTCTTTCCAGCCCACTCCTCTCTATAAAATAAAAACCAAGTTTTTTTGTCCCACTCGTGAGAAGCTTGCCTTCCCCATCTCACAATAATCCCTTCAAATAATGTATTTACTAATCCAGATTTGTTTTTTATTTGACACTAAACACTGGACCCCAATACAGTATCTTCAGTAAGTACAATACAACCAGGTTTTATACCAGCATTTGAAGAGATTAATGTTTTCTCAGTTGTTCAACGGATAAAATATTTTGTTGGTAAGGGGGCACAAAAAGTACATGCTTTCAGACACTAGAATCACGAAAAGATCCCGGCATAATAAGAGCTCTGAGAGTGCCTGAGATTGAAGACCAGAGCAGGCCAGTCTTCCCTTCCCTTCCACCCCTTAGTTCATGCCGAAATACAAGCTCACCGAGTGGGATGACTGGTGGAAACCTCCCCAACCCCCAGAACTTTTTCTTCCTTTTCTCTTTTTTTCTTTTTTGGACTGCATACATATTGTTGAATTCAGATAAGTGAAATGCAAGTGGATTGTCTTTTCTATATTCTAAAACACTACGATAGAAAGGGAGACAAAAGGAAAAAAATGTAATGAAATCTCATCTATCAGGAACCCTTAGAGGATGTGTCACTCTGAAATGTTGAAGATTTTGTTCACTTAAATCTCTTTATAGAAATCTTTCTGAATCGTATTGCATATCTTATTGCTTTCTTCAACAAAGCACTCTAAATATAACTTAACCTTTTCTTAAATGATGTACAATCATCATTATTTGAAAATGAAATTCCACTCTAGCATAACGTAATGATGCCTATCCGGCCTGCTGTGGTGCATAGGACTGTGTATGGCTGAACTTCGATGTTCTTTTTCCTTCTCCTTCTCCTCCCTCTCACCTTCCCTCCTCTTCTCCCCCCTCCTTTCTCTCTTCTTTCTTCTTTTGTGGCTACTGTCTTCTTTCTGTTGCAAAAGGTCCAGGATTTTTTTTCACCTCTGTCGTTTTATTTGCCTGTGAAAGGAACTCTTCCCCTTTCAAATGCTGCTTTTTATATGCTTTAGATTTGGAAAGAGGTGGAGGAAAGAAAGAAATTTCCATACTTCTAGGATCTGTTCCAGAGTGTTCCAACTCTCAGGGAGGGCTCCAGGAGCTTTTCTATGTAAGAGACTATTTATCTATGAATAAATAGTGTAAACTTTGGCATTTTGATCTGGTTGTTCCTACCTTGGCTATGAAGAGCTGACTTCCAGCCATGTTCCAAATGTCAAAAAAAGTAAAATATGCAGAAAAGAACATCTTAGAAGAGCATGGTGATGATAGGGTGAAAGCTGTTTTTTAGAGAATTTGAAACACCAGGCTGACAAATCATGTGAAATGATTTTATTGGAAAGACCAATTCCCATTTAAGTAATACAATTTCCAAATCCATATTTTTGAATAGATAGAAAGATCTGAAAATATGATTTAATGAAGAATAACACCAGAGTTGGAGCAAAGTTCTTGGTTCAGAGTAAAGACCTGTTATGTATTAGCTGTGTAACCTTAAACAAGTGATTTATCTACACTAATTTTTAGTTTCTCAACCATAAAATAGGAGTAGGAATACTTGCACTACACATATGACAATGCTGCTATCAAGATCAAAAGTAGTAATAGTTTTAAAGTGGCTTATAAATTGCAACAGTATTAAAAGTAAATGTTCTACCTAGCTAACGCCATCTGTCATGGACCAAGTAAAGTATCTATTCACAGGTTTTCTGAGACTCAATCCTATCGTATCCTCCATGGCAGTTTCCCTAAATTCCCTGATGATACAACCAACTAGAGCAACACTTCTCAAATATTATGTTAACATGTATTATGAAATACAGATTTAGATTTGGAGGGCGGTAATCAAATGAAGATTTTCTTAACAAGCTTCCAGATGCAAATGCAACCCACCTGGAGCCAGTTTTTTACTGGCCTTTAGTCTGCTAGAACTGCAAAACCCCAGCTTCACCCAGACCTATAGAAACAGAATCTACATTTAGCAAGATGACCTGGGATTTGCATGCACCTTAAAGTGTGAGAAGCACTTTCATAGCTTATAGTAGTGATTCTCAAAGTGAGAAATGAAAATTCTCAAACCCTCTTCTACCAGACTATAGAGATCTCAGAGGGAAATGAGGAACAAACTACTGGAAACTGGAAGAAAGGTGATCTTTCTTATAAAGTGGCAAAGAACTTGGCTGAATTATGTTCTAGTGTTTTGTGAGGGGTAGAACTTTTGAGCAGTTGGACCTTAGTGGAGGAGATCTCTAAGCAAAGTATTGAAGGTGCAGCTTGGGTACTCTTCACTGCTTTAGTAAAATTCAAAGAGGAGAGAGATAAATTGAAGAAGGAGGAAGGGAGTGTTAAATATATAGGAACCAAAATTGGAGATTTGAAACACTCTAAGCCTACTCATATTGCAAAAGAATAGAAAAGCTTGTTCTGAAGAAAATGCTAAGGGTGTGGCTGAGCAACCACTTGATGAAGAGATAATAGATGTGACTCGTGGATTTAACTGGTCACCTCAGCAGAAGCCAGGAATAGAGATGAGATTATACCAGCAGAGATATTACCAGTTTGGACCAAAGGGGGCAGAAAAAGTGGAAGAGAATGAAAGAAGGCTGTCAGATCTCTTAGATTCTATAGGATGAAACCATAGAGCTATTTGGCTGTAAACACGCTTTATCCTTCAAGAAAAGAGAAAAATGGCCCTAAAGGTGACTCAGAGATCATCAGGGTCACTAACTCAATTTCAGCAAGTAAGATGATCTCTGCCTAACATGCAGATGTGACCCCTGATTAGGATCCAGAAGTCAGGGCATCAAACTGGGGAGGATTATTTTTGAGATTTAAGATCTAATAGAATTTGCCCTATGAGGTTTTCGACTTGCTTGGGATCCATCCATAGAATGTCTATCCTATGCCTGTCCCATCACCATACTTTGGAAGGACATAACTTGTCTGGTTTCACAGGTTCACAGTGAAAAAGAGGAATTTTGCCTCAAGATGAATCATACGTCACATCTCACCATATCTGATTTAGATGATATTTAGGTGAGACTTCAGACTGTAGAATTTGGAGTCAAAGCTGGAATGAGTTAAGACTCTGAGGGCTGTTGGGGTGGAATAAATATGTTTATCATGTAATAACGATGTGACTTTTGGGGTACCAGGGAAAGAACGCTATGCACTGAATTGTGTCCCTCAAACATGTTTGTTGAAGTCAGCAATGTGACTGTATTTGGAGATAGGGTCTTTCAGAGGTACTTAGGATTAAATGAAGTCTTAAGAATGAGACCCTAATCTAATAGGATTTGTGGTCAGGGAAGAGAGCCCCCCTCCACGTGTATGTGCACCAAGAAAATAACATGTAAGAACATGATGAAAATTCAGCTGTCTGAAAACTAAGAAGAAAGCCCTCCCCAAGAACTTTATCAGCCAATACCTTCATCCTGGACTTCCCAATCTCCAGAATTATGAGAAGTAAATGTCTATGTGCAAGCCATCCATTCTGTGGAATTTTGTCATAGCAGCCTGAGCAGACTAAGACAGTAATCACAAAGAAAGGAGATATGATTAGATGTGAAGGATGTGTAGGAGTTAACTGTGTGAAGGGAATAAAAAAAGAAGAGAGTTCCAAAGGGAGGGAACAGCAGATGCAGAAACCTAGAGGTAGGAAGAAGCAAGGCACATTCTCAGAGACTAAAAGAAAGAGGATTTAGCTGGGTAGTGGGGCAGTGTGCAACATGATCAAATTTTCTTTTAAGATTTTATTGTTTATTTAAGATTTTATTTTTATTTAAAGAGAACGGGTGTGTGTGAGAGAGTGGAGGGACAGGGAGAGAAGGAGGAAGAGAATCTGAAGCAGACTCTGCTCTGAGCATGGCGCCAACACAGGGCTTGATCCCACAGCCTCAAGATCGTGACTTGAGCTGAAATCAAGTTAGACATTCAGCCAACTAAGCCTCATGATCAGGCTCTCCACATGATCATATTTTATAATTAGAAAAGAATGGGATAGAGGAGGGGAAACGTGCAGGTAAACCAAAAGGTTGTTTTAGTCCCAGTAAGATATAATGGTGGCTTAGGCTAGGGTGTTGATGTTGGTGGTGATAAAGCTGAAGAGAGGTGAATAGACTCAAAGGATACTGGGAAGGAAAACCAATAAAATTTAGTGGTGGATTAGACGTGGGGTAGAGAGAGAGGGATTGACAAGGATGGACCCTGTATTTTTTACTTGTTCAACTGAATAAATGATGTTGTCATTCACTGAGCATTTAAGTTGTGCCTATTAAGATACAGTTAACATATGAAAGATATGTAAGTGAACTCTGACTATGTACGTGCAAAGAAATGAAAGAGAAATGCTGTCATGAACTCACCAAATCAAAGGCTGCCGGAGCATAAGACCCAGAAACCAGACAGGATTCAAAATAGGTCCAGAAGTCCAGGAATCAGTGGTAATGGGTGTCTTTTGACAAGAATCATATGGCCAGAATACCCCTGACATTGCAAGAAGCATGCCACCATAACCACACACGAATCCTCATCCTATCTTCATTTATGTGCTCCATTTCAAATTTACACTCCAAGGTAGCAGTGCCTAACTCACTAAGTCATATGCTTAAGTTTTGCCTTCCACGTGCAGGGGAAGAAAGGAACTGACATCTTCAAACTTGTTAGTGGGAGGTGGGGCACTTATCCTTTCCAAGACTATATTCATCAACGTCTGCCCCAATAGGAATGTGGTAGAATGCTAGAGAGCGGGGGGAAAAAAAAAATGTTCACAATGGTCCATACCTTTGGCAGACCAACATTCACTCATATACTTCTTCCCAAAAGACTGTTCCTCCTAACATAATCTATATGTTACTTATACCACAAAATACCCTTCTTTTCCAAATGAAGATAATCTGAAGTCTCTCATTACTCTATCCAGTTATAAGTCTATGAACTCCAGGTAATGTCTCTTCCTCCTCTGGTTTCAGTGTGATACATATTCTTTACCCTGAAAGCTAAATTTTAGGATTAACCATCACTGATAAGCCATAAATATTTTATACTCTATTACAGAGTATAGAGAAAAAAAACCTCACCAGACCAGTAGTTTTTGGTTAGAGAAATAAATGTGATCTTAAGGGATAGTCCTTTTACTTGAACCCCAAGGATTCTGTGATCAATTAGACACCTGGCAAAGATGCTATAGCCACCCCCCATTTTATACCTTGCTGTCATTAAAGTAATAGGCCCACCATTTCTCCAATGGTAAGTAACCTGTCTGGCTTCTACCATTTTAGGGACTCACTGTTCCTACTGAATGAAATCAGGAAACCCATTTCTTTTTTTTTTTTTAAATTTTTTATTTTTTATAAACATATATTTTTATTCCCAGGGGTACAGGTCTGGGAATCACCAGGTTTACACACTTCACAGCACTCACCAAAGCACATACCCTCCCCAATGTCCATAATCCCACCCCCTTCTCCCAATTCTATTTTAGCTTCTCCCACAGCCTCTAAAAAACAACTAGTACACACACCCCTTTTGTAATACACCAGAGCTTCAATCACAGCAGATGTCTCAAAACCCTGTAAATGAAATGTCTTCTAGGATTGCTTGAGGAATGGATTTAATGAACAGGTGAACAGGACACCTATGATAAATCAAATCCAGTATTCCAATCTCCCAATTATTTGAATTATTTTCTCTACATTATTCTAAGACATTTCTAGCATCTCAAGTTCATTTGTAATTCTAGTTTAGTGTTACTCAGGCCAGCTTCTTTCCATCACACAGTATCAGAAATTAGGAATCTCCTAAAAGTGAACTCATATCAATAATTATATTCAGCCTAATCTAAAGTTGTTTCTCCATCTTTGGTCATATATGGTAAAATTCTATTATTATATATGTTCTCCAAATTACTGCTGATGTGAATTGGTAAAATCCTCCAATATTTTAATGTCTAAGCCTTCTCTTTCTGGATTTCACTTCTATAATGGATGTCCTGGGGCTTTCTGTGTTCTAACTCTGAATACAAGTCTGCAAATAATTCTAATTCCCTCTAGCAGCATGACTGCCTCATTCAAAGGACTAAAGGCTTCATGTTGATTCCATAAACTCTATGTATCCTTCTAAAAAATCCCTCCCCCACTTTATTGTTGACTGAAGAAGACCAGTAATGCTTTCTATTATTTGCACTCAAAAACATCTTATAAAATCAAAGAATTTAGAACAAGGAAGAAGAGTGTTATGGAAAATCAAGAAAGCCTCCTTGATCCTATGGGAAGATAATCTGGAAGTTCATGTTATACAATGACCAAAAAGTAGTTAAATTGTCATCTTTGGTCACTTGCACTCTGGTACCCAATAAAACCTGGGGGGACATTACTGTCACCAGTGAAGGATTTGACCAGGTCAGTGACCATGGTTAGAAGTTAGTGTTTCTAATAGCATTAGAAAACTTTAAAAAAGAGATAATTAAATTTAAATACCTAAATGTTTGGCTCATGGTATGAACTAAAACCTGGAAACGTCTAGTGACTATTCTGGAAGTGACTGTTCCCGTTTTGACTAAAAGAACCTTTCATCTTGGGGTGCCTGGGTGGCTCAGTGGATTAAGCCTCTGCCTTCACCTCTAGTCATGATCCCAGAGCTTTGCTCAGCAGGGAGCCTGCTTCCTCCTCTCTCTCTGCCAGCCTCTCTGCCTACTTGTGATCTCTCTCTCTCTGTCAAGTAAATAAATGAAATCTTTAAAAAATAAATAAATAAATAAAAAGAAAAAAGAACCTTTCATCTCTGGCAAAATCAGACTTTCATCAATCCCAGCATGAATTCTTTTGGGCTTGTCACAGATTAATGTCCTTCTATCTAGTTCTCACATGAAAATAAGATTGTGAACAAGTGGTAGCAAAAGAATTCAGATGAGGGCATAGGGAAAGCCCCCTCCCAATTAAGTACCCTTGTCTTCAAAAGCAATTCTTACTTTCCTGACTGGTTAGGCTTGGGAAATCAATAAGAACTGAGGTTCTTATTTTTGCAGGCCCCAGAGCCACAGAGGATCATAAACATCTTGTAGGAGGAATATTCTGGCCAGAATACCAGAACCACTACAGCAGAATACCATTATTGCCATCAAAGCTTGGAATAAACAAGACATCTTTGCCTTTCAATCTGTTCCTTGAGAGGCAAAGAAGCAATAGGAAGAGCCTTGACCAGGTGCTATGAACTGGCTGCCTTGACATTGGAGAGGATAAAGACCAGGTTGTTCTCGATTCAGTAGTGAAAAGTTAAGAATTTCCCCTTCTCAGGACTGAGGAGTCTCACCAAAACTGGAAAGACAATGTTAGAAGGAGGAGAGTCTAAGAAGAGAGGCACATGGTAATTAGTGATATGTTGAGACTGAAATGTTTTGAAGTATAATGCAAAAAGAAGTAGGGAACTAGATCTACAGATCTAAAACTTTGAGAGGCCTAGACAAAAGTGTTAATTTGAAAATATCTTGTATATTGGAGTGCCTGAGTGATTCAGTCAGATAAGTGTCTGCCTTTGGCTCAGGTCATGATCTCAGGGTCCCAGGGTCAAGCCCTGAGTCAGGCTCCCTACTTAGCAGGAGGTCTGCTTCTCCCTTTCCCTCTGCCCTTCCCTCCACCCTGACCATGCTCCCCCTACACCCGCCAATTCATATGCACACGTATGTACTCTCTCTCTCTCAAATAAATAAAAATCTTTAAAAAATATATCTTGCATATGTATGTAAGAATGAAGCAATGATTCTGAATGACATGCGTTAGGAAGACACTGAAGATTAAGAGGACATGAGGTTCCAGCAGTCCCTTAAGGACATGCCTACATTTAAAGGTTAAGAAGAGGATGAATAAGCAAGAAACAAAGAATTGATCAGAGGTGTTGAAAACTGAGAGATGGTTATGTCACAGAAATCAAGGGAAGAATGTTTCAAAAGCAGGGAATGATTAAGATCAGTGAATACCACTGAGAGGTGAAGTCAAATGAAAATTTAAAATTATCTCAGGAACTTATGATGTGGAGGACATCGGTGACCTTCATTAGAGCTTGCTTTCATGGAGTGACGAGGCTAGAAGCCAGACTGGAGTAGGTTGAGCAATGAGTGGGAGGTGAGGAGTTGTAGACAGCTGGTGTCATTAACAACTACTTGAAGAAATGTGGCTGCAGAGAGAGAGGACAGGGTAGTACCTGAAGGGAGGGGATGGTTTCGTTTTTTGTGGAGTCTTTTGGGTCTGTTTAGTCGAAGAAAATTAACTGTACCTATTTTTAATTTTTTTTTTATTTTTTATATTTTATTTTACTTTTATTTCACTGTTCCAAAATTCATTGTTTATGCACCATACCCAGTGCTCCATGCAATACGCGCCCTCCACAATAACTACCACCAGGCTCACCCAGCACCCCCCTCCCAAAACCCTCAGTTTGTCTCTTGGATTTATTGTATTTGAAATCAAAAAGGAAGAATGTAGAAGGCAAGATCAAATACACACAAGAGAAAAACCAATAATAAATAGTGTAATGTTACGAAGAAAGTGAAAGGCTTTGAAGTACAAAGCTCAGGGGGTGGGTTAGTCTCCAGCAGGAGGGGATAGTCCCTCTAACATAATGAGATGAGAGACCCTGTGCAGAACTGCGTATTTGGTGTTTGAAATGAGAACAATGAGGGGGTTCTCAAAAGCTGGCTGCTATTTTCTCTGTAAAGGAAGAAAAGCATCTGCAGAGCATGGAGGCGCTAGAGTTGACTGTTTCGCCTCCACATTATTGACATTTTGGACCAGACCATTCTATAATATATAGATCTTTCCTGTGTATTAGGGGATGTTGTACAGCACCACCTCACCCCTGCCCTTTCAGCTGTGACAATCAAAACTGTCTTCAGACATTGCCCAAGGTCCCCTAGGGGCTGGGATTGGGAATTACTGGGCTAGAAAGCAAAGAAGAAAAAGGAGAAGGTCTAACTAAAAGTGTTGTGTAGGGCGGAAAGTAAATTGACCAAATAGATGTGGGAGGCTCGAAAGCCAGTCCTTCAGGACCACCTGAAGTTGGATATGGATTCTGGTGCAATCAATCCGCCACACTGTGCTTTTTCTACCAAGACCTGGCAGCTGGGGCACAGGCGCTGAAAAAGTAGATGTTTGCATTCCCCAGGGACTGAGGTTTTTGCCAGAGAAATATGATGAGAAGACAGAGGGGAGAAAAGGTTCAGGATATTGGCAATATATTTATTGAAATTATGAATCACAGAATCTAAGCAGGTTGGGAGGCAAAGGGCAAGTGAAAAAATTATCTTTTTATAGAAGAATGTTGTAGGGGCACCTGGGTTGCTCAGTCAGTTAAGTGTCTGCCTTCAGCTCACGTCATAACTGCAGGGTCCTGGGATTGAGCCCCAGGAGGGTGGCTGCCTGCTCAGTGGGAACCCTGCTTCTCCCTCCGCCCTGCCCCCCATTCATTCCCTCTCTCTCTCTCTCTCAAATAAATAAAATATTTTTTTTAAAAAAAGAATGTAATAAGTTTAGGAGCTAGAAATGAAGTTTTGGCCTAAACATCTTTGAGATACACAGACACACAGATGCATACGCAAACACACACACCACACATTTATTTCAAAAACAGTGTTACATCATCACTTCTTCCTGTACTAAATGAAGGAAATGAGAATAAATAAAAATAATGAGTTCCATTTACTTTGTATATCAATGTCAGCACATTGTTTCTCCTGAACTAGATCTGAAAGCTGCTGCAATTGTCCATTTGCATTTCAAATTTCCAAGGCCCTTATTTTGCTACAGGTAATACATAAAACAGGGAGGCACTAAGGAAATGACAAAGGACTCTGTCTTTGCTTAAGATTGCTCACCAAAATGTCTTGAAAGGCTGTTGCAGAGCAGTGCCCAGAATTACATCTTTATTCTTTAGATATATCAGTAACAAAGAAGATGGAAATTAACAACAAAATGTACTTTGAGAGGTGGAAAGAACCAATAAGCCAGTTTCTTTTAACTGTAGATCTCACGAGAGGGGTAAGACAAAACAAAACAACAACAGGAAAAAAAAAAATCCAGCAACCCTGTTTTATTTTTTATTTTTTTAAATTATTTTTATTAACATACAATGTATTATTTGCCCCAGGGGTACAGGTCTGTGAATCATTAGGCTTACACATTTCACAGCACTCACCATAGCCCAAACCCTCCCCAATGTCCATAACCCAGCCACTCTATCCCTACTCCACCACTGCCCAGCAAACCTCAGTTTGTTTTGTGAGATTAAGAGTCTCTTATGGTTTGTCTCCCTCCAGATCCCATCTTGTTTCATTTTTTTCCTTCACTACCCTCCATAACCCCCTGTCCTGCCTCTCAAATTCTTCATATCAGGGAGATCATATGATAATTATCTTTCTCTTATTGACTCATTTCACTCAGCATAATACCCTCTAGGTCCACCCATATCGTTGCAAATGGCAAGATTTCACTTCTTTTGATGGCTGTGTAGTATTCCATTGCATATATATACCACATCATCTTTATCCATTCATCTAGCAATCCTGTTTTAAATTGAACTAAAAACTTCCAAACAAAGAGGAAAGGAAATCATAACTCTAACTAGAAAGTAACTACATCCAATCAACCAGACGGGGTTTGGAGAATTTCAGTCTCCAAAGAAGAGCGGAAAAGGCAGCATAGCACAGTCAATGCTGAGGAAAGTGCTCTCTGACTAGTTCAGATAATTCTTTCCACAGAATTTCCAAATTTCTGTAGCTTGAAAAAGAAATCGTACCTGAATGTCTAGCTGCTCTACACTTACGTTCTAAAAATTTTTGCCTTTATGTGTGTGTTTTGATGACAAGGAAAATATAAAATATATTAAATACGATTGTCTATGAAGAGAGAAGAATTGGCTTCTTTTTTTCCTTCATTTTTCCCCAAACTCTTACAAAAACACGTCTCTGTACTAAAATAAAAGTTACCGCATTTTTAATGATTTGGCATCAAGAGAAAGTAAAGAAATAAGTGGTCAGCATAAACAGAGAACTGTAGTGACTAGAAAGAGAGAATCAGTGATAAAACCTTTTTCATTTCCCATTTATTTCCATGTTTTTAAGTGAGAAAATTTAGAGCTTTAACAAAAGCATTACACATCTGCCCTCAAGGTCAAGTGGGAAAGACAGATATTACTCACCATAAATACAGTTTTTAAAGGCAGGACAGAGGAGAAGGGAGGCAAAACAGGAAAAAAAAAAAAAAAGCTTGTTTGAACATACTGACATACTGAAAGAGAGAGCACAATTCTGCTATCTTGTGAGCTATATACAAACACACTGTTACTATAAGAATTTTCAGTTTTCTTCTTTTTGTTGGTCTATATCTCCTGAATTTTGTACAGTAAATATGTATTATATTTGTGATAAGAATACAAAATTTTACAAATACAAAAGGAAAAAGCAATTTAAGAGGAAAAATATAAGTTTCATGGGAGTATGAATACCAGAAGAAGTGAGAAAAAATAAAAAATTTCTCAGGATTTCCTGGTTTTTATTATTTCTTGAAGGCATCCAGGATAATGGTTTTTATTTTGGTAGGATTAACTGAACATGGAGGAGTCATATATAGATTTTGCTATTAATTTGATAATACGTCCTATTAAATATCCATAATTCCTTTACAAAATATAATAGTCAATTCTTCAAAATATCTTTTCATTTAGATATTAGTGATGACAGGTAGGTAGATAGAATAGATACAAATTTTATCTCTCTGGTCTTCCCAGTGATTATTGTGCTAGAATTCTGATACTAGGTTCTCTAAGTATTTAATAATAACTAACATTAATAAATAATACTACTATGCTAACAATATTATTTTACTACATATAATGTTTTATTTAATTTAATTCATATAATTTAATATTGAATTGATCATAACAGATATTTAACTAATATGACATAATAATTAATATTATTATTAACAGTTGTTATAATACCTTATAGTTTTCTATATGCATACAATATATTTTTTCTGATATGCATGCAATATATAATTTGATCTTCACAACAACCCTTTCAATTAGGAGTTCTCACAATTTTATAGAAGAAATTGAGGCTAAATGTTTAAATAATCCACAGAAATGAGAGCTAGTTTTAAAAATAGGTCTTCTGATTCTTAATCTAACTCTGTTGCTCCTGCATCATTTTGCTTCATTTAAGCTGCCTACTCTGAGCCAGTTAACTTCTCTTGGAAACATTTTGCTCACTACAGTGCCGTGAGGCACAGTTAACTTAATAGTAATTTTCCACACATCAAAAAATATGAATGTTATTCCTTGTCTACGTTTTACTTAATAGGAAAGAGTGTGGAGTATAGAAGTGATTCATAACTTAAAAACATTCCCTTGGTTTGACTACTCAATAAAAGTATGTGTGTCTCAAGCTGAGAAACTGTAGCATTTTCCTCTGTGGTCTTAAAAATGCTTCTTGACTTTATACTCTCTACTTACTACTTTTCAAACTTCAATATTTAACAATACTATTTAGTATGGTCAACTTCATTTGTTTTATTATTTATTTATTTAATTAATTTTATTTATTTATTTTGCTTAAGGCATTCCATGGTTCTAGAAAAAGATCTTTTGCAAGCTTGTTCTGAAAGGAAAACATTCTTTCTATAACAACTTTATTCAAATATAACTCACATACCATAAAAGTCACCCAATTAGAACATACAATTCAATATCTTTTAACATATTCACAGAGCCATGCGACTGTCATGGTAATTAATTTTAGAGCATTTTTATCATCCTCCAAAAGAAATCTTGCACCCTTTAGTGGTGACCTTCCACTCCCCAGGACCTTAGCTCAAGGCAATCACTAATTTACTTTCTTTCCCTATAGATTACCTATTCTAGACATTTCTATAAATGGAACCATAGCATATGTGGTCTTTTGTGACTGCAGTCTTTAACTTAGCATAAAATTTTCAATGTTCTTCCATGTTTCATTTTGTGTCAGTACTTCATTCTTTTTTATTGCTAAATCATAGTTCATTATATGTATATACCATATTTATCAGTTGATGGACATTCATGTTGCTTCCATCCTTTACTATTATAAATAATGCTGCTATGTATTATGGGTAGTGCTATTATGAACAGTCACAGACAGATTTTCATGTACACAGATATTTTCACTTCTCTTGGGTATATACTTAGCACTGGAATTGTTCGTAACTCTGTATTTACCCTTTTAAAAGACTTCCAGACTATTTTCCAAAGCAACTGCCCCATTTTACATTCCCCCCACACCTCAGCCATGTATGTGAATTTAAAACACTTTTTCAAGGAGAGGGAAATGATGATGCTACCTATAATTGATAAAATATACCTAATGGAACATTATATATAGCCTATTAGTTAATTGAAAAGTTTTAGAAATTTACATTTCCTAACTTTCTTCTTAAAGAAATTTATTCTACCTTATGAACACCTATGGAATAAAAGAAATTAGCTCTAGCATTACTTAAGTAAACTAAGTTCCTTATAATGTCTACCTACTTTTAAGAATATTGAAATTAAATTCTTGATAGATAGATATATATGTGGATTTCAATATTAAGAATATAAAATGGGCTCTCTTGGTCTCATCTACTGTGAGAATAAAGACCATTCTCAGCAGTTAGACTATTGACATTCCAGAAAATGTTGAAATCACTCTGAAGGGATGCACTGTTATTGTGAAGGGCCCCTGGAGAAACTTTGCAAAGGGACTGCAGTCACATAAATGTAGAATCCAGTCTCCTGGGAAAGGTAAAGAAGAGGCTCCAAGTTGACAAATGTGGAATATAGAAAAGACCTGGCTACTGTTTGAACTATCTGTAGTCATATACAGAAGATGGTCAAGGGTGTTACACCCGGCTTCCATTACAAGATGAGTTTTGTGTGTGCTCACTTCTGCATCAATGTTGTTATTCAGGAGAATGGTTCTCTTGTTGCAATCCAAAATTTCTTGGGTGAAAAATATATCCACAGGATTTGGATGAGGCCAGGTGTTGCTTGTTCAGTATCTCAAGCCCAGAAAGATGAGTTAATGCTTGAAGGAAAATGACATTGAACTTGTATCAAACTCAACTGCTTTGATTCAGCAAGCCACAACAGTGAAAAACAAGGATATCAGAAAAATTTTGGATAGTGTCTATGTTTCTGAAAAATGAACAGTTCAACAGGCTGAGGAATAAGATCTAAGTTGTCCAGGTATGGAAACAGCAAGATGCCGGGTGATTTTTCAGACTTATTTGGGATATTTTAAAGATGCAATAATAGATTTATTGATTTGGGGCTTTTCCTTAAACCAATATTCTTTCCAACTATTTGGCAAGTAAACCATTCAGAAGTAAATTGCAGTGTGCCAAGAGCAGTAACAGAAAGAATAGAACAGGAGTTTTTTCTAGTAAAGCTTCATGGGAGAAGTGGTTGTTTTTTTTTTCCTTGTGGTTTTTTTTTGTTGTTGTTGTTTTGTTTTTGTTTTGTTTGTTTTTGGGTTTTTGTTTGTTTGTTTTATTTTGCTTTGAAGGACTATTAGGGTATTTCAGCAAGAGGAATATGTTATGAGCAACAGGCCACACTATGTGGCTGTTCACCATTGGATGTAGAACTTTGGGGGCAGTCCTGAAGGTGTCTAACTTTGCAGAGGCATGGATTTGAATATTTGTGAGGTCAGTGTTCTTGAGTCACTTCTCTGGATACCAGTAACTTTTTGTGAAAAAGCAGCTGAGGAGTGGAACAAAGTGATAAGCCTCAGTAAGTTTAATTTGTGTTTAGGATAAACATGGTGGTTGTGTCCAAGATCCTCTTAATCTTACTTTCCACCCTACCCTACCCTAGCTCAGCCCATATGCTAGTCCTTGATATTTTTAGAAACTGATAAACTTTCCATAATTTCCTAATTCCATGTGCCATGTTTTTTTTTTTTTAAAGATTTTATTTATTTATTTGACAGAGAGAGATCACAGTAGACAGAGAGGCAGGCAGAGAGAGAGAGAGGGAAGCAGGCTCCCTGCTGAGCAGAGAGCCCGATGCGGGACTCGATCCCAGGACCCTGAGATCATGACCTGAGCCGAAGGCAGCGGCTTAACCCACTGAGCCACCCAGGCACCCCCATGTGCCATGTTTTAAATATGTTATCCTGCTAGAGTAACTTAGCAGGGTTCCCCTCCCTCACCCCCACTTCCAACAATTTTCCATATCTCACTTGAAGGAAACTCCAACCTTCCAATTTCTCAGGCAAAATACAACATTCAATCTTGATTTTTCTTATACACTACACATTCAATCCGTCAAAAGAGTGCATGTTCTGTCTTCATGGTAAGGTATGTTTAAAGACTTAAAGAAATTAACAAAAAGAGCAACCACATGGAATGTAGTGAAAGGCTTTGATTTTAAATGAGCCAACTGGATTTTTTATTTTAAGGAGTAATCTTGGGTTTGATGATAATGCTTAATTTTTAAGAAATATGAATGAAATGACCAACTATAGTTTGCTTTGAAATAATTTGAAGTGGGGTTGGGGAAGACACTGGATGAGGTTCTAAGTGAAACAGATTACCTATAAATTGGTATTTGCTGAAACTGGCAAAAATAAAGACTATAAAATGGATGGCAAGTTTAAGCATTTGATATTTCTTTTCTTCATTACTGTTCAAGTTATGATAGTATTATACAGTGGAAGGCCTATATCCATTTAATATTTGGGAGAAACTGGAAAACTTAATCTCAATGGATGTTCAAAAACTATTTATAATCTATGAGCGAGAGTGAGATGAAGCATCTCAAACTCAACACATTTTAAGTTTAGTAATTTGTAAAAACCCTATCTGCCAGTTCCAGACCATTAAGTCTAATAGATATATGGGTCACTGGTTTGGAATACTTCCCTTCCCTTTTCTTATGTTAATTTCAACATGTCCCTCTCATTCCCATAGTCACGACCAGTTTTAATTGTACTAAACAAATAAACTACCAATTACACATTCAGTAGATGCAATTTGTTCAACCTGCAACACAGATCTGCTTTTACCTTAGCCCATAATGAATCTATATATTGCAGACGAGTGAGTGTTCCAAGTGAACTTGAAAAATAAGTTCAATGGACAAAGAACCATAGGTGAATTCCTATCCATTTACAGAAACCCAGGGCTAAGACAAAGTTCTGCCTTGAAGGACAACATGAAGATCTGAATATGTAGTACAAATAGTGCAATTATTTCGCAATGAAATTGGGAAGCCATAGTTGTAGATCATTCCTTCAAAACAGGAACAGGCACATGCGGTTTCATTTCATTTTACTTCATGAAAAAACTTTCAGTTAGGCAGAATAATGTCTTATAATTTTTCTAAGTTTATTTGGTTTTTCTGGAAAAGTTTATGATCTTTTATGGGACAGAGAATGAAGAGGGAAACTTTTTGAAGAAAAAGTGATTTCTTTTAAAAATGTATCTAATGAATTTAAACTAAGAAAACATTTTATATTTTTCTCTGGTCAGAGAAAGAAACTTTTTCTTTTCATTTCACTCAGTTGAAATAATATACTCACCTCAAGTCATAAAATTCAAACATTTCAGATATAAGGGCTCCTAAAGGTCATCATTGACATTCTAAGCCCAGTTTTTTTGCCCTGAATCTTTGGTTTCCTGATTCTTCAAACACTGAACAGTAATATCATTCTCCTCACTTGGAGACTTTGCCATCAGTCACATTCTCTAAAGGCATAAAGAACTATAAAGTTGGTTAGTTGGCAAAGTTTTTTGTCCCATTTATATAAAGAGTGGAGACACTTGTAGGACCCACTGCCTACCAAACCTGAGGCCATTTCCCCAATGCCTCTAATCGATGTTACTTAAATAGATGACAGAAGTTGAAAAGTGACAACCATGTGAAGAACTACATAATCCTAAAATTCTTGCTTAGCACACTTTTCCATCTCTTCCTTTTAAGAATCCTCTGTTTGTGAGTACCCCAGACATTACTTTCTTTTATAAGGAAAGAGAAAAATTGAATAAAATTTCTAAAGTGCCTATTGTGCCAATTTCTACAAATTACTAAGATACATATATCACAAAATGATATAGATTAGTTATATCATTTAATCTAAGAGCCATAGCAATGTTACCGATGAAGAATGAGACATGTAGAAGATAGGTAACTTATCACACATGGTCACACAGCCAAGGACAGGCATGTCCTCTATAATAAATCACTCTCTCAATCAAACTTTTGCCTATTTAACTCAGAAAAATCTCCAACTTATCTTTTTCAGTCCTTTTGTTAATCACGTCAAAACAAAACAAAAACATTATAAAAGTAGTTCTTGTAAGTCTTAAAACCAGAAGAAAACTTTATGTAATGAAAGAAAACTCTACCTAAGAACTTCCATAAACTTAACTTTCCGACCTTGAAAGTAGGCTTAGAATCCTTCTGAAAAAATCATTCTATCTCCTTTTCTTTCAAATAAATGTTTGTTCTCAGGCTCCAACATTCAAGATAAATAAAACATTTTCTAATTTGATAACTAACATTGCAACAGTGTTTTTCTTCCTTCTTTCCCTAGAGTCTTGGATCTTTGTAGAGTAGACTACAACCCACAGCCCCATTTACAACTTTCTTTCTGTGGAATGAGGCACTCTGAAAGTTCCAAAGAGCTAATGTACAAATACTTGGTGGAACACAATGTTTTTAAGTTGGGGACTGCTAATATTTATGAAATGAGTGTTCAAAACAAAAACAGATGTTTCAACAGGAGCCTGCAGGGACAGAGGGGTCTGTCTCATTGATTCAGCCTCTTACCACCCCCTTCCACACATACACAAAGGTGATTGGAGTCCTTATAAAAATAATCTATTATACAGCAAGTTCCAAAGTAAATTGAGGAGTGGGAGAAATAGAACCAGAGCTGTAACTGTAGCTCCTCAAATGACCACAAATATTACTAACATTTGTTTTGTAACTTGGTTAATTCTTATCTTAATAAACTTCATGTAAAATTCAGAGTTGCCCAATGAAGTATTGAAAATTCATGATTAATGTTCCAATGAACTATTGGAAATAGTTCATATATTATATATTATATATATTTTATATATATATATTATATATATATATTATCTATTATATTTTTTAAAAATAAAGGTCAAAACCTATTCTGACCTGAAATTTGAAGACAAGTACAAAACCAGCAACAGGAAAATTTTATCAGAAATCTAATGTGTTGGACAATTTCAGTTGTTAACTCTTACACACATATGTAAGTGTATTTCTTTTGTTATATTACTTTTTATTTTTAAATCAAAGACAAATTCTCAAAAGGATTCTTCCATAAACTTCTACCTAGTACCTTTTAGATAAATAAAATATTAAGAAATAATAGATAAATTCTAGATAAACAAAAATATTAAAAAATATTTTTGCACTTTAATTTTTTGGAATTTACAACTTTATAAAATAGTCATTCACCATAGTTTTTATAAAAACATTGTCACTCCCCCCCAACTCTGTTTATAATTATTACTATATTTAGTTTTTGGCATGTTAATATAAAAGGTAAACATACCCTTTGCTAGATATTATTTTAAAAGCACAGAAATCCAAGCAGCCAAATAATTTGGGGATTTCTTTGCACCTTGGGAGGATATCACTAACCAAAATCAGTTTTTAAAAAATTACTTGATTCTAAAGGTTTTATCTTGAAACACAAAAATTTACAAATTATGAGAAAAAGATACAGATCTAAGCATTGGAAAAGGAAAAAATAAGAATTAGGTTTGTAGACAAATTTGCAAAAGGTACAAGAAGTCATACTTCAGAACTAGCTGGCCAAAACAGAAAACACAGCAAGTATTTAAACAGAAAAGCCACACAGAATTATTAAGGTTGCTAAGTTTGCACTAGACTATTCATCAAGAAAAAACAGCAACTTTGTCACAACCACTGTATTCACAAAGATCATGACATATATTCAAGTAGGTGTGGTGGGTGAGTATGGATTTATGGGACAGGGTCATGGTTTTATTATTTGGAGATCAGGACCATCCCCCATATTTTTAATTTATCTCAAGATATAAAACATTGTTTTTCCAACTGTGAAATGAGAAGTGCTTACAGTATTGAAATCAAGGCAAAGTGTCAGATTTTGCTTCAACAAAATGCAATTTCTAATTTACTAACCATCCAATATTCTTCCTTTACCATGAATATACAGAGCGTTGTGTGGTTATTTTAAAAGTTTTTGCGTGGTTGATTTAGTTAGTATGTTCCTTCAAATACCTTCTCTATGATTTTTTTTTTTTTTTTTTACTTGCTATAGTCCAGATATGAGCACTCCCACATATTTCTCATCCTACCTAAGACAGACTGGCCCCATTTAAAACGTATCCTATAATCAACCACCCATGCTATTTTCTTGTTTAACAAATCATTAAAGCCAGGCTTCACTCATAATAAATCTGTTTTATAAGAAATACAGGTATTAATAAAGCGATCTTAAAGTAACCTTCATAAAGGGGAACAGAAATAAACAGGGCAGTCACTTTAAAAGATGTAAACACAATATAGATAAATCAAATTTGAAGTTTTTAGGAAAAAAAAAGTCATCTTTAAGACCATATGCTAAATTTGGAATATTTCCACTACAAGCAATAGGTTAAATGTCCAAACTGGTTTGGTATCAAAATTAAAGAGCACCAGAAGTAGAATTAGGTCTACAACCCTTTTTTTTAAAATCACCATTTTATCATACACTTAAAAGTAGTTTTTATTGCCTTTCTGGAATACTTAGTTTACCATTTTTAAACTAAAGTTTCTAAATATGTGTGGCTATAAGATATAATTCCATTCCTAAAACATAATAATTAAAATAATAAATCATCAGGAAAAGATCATAAAGGAATTATCTTTTAGGGTGTTAACCCTGATTATTACCTCTCTATCCATGAGGTAACTGAATTTTAAAGCTGTTGAAAATAAACAATATTATTTCACACTGATTCAAACTTTTCAGCTTATCCACAACTTGCAAGTGTAGTTTGAAATAAAAACTTCCATCATTTAACTTTTAAAAATTCGTTGTTTTTTTTCCATCCTTCTAAACTTTGTTACCCTGCTTGGATATGCTGCACTCTTCTGGGCATAGAATTTCATAGCAGTTATCAGAACAACCAAGCCATCAGGTCAGTTTTATCAAACAACAATTTCCTATTAACAGAAAGGTTGGGGGTATGACTCATTTTATACAAAACAAATATACAACAAATAATGATGGTTTAAATGAACAGCTAAATGAAAACTGTAATAAGGATTTTTTATTTAGTTTTGTATTTTCTCATAGAGTCTACACCTGAAACAACCGTATTGTAGGCACCTTCCTGTAAACTGCCAGCTGTTTCCTTAGTTTTAAAATGACAAGCAGACGCAGAGTTAAAATCACATTTCCAGAGATGGGGGAGGCATAGGATAAGGCTGCTACAAACTAGCTTTCAGAAATAAGAATTCAGTAGTCAACTTTTACTCTCTGATACCCCCCTTTTTTTCTTTTTTTTTCTTTCTTCCTTCCTTCCTTCCTTCCTCTCTTTCTTTCTTTCTCCCCGCCCCCCGCCCCAGAGCAACAGGGAAATCACAAACACATTTTGTAAAATAATGCTGTCTTGAAAACAATCTCTGTTGGACCAAGTCCTTATTTCCCTGGAAGTGATTGCATCTAAGACTTCATTTCAACAGTGTTCAAATTTATTACTTGAAGCTATGGCATAAAACTGTCTTCTTTAAATGGCAAATTTGACCAACTTCTATGAGATAAATGAATTTTGAAAGTGGGAGTGGGTGGGGGAGGTACACAACTTTTTTTCTTCAAGTGGGTGGGGAAAGGATGCAGAGGAAGAAGCATCCTAAGCAACCACAAAACGAAGAGTATCTTAGGACGTAAAAGGATGTTAGACTCAAGAGCTCAAATGCTTTCCCATCGCAGCATCTCTACGGGGGACTTTTGGTTGGACTGCTACGAGGCACCGGGGGAATCCCCGTCTTGGGTAGAAAGAGGGAACTGGAGAAAAGACCCGTTCAGAACGACCCAGCGTCGGACGATTCTCAGCGAGACCTGCCCTTCGCGGGACCCCCCGGAGCGGGCCTCTCACGGCCTGGGGAACGAGTCCCAGGGGGCGGCAGGGAGGTCCTGCGTCAGTCCGGGCGCCTTCCCAGCCACTCAAGGCCAACGAGCCCCTGCAACCCGGGCACGCGGACCGCGCAGGGTACACTCCCGGACCCCGAACCCAACCCGCCTCCTCGCGCCCTGGGCCTCCGGCGCGGGTCTGGACGGTCTCCATACCGTCGCTCCCGCCGGCCTCCAGCCTCCCAGACCGCGACCTCCCCGCCCCCGGCCGGGCCCCCGCGAGGTTGCGCTTCCCGTAAACTCCCCGCCCCGCGCGGCCCCCTCCCCGCCTCGGCTCCGCCCCCGCGGGTCTCTGAGCGGGGCGTGATTGGCCCGGCCACGCCATCACTCTCCGGACGCGTCACCGCCCTCGTTTCCGAACGCCGGGAGACCGGCAGTGGTATTAGTGCTCTCGGGGCCGTGGAGGAGGGCGGCGTGCTGTCCTGCTCGCTCCTACTCGCCCGCGGGTCGGCGCGCTAGCCCAGTGGAGCGGCGACCAGGGCTGCGGGGCTGCGCGCTCAGCCGCCCCCTGGGAAGCAGTAGCTGCTAGTCCCAGCTCCGAGATGGGGAGCTGGCGAAGTTGACTAGCCCCCCGACCCGCGCTGCGTCCCTCCTGCCCCAGAGGTGCGTTGCCCTCTCCACGAGGTGCCCGCACGCGGCCCTGCTCCAGGTGTGCTCAGGACACCCCGTCCTCTGGGACTAGAAAACTTCACCCCAAGTCCAAAGAGTGAGCTCCGAGGGCGGTGCCCGGAGCCAGACTCCCGACTCCGCGCTTGGGGGGCTGTCCCGGCGGCTAGCACGGCCGTCGGAGGGCGGAGACCCGCTGGAAACTTTATCACCATCATCGTAATTACTACATTTTACTGTTTCTCTCCCCGCAGGGGCTGCGGCCAGCGGTTTGTCGCGCGTGCTTGTTTGCCAAAGGAACTGCCCGAGGGAGAAGACCCACAGAAGAGTTGTTTCCGCAGGGCATACCTGCAGCCCAGCCCAGGGGCTCGGGCGGCCTGGATGCGCAGGACCCAGGCCCGCAGCCGCTGACGCCGGGCGGCGGCGAAGTTTGGCTGCTGAGCGGCGCGGCGCAGGGCCACTGGACAGCGGGCACCCCAGCGGCCGTCGCGGCTGGAGGGATGCCGGTGGGGGGCCTGTTGCCACTCTTCAGCAGCCCGGCGGGCGGCGGCCTGGGCGGCGGCCTGGGCGGGGGGCTCGGCGGCGGTGGCAGCGGCAGCAGGAAGGGATCCGGCCCCGCCGCCTTCCGCCTGACAGAGAAGTTCGTGCTGCTGTTGGTGTTCAGCGCCTTCATCACGCTCTGCTTCGGGGCGATCTTCTTCCTGCCCGACTCCTCCAAGCTGCTCAGCGGGGTCCTGTTCCACTCCAGCCCCGCCCTGCAGTCGGCCGCCGACCATAAACCCGGGCCCGGGGCGCGCGCCGAGGACGCGGCAGATGGGCGAGCCAGGCGCGGCGAGGAGGGCGCGCCCGGGGACCCGGCGGCCGCGCTGGAGGACAACTTGGCCAGGATCCGCGAAAACCACGAGCGGGCTCTCAGGGAAGCCAAGGAGACCCTGCAGAAGCTGCCCGAGGAGATCCAAAGAGACATCCTGCTGGAGAAGGAGAAGGTGGCCCAGGACCAGCTGCGTGACAAGGCGGTCTTCAGGAGGCTGCCCCCGGTGGACTTCGTGCCCCCAATCGGGGCGGTTGGCAGGGAGCCGGCCGATGCCGCCATCCGTGAGAAGAGGGCAAAGATCAAAGAGGTGAGTGCGCCGTACTGGAAACCCCTCCCTCCCGGCAGCCTTCTTCTGGGAGAAAAAGACAAACCTTTGAAACTCTAAAGACTAACATTACAGTGTAAAGGGGCATAGAGCTTTTCCTCTTCCACCAGGTGCAATATGAAAGGCTCTTTCTTTTTCTTTCTTTCTTTCTTTTTTTTTTCTTTTTTTCTTTTTTTTTTTTTTTACTATCACAGTAGATGTAGCCAATTAAGATCTGAGGTTGGATCCCGTTGCTTTTAATTTGCGTGCTCTGGTAAGCATAAACCACATGAGATAGGTATTAAGTACATGGGCAGGTGGGGTGGTGTGCAAACCTCCTCTTTCACTGGCCTGTACGGGTTAATCGTCCCTGAGAACATTGACAATGAGGGTCCTAAACAGCCCCCTACTGAAGCTTGGACTGGGCTGGAAATGAAGGTTGGATGTAAAGGCAAAGTATTGATCACAGAGGATCCAAAGGTTCTAACAGCCAGGGCGTGTCAGTCATGTGGCTGAACGTTCCAGGTGGCATCCTGTGTGTACTTACAGATTAGAGAGGTAAAACCCGAGAACTTCCTATCTTGGGAGCACACTGTTGCTTACATTTTAAAAAATGAAAAATTTAAAAAGCCAGCCGATTGTCTCTTGCATTTCTAGTGTAGTCAGAAAAAGAGTATTTTATGTGACGCAACAGGTTTGCCTCCACAGCAGCACAAAGACGACAAACTTAATCTAAGACAAACATGGACTTTGATAAGTCTTTCTTAGTTTATTTCTCGTAATTTTCAGTTAGCACCTGTAGCATATGGCCGTATGGCTGCTTAACTGGCTTAAAGCTGAGGGGGACCTCTAAAGTCATTTAAGACTGTCAATTTAAAGATGAAATTTGAGGGGCCCAAAGCCCCAGAATCAGTTAGTGATAAAGGACTTGAAGCCAGGACTTCCTCCCAGTCCCCTGTCACTAGTCAGCAGGTTCTTTGTGGACATGCTTCCTTCCACAGCTACTCTCCTGTGTGAAACTATGCCAGCCTGGATTTTAACACAATCCAAGAGCTGTAGGAACCAAATTAAAAGCATTTCATCCCAAATCTTAATTCGGATTTTTAAAATGTGTCGTAAGTGGAAGTAATATTTTGGCATTTAAAAAATGTCAGAGCCTCTGTGAAAATAAATGTTATGTTTGATATTGGGTAGGTAATCAAGAAAGGAAAAGTCCTCATTCTCCCATTTTCAGAGAGTAAACAGAATTTTGAGTTCGTGAAGAGGTGTTTAGCTTGAGTACCTACAGAATGGAGGCAGCTTGATTGCTATGGGATTTGTGACTTTAAGACCAGATGAACATGGGTTAGTGGTAATTGAGCAGGTTAAAGTAGATTTGGGCCCCTTTCAATTTACCATAAGCACAAAGTCGGTGCCTTCATCGTTCTGTGCAAATAGCTTCCTTCGAGCCCATCAGCCTTTCTGTTTAGGGACCCTTCTTCAGGCATAGATGAAGACCTGGAGGAATGGATTTTATGCCCCCAACTTCTCTCTAGCAGATTGCCTTCTCCATGAAATCCTGTCAAGGACACCAAATTAGAAAAGTGGATAAAAAGCCTTATTTCTCACCAATTTCCTTCACCTCTTCATCTCCCATCCTCCTTAAAAATATCCAGTCAAGGGGCACCTGGGTGGCTCAGTGGGTAAAAGCCTCTGCCTTTGGGCTCAGGTCACGATCTCAGGGTCCTGGGATCAAGCCCCACATTGGGCTCTCTGCTGGGCAGGGAGCCTGCCTACCCCTCTCTGTCTGCCTGCCCCTCTGCCTACTTATGATCACTGTCTGTCAAATAAATAATAAAATCTTTAAAATATATATATATATATATATATGGCCAAAACCATAGGTAAATTAACCCTAAAATTGTATGTTTATGTTTCCCTTAAGTTGAAAGCAGTGCAATTCACAAATGTCATGCCCTGAATTCCTGAACTGTCAGTTAGTGCAGATCACAGTTGTCCAAAGAAATTATTTTAAATACTAGAGACGCATGGATGTTGAAAAGCTATCGGTACCAAGCAATAGTGACTGAAAGTGCATTAAGAGCAGAAGCAGTGGGAATTGAGGATAGCATATTAACTGTATGCCTATCTGCCTCTATTGGATCCATGTTATCTGTCTCTCTAAATCAAAAGGTCTAAATTAGCCATGTAAAGAAAATGTATGTAGCCTTCTGTATCTGCGTGATGCTAACATCTTAGCACTTAGATGTTTTGAAACTGCCCAGTCTTGCATAAAGTGGTGGAACTAAATGTGTTCTTTTAAATTCCATGTTGCCGTGAGAACCCCAAAAAGCTAGCAAAATTAGCTTCAGTATTTAGTCGAAAGCTAATGGAGAGAAATGGATTATGGTTTTTCATCAGATTAGTTCAAGCAGATGCATTCCTTTGTAAACCCAAAAAAAAAAAAAAAAGTAACTTGTGCTATTCTAAAACTGTTGAAAATGTTCAGTTCTAGAAAGGAAAGAGTGGTTACCTACTGTGAATAGCACACTGCTCTTCAACTTCACACTTTTATATTCAGTTTCTGGCACCACCGTGGACTTCTTTGTCATGGCCCAGTGGATCTTTGCCTTGGTTTTATCTTTATTGTTCCTGTGCTTTCTATTTCTCTTCATATACATAGGCTCTCTATCACACCTGAATGTACTAACAATTTTATAGCTAAAATTTAGGAAGTATAGGCAAATCTAATATGTTGAGAGCTTAAACTCTAATTTTTGAGCTGAACATTAAATTTGTAAATTTAGTTTAAAGACAGCTAATAGTATTTTTATATTGCCAACACAATTGTGTTACTGGTACTTTGGTAAATTCTTAACAAATCTGTGCCTAGAGGAGACCACTGTAATTCCAAATTGGACATTGCCTAGCTCCCTTCACAAAAAGCATTATATGCTTTCCAGTACTAACTTGAGGGATGGTAAATCTTTAATGTAATACTTAAAATTGAAATCGAAATGCTCCCTCCCATGAAAACTTTGTAAATAAACCAGCTCTGGAATTTCCTTGAATTTTATAATACATAGTACACATTATCATGAGTTTGATCTTTTAAAAATTGCACTAAAGTTATCCATAGTTTTAAAAAGCAGTGTTAAAATAATGAAGGGCAGAAGTTAAAATAGCACCATAGAATTTTTAAAGGAATAGTCTAATTCCTCTTCTACCTTAACCCTTTTTTAAAATCAAGAAGCTTCTTTCTTTCTTTCTTTTATTTTTTTGTTTTTTGGTTTGAGCCTTTACAAAGAACTTGTACTGTTTTTTTGTTTTTTGTTTTTTTGTTTTTTTTTTTTTAGGAGTAGAGCCATAAACCTAGTTTAGAGGATGAATAATTTTGGTTTTCATCTTCTGGAATTAAGGGGAGTCCTTGAGTAATGGGGGATAAAGACAACTTGTCAGAGGGTATTCTTACCTTCTCAAACTGGAATCTCCACTAACCTAAACAGGGTAGGAGTGAAGGGGCTGACAGTCAGCTTTGCGTCTCAGTTAAGGCTTTGAGATTGGTCAGCCATGGGGCTCACAGTTGTCTTTAGGTTTCTCAAAGCATTCTTTAGTTTTTTATTCCAGGTTTTTAGTTTTCTATGCCAGTTCTGCTCACCCTACTCTGAAACATACCTGACATTGGCAATAGGTAAATGCAAGATCCCGCACTCTTACGTCTTTCCCCAGAGCAGGGAGGTCATAGAGTATTTGTAAAAAAATTTTTTCTCTTTAATAAGCAAATGAATAAATTAAGATTCCAACAGTTTAAGTGGTAGAGTTAATGCTGACTGTTGAACATTAATACATGAAAGCAAGAAAAGATTGTTAATAGGTGATCAATTATGTCCAGCCTAATTTTCTGTAAGCTATTGATAATTTGTTTGAGAGGAATATTCTGTCTTCCTCTTACCAGGTATCTTAAAATTCACAGGACTTAGAACCTAGTTAAGGTGTGAAAAGTGGATAACAAAAGCATTTTTGAGTCAATGCTTCTCTATTTTTTTAAGTGAGCTCATAAAATAAACCATCCTGAGAAATTTTTCTTAGTATTTCACATGCACAGTAAGTGCCTTTGTATGAAATCTGAATTTGTTGAAATTTAGTGGGAGACTTACATATTTCTATTGAATTATTCCATAAGCTATGGTAGTACAAATTCTTCAATAGAGTTTCAAGCATGTGTCCCAAGGTCAGAGAGGAGGAATGCCTACAGATCGGTGTGAGTGATGAGAGATAAATATACATGGGTAGATCAGAACTGCACTGGAACCTGCTTATAGCCCATAGCCCAATAGAGAACCTGTGTGACCTTTCAAGTTCTTTATAACCTACAAAACCATAAAAATGTGTGTGTTTGTGTGTGTGTCAAAGGTGAGTTTTGATTGATCAAAATAGGAACATCTACCCTGTGGATTCCAGAGATTCTATGAAATGCCTTTCCCTTAAGCAGACAAAAAGGGTAAAGGAGAAACCAGTATTTGGTAGTTTAAGGAAGAGATTCTTTCTTTGGGAAAATTAAGTCATGACTTTTCCTTCAGTTCTCAATCTGGTGTTAAGTCTTAGTGTTAAGAAGTTTGAACTGCCTCTAACCCGCCCCCACTTAACCCTCACTCCCAAACCTGTTTAAAGATCCTTTACACGAACTATGCCGATTTTTTTCTTTTACCAACAATATGCCATAAAAATTTTAACTCTCTGATTTTTAAAAGTAAACATATGCTCTAAGTCATAAAGTCTCGTTCTGTATAGTCCTTAGAGATAGCTCAGCTTGCTCATCTTACAGTAGACACAACTGAGACAGAGATTATTCTGGAAATCACATTAGAGTTGAGTGGAGGATGGAAGCCAGATCCTTGGGGACTGCTGCTCAGTGCCTTAACATAGCTTGCCTCCTAAGTAAAATGCCACAGAAGTATATAAATGGACAGGCCATATTCATTATTTGCAGACTCTTATGGAGAATGATTACAAAATACAATTCTGCAGTATCATAAATTTGACCGTATATTAGTTAAGTTACATTAACTATAGTCATTTTTTAAAGCCTTATTAGTGGCATGATTTAGAAACCTCTTCTTTTTAAAGCCACCCAGGAAAAGTTTGATATGACATTTTTTTTTCTGTTGATAAAGATCTTAGCAGGAAGCAGAGACATTTGTAATCATTCAGTTGAACATTCTTTACAAAGAGGTGGGGAGGCAAAAAGGAGGGATAGGAGAAGAGGGGCAGCTTAGAGAAGAGGAGTGTGACAGCATGGGGAGCTCTTTGAAACTACAAACCTACATACTCTTGACATTGCATGATATGTAACAGAAGAATTGATGGCTTGCCTAAAGGACTACATTATTTAAAAAGTAAACATATATTAAAAATGACAACAAGCTACAGACTCTGTATAAGGAGCACGGTTCTCTTCACCCAAGTAGGTCCTAGAGAGAGTCTGGATACCCTGGCCTGTTCCTGCTCTGTCCCTTTGCAGTGCTGTTTGGGTGCAAAGAGTTGGTCTGGAGGCAGTTGACCAGGACCTGAATTTCTGCCTTTTAGCGAGGCAAGTTGTGATTGAATCTTTCAGAGCTTCAGTTTTCTCGTTTGTAAAACGAAGACAACAGTGGGCACCCATTTTGTTAGATCAGAAGGCTTAAGTGTGGTCATCCCCGGCAACACTTAGAATGGTATCAGGCATGCTGTGAATGATTGATAAATCCTCCTTGCTATTATTACTGTTATTAGCTACTGCCTAAAGCCATCCATGTAAGATTCCTTCACTTCATAATGTTGGGTAAATCAGGAAATGGATAACGAAGTCTCAAAAAGTTACCAGAAACAGTTCAAATCACGTTTGGTGCTTAAAAGAATACATTTCCTTCCAGTTCATCAAGATGATCTTTCCAGACAGCTATGATTTTATTGTGTTACTGTCAACTCTGATTTTCTCTGCTACCTTCCAAAAAAAAAAAAAAACTTTAGGTCTCTCTAAAATGGTATACTTCTTCAGCTTCTGTACATTAAGTATTTGAGACTTGGTCTCTTTATCGTAGTCAGATGTGCCCGTTCCTGAAGTGGCCCCTCCTCAGAGGACACACAGTGCGTGAGGCATTGACTCCGTTCCCCAAAATAGAAAGGGAAATTGAGGAAAATGCTTTTTCACCAGTTTTATCTTTGGAGGAATGTTTTTAAGAAATTAGAAAAAAAATTACTCCAAACTTGATAGAAGTATACATAATTATGATCAATTCTATAGTCAGAGAGCAGTCTATCATCTAATAATCAAAATTCACATCAATCAGTTGTACTTTGTGACTCCAAGATTTTGCCCTTCTTTGAGAGCCACAAATTGAGATTTATTGGGGTTTTGGGCCCTGAAAGACCTCTGAGATCCTGAAGCCTGGTCTTCATTTTCCATGTGAGACACAGGGCCCAGTGAGCTGTGACTTCCTGAGATTCCCCTATGCACTAACTTCAGAGCTGGGAACTGCCTCTTAGCCTGAAGGCCACACTTGGCCTGTGATTTCTTGACTCTAATGAGAACATATGTTTTGGAGGCTGGCTGTCCTAGCCCTCCTTCTTCCTCAACTCTGAATGGCAGGCCAGCAGTGAGAAGCCCCTTGAGACCATTCTAAAGGGAGAGGAACATCCTTGCTTAGTGAGGTATTGCCTGAGAAAGCAAGACTGGCTAATTCCTTGGCTCTGAAGAAGGGGCAGCACTGCCCTATCCACACTGGGTCCTGATAAAGACTTGTGTGATCTTTAGGTACTTGAAAGAAAACCAAATGTGATTAAGGCTTAAGAGCATTTAAAAGGCACAACCGTCCTTTGCCTCTTGAATCCTCTGGCAGTTGCTTTAGGTACATTAGAGCCCAGCAGTCCTGCAGATAATCCAGAACAGAGATAATAAAATTAAAAAGCCCACCATCCTTTGTATTCACTTGTCTTTTGTAACTAGAATGCCTCCCTTACTTCCTTTTTTCTGTCAGTCCATTTGTCTCCCTGGTTATTAAGCTTATCAAAGGCCTGTCTCCGACCTGCCCCACTGTGTTCTCCTCACACTTGCTCTACGGCCTTTCCGTCAAGTGACATACAAGCCTTATTATAGTGACTTTAATTTGCACATCTTCACGCTGTTGTATGTGGATCTCCCACAGGACTCTCCTGCCCCCAGTCCTTCCCGAGGGTGCTGGGTGGGAGAGAAAGCATAGAAGAGGGGGTGAGAAGCTGCGGAAGCTCATCAACTTCCTCGGATGGTCTAATAACAGGGCACCACAGGCACTGTCAGCATCTCTGCCGCAGCACTGGCGGGCATGCCTATTTGCTGACATTATAGGGGTTATGAGGAAAAGTGTGCCCGTGGGGTGTGGACACAGACCTTTGAACAACTGTGGGGATGAGCAAATTCAGGCCCTGCAGGGACTATTGGAAACTCTTATCTGCCCTGTCCTTTCTCACTGAATTGTCTTTCCAAAGTCCTGTGAGGAACACTTAATTCTTCTAAGGGACCAAAGGGTTCCTGGATTGAGGGGTTGAGGGGTTGAGGGGTTAGCCGATGCTAGGGGTGGTCAAGTCCAGCCTCAGTCCAGCTTCCCTGACCTGATGTTTGGGCATGACTGTCTGACCCTAGTTCCCCTTTCACAAGAATATGTGTTGGAGCTGCTCAAAGGGTGTGTTTCCTCACTGTATCTCTATCACGGCATAAGGCGAAAGGACAGTCTCATAGAGTGATGAAGGAAGCCCAGGCATGTGTTCCTAGTGGCAAAATCTCATTCCCAGCTGCCTGAAATTGCACCATCCCTGCCTCCCTTTTGTTGATGTATTATTTCTTAAAGCTGCTGTTAAAAGTGTATCACTCAAGTTGCCCAACAGAAATTATTACACTTTGAGGTTTGCCTTAGCAAGGGTGAGAATAGGTTTGTAGAAGAAGGAAGTGTCTTTCATTGTCTTATTTCATTGCAAACCAATGCTGGCGTAGGAAGAACCATTTTGAACGTACACAGAAACTGAAAAAAGAAAAATATATCCTTTATATCCCTATCACTTCGTCACAGATAACCCAACATTACCCCACCCCAACATGTAGGGGGTTTTTCCCCCCACAGATATAACCACACTATGCATACGTGTTTTTTCATTTTCTTTTCTTTTTTTTTTTTTTTATTATTTATTTGACAGAGAGAGATCACAAGTAGGCAGAGAGGCAGGCAGAGAGTGTTTTTTCATTTTCTTTGGAAGTGTCATTTTTTTATGATCGCCTAATGTGTGAAGTACAAGCATCACAGTTTATTTAACCATTCCCTTGGACCTGCACATTTAGGTCATTTCCAGTTTTTTTGTTTTTGAAAAAATATGCTGAGATAAACACCTTTGTCCATTAGGTTTCCATCTTATTTTTCATTGCCCTGACCACCCACCCCCCCTCCTCTTAAGGAGGATTTCCTCTGAAGTTCCTGAAAGAGGAAATGAATGGGTCAAAGGATCACAGTACATTTTGAGGGATTACTTTTCAGAAACAGTTTAAACTTTCTCTTGTAATATAGTGAATGCAGTCTATTAAGTCTTTGTAAATTTCATAGGTGATGAAACAGTATCCTGTATATTTAGTTTGCTTTTCTTAGAGCAACATTTTCTTCTGTGTTGGTTGATTAGTTGCATTTCCTCATTGTGAGTTGGATAGAACAAGGAAGTTACTAAAGGGGCAGAATTTGGGGAAAAAGCAAAGCATGGACACCTAAGGAGTGGAGTGTCTATTGGAGAAGATGGATCTAATAAGCCGGCTGATGGGACATACGGGCTTGCAATGGAGGCAAGGGCCCGTAAAGTGATAAACAGCATTTTATTTAAAAGGGGGAAAAAAAACCCACCTTAACACAAAATTTGCTTCTTCTCTGAGTTGGTCACAGGTTAAAAAGTACTCTTTATTGATAGGAGTACTTCCCAAACACCTCAGCTAAGACCCATCCAGCCCCCTTCAGCTCATAGTCATTGGTAGGTTATAGTTGGGCTTTTGCATCATATATTTGAGGAAAGTATTGACCTCTCTGAAGATCTGGGGAAGGTGGGAGGGATCCTTCTTTTTTATAGAATTCATCAGGTTGGTTTCCTAATATTTTCAGTTTAGAGTTGAAGATCAAAAATACTCCAAATAGAATTTCAGAAGTGATTTTAGTGATGCCAGAAAATGGCAAGTCTTACAAAGATGAATTCTTACAGAAGAAAAATTACATTCTATGTCATGTATTAGAGGCCTTTAGTGTTTTAATTATGATAAATATGCATTTTGTTTAAGGTATCTTGAGAATAAAAAGAATGATTTGTTTATGAGGTTTGGGCTTTTATTTTATTTTTTTGCTACTCCTTCAAATAACGTCTTTTTATTCAGGCATTTTTAAGATAGTGAGGAGCTGCACATCTCAAAATGTATTTTTATTCTGACCTTGGTTAATTCATAAAAGTCTGCCAAATGCCAGAACTCTTTAAATTTGGCTTTGAGACTGTGTTAACACGGGGAATAACGATTGACATAAATGTACTATATTATTTTTATAAATTGTGGCTTGAGATGATAGTAATTTTAGAATATTTAGGATGCTGTTCTCTGAGACATGTTATTTTTGTAGTCAACTAGCAGTGTGGAATGTTATAATGTATCTAGTCAACTACAGGTTTTCATCTCGTAATTAGAAATGCTTCAACAGACATACTGTGTTTTCAGGAGTTATTAGCCCAAGTCAGCAATTTTATAAGGCATTCTTATTAAGTGTAAAAGGAACTTTATGTAGTAATTGGTGTGTATTTAATACATTGTATACATTTACTTATATTAAGCATTTTGGTTAGTCTTCATTATTTATGTCTCCTAGGGGTTACGTGGTTTAGAATGCATGATGAAGACCTCAGTAGCTTAAAAACATCCCCACCACCAACAAAATGGAATCTGGACAGGTTGGGTAATTTGAGGAGCATAAAAAAGTGAAGATGATTTATTAACTACCATGTTAAGCTGATTTAGCAGTTAGGATGAATAAAAATTATGATCTACTAAGTGTTCTATCAGTAATTAGATAAAGTCATAGCCAGGTTAGAAGTACTTGTTTTCTCTCCCTCCAAAAGTACAGAATCTCTGTGATGTCATCTCTTCAGAGTCCTGAATCTCTTCCAGGACTATCATGTTGAGAGCAAGATAAAGAGCTTCCCCATCATACACCCAATGGGTCAACTAACCCTGGGCCTTGTCCGTAATAGGACTCAATAAATATTTGTTGAATGAATATGCTTATTTAAGCAAACATACCAAGAGGAGTTATTCAGGTTGAGTGTGACACACATACTCCCTACTTGATATAACTACAGAATCCAAAAATGAGATCCACTCATCTTTGGAGCTCCTTCTGTGTTTCCTCATAGGCTACAAGCCATTGTCTTTTGAGGAAAAGCTTCCTGTTTTATAATAGTCAAATTCATTCAGAACCAGATCTGGTGAATAGAGATCAATCAACATAGGAAACACCTTTTCCCATTTTAAAGTTGTTTTCACAATGATTCATAAAATGAAAAACTGTGTTCATTTTCTTATATGACTTGTAAACTGGCTGTGCAGGTTGTCCATAAAAAAATCTTTTGGGCAGATGTAACATCAGTGAAATAAATGCAGATACTTGTGATAGTCCTTTGTTAGTCAACACTTAATTGAATATTTTTATACATGAGACACCTAATTAAAGTTGGTTTGGGTCACCCTCTGCTCCCCTCCCCAGCAAATATTTTTGAGACAATGGTGTTTTTATAAGTAATGTTTACAGTACCACACCGAAATGAAAAGTAATCGGTTAGGGGTTATTTTCCACTAGAGAAATTAGAATCTAATAAAAATTTTCTCTGTAAGAAGGTGTGATATTTTGGAAAGGAATCTTGGTCTTCTGTTTCCCAATTAAATATTTTGTAGCTCCTGAAAAGGACTGTTTCATGTAAAAAAATTGCATGGTAGAAGCTCTGAGAATTTTATGAATTTGTAAATGGTCCCTTTTCCAATTCATTCTGTAGATCACTATTAGATTAGTTTTCCTAAAATGCCACTTCTCTCAAGTCACCTACCCCCAAGGTTTTTCCTATGGAGTAGGGATTCAAACTTCAGCCACCTTCAGAATCCTGTGGGGGACTGGTTAATGCACATAGATTGCTGGGCACTACCCCCAGAGTTTCTGATTTAGTAGATCTGAATGGGCCCCAGAATTTGTATTTTTAACATGTTCCCAGATGACTAATATGGCTGGTCCAGTGACTAGAATGTGAAAAACATTGTACTAGAATGAAGAAGTCTCCTTCCTTAGGCTGGCAATCATGGTCTTCTCTAAATCTGCCTCAGTTTGCTTCTTGATTCATACATAGCTCTTAAATAAGAAGGGGCTTTAGCTTTAGTTAAACTAAACTAAACTGCTTAGCTAAACCTGCATAGTTACCACCTCCGAAACAACTAATTAAGGGCTTTGCCTTGTTTAGTTTATTCCTCACAATTGGAATATCCTCTTATATGCTCAGCATTCAGGTCCTCCAAGCCCTTTCTCACAATCCCAACATTCACGGATCTCCTTCCCTTTTCCAAATTGCCACGGCATTTGTTATTTCTGGCTCTGCCCTGTGGGTCGCTAATTTCATGGACATATATGTTATCTTTCAACTAGATGTTTAACCCCTTAAGTGTGGAGACACCTTTTTCTATACCCTAGGTTCACAGCCCAGAATATAACAATGGAAGGCAATTTGTCTTAAATGTAACCAAATTGGGAAACGATTTAAGTATATCACCAAAATTCTAGTCAGAATGTGAGGCACTGTGACAGAGTACAAACCCTCTGAGCCTCCCTTTTGACACCTGTGAAATGGAGCTAACGTTTCTCTTTGTGCAATTCTCATTATGAGAATTGAAGCAGGAAATACATGTGAATTTCTCAGCATAATACCTGGCACATAGCATTCATTATTCAATAAATAGTATTTATTTATCAGTAACTAGGGATTATTCAGAGTAATAAGCTCCGACTTTTGCTGAGAAAGGGGTTGTTGGTAAGTAAGTGGATTTGAGAAGTCATTTCCAAGAAAGAAAAGGAAGCTTTGGCTGCAATATTGTTGCATTAACCAATACTAGCTTGTATTTTCTGCTGTTACCTCCCTCTTTGGTTGTTGTTGCCAAAATTCCTGCTTCCTATAGCAGGAAAGTAAGCATTCTTTTGCCTCGTTTCAATTGTTATCTCATAGAAGGGATGCTCATCCTTGAGAAGACCACGGAGACCGTGATCATTCATCAGTGTCCAGTTACCTCTGGCTTCCTGGCCTGGTGTGTCATGTGACACTCAGACTGGGGGAGAGGGGAAAAAAGGAGAATGAAATCTGGAGAAATACCTTAAGGGCATGAAAAGAAATATTCTGTGAGCCGAAAGGCTGAAAATGTTTCATTCAGAGATAGCTACATGTATAAATTTAGCTCAGTAATTAGGCATATGGTGCTTTCATTTAGAAAGTATCTACACCCTTTGTGATAAGATCCGTTGATTATTAGAGCTGCTGCAGCTTTAACTGTCTGCAGCAGAGATTCCTACTGCATTTAAAACAAGAATTGAAGAGTGAAATGGAAAAACGGAATTAATAATTTGTTCTTGGTTGGTTTTAATCTGCTCTTTATTAACTTTGTAGTTTATGCCTGGAGGATTAGATTTGGAAACAGAACATCAACTAATGTTCTAAAAGTTTACTTCCTTTTATTGGAACATTATATTCTTAAAGACTTTCTGAAGAACATTTTGGCTGAATTTAGGCTTACGTTCTTATGATTCAACCTAAAATAATAGAAACATTTTGACCTATGATTTTATTTTTAACTTTTAAGTTATTTCATGTTAGATTTCAGAGTAGGGTTTATTTAATAAAACCTGATTAATGTAGAGAGGTAAAAGTATTCTTTGCTGAGCACAAGTATGTGTTTAGTCTCCTTTTTCTCTAGCTCTTTTTTTTATGCCTCCCCTCCCCCTATCTGTTTCTTCAATCTTAGAATTTTAAATCTGCTCGCCATTCGTGATGAGGAAGATAGGAAAAGTTAAAATCAAAAGATACTTGCATTTCCCAAGCCTCGTCAGTGTTTCTAAAATTGATTGACATCAAACAGACAAGAATTTTATAAATAGGAAAGAGTCCTATTCCAAGAGAGAGCATAGTGTGATGAACTAAAATACAGAGGTTTAAAAACAGCTGCCCTTGGGGGAAAGGCTGTTCATCTATTTCTTAATGCTTCTTTAATGTAGTTCCATTAGAATCTGCCTGTAAATCTGGGATTCAGTGTAGTTGCTTATGTGGTTGTAGTTCTCCACCCACCTGTGATCTGGAGAATTACACCCCAGCTTTTCATAAGGTAAAGACATTAGAATTTAAGCATTTAGGAGACTTCTTTGGGGACTGGAAGTTTATGAACCTGTAATGCTAGATTTGAATTAACCGACTATTGATTTCTCAGAAGGAAAAAGAATCTGGATGTATGTGTTCTTGATAAGTAACAGCTTCGAACTAACTCCTCTACTTTGGCTTTAACGGGGTAATAGAGGTTTAGGAGTTTACAGCCAAATAGGCCATGGGTAATCAAGTATTAGTTTTAGGTGTCTTAATTTAGCTGTCTTTTTCTGTCATAGTTTTTACCCGTGCTGTTAATCATCCTCCGTCCTTTTGCGTCTTCTCTCACAGAGAGGTGGAGCTCATGACACAAAGGTGGAGAGCAGAAGTGGAAGAAGTGTCAATATTAGATTAGTCCCTTAGTCATCAGGATTATCAGCAGAGAACTAAGAGCACTCTCGCTTTCCTAGAAGCATGAGTTGTGAACTCCAGACATTAGCACCTGTGCACAGACAGATCACCTTTTCCCTGATCTGTGGGGCACTTACTGCTAGGTTTCAGAATTCCTAAGGGGGAAAACTATCTAATTACATGTTTGGTTAGCATATCTGTGGGCCTTGGGCTCTCAGTGGAATTGCTGGAAGACTATCTCTGGAAGGAATGCCTTTGATTGATTTGAAATCTCAGGCATCACCATAGAGTTGTTAGGGCTTTCCAAAGCACTGGGGAATTTTTGCAGACAGCGCTTTCTAGAGCTGATCTGAAGGTGGTAAACTAAACTGGCAGGGAGGGATGACTCTTCCTCCATCCCGAGGCGAGATCACCCGGCCCTTACTTCACTCCAGAGTACCCTGCCTTCACAAACGCCAGGAGCACAGAGCACATTAGTAATCACAAGAGAGAACGTCTGTATATAATGAATCCTAGAGTTTTCCTTCATCATGTAAGAAGACCCCAGTTGGATATTTCTTTCTTAAACAGAATTTTGCCTGAATATTTAAAATAACTTATTTATCCTTTGACTTTTAAAACTTCAGCTATTAATTTGCCGAAGAACAACAACAATAAAAATACCTGATAATTTCCTCCTCTTCTCTAGGCTTAAAATAGAGGGAGCAGTTAAGACCACACATTTAATAAAAAATACCACTTCTTAGTTCTACTCTATAATATGCTTCCTTCTTTCTCCCAGTAGAATGCATGTTATTCTTCTTGTTCTGAGAATAGTCTCTTTAAGTGATTTTTTGTGTAGCTTGATCTATATATAATTAAAACAACCAATAACTAGATTTTTAAAATCTCCTTTTTGCATAGATTTTTGTCTCTTTTATCTGTAATTTTAATTCTAGAGTGGTGAAAAATATGAAAGTAATCACAGCATACCATTGTTGAGATTTGTTTCTTGTTAGGTGCTGTGCTAACCACTTTACGTACATGAACTCACTTCATTCTCAGAACAACCCTGTGAATTCGGTATTATTTTCCCCATTTTCCACAGAAGAACTCGAGGCCAGGAAAGGTCACGCAAATTGCCTCGGGTTCCAAAGATCCTAGTGCTCCACCTGGGATTTGACATTAGTCTGTCAGACACCATCCTCCTCCTATGGCCCCTGCTGCATCCTTGAGGATCTTGTCCATTTTGACTAAAGAACTAGGGGTCACAAATTCACTCCTTTGCCTGAGAAGGAGAGGGGAGGCAGGAGCATGAGGGCTGGTGATATCCCATCTCAGCCTGTGGCAAACAAAGTGCTGGCATTTGCTTTTGTTTGTTTTCATTTTGGTTTTAGTTCCTTAGTTGTTGTCTTGGTTTTTTTTTTAACATTTACTCTGAAAGTTAATCCCATGATCAGTTTGTTTGGAAAAGCTTCTCTTAATAATATTGTGTTCAGCATGAAGCAGGTGTTTATTAGTGTGTATTAATGTATGTGTATATACCTTAGTACTATGTTTGTACATGATATAGATCCATGATTGTGTGTGTTTAATTATCTAAAATAATACTTAAGCATTAATGAAAACAATGGGAAGTTCTGGAAAGTTGTTTAAGTCAAGACGGGGAGAAAGAGGACAGTCTCTGAAAGAAAGTCTAAATGTGCTTCCTTTTCACCCCTTAGTCTTGGGGCAACTATGACTTCTAAATTTTAGAATAGTTTTACAATTATTTCATTGTAAGGGGACAGTTCATAAAGTATGACCATATTAATACAAGTGAAATGTTAATTTTGAATTCATATGAGATATACTACCAAAAGAGGTTTGTGAGTCAGAGTAAGTCTTGTTACTGACTCAACACTCAGATTTTGTGTAGAAGTAACAACAAAGCATGCTTACTTGGTCCTACATGATGAAACACTGGACAAATAATATCAGATTTGCATTTTTGGATAAGGCTGGAGTCATGCGCATGTTAGGCTTTGCAGTAATCCAGGTGAGAGGTGACGATGGCTCACTTCACACAGGGATGGTGGGAGGCACCAAGGGCACAAATCCTTGAGATATATAAAAGATAACATTTACAGAACTTGGTGAACGTTTATAGGGAGGGGGAAGGAGGAAGTAAGTTGAAACGGTGCTTGGGTTCCTGGTTTTTGTACATGGGGTAACGAGGTGGACCCAAGAAAAGGAGAAGAGGGAAGAGGTGAGATGGATTTGGTTTGGGGGTGTTTGGAGTGTTTTGCATTAAATGAGAAAGATGTCTAAGTGTGGAAGTTCACAGTAAGCACTGAAAAGACAGGACTGAACTAGAAATACTAATCTTAAAACTGTTAGGCTTAAGGCCTAGTTAAGCTCCCTCAGGGATCCAGGGTCCCTATTAATAGGAGCTCAGGACCTGAAGCCTAAGGAACATCAACATTTAAGGGATTCCTAGAGGAAGAGACAATGTGCAAGGACATCAGAAGCACAGAAAAAAAAACCGGTAGAGTGCGGCACCCTGAGGCATTTTTTAATATTTAACATTTTAAGCTGTGAATCTCAGCAGTGTCAAATGATGCTGAGAAACAAGAGGACTAAGAATTGGTTTTCGGATTTGGTAATAGGCTGGCAGGAATCGACCCCCTCCTGGAACATGTTCAGTGGAGTGTTTGGAGTGGAATCCTTATGGCAGGCGAGATAGGGAAGCACAGGGACGGTTCTTTCAAGAAGGCCACAGCGGTTGGGACTGGAGGATGCGGTGGAGGCTGCAGGATGACCAGGGGCAACAGGAGAGTTGACTAGAGAAGTCGGCGGCTTCCGGCACACAGTTGGGGCTTGAGGCCACGGATTTGAGATGGACCCATCTGTTCACTTGTTTGATCTTCTTTAGCAGGATCCAGCCACTCCGACATATTTGAAGAAGGCAGACAAGTAGATTGACCTAGTCTTGGGGTTTTCCTAAGTGTTTGGAACAGAGAAAAGACACATGGTCATAAGTGCTTTTTTTGAGAATTTGATGCAAGGATCATTTGTTTGTAAGAATATAAATCCACTCAGTTTGTGTTAAAATAAGTGCAGAGGGATGTTTATTATAAAGATAAGAGAGGGTATCTCATGGATCCAAGTCAAGAAATGCAGCAAGACGTCACAGGGCCTGGACCAAGGAAACTGGAAGCTGCTGGAACCAAGACTGCTATTCCTCTAGTTTCTTATCCTGGGCTACTTGATCTTTTGTCTCTAGATATAGCTGCCTTATTCTTTACTCTGCAAACAAGCTCTCTACAACTCAGTCCTTTAGTTTACATGCCCAATGAGTTCAAGTACAAATATTCCAAAAAGCGTCTCAGAAACTGAATCCCAAATTTCCAGAATGGAGAATCTCACCCAGTTGTGGTTAGGTGTCTAATCAGGGGTGGCCAAGGGGTGGAGTATTGATTTTTAGTACTGATATAGCCATGGCACGGAGCCTCCTGAGTGTTGGAGAAGACAGGGTTGCCTGGCTACACAGAGGTCTCCCTCCGTCTCTGCTGCATCCAGCTGCATTTATCTTACTGGAAGTGTCTTTGTCATAGGACTACTTGTTAGAGGCAGACTGTCTGGGATTCTGCTATATATCCACTACAGAAAATTCTGTGCCCTTGAAATGACAGTTCACCAGCATTTTCGTGTTCCTTTAAGTGTGATCCAAACTTACCTGTGAAATACTAGTTCATTAATCCAATGTGCCTAACCAGAGATGCTCTCTATTTAACAGCCTCTCATAGTGCTGCTTCATAATGGGATAAAGCCCAAACACTTCAGCTTTAATGGTGACAACTAAAACACACAAACACACACACCAGAATTTGGCTCCGTGTTTCAAAAAAAAAAAAAAAAAAATCATATCTGAGCATTCATCTTTGGAAATCCTACCTGTCCATCCAGACCTGACTTAAATCTTATTAGTTCCACAAATTCTTACCTGTTTCCCTTCAGCAGAAAATCATTTGTCTTTCTGTGCTTTTGTGCCTCGCTTTGTTTAATCCACTGTACTTATTACATTTTTACCGTTAAAGGCAGCACATGCAAAGGCAAAGAGATGAAGGAGCGCATGGCTTTGTCACAATGCCTTTGAGCCTTTCTTGTCTGTAAACGGCTCTCATGGCCGTTGTGAGGAGCCAGTGAGTAAAGGGATGTAAAACCATTTGCTTCCAGGACGATGCAGATCTCTGTTACTGAAAGAAATAATTTGGAGGCTGCAAGACCAGGTTTCTAAAACCCTGTTGGCCACTTGGTAATTCATGATGTGGCAGTGGGTGAGTGAGTGACTGCTCTTCCTGTTCAGGCATGTCGTGTGCTGTGTTAGTTCTCTACAGTTGCTCTAATAAATTATCACAAACGTAGAGGCCTGAAACAATAAAAAAACAAAAACAAAACAATATAAGTTCTGTGGGTCAGAGTGAGTGGGCTTGTTTGGCTTCTCTGCTCTGGGTTTCATAAGGCCGTAATGAAGGCAGCCTGGGCCCTTACCTGCATGCAGGCTCTGGAGGAGAATCCGTCAGAGGCTCGCTCAGGTTGGTGGCAGGGCTGAGGTCCCAACTTCCTTGCTGGCTGTCAGCGAGGAGCCTCTCCGTTCCTCAAGGCTGCCTGCATTCTTGTTCCCATCGCCCCTCTGTTTTCAAACCCACAGTGTCACCTCGCGTGGGGCTCAGCCAGATCTCTGACTTTCCCTTCTGTGCATCTCTTCTGCTTCCAGATAAAAAACATTTCTGTTTTCAAGGCCTCAGGTGACTAGATGGGCTCCGCCTAGATAATCCAGGCTTATCCCTGTGTTTTAAGGTTACCTTAATTATCTGTAGATAATTAGATGTAGCTTTTATTACATCTGTGAGCTCTTTTTTTGTTTATTCAGTTACATCTCCAGGCCCCACGATTAGGAGGGGTTCATCTTTGGGGGGATTTCTACCTACTGTCTGCGGATACTATGAGTGATGTGGTCTGTGAAGCCCAGCGAAGCGCCTGTGCAAGAGCTGCTCAGCAGCCATTGGCATATTGGATGGCCTGTTGCTGTGACTTGTGTTCAGCCAGGCTGTAACCCAGGTGGCATCTTGTGCTTCCAGTTACTGGTAGGAGTAACCCAAAGCAGAAGAAGCCAGGTTTTCTTTGTATAACTGATTCTAACTGCTCTATGTGGGTAAACAGGAGAGAGAAACCAAAGATATATACACATGTAAAGAGTAGAGATAAAAGAATATTCTATTCATTATTCTTAGAACTTTTTGAGGCTTAAGTACCTTTGATAAAGTATCTTATTTTAATCTCATTATTGTTTCTGTTTTACAGATGACTCACTAGGGGTATATAAGAATGCCCCTAAAAATCTTGAATGAAAAGTAATTCTGATTTGTACATATTCTGCCTATATCAGCTGGTTAGCGTGACATCTTGGGAAAGAAAGGTATCATGTAGAATTTAGGGGCACATGTTCTGGAGCCAGATTCCTTGGGTCTGACTTCCCTCTCTGCTACTTATGTATCCAGTGACCTTGGGCAAGTCACTTAACCTCTACCCCAGTTTCCTCATCTGGAAAATGGGGGCTAAAATAGACCCTATTTCATAAGAGTTATTATTGAAGATTAAATTGCATTGCGCCTAGTACATAGTTCTATAAAAGCATTCAGATTATTATTCTAATAGAACTACTTGTTTTAACCATTGGTTCTCACATGGAGTTAGTTTGCCCTCCTCTACTCCCACCAAGGGACATTTGGCAGCGTCTGGAGACATTGGCTATCACATCAGGGTGTGTGCCATAGGGCATCTAATGGGTAGAAACTAGGGATACTGGTAAAGATCCAGCAGAATACAGGATGACCCTCCAAACAAAGAATTATCCACCCCAAATGTAAGTAGTGCTGAGATTTAAAATCATGTTTTATGATTTTATGATTTTGGTAACCACTGCATCTGCAAATAAGATCATCATGTTTCCTTAGTGACTTTTAACACTGAAGATATTCATTGCCTGACAGCCAGGGGACTCTGAGTTTTACAATAAAATAAAAAGAAAAAAACATCTATCTGGTGATAACCTTTGCGTATCTATTTGTCTATTTTTATATGTAACACAGATTTCACAAGAGCATGCTTAACCCCTTGTATACATGATTAGGGATGAGAAATACTCTGTTCCGGTGAAAAACTGAGTGAAATTTTTAATTTTCTTAATTTCCTAGTTTTCCAGTGAGTGTTCTTCTGGAGATATAGGAAAGAAATTACTTGAATCTGGGGACTTGCTCTTGCTGTGTACATTGGAACACAGTAATAGTCAAAATAAGTACCCATTGTAGTTACGTGTTTTGAATTTTCCTACATTGTAGTTTATGGTTTGGAAGCCCTGAAATATTTTTGCCAGTGTCATTTTTTTATTTCTGTTCTATAAGGTTCATGTGTTTGCTGTCTTCACTCCCTCCCATCCCCTTCTCATACATAACTAGTGATTTAGAATATTCTCCAACTAAACTTTTCTCTCCCCCACCCCACCCCCTGTCACCTCCACCTCAAGTTGAACTATTTATAGTTGTCTTTCTCACTCTCTAGTTGTCCCAGAATTTGTCCTTCTGACAACTGGGTCTGTTAGTCATCAATATCTGCATTACCACTGGGTACAGAGAACTGCTTAGCCTGGCTTCCTGGGAAGGAAAGGAAAGAATCTGGGTGCATTCCCATACTTTCCCCTCTGTTGTCTACCTGGAGAAATAAAGCCACAAGACAGCAACAGCCTGCAGATGTGAATTGTTATGGATTGAGCTGAAAGAAACTGACGTGCTGGGCACCAATTAGGTGCTCCAAACTACTTGATAATTGATTTCATGTTACATGATGCAATTGCCAAGTATTGGTAAAATACATGACTGTGATCATATTAGAGTAGAAATGCATTTTTCTTGTTGTAGTTAACGAATTCTTGGTTTATATGCATGTCAGCAACAGGAAAGTGTTCACTGAAGTGAGAATGATATCCACCCCATCCTTTTTGGGGTTGTTATGTTACAACTTTGAATCTGCATATAAGAAGCAGAACATCCAGGCACTTCACTTAAAAGGAGCAAATGAAACATTTTCCATACAAACCACGTTCTGCCATTCTTTGTCATCAGGGCTAGGAACTGGAAAAAGCGGTTTACAACAGAATTGCGTTTTTTAATGCGGTCTTTTGTTAAACTTCACAGGTTTGTTTTTGTGACACTCTTCAGAAGTGGTAGAACAGTGATAACTACTTCACAGACTTCGTGATTAAGAGGGCTGAAGTAAATTGGCATCTTTCAAGGGTTTGGACAAAGTCCAGTTTGTTTCCTGTGATCTCAGGCTGTTAGAATAGAGAACCTTATCTGTCAGCAACCACCTCACTGTGGACTTGGTTATACCCTTGAGCACCACGCCAAAGATCAACTATATAATAGTTGAAAAGTAGTTAAAGCCATCCTTCAATTTTGAAATGGCGATTGCCAAATCTTATATCGCCACTTCATTATTTAGAACCTTGTGCTGAAGACATTTTGGAAGAACTCTTAGGAAAACATGGAGGTATGCCTAAGTTTCTCTGTCAAGAATTACTTGATTTAGAAGAAGGGTACCTTGAGTTATAATGAATCAGCATCTATATAGGTCATTTGGTAAGAAAAAAAAAAGACAAAAACAAAAAAACCTTGTAAATGGGATTAGCTCACAGCAAGCGTGCCAGCCCCATGCTTCTTGCCTTGTGGAAGTATACATACGTGTGAGCATGTATAGTGGCATTTTATTTGATGGACTAGGCCAGTGGCTAACAGGGTACCATGATAGGAAGGCAGTTTCCTTACAAGAGATTGTTACCAGTAATCCTGAGAATAGAGTTGAGGTGTGAGTCGGTTTCAAAGGATCCCAGCGTGCTGTATCATGGTAGTCATGGGTCAAAGCTGAACAAAGCCCAGTGCCGAAAGAAAAAGCCAGAGAAGAGAAAAAGCAGACGTAGAACCAGAACCGAAGACTTAGTAGCACTGATAGACATACAGCTGTGCAGAGTTAGCCCCTAGTGGACAGGGACTGTGGGTCATGTAGCTGTAGATGCTCAGTTGTTTGTGGAGGAATGAAAGGTTCAACCAGGCACAAAGGGACCTGTGGGAATGGAGTTAGAACTGGCGTCCACAGAGTCTAGTACTAGAAGAGGCAGACAGTTGCACCCCATTGCTAACTGAATTGTTCTGGAATTTTCTCTCTACGTGACTGACAGAATTTTGGTCAGCTTCCTGCTGTAGATAGAGCACATTCTACAGCCAGCCAGTGTGGTGGAGGGCTGAGGCCACTCTAACACCCTCACCTTTGCCCAGCCTGTTTACTGGGCAAAAGTGGATAAATATTTGCAGGCCATGCCTTTGACCCATTAGATTCCAGGACCTCAGATCCTTGTCAGTAAATTCAGAAGTGAGTAATTAGTTGCTGGAAGGGCATCCTTCTTCTAAGACAGGGGTAAGGAAGCGGGGAGGATGGACAGATTCCTCATAAATCCTGATGGAGCATCCTGGGAGAAGGCAAAACAGTCCCTTAGTTCTGAGGAGCATTTTAAACAAGGATACTTTAAATCAAGTTGAAGAGTCCTAAGCCAAGGACAGTATTTTATATTCAGTACTTGGAAGGTATTTTCTGTCAACTGTAGAAGGTCATACTTCTCTATTTGGAACAACAGTCTCGTTTCCAGAAACGAAGGATATGGAATTCTAATATTGTTCAAACAAGGGGGAGAAAATGCATACTATAAGACGGTCAGTTTTATATGGAAATTGATAGTTGAAGATCACAAGTATACTGACCTTTTTTTTTTTTTAAGATTTTATTTATTTATTTGACAGAGAGAGATCACAAGTAGGCAGAGAGGCAGGCAGAGAGAGAGGAAGAAGCAGGCTCCCTGCTGAGCAGAGAGCCCGATGTGGGGCTCGATCCCAGGACCCTGAGATCATGACCTGAGCCGAAGGCAGCGGCTTAACCCACTGAGCCACCCAGGTGCCCGTATACTGACCTTTTTTTTTTTTTTTTTTTTTTTTTTTAAGATTTTATTTATTTATTTGAGAGAGAGACAGTGAGAGAGAACATGAGCAAGGAGAAGGTCAGAGGGAGAAGCAGACTCCCCATGGAGCTGGGAGCCCGATGTGGGACTCGATCCCGGGACTCCAGGATCATGACCTGAGCCGAAGGCAGTCGTCCAACCAACTGAGCCACCCAGGCGCCCCTATACTGACCTTTTTAAACAGGATCTGGTGTAGTTATAATAACATAGGAAAGTAGTATTCTTTTGTATATAAGTATATATATACATATTTGATGGTGAGAAATTTTACTTTCAAGAAAAACTCTGTAACTCAGCTACGTAACTCTCTAAAAGTAGGTAACAATTAAACCTTTCAGCTGGTGGTATTAGTTTTACTAACTTGAAGCACAGTATGAAGGGAAAATACCTTTCTACATACTTTTTTAACCAGAGGCCTTTTCACATAGCTTAAGCTATGTAATATAGTTAACAAGAACAGATGCAAGTATTAGAGTAATTCAGTTTTTATCAGCGCTGGGTAATTATATTATAGAAGGTACCTTAACTAATATTTGAGATTTTCTTCCAAAAATATAATGTAGTCATCATCTTTGATAACAATGTTTACTTAAATCATTTATTCCATTCTGAAGAAATATTTCACTTTTTTCAAGCAAGGTGAAGGAAAGATAAATTCTTTCATAAAGTTACTGTTTTCTAGGTGTATCCAAGAACCCTAATTACATACCTATTTTCTAACCATTTGTGCCCATCCGCATAATTCCTGCAACACATCAGTCATTTAAAGCTTGAATAGAGGACTCAGCTACCATAATTTCTATGATAAATCATACGGTTTATTATTATGCAACCATTTAGAGCAGTTTAGAGCAATTTCAGCTACCAGACAATATTTTGAAAATAAATAATGTATAAGTCCAGTTTTGATTTGATCACTCAAAAAGCAAACAAAATATAGGGACTCAAATGTTAAATTCATTGGTAGTTGATAGTCTATGAGTTAAGTAAGAATAGTCTTTGCTTTTTTTTCCCTTTAATGTCAAGTTTTTACTTAAATTTCATTTGGTTAACATATAGTGTTAAATCAGTTTCAGGAGTAGAATTTAATGATTCATCACTTACATACAATACCCAGTGCTCATTCCAGCAAGTCCCCTTTTTTTTTTTTTTTTTTAAGATTTTATTTATTTGACAGAGAGAGAGAGAGACAGCAAGAGAGGGAACACAACCAGGAGGAATGGGAGAGGGAGAAGCAGGCTTCCCTCTGAGCAGGGAGCCTGATGTGGGGCTCCATCCCAGAACTCTGGGATCATGACATGAGCTGAAGGCAGACACTTTAAGCACTGCGCCACCCAGGCGCCCCAACAAGTGTCCTCTTTAATTCCCATCACCAATTTAGCTTATCCCTTCCCTCCACCTCCCCTTCAGCAACCCTCAATTTGTTCTCTGTAGTTAAGAGTCTGTTTATGGTGGCACATTTTTTTCACCAAACATTAAATACACATGCAGACATGTACACATGCACACACTTAGGTCCCAAAGTAAAAATTAATTGTTATCCAGTTAATATGAGCTGCTGTTCCCAAACTCTGCTCCTCTCTTCAGTTCATCATTGGCTCCATTTTTAGAATATTCTAGACAAAAAAAAAAAATTTTTTTTTGGCCATCTTCTCCAAGTTAATAGGCTCATTCCCCTCCCTCACACTGACACTGCCCCAGTTGCTTGGGCAAGGCAAGTGACCTACTTAGTGTCACCTCTCCTTTCCTGGAAGACAACAATTCTCCCTTACAATCTTAGCAAAGTAACCATGTTTTTTGAATCTAAAACATTACTGGGGGCAGAGGGAGGTGCAGGCCATGGTGGTTCACTCCATCAGGATGACACCTCTGCAGTGCTCCCAGGCTTATACTCATTTATAGGAGCAGAATAGCCACTCTGACAGCCCTTCTACCCACATCATGCCTCATTCATAGCAGAGAGAAGAGGGAGAGCCGAGCTAATAGCAAATTTCTCATTGGCCAGAACTTTGTCACAGAGCCACCTCTAGCTGTGGAGAGGCTAGGAAAGCATACATTTGTCTTTTGTGTCTCATGTTCTGAAGCCAAATGAGAGAAGGAGATTTGGATGTGGGTTAAATCAATAATATTATCTTCAATGGGTAGAATATAGACTCATTTTTCCCATTTTTATTATTGTTTTATGTCATCTTTTTGAGTAGTAAAATAATTTGACTTCTAAAATAATAAACTTGGCATTTTTTTTCTTTTTAAATTTATGAAAGTATTTGCCTGATTTTTAAGCTGAAAAATAGCTGAAGACAATTGGAAGTCATTTGTACCCAAAGCTAATACTAAGTAATATCGTCTGTTTTAACAAGTCACTGAATTTTGGCATATATTTAACGCTAGGCACTTACCATCCAGCAACAGAATAAATGATGATTATCTTTTCCTGCCATTTGAAAAAAAAAAATCAGTCTTTATCAGATTTTAAAGCTCTAATAGAATGGTTAGAGTAATGCATTTTCAAGCCCAGAAAATACTTGCCATCACTTTCAAAATATCTCAGAAGATCTTTAGTCCTTAGAGAATCTCAGTTTATAGGCTGATTAATGACACAAGTATATTAGATGTTAATGCTTACCTAAAAAATCTTATCACATATAGTCCAAGATAATTGTTTTCCATCTCTAGTAATGTCTTAGTGACATAGTAAAAGTCTAAATGAATCTGTAGTAGAAAGACCATTGAAAAATGATCAATAACTTTGTATGTTTTTTAATGCAGGTGTTTAATGAGAAATCTGATGCTGCCAATTTAGGGGCAATTTATAGTGTGCTATTGACATTTCAACTCATATTGAGTAATATGTCTTTTTTCAGTAGCCACAGAACAGAATTATTAGCATGTTCCATTGGTGATAAAATGTCATCTACTGTGAAACCAAGAAAAAAATTATGTGCTAATACTATAGGATGTCTGAGTAGAGACAAATTAACATCTTTCAAAGGAGGGAACTTTTAGGTTAAAATTAACGTAAAGCAAAATTCTTTCTCATTGTATGTAAGATATCTTAATCCTACAGGGCACTAGAAGCAAGAGATTCCTCATTTTCATTTCAGTTCCTTAATCTACCAATATAATATTTCTCCTCTATATCCAGAAGGTTTTTGAAAAAAGAAAAAGTAGAAAGTGGTTTTGCATGTCCTGTTTCTGAAAGTCTCACAATTAAAATGTTTAATTTCCCTAGAATAATTTAATAGGAAATAGAAAACATACAAAGATGTGTATCAGTAACACATGCATTAATAATTTTTTGGAAGCTATTTGCAAGGCAAATTCCTCAGATTGTAGGGGTCGTATAAAGTGTACAAGACAATATGTCATAGGTTTTGGAGTCAGCCTGAATTTAGAACCAGCCTCCACCACTTGCTAGAGGTCTGGCCCTGAGAAAATTGCATAACCTCTTGACTTCTTCTTCATCTGTGCAATGGGAATCTCAGTGGTGAGGCTACCTGCCTTGCAGGATTGTTGTGAGGGACTGAGAGAGTATGTAAATGCGTTACATATTTCCTGACACATAAATGTTCAATAAATGCTGCTCTATTATTAAGGATGATAAGAAAGTACCTTATGTGATGCACCGAATGCATTATAAATCTTGTAGAATTACTAGTTGCTGCTCCATGGTTGTACTCCGGAGCCAACACTTCCTGTATTTAGTATACACAAATACTCCTTTTCACAAGTTAATTTTTAAAATACCACCTTTTAATACAGCATTTTTATTATTGCTATGCCCAGATAATGTCTAAAGCTATTACTTCCAGATTACAGAATGATTACTTTCAGAATATATAAAATCATGGATTCTAGAATGATAATGGGCATCCCAACTTTTCATTAATAATGAACAATTTTGAGTGCTGTAAAGTGTTTAAGCCTGACAATTCACAGACCTGTACCCCTGGGGTAAATAATACATTATATCTTAATAAAAATAATTAATAACAAAATGAATAATTTTGGTTAATCATTTCAGGAGGCTTAAAAATTGTTCTCCTATACCGTGTGACATTTATAACTAATACATTTATAACTAATACATTCTACATTCAAATAATAGTAACTTACAAAATTATAATTTATAATCCTTTAACTGATTTTAATTGGAAAAGAAAACAATTGTCTCCTGCCACTTCTTTTTTATTAACAACTTTATCCATAATTGCAAAAACTTGGAAGCAATCAAGATATCCTTCAGAAGGTGAATGGATACATAAACTGTGGTACAGACAGTGGACTATTATTCAGTCTAAAATGAAATGAGTTATGAAGCCATGCAAATTCAGACAGGGAAGGACCTCAAATGCATAGTTACTAAGTAAAAAAAGCCAGTGTGAAAAGGCTACATACTATATAAGTCCAACTCTATGAAATTCTGGACAGGGAAAAACTGAGGAGATGGTAAAAAGATCATTGGTTTCCGGGGGGGGCGGGGGAGAGGAGGTAGGGATGAAGAGCTAGAGCACGGGGTTTATGCGGTAATGAGACTTTTCTGCATAATACTGTGGTGGTGGATACAAGTCGGTCCCCGTCTTTTAAAATCCATGGAATGTACAACAGTGGACCCTAATGTAAATTGTAGACTTGGATGATTAAGATGTGTCCTGTAGCTTCGCTGATAGAACATGTGTATCATGCTGCCACATGGTGTTGGTCGTGGAGGTGTTTGTACCGTGTTTGCAAAGGTCTGTCGCAGCTGATGCTTCCCAGTTTGGAAAAGCTTGACCAGCGCTTTGCCTGGGGACCAAGAAGGGACAACCAGCTGGCATTGGGCCTGCAAGGTAACACTTGCTGACCCACTGACCACCGAGGTCTCAGCAGGGGTAATCTGATGAAGGTAGTTTTCGGTCAATTAAAAACTATCAAACAGACTCAAAACCCTGAGGCTGAGCCTTTGAACTTCAGTGCTGACTTCTGTATAAAGAGACCATAGTCATTAACCACCAGACCTGCATTTTTGATGAGGAAATACATGCCAGTAATGGACCCTTGGCTGACGCAGAGCTTGTCGATGTCCAAAATGTTCTCAGTAGTAGTGCTTCTTCCCAAGAAAGGTATGTGCTAGATAAATATCCACAAATGTCTTCTGACCTCTTTTTTTTAAGATGCTAACTTACTATCCCTTAGAATATTTTAGAGATCTGTATTAACCATTTTTTTTTTAATTTTATTTATTTATTTGACAGACAGAGATCACAAGTAAGCAGAGAGGCAGGCAGAGAGAGAGGGGGAAGCAGGCTCCCCGCTGAGCAGGTAGCCCCATGCGGGGCTCAATCCCAGGTCGCTGAGACCTGAGCCGAAGGCAGAGGCTTAACCCACTGAGCCACCCAGGTGCCCCCTGTGTTTAGTCAAGTTTGGGAGTTGTTCTTCTGGTTTGGAGGGTTTTATTTGTTTGTTTTGTTTTGTTTTGTTGTTGTTTTTCACCCTGTACCCTCCTCCACTTGGTAACAACACAGAAGCTTTATAAAGTAATGTCAGAATTTGGTCACAAAGAAAAAGAACCATTAAATAGCATATATATGATTCAGTTTTCGGAGTTAGAGCTCGAAAAGCTGGCTCTTTCTTAGGGAATAAGATACTTCATAGAAACAGGACAATCTGTCCTCGCAAGCAGCGATTAACTAGAATTCTCATTTTTTAAAACTGGCTTTATCAAGCATTCTGACTCTTTTTCTAAAGAGATTGCTACTGCTAACTGCTCTTTCAATTCACTGGGGAATTAATGCTCAGTGGCCCATTGGGGCTCATACAATGGCATTAAGTAATTACTCCTCCTTTATGTATCTCCTGCTGTCTTAGGAAAAAAAAAAAGTTGTGCTAAAATTGGCTGTGAGAGAATTCAGGACATCTGACTCTGAAGAAAATACACACATACATATCCACTCAGTGGTTACGAGGCAGCTTCAAGTGCCTGGTGACAAACAAATTGCTCACACGGAGACAAGAAAGAAGAGTAGTGGTGAAAAGGAAAGAAAAACTGGGCAAGGGCAGCCCAAGTGGTGGTGATAAAGCTCAGGAAGTGGCACAGCCAAAGAAAGCAGGTGCAGTCACAGCCTGGTGTGAAGGAGAGGGACCCACAGTTCTCCGTAAAACCAGTGAGGAGTGGGGGGGGGCCATCTTCTCCGCACAGGTATTCCCCGGGGCCAGGAGGAGAAGCGCGGGGACACAGAGCTGGAAAGTGTGCTGAAGTGGAGGGGAGGGAAAGTCCTGCAGGATGCAAGGCAGACAAGGAGAGGCAGTGCTGCCACCTTCTTTCCTTGAGCTGGCTCACAAGCTTGAGCTTTGGTGAATGCCATTTGGTGCCAGGCCTAGCCATCTCCTTGGACTCTAGAGAGGGCTGCCCTGTGTATGCAGAGCAGTGGGAAATCTTGGAGGCTGGATTTGACTATCTTAAGTTTGACAAGAAGCAGGGGCATCTGGGTGGCTCCGGTCGTGAAGCATCTGACTCTTGATTTCCCCTCAGGGCATAATCTCAGGGTTGTAAGATGGAGCCCCATGTCTGGCTCCAAGGAGTCTGCTTGAGATTCTCTCCCTCCCTCCCTCCATCCCCCTCCCCCCACACATGTGTGCTCTCTCTAAATAAATAAAATCTTAAAAAAAAAAGTTGACAAGCAGAAAAAAAAGGGAGGGGACTCTTAAATGGTATAGTGACAAGAATCAGAACCTGTGAGTCCACAGCCTTGCTCTTCCTCTATACCTGTAATCAGCCTCAGCTTTCTCATCTGTAAAATGGGATAATAATACCTCCCAGGGACCTTGTGAAGAGAGTGTGGTAAATTGTTATCAAGTTCCCCTTATGGTGCCTTGTGATAGATGATTGACAAAGTTCACTCCTGCACTTTGATTTATAAAACAGAGCATTTAAAATTCTAAGTGCTTTCTAGAATGTGAAATCCAACAGAAGAGCATTGCTGAGAAGCGTATGCATAGTGCTTTATACATCTTGGGTCTCAAGGACCTTGCTAACTCCAGTCATTCTTGGCGAAGAGACAGCATGATAGTGGGGCCAGCACAGTCTAAGAGCAGGCATCGAGGACTGCCTATGCCAGAGGTGGGCCAGCCGTGGCCTGCTGAGTGCACATGGGTAAGCGATGTGGCCACAGACTGAAACACAAAGTGGTCAGATCTAGACATGTGCCTATAAACCAGAGATGGCACTGCAAACTGCTGGTCTGTGGGCTGATCTGTGGCTCACAGATTTATTTTCTTTTCCTTAGCTAGCAAACTATTTTTTTCCTTAGACCTATCAAAAACTTGGCTCAAAATCTTAAAAGCAAGCTTAGTATTTTTTATAAGTGGCTTTAGTCAGGGCCTTCACTCCTGTTTTACCACCTGCCCTATCATTTCCAGTTGCTCTGGGACCTGGCCATTCTGTTTCTGTCTGGCCCTGGAGTTTTCAGTCCCTCTTTCAGGCCCAAGGTAGAGCAAGGCACAAGCCAGGGAGCTGGTCCTGGACATGGAAGGAGGTATTGGATGTGTTCTGTCCTTCTGTCTGAGGGTTGCTGGATAAAATACAGGACTCTGTTAAAATTTGCATGTCAGATAAACATATATATTTTATGTAGGTATGTCACATGGAATCTTATTTCCTACATCTGGCATCCTGCTCTGTCCTCATTTATAATTCACATTGTACCACCAGTAGGTACTCAATAACTAGCAACTGGCATCATAACCTTTGGAGAAGGAATCTTGGAAACAGAACAACTTAGCAGTCTTGGAGAAAGGGACAGAGTACTAACCTATTTCAGCATTTGAAAGAGATAAATTGAAAAAGTCTCATGAATGAATGTTTTAATTTGATAAGGGGTAAAATTGGAAACTGCTGTGGCTGGGAGGGTTTTTCTTCATGCTGGGCAGTGACAGATAGAAGGGTACTGGACTTGGGCTTTGCTCCGTGGAGAACCGTGTCAGGAGATCATCATTACCAGGACTGTCCTCAGTGCATCTTGATGCCTATTAAAGGATGCTAAACGCTGTAATTGTGGTAGACTCCAGGCCTGCAACCTCTAAATGTTGTCATACCAAGCTCTGAATTTTGTCATCTCTTGGTGACATTGGCCTCTTTCCTTTTCTACCCCATTAATTCACGTCTCCCTGAATTGCCTTGCCTACTCTGAGTGTAGTTAAGTGTCCCTTTTTTCAAGTGGTTCTCCCTTATCTCTGCTTAATTCTTGTGGCCTAGGAAGGCAGTGAGGAGGTACTGTGGATGGAGGCCAGCTGTGTTCATTGGACCTCTTCTGTCAGCCAGGTGCATTATCCGATTTGATCTGTTGACCATGCTCTCAGGAAGGTGATGTTACTCTTTTCTAAAATATATACTTTATTTTTCTAGAGCAGCTTTAGATTCATAGCAAAATAGAATGGAAAATATAGAGTGTTCCCATTTATCCTCGGTCCAACACACCCCACTATTAACATCAGGCTCCACAGTGGTACGTTTGTTCCAACTGATTATTATTTTTTAAGAGTGAGAAAACTAAGGGTTTGTGAGATCAGACTCTTAGGCAGCAGGGCTCCGTCTCTCCCAGGAGAAGCCTGCTTGCTTTGCTTCCTCTGACATCCGGCCTCAGCTCCAGGTCTCTCCTTGGCCTGATGTTCCTTCCGGTTCTCTCAGGCTTCATTCCCACAGGGAAATGTAAGCAGGGCTGTCTCTTCAGATAAGAAGAGGGCGAGGCTAGGTCTTGTGTTCAAGCATCTAGAAATTCTTTTCCAATGGATAATTGAGGTTTTGGAGAAGCTATGACTTGATTCCCTGAAACTACTTTTTCCTTTCTGCCACTTATCAGTCCACCAAAGATTAAAAGAAGGAACTTTGATACAGTGATCCTAAAAATGTTTTGTGTTGAGATTTTATCTGAAAGTTCTAGAAGCACTTTCATGGAACAATCAAATCATTTCAGGCAGAGTTTGATATAATCTACTGTCAGGCTTTTAAAATCCGTGTTTTACAAAACATCAGCTGTAAGTATAATTTTAAGAGTGAAGGCTATCCATTCCTGCTTTAACAATCAGTGAGGTAGGTTGACGTCACACCCTAGACCTCGCCTGAATCAGGCACAGGCTTTCATCCCCTAGAACAAGGGGTATATTAATGTCACTGGACTACAGTTTCTTCCAGTTAGTGCCAAATGCCAAGTTGTTATATAAATGAGCCAAAGGTGGCCTCCGTACTTTGGTCCTTGAGTTGCTCATGTATGTAGGCCAAAACATTGTTAGCTCAATATAGCCCACTGATACAAAATTCAAATTTTTACGCAACTAATTGCTTAAGAAAAAAAAATACAAGCAGAGTATTAGCCATTTACAGCCTGCCTGCTTTCCATACTCTGTGAAACCTTACCCAGCATCTGTTGACCGTTGATAATAGGACTGGTGGTTTTAATACCCTCGGGTCCTACTCCCTTCTGGAGCTCTCTGACCCAGAGACTCCCTGTCATGCTTCTGAGTGAAGTCACTTAGGATGCGAGCTCCCTCTCTCCTGGGAATTTCCTTGCTCTCCTTTCTTTCTGGAGGCTGACTTCTTTTCCTTAAGCCTGAACAGTCTCTTCTTGCCTTTTTTTTTTATTATTTTTAGAGATTTTATATATTTATTTATTTTAGAGAGGGAGTGTGCCTGTGTGAGTAGGGGGAAGGACAAAGAGAGAGGAAGAGGCAGATGCCGCACTGAGCATGGAGCCCTGCACGGGGCTTAATCCTACCACTCTGAGATCATGAACTCAGCCAAAACAAGAGTTAGCTACTCTGCTGACTGAGCCACCCAGGCGCCCCTGGACAGTCTTGCTGTGAAGGACTTGCAGCCCTGGCCAGGCACCACCCAATAAAGCTTGTTGTGCATTACTGCCTCTGGTGGGCATATCTGTACCCTAGATCAGCCCCCAAATCCCTCAGGCAAACCTCCTATACAAGCACCAACACAACTAAGATTTCAAGAAAGCCAGTATATGAACCTTCAGAATCAAAGCTGACCCATATTGCCCTACATCATTCTTTCTTCTTCCCCCTTTTAGATACCAAATAGTTGTGTATATTTTTAAATGTATAGATTTAGAGTTTGTGTGCTAAATAGGTTTGCCTGGTTTTATGTATATTTGCTCCTCCTATTTATATATGTTATTAGGAAAAAGTGTGATGCTCAATGATCAGAGACATGCTTAGGCTTTTAATAAAAATAAGCATAGTGCTTATAATCTATCATGTATTTGCTATGTGTCAGGCAGTGTATTAGGTTCTTTACATGCATTATTTTACTTAATCATCATGGTAACCAGTGAGGCTAGTCCTTTTATTTATTTACATTTCATGGGTGTGGAAAGTGGGTTCAGAGAGATTCCTTGCCTTACTCAGAACCACATTAATGGTGGCAGAACAGCAGTATGAACCCAGTTTGTCCAGTGCCTGCCCCTGTGACCTGCTCTTTCACATTCCTCTTCAGTAAGTACATTTTCTGTAAGGACACATGGGGAAGTAAGCAAACAGTCTCAGCAGGCAGAACCACACCTCTTGGAGTAGAAGGTAATTCATCAACATTCAGGATTCAGCAGCATTGTTTGTAGTGCTAGAGCAGCTCTACAGACCTAACCTGACTCCCCGGGGGCACCATGTCTGCTTCCCAGCCTCCTCTTGCTTTTCTCTCCTCAACTTTCTATCTCCCTTATGGTTTTACCTGCCTCATAACTCCCTTTTAATGCCCTTTTCCCTTTGTGTATTTGTGCTTCTCTGCTTCTCCCTCACTCTGGCCTCTGGATTTTCTGTGAATATCAGTTCTGCTTCAATAGGTAGAGGATTAGATTGGTCCATCCGTCAGAGAGAACCTCACATCCAGGCACCTCCCCTCCAGGGCTCGTGATCAGCCCTTAGTTGTCTGCCTCTGGGTCAGGCACTGCACCCTAGATCAGTCACCTGGGGCCAGGAACTTACTCTGATCATGCTGTACAAAGGATGGAAATGTTGTTTCAGGCCACACAGGAGGGGGCTACAAGTGGGACTTGAGCTTGCAGACTTTTTTTTAAAGGGGCAATGAAAAAGCTCAAGTCTTCATAAGATCTGTCTGTCAAAAACAGTGAGATTTTCAAAAAGATCTTTAATGTATCTGTGGGGAATAACTTAAGATCATATGATTAAAGCATCAGCAGATAAAAATATTTGTAAGGGTAGTTCCTAGCAACAAAAATGTAATTTATGAAATCTATACATACCTGGGGAAATTCAGGCATATTTTTGTTTGTGGCTTCTCATGTCTTTGATTAGGTCAGGACATAAAATTGAAAACAGATCATTAGGTACAACAGTAGAGTTGCATACATAAGTTTTCTTATTCTGCTATGTTTATAAACATTTGTGAGTATGTAAAAACAGACAGTGTTAAGCTTCCATACATTATCTGTTAGATTATAAGCGTGATACACTCGTGCACACTTTCCTTTTAATCCTTTAGCATCTTGTTATTCATAGTGTAGCAGACAATAAATGACATTGCCTAATTACTTAGACCTGATGCCAATTGCAAAGAAAGCGCTAGTGGAAGAATCATTGATAAGCAGAGAGTCAAGGAGAAATAATGATATTTTTTGGATATTTTATGTCTGAATTCAAGTTTCTCTTGGTCAGGATTGCTGTTTTGGGATTTTGTATCCTTCTCTTCTGTTTCTTTCCATTCACACCATGTGTTGGCTATACCCCTCACAAATGCAACTAAGCATTCAGGAAAATAGAAAATCTTTCTTATGCTTTCAGGTTTTTGTTTTTTGTTTCTTTCATGAGGTTTCACTACTGTGTTTGAAGTCCTAATCGTCCTCTAGTTTGGGCCTATTTTAACTCTTCTACTTGGGATGTCAGGCCGTACAACTCTAATTAAACTGATGAAAGACTACAAAATAAAATTAAGGAGCGTGTGAAGATGAAAATTAATCCAATCCATGGATTTCTTTATTAGTAGTTGAATTTTGGAAGTGACCTTCTTATCACATCAGCTCATAAGCACACTGAGTCTAGAGAGATTAAATGCCTTCATCGCCAAGCTCCCTCAGCTGGCTAGTGGCTTAATATTGTAAAATGAGAGGCCAGTAGCATTTCAGTGTTTTCGGATCTTTGTGTAAGTCATAAATCGTAGTTACAAAGCTGACTTTATATACGACTTGTGAGTTCTTTCTTTGTGTTATTCTAAACACACACACACACACACACACACACGCACAAACACACACAAACCATGTTTTCTGTTTGGCTTTAACTTGGTAAATCATTTCCAGAGGTCATCAGCCACCGGAATCAGTTAACAAGATGGCCTTTCCTTTTCATTTCATGAGGTCCTGGAGAAACCACTCTATGCTCCATTCAAGGTGTTTTGACCACATGGTTTTATTTTTCTTTCCACTCTCTAACCCTAGAAATCTCATGGGATGAGGAACCCATTTTGAGAAATGTGTCACAGCAACTTTCGAAATGTAGTAAGCAAAGCAATTAGTGTCACATTTTCCCTTGGGGAAAAAAGATGAGAAAGGTTAATATATACTAGAGGTAACTCAAGGAGGTTCTGTACTAGTGATACATATATAAATGATAATTTTTGATAAAGCAGCAGTCTTTTATCGAAAGATTTATGCCGTCTTTGAGTCATTAATAGTATATGACTCTGCTTTCCACTCAGACTTAGAGCTGAAACAAATCATCATAAAATTTTTTTGTTGTGATTGTTCTCGTGTCAGGTATATTTCAAAAGCTTTTGAATTTATTAAGTGTCTTTGGAAATTTACAGGAATGAAGTTTACCAAATGTAGTACGTTTAATAGGAAAGCCAAATCAAACTCAGATGTAATCTCAAGGTGTTTTTGTGGATGTCATATCCCTAGTCTTTTCAGAAGCTCATTGGTGTCTTTTTCTGTGATATAAATTTAATTGGTTTCTGTGTAGGTTTAAATTCAATAAACATGTGATTACCCCCCCATGTTGGAAGCAGTACAATAGGTGCAATGATAAGCTATGTTACATATGCCCCATGAGGAATTATGATCCCCTTTTTTCAGATAAATAAAGTCTCATAAAAGCTATGACTCATCCATGTTTATGGGACTAATCAGTGGCATAATAGGGATTATAAGTCAGGTTATTTTATCTGTAAATCTATTATACTTTCTAATAAAATTATAAGGAGAAAGTCTTGAAAATGCTACCTTGTCCACATTCTGTTGACTGGTGGAAGATCAACAGTCTGATTCATCAAAGGAAGATTCTGATGCTGACTCATTCAAGGAAGATGATGCAATGTGTTGGTTAATGCCAGGGCTTTGGAGTCAGGCCAACACAGGGATTGAACCCTGGCTCTTCAGCTGTGAAGAAATAACACGACCTTGAACAAAGTTCTTTGGGTTTTAACTTCCAGGCCTCAGTTTCTTTATCTACTAAACAATCATAATACGACATTTCAGAGTTGTAATTATAATTGAGTACCATACTGAATATAGAGCATTTAGCAGACTATCCAGCAAATTGTACAGATATTTAGTACTTATTATTCATAATAATAGTGGTGAGATAGGAAGATAATATACAAATTGGCTAAAGAGAAATGTTTATTATTGTGTTCAGGGACATATGAAGACTTATTAATAAAATTATATTGATCTCACTGAAGATTTTTAGTGACAAACAGCCCCCATGTGGTATTTGTAACTTCAGGTGATGCTTTTTAAGATATTTTAAGATATGGAGCCAGATTAGAATATTTTCAAATTATGTCCATATTTTACTTACCTTTGCTAATGGATTGGGAATAATGGCATGAATAAATTCTAGACACATGGAGAATCCCCTGCCCTTTTTAAAAAATGAATACAAAAATAACTGTATTCTTTGAGTTATAAAAAAATTCTACAACTGTTATACAGTTGTTATATAACTATTTTGACAGGCTCTTAGAACAGTTTCTCCCCTTGAAAATCGTTCACTTTCTACTAGAGTTAATGTTTAGCACAATGAGTCAGAACTTTATCTATAAGCCAGGAGAAATTAATTTGGTTTTCATTATATGTAGAGATATTAATTTTGTTAAAATTAATTTAAAAATAATTTATACCATTTGTGGTAGAGAGGGTTTGCCTTTAAAACCCTTCCTGGTACAAGGAACGTAGATTGGGAGTATACAGGATCAGTCTTCAGTTCCACAGATATATATACGTATATACAATTCAAGATTGATTATAGTAAAACAGGCTAAAGTTTCCCCAAATTTAGGTATAATCATAGAGTTTCATTTATGTCTTCTAGATTTCTCAACATTGACTTGGTCAAAATACATCAAAGTGTTTAAAGTTAAAGCCTTTTATATTTGTCTATATACTATGAGGTTGACAGAATTTGTGCAAAACCCAGAATCTTAAATATAGGCTCTTTGCAGAGTTAATCTTTCTTGAGAGTGATATAAATAAATGTAAGAATGGTTCATCCTTTTATGATAAGCTAAATTTCTGAGAACTGAATTAAAAATGACATATGCTCTTTTTAAATTACCAAATGGAAACAAGAAGACATAGAAAACCTGAACAGACCCATAACCAGCAAGGAAATTGAAACAGTAAGCAAAAGTTTCCCAACAAAGAAGAGTCCAGGGTTGGATAGCTTCCCAGGGAGATTCTATCAAACATTTAAAGAACTAATATCTGTTCTTCTGAAGCTGTTTCAAACTATAGAAAGGGAATGAAAACTTCCAAACTTGTTCTATGAGGCCAGCACTACCCTGATCCCAAAACTAGACAAAGACCCCACCAAACAGGAGAATTACAGACCCATATCCCTGTTGAACATAGATGCCAAAATTCTCACCAAGAAACTAGCCAGTAGGATCCAACAGTACATTAAAAGGATTATTCACCACAACCAAGTGAGATTTATTCCAGGGATGCCTGGGTGGTTCAACATTCACAAATCAATCAACGTGATAGATCACATTAAAAAAGACAAGACAAGAAACATATGATCCTCTCAATTGATGCAGAAAAAACATTTGATAAAGTACAACATTGTTTCTTGATTAAAACTCTCCACAATGTAGGGATAGAGGGAACATACCTCAATATCATAAACACCATTTACAAAAAGCCCACAGTGAATAGCATTCTCAATGGGGAAAATCTGAGAGCTTTTCCCCTAAGGTCAGGAACATGGCAGGGATGTCCACTCTCACCACTGTTGTTCAACATAGCACTGGAAGTCCTAGGCTCAGCACTTAACATGAAGAAATAAAAGGCATTTAAATTGGCAAAGAAGAGTCAAACTCTCATGCTTCTCGGATTACATGATACTTTATGTGGAAAACCCAAAGGACACCACCCCAAAATTGCTAGAACTCCTATAAGAATTCAGCCACATGGCAGGATATAAAAATCAGTTCACAGAAGTCAGTTACATTTCTGTACCCTAACAGTGGGACAGAAGAAAGAGCTATTAAGGAATCGATTCCATTTGCAATTGCACCAAAAGCCATAAGATACCTAGGAATAAACCTAACCAAAGAGGTAAATGATCTGTATCTAAAAACTACAGAATACTTATGAAAGAAAGTGTCCATTTCTTCGTAGACACGAAGTAATGGAAAATGTTCCATGCTCATGGATTGAAAGAACAAGTATTGTTAAAATGTCTATGCTATCTAGAACAATCTACACATTCAGTGCAATCCCTATTAAAACACCATCAACTTTTTTCACAGAACTAGAACAAATAATCCTCATATTTGTATGGAACTACAAAAGACCCTGTATAGCTAGAGGAATGTTGAAAAAGAAAACCAAAGCTGGTGGCATCACAATGGCAGACTTCAAGCTATATTACAAAGCTGTAATCAAGACTGTATGGTATTGGCATAAAAACAGACACATAGATCAATGGAACAGAATAGAGAATGCATAAATGAACCCTCAACACTATGGTCAACTAATCGTTGACAAAGCAGGAAAGACTATCCAATGGAAAAATGGTTCTAGGAAAATTGGACAGCCACATGCAGAAGAATGAAACTGGACCATTTTTCTTACACCACACACAAAGATAAACTCAAAATGGATGAAGGACCTAAATGTGAGATAGGAATCCATCAGAATCCTTGAGAACACAGGCAGCAACCTCTTTGACTTTGGCTGTAGCAACTTCTTGCTAGACATGTCTCCAAAGGCAAGGGAAACAAAAACAAAAATGAACTTGGGACTTCATCAAGATAAAAAGCTTTTGCACAGCAAAGGAAACAGTCAAAAAAACTAAAAGGCAACCTTTGGAATGGAAGAAGATATTTGAAAATGACTATCAGATAAAGGACTAGTATCCAAGATCTGTAAGGAACTTACCAAATTCAATATCCAAAAAACAGATAATCCAGTCAAGAAATGGACAGAAGACTTGAACAAACATTTTACCAAAGAAGACATCCACATGGTCAACAGACACATGAAAAAATTCTCCACATCACTTTGTATCAGGGAAATACAAATCAAAACCACAATGAGATATTACCATACACCAGTCAGAAGGGCTAAAATTAATAAGTCAGGAAACAACAGGTGTTAGCAAGAATGCAGAGAAAGGGAAACCCTCTTAACACTGTTGAAGGAAGTGCAAGCTGGCACAGCCACTCTGGAAAATAGTGTGGAGTTTCCTCAAGAAGTTAAAAATAGAGCTACAATATGACCCAGCAATTGCACTAGTAGGTATTTACCCCAAAGATACAAACATAGTGATCCAAAGGGGCACATGCACCTCAATGTTCATTGCAGCAATGTCCACAATAGCCACGCTGTGAACGGCCTGAGATGTCCATTGACAGATGAATGGATAAAGAAGATGTGGTATATGTGTGTGTGTCTGTATGTGTGTGTACACACACACACAATGGAATATTACTCAGCTATCAGAAAGGATGAATAGTTACCATTTACATTGATGTGGATAGAACTAGAGGGTATTATGATGAGCAAGATAAGTCAATCAGAGAAAGACAATTATCATACGGTTTCACTTAGATGTGGAATATAAGAAACAGCACAGAGGATCATAAGAGAAGGAAGGGAAAACGGAATGGGAAGAAATCAGAGAGGGAGAAAAACCATGAGACTCTTAACTATAGGAAACAAACTGAAGGTTACTTGAGAGGAAGGGAATGTGGGGAGGGGGTAATTGGGTGATGGGCAATAAGGAGGTCATGTGATATGATGAGAACTGGGTGTTATACGCAACTGACGAATTCTTGAACTCTACATCTGAAGCTAATGATGTATTTTATGTTGGATAATTGAATTTAAATAAAAAATGATATGTACTCTTTTAAAGAAATCTCCTTTTGGAAATCTAAAAAGGCAATGTGTATATGTGTGTGCTAGTTTATTCATACCACTGTCACCCTTTTAAGTAATCATCATCCTTTTAATTAAGCAGTGAGTTTTAAAACTTTAACCTTTAGGTCTTTCATGTATGATCTATTTTTCAGCAAAAACCTCTCAAATTCAAATTATAATCCCGTTTTCATTTTCTTTTCTCAGATGATGAAACATGCTTGGAATAATTATAAACGGTATGCCTGGGGATTAAATGAACTGAAACCTATATCAAAAGAAGGCCATTCGAGTAGTTTATTTGGTGAGTAGTATGTGCTTTGGTTTCTTAATGACAGTAACTTTTCTCCAGTTGACAGAACTTGTTGGTGGTGATGTTGATATGCCCCTTCCACCTGGTTGTGAGGAAACGTGCATACCTGATAGGAGTTACCTGCAAGGACTGTGCATAATGTGTCCTTCCAACAGAGCACTCTATGTTAGAATCACTTTCATCCCTTGAAAAAAATACTAATGCCTGGAGACACTTCCAAAGATTCTCGTTTAATGGATGTAGGTACAGCATCATGAGTTTTAGCTGCAAGGGTGCGACCCAGCAGAGGAACCTGTGGTCAGCGGTATTCACTGGTTCCTGTCAAGTAAAAGTAGTGTCTTTATTGATAATCTGGTCAAGGCAACCTTTCATGGTGAGCTTCACTGTATCTTGGTGACTCTTAGCTTTAGCTCTGGGTTTCTCCTGTTTGTGCCACAGAACAGAAAGTGGGAGTGGATTAGATCAGTTATTTCAACTTCCATTTATCGAATTTGGCATGCTTTATTGTATTTGGTCCTCACAGCATCCCTCAGTGATTGGTACTGGGGGTGTTAATAACATTCCCACTGAGGAGGTGAGGAAGCTAGTTAACTGAAATGTTGGGTTCCTTGGGTCACAGAGGTACCCAGTGCCCTTCTTATCCCACTGGATTCTTTTTTAACAGGCATAGTTTTGCCTATAAGCGACAGGATGAAGGGGATAAAGTCTTATTCTGAGACTTCCTAATTCCCCATAGAAAATGTGACTTATACTGTGACTGAAGGTGTTAAATAGTATCAAGTCATATAACAAACAACGGTATCAACTGACACGTGCCAAGGGCCATTTATGTGATGTCTCATTTAACCTCATTATTATACACATTTTATAGATGAGAAAAATGCAGCTCAGAAGAGCTTGCCTCATATTAGCCACATACTAACTGACTGAGCTGAGGCCAGAACACAGTTGTGGCTAAGGTGAAAGCCTGTGGTCCTAATCACCACACTATGCTTTTCCATTTATTCAGGATCTTCGTGTGTTTGGCTGTCCTTCTAGCACTGGTGTTAATCAACACAATACAAGTCTTTGCAGATTTTCTGCCTCGTGCAGAAGACCTGTGTGTAAATAGTGAGTTGTCAAAGCATTAGATCGTACAGTAGATATTCATCTCAACTGCAGATATTCATATGAAGTGGGAACCCAGGTAGGGAGAAGGGAATTGTAAGAACAGTTAGGAAGAGCTGGCAAAGTGGAAAAAAGACTGGTGGACCTATTAAAGAGACACGGTTTAGAGATGAAGAGAGCCCAAACCTGGAGTAGTGGCAGCAGAAGTGATTTCAGATGTTTTTATAAAGTATTTTCAGTAACATAGGTGATGAGATGTGGGAATTGAAGACAAATTCAGAAGCTTCATGCAGAGTCAGAGGCCTCTATTTATTTCATTATTCACCATAACTTTTAAAAATCTAATTCTATTTTTGCTTTTATCTCTATGAAATTTGCCTGTATCATTAATAAATTGGTCTTGAAGGGGCGAGGTGTGGGAGGTTGCGGGGGAGCAAGATGGTGGGTATTAGGGAGGGTGTGTATTGCATGGAGCACTGGGTTTGGTGCAAAAACAGTGAATACTATTACACTGAAAAGAAATTTTTAAAAAAATCAGTTTTGTGTAGATTTGTCATAATCTTTATCAAAGAGATTATTTGGTTCTCTGTTCATATGTTGGTGAATTTTTAAAATTATTATGAAGCATTGAGACATACTCAGTCCCTTCGTATGGAATGTGCAGATGAAGAAGACATGACTTCTCCAGTCTGAGAAAGTTTACAGACTAAAAGAGATGCACACAAGTATTTATAATGGAAGACAGTAAGTGATGAGTGTAAGACCAATGTAAAGTCTTCACGTCAAGGCAGTTTGGAGGAAATGAATCATAGAGTTGAGATGGGCTGCATGGCGGGGAGGGGAGGTTAGGATCAGTCAAGCTTTCAAAGGGGGGTGAATTCCATTTTTGAAGAATGGCTTTTTAGAGCTATCATAATTTTAGTTCTAATTATATTTAAAAGTTTTTCACAGGTGCACTTGGATGTGATTACATTAAAATTAATACGTGCCTTGCTCCATTGTTTCAGATCTATTTTTTTTCTTGCTAGAGAATGCAGCCACAACTGAAATTTCTAAGAGTTACTTTCTACTACTCAGAAGAAACTTTAAAGATTAGTGTATCAATCCACAGCCTGTAATCATTATTAGTTGGGTTTTAATGCAGCTTTTAAATTTTCTTTCAGTGAAAGAATTTTAGACTTTGTTTAGTATTACTCTTTATTAACAAATTCAGTTTATCCTCTGCCTGTCCCTTTCCAAGTAACTGGTCAATCTGCTTGTATGTCTGTCAAATATTTTAATCAGTATATATTTTTCTGATATTTTCAGGTAGTATTAAAGGAGCAACAATAGTAGATGCCCTGGATACACTTTTTATAATGGAAATGAAAGATGAATTTGAAGAGGCAAAATCATGGGTTGAAGAAAATCTAGATTTTAATGTGGTGAGTTAAAAGTTGCCAATTCAGTTCTTAAATCTCAGCTTAACATGGACAAACTTGTTGTGGGGCCAATTATTGTGTTATATGACCTAGCAGAAACAAATAATGCAATTTTAAATAGCACCACACTGTATTCTTGCCCTCCCTTACTACATAAGTACGTCTTTATTTTTTGGCAAATTCAGAGGAAGGAAAAAGAAATTAAAATTTACTGAGACCTTCATGTGCCAAGTGTTCATGTTCAAGTGCCACAACCATCCTGTGAGATGGGCCTTGTTTTCCTTCTGCACAGTTTAGAAACTGGAGCTCCCGAGCTTTACCCAGAGCACAGCTAGTAGCATGTCAGGGCCGTGAGACCATGTGGCTCCACAAGTCCTGTTTTGCACTGTGCCATGACGTTGTTTTGATTTTGTTCAGTGGAACACTGGGTGCCAGATGATGTGCTAAATTTCAACAAAAGACCCCAGAGAAATTAAGGTAGAGAAGCTTATTACTCACAGGTCCTGAGGAAGTACACAGCAGCCTCCAGGGGTCACACAGAGATGTTGAGGCAGAGGACAGACAGGACCTGGGGCACATGCCCTTCTTAGGGTGGCTATAGGCCTGTGGGGTCCTAGGCTAAGGCCAAAATGGTCAAATCAAACCAAAAAGAGCTAGGTTTTGGTGAGTGCCACAGGGGTCTTTTCTAAGGAGTACACAAAGGAAAGGCCCTGGCGGGTGAGGGAGACTCTTGGTCACAAGGGCGACTAGAGGAGTCATATCAGGGACTAGAATTTGCTTATGCTTCTGCGGGCTGTTCTCCAGGGCTGCACTTGCGTGAGGGAGAGGCAAGCGCTGTCAGAGGTCCCCCACAGGCCACTTGAAGGCTGAGGCAGCAATACCATGGTGATTTTCCAGTAAACAGCATCCACACTCACACATAAACAGCTTCAACCTTTGTTCACTGTATACCCCCATCTGTATAGAATGCTGTCACTATGTATTTGAAATCTTTTAAAAAATCTTTGTATGTGTACGATCATTCTTAGCAAATACTTCAAAACCCATTATACACTAAGGAAAAGGTTCAGAATTAAGGAGAATGAACACTTGCCACACTTAGTAATTTTGATCTGGGAGGACAACATCATGTCAGAGTGAATCTAATTCCATAGTCACTCTTTTACCTCACATAATGAGGCTGACCAAAAAACTTGTTTTAAGAAAAGGAAGAGTGTTGACCCAGCTGTTTTTCTAGTCATTCGTTAATTTTGCATTATTGGTATTATTTTTAATCTGAGATTGTTTCACAGAAAACATTGTAAGCCTCTTGTCCATCTGGTATGCATCCGATAATATCTGTAAATCCCCATAACCAGGTACAAACAGCATGCTGTATGTTGAGAATGGACAAAGAAAGAGTGTTTCCCTGTCAACACCCCCACTTTGTGGAGCTCTTATCTCCCAGAGACCCAGTGAGGACACCAGTGTCAGAATACTAAAGATCAGTAAAACTAAACCTTTTTCCAAACTCTTTACATTAAAAACCTGTGTAAATTAAAATTTCATATATTTGGTCCCAACCGTCTTATTAATTGCCTTATATACCCCATTTTGGATATCACTGCCTTAAAGGACAATTAGATAAGTCTGCGTTTAATCTGCCTTATAATTGAATTGAGAATATAAAGAAGACATATTCCAATATAAAGGGACCTTGGAGATCAATGTGTTCAGCTCTTTCATTTTAAAGATGAGAAAACAGACCCAGGGAGCTGGTGATTTGCTCAAGGTTCCACAGCTATCTGATTGGAATGACTTGTGGTAGCTCTAATGTTGTCAATAGAATGGAATATGAAAAATTAAAACAGTGAAGAAAAAATTCTGTTTCTTTTTGAGGGTTCGTTATCTCTTATTATTATGTCTGTCCCACCTTGTTTTTTATAAGTAAATTCAGCCACCTACCTTTAAATAGGGTTTGTCTCTCTCCACAGCCTTTTCAAGAAAGGTTGGGGGAACAGGAACTGGATTCCTCCAAAATAAAATATTTTTTTTTCTAGCGTTACAGTATTTTGTTTGTTTCTTTGTTTCTCCAATTCAAATACAATTAACATAATGTTATATTCGTTTTGGATCTTCAATGTTGTGATTCAACAGTTCTATATATTTCTCAGTGCTAATCAAGATAAGTAATATTCTTTTTTCTTTTTTTTTTTTAAATTTTATTTTATTATTTGACAGAGATCACAAGTAGGCAGAGAGGCAGGCAGAGAGAGAGGAGGAAGCAGGCTCTGCGCTGAGCAGAGAGCCCGATGTAGGCCTCGATCCCAGGACCCTGGGATCATGACCTGAGCTGGACAGAGGCTTTAACCCACTGAGCCACCCATGTGTCCCGATAAGTAATACTCTTAATCCCCTTTACTATTTCATCCCTCCATCCCCTTACTTTGTATTAACACAGTTCTCTGTATTGAAGAGTCTGGTTTGGGGGGCTTTTTTCTTTTCTCTTGGCTTCTTTTTCTTTCTTTTGTTTCTTAAATTTCCACATATGACTGAGATCGTATGGTATTTGGCTTCCTCAGACTGACTTATTGCACTTATCATTTTACCCTGTAAGTCTATCCATGTTGTTGCAGATGGCAAAATATCATTTTTTTATGACTAGGTAAAATTCCAAGTGTATATATCACATCTTATTCATCTGTTCATCTATCGATGGTCACTTGGGTTGTTGCCATATCTTGGCTCTTATAACTATTACGGCAGTAAAGATAAGGGCACATATATCTTTTCTTTTTTTTTTAATTTATTTTTTATTATGTTCAGTTAGTCAACATATAGTATCATTAGTTGTTTTTATTTTAAAGATTTTATTTATTTGTTTGACAGACAGAGATCATAGGTAGGCAGAGAGAGAGGAAGGAAGCAGGCTCCCCGCTGAGCTGGATCCTCGGGGCTCAATCCCAGGACCCTGGAACCATGACTGGAGCCGAAGGCAGAGGCTTAACCCACTGAACCACCCAGGTGCCCCGTATCTTTAGTTTTTGATGTAGTGTTCAACGATTCATTAGTTGCATATAACAGTGCTCATCACACGTGCCCTCCTTAATACCCATCACCCAGGTACCCCATCCCCCCATGCCCCTCCCTTCTGCAACCCTCAGTTTGTTTCCCGGAGTTCATAGTCTCTCATGGTTTGTCTCCCTTTCTGATTTCTTCCCGTTTAGTTTTCCCTTCCTCACATATCTTTTCAAATCAGTCTTACCATTTTCTTTGGGTGAATACCCACTAGTGGAATATGGGATCACATGGTAATTCTGTTTTTAAGTTTTAGAGGAACCTTCATACTATTTCCTATAGTTTCTGCACCAATTTGCATTTCCACTGACAGTGCGCAAGTGTTCCTATTTCTCCACATCCTCACCAACAACTTGTTATTTCTTGTGCATTAAGGCGATATCTCATGTGATTTTAATTTCCATTTCCCTGGTGACGAGTGATGTTGAACATCTTTCATGTATCTGTTAGCCAGCTGTATGTCTTTTTTGAAAAAAATGTCTATTCGGGTTCTCTGCCCATTTTTTAATCAGATTGCTTTTTTGGTCTTAAATTGTAAAAGTTCTTTATATTATATATTTTGGATGTTAACCCCTTATCAGATATGTCATTTGCAAATATCTTCTTCCATTCAGTAGGTTGCCTTTTTGTTTTGTTGATGGTTTCCTTTGCTAGGCAGAAGTTTTTTACTTTGGTATAGTTCTAATCTTCTCACTTTGCTTTTGTCTGTTGTCTGAGGGAAATTACTGCCTATGTTTTTCTTCTAGGAATTTTATGGTTTTAGGTCTCACATATAGATATGTAATCCACTTTGAGTTTATTTTTGCATGTGGTCTAAAAAAGTGGTGTAGTTTCATTCTTTTGCATGTAGCTATCCAGTTTTCCCAGCATCATATGTTGAAGTGACTGTCTTTGCTCCATTGCATTGCATATTCTTGCTCATCGTAGATTAATTGTCCAAATAAGCATGTGTCTATTTCTAGGCTCTCTATTGTTCTTTTGATCTTTGTGTCTATTTTTATGCCAGTACCATGCTGTTTTGATTGCCACAGCTTTGTTGTCTACCTTGAAATTTGGGATTCTGATGCCGCCAACTTTGTTCTTTTTCTGGATTGCTTTGGCTATTTGTGGGCCTTTGTGATTCCATAAAAATTTTAGGGTTATTTGTGTTAGCTCTGTGAAAAATGTTGATATTTTGATAGGGATTGCATTTAATCTATGATTGTCTTGCGTGGTATAGACATTTTAGTCATATTGGCTCTCCTAGTCCATAAGCCTAGAATATCTTTCCATTTGTTTGTGTCATCTCCAGTTTCTTTCACTATTGTTTTAGTTTTACAGAATACTCCTCCTTGGTTAAGTTTATTCCTAGGTATTTTATTACTTTTGGTGCTGTTGTAAATGGGATTGTTTTCTTAATTTCTCTTTCTGCTGCTTCCTTGTTAATGTATAGAAATGCAACAGATTTCTATATATTAATTTGTATCCTGCATCCTTACTGAACTTATTTATCTAAAATTGAATGATTGAGGACAGGAAAGTACACATAGTGCTACTAGACCTGAACAGTATCCAGGTCCCTATTCCTAATAATTAAAGAATTGCTTAATGATGTACTGTATGGTGACTAACATAACATACAAAAAGAAAAAAATAAAAAAAAGAATTGCTTCCCCAAACATCACTAAATACTGCAACAGTTCTTTGTTTTCATGACCAGCAGTAGTCTGAGAAATTTTGGAATCATTTATTTAAAAGAACTAAGGACAACGGCCTCTCAACCTAACAGACAAGGTACCAGAAGACAGTTGGCTGACTTTAGCCCACTACCAGGAGACATGAATGTGTTCTGTGGACCATGGGGACCCGTGAGGAAGCAGAGGGAATCTAATAGGGCATATCAGACTGTGGAAAAGAGCCAATTTTTTTTGCTTCCATACTTGTAAGATAAAGCCATTGGACTATTGTTAAGTGATTGCTAAGCTACTGACTTAATGTTGTTTATTTAAAATTGTATTTTTATTTTTTTAGAGGATTTTTATCCTGGTTATCCAATTAATTGATAGACTTGTATAAAATACCATTTTAGAACTCCTATTGGTAATCTTGGTCTGTATCTTTCAAAATGTTCTTAGCCACAGGTTTCAAATTTCTGCTTATTCTAATACCATTGCTAATATGAGAGGTCTTCAAATATATTTGTTATAGTTCTCTCTTTGGGTATTGTCATATTTTCCTTTAAACAAGTTTATTAATAACATTTAAGTGATAGTACTTTTTGTATTAAAATTAGTGAATAAAGGCAGCAGCTCTTTCTGCCCATGGGTCTTGTCCCCCTGCTTTAATAAAATCACCTTTTTGCACCAAAAAAATTAAATAAATATTTTTTTTAAAAATATAATTAGTAAATAAGATTCAGGAAAGCTATATTGTTTTACTCTCCTAATTATTATAAAGTTACTCAGCTAGGAGTTTTGTACTTGATTCTGATATAACTTATATGAGAATTTGTTTTATACTCACTCAATTTACGCAGAGATTCAGTTGACTATACCAACAATTATGCAGTTTTCTTTCTGAAAACACAAACTTTCTCCATTTATCTGATGGGCAGAGAGTTTGAAAAGCTTAAGCAAAGAGAGAAAATTTGTGTTATTTTTAGGGATGACATGTAATATTATTCCAGCTTGAATAAAATATTGCTTGTTTTTTGTTCTGCTTTGTTTTTAAGATTTTATTTATTTATTTGACGGAAAGAGAGATCACAAGTAGGCAGAGAAGCAGGCAGAGAGAGAGGGAGAAATAAGCTCCCTGCTGAGCAGAGAGCCTAATGAAGGGCTAGATCCCAGGACCCTGAGATCATGATCTGAGCTGAAGGCAGAGGCTTAACTCACTGAGCCACTGAGGCGCCCCGTTGCTTGTTTTTAAATTAATATTTTTTCCTGATAAAGTATTATAATTGACGATGTGAGAGTATTACAAAAAAAAGTTAAAGCATCCAAATTTATTACAAGGGGAAAATAAGAAGGAAACTGAAACAAGAACACTGCAATTGAGACTTGGTTTATCCTGTGGTGCTCCTGAGTATAAACCAATCTTTCAGTCAAAAATAAATTTCTTTGTATGTGAAATATTCAATTTGCATCACTTAAAGGTGTAAAGTAAATGTTTTTTATTGGTTTATACGGTCATTAACTAAAACTCATTTTCTTTAATTAAAGCATAGCAAGTTGATTTAATTTGCATACTTGGTAGCACAAAGTTCAAATGGCTTTAATAACTGGCTTAAAATAAATCACTGGGATAATATGTAGGAGCAAGAGTTTCCCAGGTGGAGCTTTGTATTCCATTCAAGTATCTGTAGGGGCACACTGGTCTGGACAGACCTCAATTGGTAGACTCCCATGGGTGAGCTTTATGGTTTTAATTCAAAGTAATCCTTAAAACAAAGAATCTAAAATTCTTGGTTACTCATTATTCATTATTCCATTCATGTATTATTTATCAAATACCCTTTAAATGTCAATTACTTACCCTCATGTCACTTATAGTCTAGAAGGAAAAATAGAATAGATAGCTAGGGCCAGGTTCTCTTAGGAAAGAAGAAAGGAAAGAGGAAACCACCATTTAAAGAGTATGGCAACTTGCCAAGTATGCTAGATGATTTTTTTTTCCCCATAGGCTATCTTGTTTAGTGTTTGTGACCACCATACAGGGTAAGTGGTATTTTCTTTGTCTTTATAAATGAAAAGGTAGTTAATTAATCTGCCCCAAATCATGCAGCCAGTAAGAGCTATGGGTGACGATGTCTGTCTAACTCAGTGACCCTGTTTTTATTGGAGAGGAAATACAAAGAGTTGAGAAATACATAGGCAGCCAGAGAATGAGTCCTCCAAAATTAAGCATGTAATCTTAATATCATAGCCCTCATTAGAGTGCATTTTTCCATAGGTAGTCAATAAATTCTAATTAAAGTGAATGAGAAGTAAAGCTGTCTTGTCCTATTTCCAAAGAAACTGTGCTAGACTCAGCTAGAAGACAAGCTGAAAAGGTGCACAAGAAACTGGACTGTATCATATTTTGAAATAGTTGGAAATGATCTGGAGTTCAAGTGCAGTCGAGGCACTTGTTTTTATCTAGCCTACTTTCAGAAGGGATTTGTGGTGGCTTCTGGTAGGGGAAAATCATTAACATAGGGACAAATGATCAAGAGTTTCATATTTGGGCATTTCTAAATTCAGTTCTGTGCTTCCTATTCTTTACTGTCACCTCAAAGAAGTATTGATTACCTACATCCTTGGATGGGAACTATCGAAAACTGTCATCAGTATGAATTTTATAGAATATGTAGAAATTTTTTTGAGATAACAACTTCTTGTATAAAACCTCAGTGAAAGCCAAAGTTATATTAAAATTACTATGAAAAAGCATTTTTCTTCACTAAGGTGAAGTGAAACCTCTGTATGAGAGGCCGAGCTTTGAGAATGACAAAGCATAGATGATTAGCCTATTCCCAGTGCTTACCTAGCAACACATTGAGATGGTGGTCTTTGATAAGCCACATGGATTGTACCTTTGATTGTAATGAATATTCTTTAAGATAACAGAGACACTGGTAGCAAAAGTAACTTTATCTCTTTCCCCCTTGTATTTGAAGTATAGTTGACATACAGTGTTACATTAGTTTCAAGTATACAATACGGTGATTTCACAATTCCATTCATTATGCAATGGTTACAACATAAAAATAGGCACCTTCTGTCACCATACAGCGTTATTGCAATATTAGTGACTATATTCTCTATGCTGTACTTTTCATTCCTGTGACTTATTTATTTCATAACTGGAAGTTTATGCTTTTTAATCCCCTTCACCTATTTCCCCCGCTCCCTCACCTCTGGCAACAACCAGATTATTCTCAGTATTTGTGAATCTGTTTCTGGTTTTGTTTGTTCATTTGTTCTTTTAGATTCCACATATAAATGAAATCATATGGTATTTGTAAAGATTCATGGTATTTATCTGATTTATTTTACTTAGCATCATACATTCTAGGTCCATTCATGTCACAAATGGCAAGGTTTTATCCTTTTGCACATGGCTGAGTAGTATTCGTGTGTGTGCACGCGTGTGTGCACGCATACATGCATACGCATACCATGTACCATTTTGGATTAGTTGTTTTCATTTTCTTTCAGTTAATACCCAAAAGTGGAATTACTGGATCGTATGGTATTTTAATTTTTTTGAGGAACCTCTCCATACTATTTTCCACAGTGGCTGCACCAATTTATATTCCCACCAAAAGTTTAAGGATCCAGACTGTTCTTTTATCCAGACAGAATGCCACCGTTTTTCAGGAAAATAAGTTATAAGATTCCCTGTTGAAAAGATGTAAATAAATTGACCTCAAAAAGCAATTTGTGATCTTCTCAAAGGCCTGGATGAGTACTTGACTTAGGTCCAAAGTTCTATGCCACAGACCATGAAAGAAGGGACTTTTATCTTAGTATTTGCCTTGGTCTGTTTTAGAGCAACATTATATCCTTGTGGGTGCAGATAAGTTCATTATCTTGTTGAACAGAGTCATTCAGTATTTTCTATCTGAATGTTAATCAGTGCCTGCCAAGGGTGATGATTTGCATTTTGACTTTAAAAAGATACTGAGCTGGTCTCTCTGACAGTAATTAGTGATAGATTAGATTGCTACTTGAGGGTTCTTCTGGGCCTACATAGTAAAACCAGCCTATTCACATAGACAAGATGGTTATTTGCTTGTCTTTGTGGCCTAAGGAACTTGTACTTTGTTCATCTACTTAAATATGAAACTAAAAGCTGGTAGGACATATGTTACACTAAATTACATTGTTTAATGTTGCGATTTAATCTGTTAAAAGGATTTTATACTTTTGATCCTTGAAATACTAATATAACATGCACTTTGAAATACTATTTATAAATAAAGGTGTCTACTAAGCTTCAACACAGGCAAGGTGTATAGGTCAGTAACCACTCCTAAACAATGGCTTTGAAAAGTCTCATCTGGGAATGCCTGAGTGGCTCACGCAGTTAAGCATCTGAGGACTCTTCATTTCAGCTTAGATCGTGATTTCACAGCCCTGCATTGGGCTCTGGGCTCATTGAAATGTGTTTCAGATTCTCTCCCTCCTTTCATCCTACTCACTCTCTCTCTCAAATAAATAAATAAAATCATATATGTTAGTAGCAGAGCCGTTATTATTAAACATAATTAGTGTATCATTGTAGGACAATTATTAATACTTGCTTGTTTCTCGCTTACCGTCATTGAGTAGAAAGCTGTCAGGGAGTTTGGAGGAATAGCTAGCAAAGCAGTGTCTGATTTGAGGGCTCAGAGAATTCTCCTTAAAAAAAAAAAAAAATCTAAGAATTAGGACCAAGTACTCAGAATATTATTAAAATATTTCTGAAGATAAAACTCCTTTTCCAAGAGATCTTTTTCAATTCAGTGCAATCAGATCTGTATGCCCCCTTGGAATCATAAGAATTAAGAATTTCTTAAATTTGGTGTAAGTTTGATTCTAAATAATTGTAAGTCTTGCGCAAAGAAATAACACAAAATTTCTTCAGGGGAAATTTCTGCCTCTGTAGCTGCTCTATCAGAAGAAAACTATGGCTAGATCTGTGCTATAAACTAAACTTGTTATTCTGATAGCCCCATTCTTTGACTTAACTAAGATCTATTAAAATCTTTCATTTTATAGAAAATTTCAGTGCATAAATTGCCTACAAAAAATACCTGATAAGTACTTAACAAAATTTTCCGAGTTGTTTACAATGAGGCCTTGTCTAGTGGGAGAAAGTTAATCTTTTAGGCATATGAATTTTGAAGTGTTCACTTTCCCACTTGCTCAGGGAGAATTAGGTTCCTTGTACTCATGAATCATAGCAAATCTGTTGACTGAAGGAAACTTTCCCAATAGAGATATGGAGGATAATGTTAAGGATTGGGAGAAGGAGACATATAAAATGGTTTATTGAATTAAACTCTTTTATCCATTTTAGCCATCTTTATCAGTTTATCTCATAATTCACATATATGTAGTGAACCAAAGACCAGAAATAGGAGGGATAAACTTACAGAAATTATAAGTCTAAGACACCCAAGACAGTATGAGATTAGTACTGATGCCCAGGTTTTCCATGATTTGTCATACTCCCTTCTAGATTCTAGATGTGACTTTATTTATACCATATATCTTTGTAACATATATTTTACCAAATCAACCAAAATTTCCAACTTCCACTTGTTTATTGATTGTGATATTAACAAATAGGTGTATGCAGTATAGCCAGAAGCCAGGATCTTCTTCTCAAACTGACATTCACCTATGACAGTGGACTAGCCATAGAATACATGGAGAATATTCTTGCAATGTAACCTGACTTACAGATTTAAGGAAGGAAATTTTATTTTAAAATAAACACAAGGTTAAGGAGTCTGCAAAATTCTCATTAACTGTTAGAAAAAATCACAGAAGATTTTCATGTTATAGGCTGTTTGGGGCTCTCCTTCTTGACATACTGTCCTCTCCCTGCCCTAACCCCTCTCTGTCTTTAGGCTAAGTCACTGCAGAAGTTCCAAAACATCTTAGAAGACACTGCATGAATATTGATGGGATGAATATATTCACTTTAGATATAACAAGATTATTTTAATGGAAATCATAATCATAAATGTGTAAAAATAACCTAAAACCCTGATTGTAGAAATTCCCTTTTGAAAATCCAGATAGCCTATAAGGTAGATCAAACCCAAAAGGAAGTTTGGTTGGGGTACTATATTTCAAAAGAGGATTTTTAGCCATCGAGAAATAGGATTCCCCTGAGGGTGAAAGCAGATGTGTCAGTTTGCATTCTAGAATTTAGAATATTAGGATTCTGGAGTTTCTGATTTTCCAGTAAGCCCTGTGGAAATAAGCTAAGCTAGACCTTAGTTTATTGAGGCTGAGTTACTGTGTAGTGGGTAATGGCAGCAGCTCTCCACTGAGCATTTTCTGCCA